>NC_080761.1:2804399-3404399 GCF_020826845.1 Diceros bicornis minor | reverse complement strand
TTATAAAAGAGACCTTACAGAGCTCCCTCACCCTCTTTTCTCCACGTGAGGTTGCAGGGAGAAGGCAGATGTCTGTGAACCAGGAAGTGGGCCTCACCAGACACTGAACCTGCTGGTGCCTTGATCTGGGACTTCCCAGCCTCCAGAACTCTGAGAAATAAATGTTTGTGGTTTAAGCTACATGTCTATGGTATTTTTGTTATAGTAGCCTGAACTGACTAAGATAAGGATTTGTACACCTGTTAGGAAATGGACATAGAGGGCAGGTCTGTATTTTAGGTAGATTAAGAAAAAGTAGAGTCAAAATAAAAAATGAATGATTAAAATAAAGGGAGAAAATGCTTTATTATTGGATTTGAAAATACTGGACTAATTTGTCAAAGGGTGTGTGTGTGTGTGTGTGTGTGTATGTGTGTAGCATGTCCCGAGAGTCTTTATGCAGTTTAATCTTCACTAACTTCAAAAAAATAAGTGCTACAGACTTACGCCCAAGATCATTTGAAGGTTTATTGACATTTATTTTATACAGTCATGTGCTGCATAATGACGTTTCAGTCAACGACGGACCACATATACGATGGTGGTCCCATAAGATTAGTACCACGTAGTCTAGGTGTGCAGTTAGGCTATACCATACAGGTTTGTGTAAGTACACTCTATGATGTTCACAGAATGACAAAATCGCCTAATGACTCATTTCTTAGAACTTCTACTCATTGTTAAGTGACACATGCGTGTATTGTAAACACTTCACTAAGGCATTACAGAATGGGTATCATAACCATTCACTGAAAGAACACTATACTGAATGCGGCTTGCAAGTAGCTTGTTAGAAATACCTTTATTACAAGTCTATAAAATAATTCACTACATGCCTTACAAAATGGGTAACACTTCCATTCACGGAAAGAACACTGCTGAATGCAGCTTGCAAGTGGCTTGTTAAAATGTCTTTATCAAAAGTATTGAAAATACTTCACATCAGGCATTACAGAATCAGTATCACTTTCATTCACTGAAAGAACACTGTGTGAGTGCAGCTTTAAAGTACTTGTTAGAAACATCTTTATTACAAGTCTCAAACACTTCACTATATGCTTTACATAATGGGTATCACTTTTATTCACTGAAAGAACATGTGCTGAAAGCAGCTTGAAAATAGTTTGTTAGAAACACCTTTCTCTCTCTTTTTTTTTTTTTGCATGGAAACATTCGCCCTGAGCTAACATCTGTTGCCAATCTTCCTCTTTTTTTTTTTTTCTCCCCAAAGCCCCAGTTCATGGTTGTATATCATAGTTGTAAGTCCTTCTAGTTCTTCTATGTGAGCTGCTGCCACAGTATGGCAACTGACAGATGAGTGGTGTGGTTCCATGACCGGAAAATGATCCCGGGCCACTGAAGAGGTGAGAGTGCTGAACTTTAACCACTAGGCCATCGGGGCTGGCTCTAGAGACATCTTTAATACAAGTTACTGAAATACTTCACTACATGCATTACAGATTATCACTAGTATTCACTGAAAGAACATTGTGTTGAATGTAGCTTGCAGGTAGCCTATTGGAAACATCTTTATTACAAGTAGGTAAAAACTTCACTACACACATCATCTACTGTGTATAGCTTCCATTCATCGAAAAAACACTGTGCTGAACACAGCCTTCAAGTAGATTGTTAGAAACATCTCTATTGTAAGTCTCTCAAACACTTCACTACATGCATTACAGAAAAGGCGTCATTTTCATTCACCGAAAGAACACTGTGCTGAACACAGCTTGCAAGGAATTTATTGAAAACATCTTAATTACAAGTACAGTACTGATTTTAGTTTTGTGAATGTTGAATAATGACTTATTCATTTTAATTATTTGAGTCAGCCCCTCTGATTGATGTGTTCCTGCTTGGGATAATTGATGAAGAGTGGTAGGGTGTGCGAGCTCCCTATATAGGCCTTCCTGACTCCAATTTTAGTTGAGGTTTCCTTTATTAATTTTAACAACACTTATTCTGTGAATGTTGAATAGCAAATTTTAGGTTTTTGTTTCAGTCAGCCTTTAGCATCTTCAGTTACCGACCCCAACAGGAAGAAGCATCAGTAACTGACCCCAACAGGAAGAGACATACCTTGTACTCCCAAACAGGAAGTGCAACTACTTTACTACTCTAGTAGGAAGAAGGAAGACTTCCTTCTTGCTCAGCAACAAGACCAGCCAATGGAAAACAGCACAGCTCAGCCAATGAGAAGCCATCATTGCCTGAACTTTTTCTTTCCTCCAATGAACTTCCATTTTGTCCTTGCTGATGACTTCCTGTCCTTGTCCCACCCTCATTACTATAATAGCCTTCCATATTTTGTGACCCCTCACCACCAGGTCACTCTCTGCCACCAGAGGCTTTTCCTCCCTTGGATTCCAAATTCCCAGTGGACCATTCCCCACCCCAATCCCTTGCCTTTACCCTCCTTCCACCACATGACACTCAGACAGCAGATCCTGTTGTCCAGCCAGAGGCCACATTCCCAGTGGACCATCCGCCCCCCAACCCTTTGCCTCTCCCCCTCTATCACCATGTGACACTCAGACAGCAGATCCTATTCTCTATATAGAAGCCACTGTGTCTCTGCATACCATGTTCTCTCTTGACCCTATCCTTTCCCAAGATATCAAACCATTACCAGATTAGTCCCAGACAGTGAATCTCACTGATTCATTGGCTTGTCATCACACACCACCAACTCTGTCTGTTCACCACCACCAGACCACCCTTTAACTGTGACTCAATCTATATCAATTTCCACCTTATTGAAGCCTGTCTCGGAGAACTCATCTCCAGATAACCCTGGTTGGTTGTCCACTTGTGTCCCAACAATCAGAGGCACTGACCACTCAAGTCTGTCGGTTTCAGAATGCTCCTCATGGAAAGCTCATGGCAAAGACTTGTTCCCTTCCACCTTGGCCCAATGTGATTTCAATAAAGAGTTTCTTGCCCCCTATTCTTCAGAGGCCTCTTTTGGGGGAAATCCTGCAACCAACCTTGTAGAGCCTGGTAACCTCTCATTTCTCAGCCCTGATATCCTGGCACTCCTGGAGAGACAAGTCCAAAAGAGGAGTGACTTCCTGATGTGGGAGGAAGAGGAAAAGAAAAGGGGTTCTTTTCCAAAAGATCTTAGGCCAGACTACCAACTAAATTCCTCAGAGAAAATGTTGGAGTCAATTGCTGATAAGCATGACTCAGCAGTCTCCCTTCCTTTTTGGAGCAGCAAAGGCAAACCAAAGGAGGTGCACATGCACCAGTGGCCCCCGTATCCTAAGACCTCAGAGGACCATTTACAGCAAAAACGTGTCCAGCTCTTCCGGGGTCTCCCATCTCTACACAGCAAGTCCTTGCCCTCTGCTGACCATGTCTCAGGTGACTGTTCCTCAATCTTTATTTTCAATAAAATCTTGAATGCCTCCACAGGCCAAGAATTGTGAGTACTTTCCCATGCCCTACCTCTGTCCTTGCCTGAGATCCAGTTTTAACCCTTGTCTCAAACCCTGCTCCAATCCCAGCCCCTACCTCTCACTCAGGTCCAGTCCCAGGCCCACCTTCAATCTCCACTCCCAATCCTACCATCTGGTCCTCTACCTGAGACCGAGATCTGTGGAGTGTGTTTCCATAGACCCCAGAAGAAATTGGAGTCTCTCATCTCATCTGAAATTCAACACCTGGAATGGAACGTGTTGCAGAAGCAACAGGGATGTTTGTGGAGTTTATCCTCTGTGGTCCAAAGATATCAGAAGAATTTTGTCCTTCAGGTCCCAACTTTCCTAAGCATTGAACCTCCCAGGCCCATGTTTCAATCTCCGTCTCTCCTACAGAGTTTCCTCTCAGCAATGAGCTTCAGGAGAAACTAGAGGATCACCTTCTAAAGAGGTTCACCCAACACCAGTGGGGCCTGCCCCACAGGATCCATGAGTATCTGTCACTAATGATACCTCCGAGCAATATTTCAGAGATACCTGAGTCAGAGAGCAACCATGGACTCTTATGGGTTTCTGTGAACAAAAATCTAAACATTGGATTGAGCCAACCCAAAACCTTCTGTGAGAGAACCTCAGAAATGCTTCATCTAAAGAAGGATGTGAGGAAGGATCAGGGACATACTCCAGAGAATGGCCCAAAAGCTCATCTGTTGAGTGACCCAGAGAGCTCTTCAGATAAGGATCTGGGGTACAACTCTAAGAAATAGCCACCAAATAGCCACATGGTGTGTCTGTCAGGGAAATATTCAAGGGCTTTGGGGGAGAGTCTAAGTCAGAAACAACTTGAAAATGTCCTGAAGTACATTTAAGCAAGAAGTTTGAGGAAATCAGTGAGGGTCGGCTCCCTGGGAATGTGCATAGCTCATGGCCTGCTATCAAGCAGACATTGCTGCTTTCTGACAAATCCCACACCCAAATAAAACAGAAATGTTTGCCACCATCAGTGGGTAAGGACCACTCCCTGGATACCTTCCAAGGAGATTTCCTTCATTGATTCCAGTGCACAACAGATGCTGGAAGCCCATATTAAAGTGTTTCATACGAGGATGGTGTGGAGCCTTCCCTACAGGGTCCTTGAATCCATACAGATCTCTACACTGAAAGATGCCACATCCCAGTGCCTGTCCCGTCCCCACTTTCCCTCCTCAACCAACCTGATTTCTGAGGTGGACTCCAAATCTGGGGGCTTCAAGCCCCTTAGAGGAAGCTCTAAATCTCTTCATGGAGACAAAGTGGGAACAACAATTTCAGCCCCTGTCTTGGATCGTCCTCTCCCGACCACCTCACCTGTGGGCAGGGAAGGACAGGGGGCCCTGAGACAGTCACCCTCTGGTATCAACCGAGAGCTTGCAGAGGATCTTCAGAGAAGTAAGGTGCAGACTCTTCTGCCTGTCACACACGGCAACACAGGCAAAGCAAGTCAGAGACAGATTCGACTAGGCAACAGATGCCCCCCAAAGCTGCCCGCAAGGCAAGCTGGTGCTGGAGATGAGCCAGAGAAGAAGAGTGTGAGCTCCAGGGATGGAGTAGAAACATAAAAGGGCAAAAAGACGGAGAAGAATTCAGAACATTTCTCTGTGGTCAATGTGTCCAGGGAGATATTCAGGGCCAAAGAGCTCGATGCTCTTCAGTCAAAAATTGGTGACATCTTGACAACCAGCAAGCCAGGAAGCTCCCAAATGATAAATGTGAATCAGAGTAAAGTAGAAACTACCGGGACCACTGAAAGCCCCCCACCAAGAAGACTAGTTCTGCAAGATCTTAAATCATCAGACCTTAAAGAACAGTTATTTGGTGAATTAAAGTTTGAACTGGGGAAGAGGGAGCAGAGCCAGGCCCAAGGCCAACCCACTGACAACCCCTTGCCTCAGAAAGCTTGACTTACAAGCCTCACTGACTCATGCCCAGGAGGTCTCCAGTGGGACACAGGAGCTTCCCAGGTGCTGCATGTCCATTTGGAGGACAGAGGAATCAGCATGGAGCAGCAGCAGGAGCCCTGGGTCTCTAAGTGTGTCTTAAGGAGGTGCCAGGATAAGAATTTCCCACCAGCTGCAGAGAATGAGCCCTCCGGGCCCCAAAGCAGAAGAGTGTGGTGGAGGGGACGCAGGGTTGGGGACATCTCAACCTAGAAAGAAGAGTTTCCCAACTCAGGACATGGCACTAGAGGAGACACTTGGGAGCAAGCCTTCCCAGACCCCATCACAGATGAGATAGCGTCCTCCTGAAACCCTTTTCAGAAAAAAAATAACTTTTTGCAATGGCTTCATCCCAGGATAAAATGCAGAAGGCAAGAGAATTCCCAGGGAAAGGGCAGCCCCATATCATCTGCGCAGAGCAGATGCCTAGTTAAAAGGGGAGCTGGGGCCAGCCCCGCGGCTTAGCGGTTAAGTGCGCACGCTCCGCTACTGGCGGCCCAGGTTCGGATCCGGGCGTGCACCAACACACCGCTTCTCCGGCCATGCTGAGGCCGCATCCCACATACAGCAACTAGAAGGATGTACAACTATGACATACAACTATCTACTGGGGCTTTAGGGGGAAAAAAAAAAAAGAAGGAGGAGGATTGGCAACAGATGTTAGCTCAGGGTTGATCTTCCTCACAAAAAAAAAAAAAAAAAAAAAAAAAAAAAAGGAGAGCTGCTGTTACTGGGATGACCACAGCTCAGAAGATCATGACAGACACTGGGAAGTTCCTAGAGGAGAAAGTGGGATGTTGGCATGTGATAGATACCACCTGCCCCCGAGAGTCCCTTCCCTCCCCGAGGAAGTTTGGGAAAACTCAGCAGAAGGCCGAAGTGCAGGCCCAGGCAGAGCCCGTCCAGCGGCATCCTTCCAACTACAGGGTTACCTCCTGTAAAGTGGCAAACACCAAGTCCTGGCGCCAGGAAGCTGTCTTTGCTGGCCAGAGTTATCCTACAAGCATTAGACGGAGCAGAGACGAGGACAGACATCTCCAGAAGGTTGTGGCCATTAAGGACCAGCAATTGGATCAGAAACATCCCTCATCCATGCCCCGCAGGGAGCCTGTGCTCCATCCAAGCCCCTCCTGCAGGCATCAAGCTGGCCAGGGGCCTCCGGCCGCTCTCGCCACTGCTGAAGACACTGTGTTCAAAGATCTGTCTCTGCTGTTTCAACAAAAAATGCTTCTCCAGCATTTCCAGGGAGGAAAATTTCCTACCCCAAAATAATTCATTCCTTGTGGAGAATACTGATTCTCCCCAATAAAGGACTCTATAATAGTAGTGGTGTCTTTTCCTTGTACTGTGTTGGAGGCATGGGTTTTGGGTAACTCAGGGCTTGTGCTTCAGGAAAGGATGGAGTTAGTTCAACTCTTATTGATTGCTTCTAAAAGGTGACCAGTCCCATGGAGCTCTTGTTGACTAAGAGATATCATGTGCCCCACAAAGCCCATTTCCTCCCTGATGAAGTTTGAGGAGATGGGTCCTGTCTCCTGCCTCTTAGCTTAGCCTTAATGAAAATGTAGAGCAGCCCACACCTTCCCCTCATTGAATGCTTTATATCCTTCAGAGCAGTAGGGAAGACAGGTCCTCTATATCTGAAGAGAGGGTCAAGGACAGGTATATTTTTCAGGAAATAAAATTAAGTATAAACAGTGACTAATCATGCTTTAGAGGTCAGTGACCAGAGGACCCCACAGGTGGGTGAACCCTGAATGGGAGTTTTTGGGGGGTATTGCTGCAGTGGATCCTGGACTGGTGGGGGAGGGTCTAGGAACAGCACAGATTCTGCTTAAGAACCCATCATGTGGGTCATGTTAACGTGTTGGGGAAGCATACTTTAGATTTGACATTGAGGTTTCCCTACTGGAAGGCACCTGGGGCAAATGGTTCCCCTCCCTGGGTATTTCTTCAGAGTGCCAATTGATGACATTTTGTTGCAGAGCAAAAGCATCACTCAGCTGCCAGTGGTAGGAATGTTGACCAGGCAGCCACCTACCTCCCAAGGGAAAACAAAGCTGAGAGTAAGGAAAAGATGCCTTAGAGGGAGTAGGGAGGGAATTAAAAATGAAGAGAGAAAAGAATGGCCATGCTGGTGGAACAAAGGTTTATGCCTCATCATCCATATTGTGACCCTGTCCTGCTCCCCCTCTTCCTCAATCTGATCCAGGCTCCACCTCCTTGAGGCTGATCAGAGCACTGCACAGCATGCTGATGCCTTATACCAAAAAGGCACCAGGCTATTCTTTGAGCTCTAAAACAATATCTGCAGGAATGTCGTCAGGCACGGCATCCCCCTCTTAGCAGAGGGTGATCTTGGTGCTTTCCCTCCATCCATGCTTGATGGAAATATGCAAGATCTTGCCCTTAGTGTGTACAGTTCACCTCTCAGGATGGAGTTGCCACCTTTGATATCCATGGCCTTGGTGGAGCCATGGTAAGTGTCCCCCAGAACACCTGCAGCTCATGGACCAGAGGTGAGTCCTGGTCTATGCACCAGGTTACAGATATTTGGGGGGATCATCATGGACTACACACATACCCACCCTTACAATAGGGGTCTGGAGGGAAGGCAACTCCACTTGTACAGACTGGGACTCAAACATGGGGTGAGTGTCCTAGAGGACACTTGAGGTAGTTTTTCCAGAAAGACTTGTGAATGCTGGGTGTTAAAACAAAATCAAAACCGATGTCCACCACAGCCCTCTCTCACTCCCACACTTGTATCTTCTTGCTCAGAGTTATGCCATTGACCCTACAATGTCTGAAGCTTGGGGTCAAAGGAAGAATGCAGATTCTGTGGAGGCCCTGGGAGGGACAAAAGGTGGGATGGGGCCCAGGGCAGGGAACCTGAAGAGGTAAGGAGGCCATGGAGGGTCTAACATCCATGTGGATGACCAGCCAATAGCCCAGCCTCTCAGTCCCTACATCATCTCATCTTAGGGTCCTTTACGTCCACTCTGGTACAGTTACTGCCACACTCCAGAACTAATCACCAGGAACGCTTCTGCCACCTGGATTAATATATTCTGACATCCCACCCCTCTGGCCTCATCCCTGATCTTTCTGGTTTATATGCCCCTTGTTAATTTTTCAACTCCAGGCCATTCATTTTTCCACTTACTCCTCGTCTATCCACCAAGCTCTTGTCTTCATTTCCTCCCTCTCCAAGGTAGACTTGATGGTCAATCAGGTAACCAACATTTATAACGCTCCACTACAAACGGGCCCCATCCAATTCCCTTTAATCCTCCCCGTCAGGCAAAATCCCATCTCTCTGCCTTTTCCAGAAATGCCTTCCTATAAGTAACTGATCACTATTGAATTAAATCTCACAATCGAGTCTACTGGTGCCATGATAAACTTGGTCCCAGCACTATCAGGAAATCATTCATTCATTCCACAAATAATTACCCCATGCTTACTAACGTGAAAAAAACAAACAGATCTTAGGTCACTGTTTCCTTAGTCTAGTCTCTCTGATGCTACCCAAATTTACATATCTCCTTCACTTTCCTCAAACTTAGGCCATCTCCTAAGGCCATCTCTTAGGCTCAGCAGATGTGCTGGACCACCGTTCATAGAGGAACTAGAAGCCATGAGATGGCAACCTTCCATCAAAAAACCTTCACAAAAACATTTTCCCATTCCTCTTTTCTTTCTTCTTTCCTGTTATATGAAACTTCAAAGGAATTTCACTTCCTGAAGTGTCCTCATTGAGAGAGAGTCAAACCCTGGTCTTGATGGACTGAGGCCCCCTTGCCAGGCATCCTCTCATCTCCTCCTTCTCCTTACGAAGCACCCAACTTCTTTTATTTTTTTAAGCTGTCTATCACAGAAATGTTTAAACATGCACAAGAGCAGGGTGACTTCCCATATACCCCTCACTCAGCTTTCACAGTTATCCTCTGGCATGTGTGATACGTCCCTTCTCCTACACTATGCTTAAAGGGCAAAAGCCCATTGGGACATCCTGCCATCCGTCTCCCAGACGTATGCTTTGTGCCCCTGTCACAGCTCTCACACTTCTTTGATATTTACCACCTGTGGAGCACACTGATCCACAGCAGATGGACACAGCATCAGTGACGAAAAGCAGTGAGCTTTAGAGGCTTCGGCCATCAGTTCTGCTCTGCCCTGTAGTCAAGCCTGAGGAGTCATCTGAGTGGATTCCTCCCTCAACCCCACACAGAAAGTAACCTTACTGAGCAAATGCAGTGCAGTGTTGCAGTCCCTTAATCACACAGTAACTACAGCAAGCAAAGAGTATAGAAGTAGAAAACCGTACATGTTGATAAGGATTTGACATCACTATGTAAGTGTTTTCAAATATTTAGAAGAAAATTTTTTCTCGTCATACATTTAAAATGAGCTATTGTGTTTCGAGTTAAATACAGTAGATCAAACACACTTGTTTATCTCCTCTCCTTCCCAAAATGCCATTAAAAGTAAAAGATTAGATGAAAAGATGCTCAACATCATTAGTCATCAGGGAAATGCAAATCAAAGCCACTATGAGATAGCACTTCACACACATAGGGACAGCTAGAATCAAAAAGTCAGATAATAACAAGTGTTGGTGAGAATGTGGAGAAATTGGAACCCTCATACACTGCTGGTAGGAATGCAAAATGGTGCAACTATTTTGGAAAACAAACTGGCAGTTCCTCAAAAGTTAAACATAGAGTTACCATATGACCTAGAAATTCCACTTCTAGGTATATATGCAAGAGAAATAAAAACATACGTCTACACAAAAACTTGTACACAAAGTAATATTATATCCATAGTAATATTATTACAGTAGTCAAAAGGTGGAAACAATCTAAATGTCCATAAATTGATGAAAGGGTAAATAAAATATGGTATATCCACACAATGTAATATTTTTTGGCAATAAAAAGTACTGATACATGCTACAACATGGATAAACCTTGAAAACATTATGCTAAATGAAAGAAGCCAGTCACAAAAGACCAAATGGTTCCATTCTATGAAATGTCCAGAATAGGGAAACCTAGAAAGACAGAAAGTAGATAAGTGGTTGCTTAGGACTGGGGAATGAGGGGAGAGGAGGATGCTGGCTAAAGGTTATGAAGTTTCTTGGTGAAGTCATGAAAATGTTTTAAAATTGACTGTGGTGATGGTTACCCATGTCTGTGAATATACTGAAATCATGGAATTGTACACGTTAAATGGGTGAATTTTATGGTATGTGAACTATATTTCAATAAAGCTGTTAAAATAAGTAAAGGTTTTAAAAAGAATAAGCACTTGAGGACAACAAGAGGGGGAGAGGATAGGACAAAAGAAGTCAACACATTTTCGGAAGATGGAAATCCTGTGGAGGAGTGGTAGCTGACTAGCAGAGCAGACAAAGTGCCGGCAAACCAATTCACACCTCAAAACCCCAGAAGACGAACGACCTGGTGGCACCAGATAAGAAAGAAATTAAGGGTTCCATGCTGTAAACATGTTGAATATTTTTGGGTTTTTTTTGTTTTATATTCAGTATAATTTTTAAAAATATTTTTTTTGGGGGGTGCTCTTTTCCAGTATTTTGTAAAACTGTCGAAATGTTAGCATGCTTCAAATGTGCAAAGAGGATCCTGGGTTTCTTGCCTGGGACAGAACCCAAGACAACTGTTTTAAAGTTGGCATTGCACACTTCTGGGGTTTGGGTATGGTGGTGGAAGCTGCAGGAATCAAAGCCAGAGATCTCAAAGGTTAGGTAAAATTCAGGACAACAGCCAATGGTCCATTTTTAAAATGTATTTATTTGGAAATAACAAACTTGTGGAAAAGTTGCATGGATGATAAACAACCACATACTCTTTATCCAGATTTACTCGTTAATATTTTGACCCATTTGAGATCTCTCCTCTGTCTGTCTCCTTCTTTCTCTCCCTCCCCTTTCTCTCTACATGAACACACACACACACATATATGAAAAATACACACACATTCCTGAATAGTTGAGAATGTTTCATGTATCATGCACTTTCTTCTTGAATATTTCCTTGTGTGTTTCTTAAGAAAAATAATATTCTTTTACATACAGCACAGTTATTCCCTTCAGTAAATTTAACATTGGCGTAAAACTTTTAACTAATCTCCCATTCATATTCCATTTTTGTCAATTTATTGAGTAATGTCCTTTGTGCTTTTTTTTTTAAGCCTCCTTTACAGGATTCAGTCTGGAATCACACACTGCATTTAGTTGTCGTGTGTCTTCGGTCTCCTTTAATCTGGATCAGTTTCTCAGCCTTTCTTTTGTGTGCCAAGGCCATTTTTGAAGAATATGTTCAATGTGCCATTCTTATAATCCCTTCTCACCTGGACATTTTTTTGGTGGAGCTTATCTTGCTCAGACTTTAAAGGATGTTTTTACAATTGTGTGTCCTTGGGACCTTAGGGGCAGTCAGGACCAGACTTGCTATTAAAAAACACCACCAGAGATGCAAAGATATGTGGAGAGATTTTTCCAAATAGAGACACTTCCTGCAGTCGAGGGAGGGCATGTGAGAGGGGTGGGCTTGAAGTGTACCTTCCTTTTGGGTAGAAACAATGGTGTGGATGCAGGAGAAGACGGGGAAAGAAAGGAGCTGTCATTACCAGTAAACCCTCTCACATAGGAGGGAAAGGATTGGGCGTCTGTGGCCCAGACTGCTTCACCAGACTCAGTGTGGAAATGCAGGCAGGCAAAGGGAGGAAATAGCAGTTTATCACAAATAATGAAGCTGTAAGAGTTATAGTTATTAAATTACTAGCTAGTATGGGGAGATGAAATAAATACATATATACCATCAATGAAAATGATATCATTGTTTAAAAAGATATCAAAATGCCAATAGGAATTTTGGTGAAAAGATAGAAAGTAGATGGGAAAAAAATCATAAAACTTTTAATGAAATGAAAAAGCGTGATTCAAACCCCAAAGGTATTGCTAAAATAATTATAATTGTGCTCATTAGAAGTTATGCTAAAGAGAAGCCCACTCCCTGAATCAAGATGAGTTTGGTCCTGTGAGCTGTGGTCCAGCACAACTGCTCTGTAAAATAATGGAAAAGTTTTAAATGTTGCAGAGAGTTAGGGGATTTGACAGAGAGAAGAAAGAGGGAGCAGCAGGGTGAGACACTGTATGGGTGGAGGGGGCTAGATATGAGAATACTTATGGGCTGAAAAGCCTATGAGGGATTTTGGGAAAAAAGAACTACTAAAGATATTTAAGTTGTTTGCCATGGGTCCATGAGTGTGCCATGCCCTTGTCTCCCTGTTTCTCATGCTTTCTGTTTGTGGGTACAGACTACTTTGCTTTCTCATGCTTTTTGGTGAAAGTGGATTCTTTTGAGGAAATATGGGGGGTGGGGCTGCCGCTGAGTATATTTCTGGTTTCATACAGGTAAAAACGCATTATGTATGAGAGGAAGATGTAGTTCAGGGCAGAGTAGATCTTGGGGGTGTAAATCCCTGGGCATAGAAGACTTTCAAAGATGATGTGGGTCCAAAGGGAGATCACCAAGCAGTAAAACGGTCTCAGGTAATATCTGAGTAAGAAGCGGAATAAATAGAAAATTTCACCAAGGTAAATATATGGTATGGTGAATGGGTGGAGTTGGAAGGTAGGTTGGAAGTATCTCAAGGGCCCTGGGAGAGATGACAGATCTGCTGGGCTGGATGGGGGGAGGAGGGTTGTGGGTTCATCTCTCGTGTTGCCCCTCTTCTACCCTTAGGAACCTTTGGTGTCTGTGATAAATCTCTGTGATGTGGGCCTGGAACTCTAGTCTAGAACCTGCATTCTTTTTTTTTTTCCCCCAAAACCCAAGTAGATAGTTGTATGTCACAGTTGCACATCCTTCTAGTTGCTGTATGTGGGACGTGGCCTCAGCATGGCCAGAGAAGTGGTGCGTCGGTGCGCACCCGGGATCCGAACCTGGGCCGCCAGTAGCGGAGCGCGCACACTTAACTGCTAAGACACGGGGCCGGCCCTAGAACCTGCCTTCTTAATGCCCAGCTGCCTGAGGCAGCAATGCACTTCCAATGATCTGGACCACCCTCTTTGTCTGAGGAGCCTCACTGCATGCACCATGGCTGAGCTCCAGCTTGAGTTCTTAGGTATTCCCATCCTTGAGTTCCTTTGTGAGGTAGGGCTCCTTCTGTCACTGTGCTACCTAAAGAGGAACCCGTGTTTCCCAATATTTTGGAAACAGAGAGACATCGATCAGGTAAGTAAATCAAACTTCCTCAGGGATATTAAATCTTTCTTTTCAAATAGATGCATTCAATGCTATCAATTTCCCTCTAAGTACTGCTTTTGCTTCATCTCACAAATTTTGATAATTTGTAATTTAATGTTCATTTAGTTTAAAATATTTTTTCTCTTGAGACTTCTTCCTTGACCCAAGTGTTAGTAACATGTTGTTTAATCTCCAAACATTTTGGGATTTCCAGCTATTTTTCTGTAATTGATTTCTAGTTTAATTCAATTATGGTCTAAAAATATACTTTGTATGATTTCTATTTCATATTTGTTAAGGTGTGTTTTGTGGCCCAGAATGTGGTCTATCTTGGTGAATCTTCCATGTGAGCTTGAGAAGAATGTGTATTCTGTTGTTGGATGAAGTATTCTACAAATGTCAATTAGATCAAGTTGACTGATGGTGCTGTTCAGGTCAATTATATTCTTACTGATTTTCTGCCTGCTGAATCTGTCCATTTCTGATAGAAGGGTGTTGAAATCTCCAATAACAGTGGATTCATCTATTTCTCCTTGCATTTCTACCAGTTTTTTCCTCACATATTTTGACACTCTGTTGCTAGATGTATACCTGTTAAGTATTGTTGTGTCGTCTCAGAGCATTGATCCCTTTGTTGCTATGTAATGCCCCTCTTTATTCCCAATAATTTTCCTTGTTATGAAGTCTGCTTTGTCTGAAATTAATATAGTTACTCCTGTTTTCTTTTGGTTAGTGTTAGCATGGTACATCTTTTCTCTGTCTCTTTCCTTTTAATTTATCTGTATCTTTATATTTAAAATGGGTGTTTTGAAGACAGCATATAATTGGGTATTGTTTTTTTATACACTCTGATAGTCTCTGTCTTTTAATTGGTGAATTTAGACCACTTACATTTAGCGATTTTTTACATAGTTGGATTAATATCTACCATGTCTGTAACTGTTTACTATTTATTATACCTGTTCTTCCTTCCTTCCCCTCTTTTTCTGTCTTTTCTGGTTTTAAACAAGCATTTTATATGATCCCATTTTCTCTCTTCTCTTAGCATATCAATTATTCTTCTTTAAAAAATATTTTAGTGGTTGCCCTAAAGTTTGTAATATACATTGACAACTAATCCAAGTCCTCTTTCACATAACACTATACCACTTCATAGGTAGTGCAGGTACCTTATAACAGAGTTCCCAATTCCTCCCTCCTATCCCTTGTAACATCATTGTCATTTATTTTATTTCCCTTCTCCATATACTATAATCACCCAATCCATTATCATTATTATTATTAGGTCAATTGAGAATAAGAAAAATAAAAGTTTTATTTTACCTTCATTTACTTCTTCTCTTCCTTTCCTTTATGTAGATCTGAGTTATCATTTTCCTTCTCCCTGAAGAACTTCTTTTAACATTTATTGCAGGGTAGGTCTGCTGCTGATAAATTGCCTCAGTTTTTGTTTGAGAAAGCTTTTATTTCTCCTTCACTTTGTGTGTGTGTGTGTGTGTGTGTGTGTGTGTGTGTGTGTGTGTGTGAGGAAGATTAGCCCTGAGCTAACATCCATTGCCAATCCTCCTCCGTTTGCTGAGGAAGATTGGCCCTGGGCTAACATCTGTGCCCATCTCTCTCTACTTTGTATGGGATGCCACCACAGCGTGGCTTGACAAGCGGTGCATCAGTCCGTGCCCCAGATCCGAACCCGCGAACCCCAGGCTGCCAAAGTAGAGCACGCAAACTTAACCACTATGCCACTGGGCCAGCCCCCTCTCCTTCACTTTTGAAGGATAATTTCACTAGACATAAAATCTTAGGTTGGTGGTTTTTTTCTTTCAACACCTGAAATATTTCGCTCCACTCTCTTCTTGCTTGTATGGTTTATGATGAGAGGCCCATAATTCTTATCCTTGTTCCTCCAGAGGTAGGGTGTTTATTTTTCTCTAGGTTCTTTTTGTTTTGTTTTGTTTTTAATTTTTTGTTTATTGCATTAACATTGGCTTATAACATTGTATAAATTTCAGGTGTACATCATTATACTTCTATTTCTGCATAGATTACATCATGTTCACCACCCAAATACTAATTACAACCCATTCTCTAGGTTCTTTAAAGACTTTATCTTTTGGTTTCCTACAGTTTGAATATGATATGTCCAGGTATAAACTTCTTTAGTATTTATCCTTCCTTGGTGTTCTCTGAGCTTCCACAATCAATGGTTATTCTATCATTAATTTTGGAAAATCCTTGGCCATTATTACTTTAAATTTCTTCTGCTCTGTGCTCTCTTTCTTCTCCTTCTGATATTACAATTACACGTATCTTACAGATTTTGAAACTGTCTCACAGTTCTTGGATATTCTGGGTTTTAAAATTTTTTAAACATTCTTTTCGTCTTTGCATTTCAGTTTCCAAAGTTTCTATTGACATATATTGGAACTCATTTATTCTTTCCTTAGCCATATGCAATCTACAGATAAGCCAATCAAAGGGATTCTTCATTTCTGTTACAGTGTTTTTGGCTTCTAACATTTCCTTTTGTTTCTTTCTTAGCGTTTCCCTCTCTCTGCTTATATTCCTCATCTGTTCTTATGTGTTGTCTACTTTTTCCACTAGAATGCTTAATATACTAATCATGGTTATTTTGGATTCCATGTATGATAATTACAAAATCTGTATCACATCTTAATGTGTACCTGATGGTTGCATTGTCTGTTCAGACTGCTTTTTCTTGCCTTTTAGCACGCCTTGTAATTTTTTGTTGAAAGCCACATGTGATGTATTGGGTAATAGGAACTGAAGTAAACAGATCTTTAGTGTGAAGTTTTATGTTAATCTGGGTAGGTGTTGGGCTGCATTTAATATTTACTGTAGCTGTACATGTAGGAGGCTTCAATTTACTCTAGTATCCTTGTTTTTTGTCTCCCCTGGTGTCTTTACATTTCCCTAAATATCCTCCTTACATAGAGCCTATGCCTTGCAGCTCCTTCAGCTATGATCCCATGACTATATTGGATTCCTGTGGATGTGGTGGTAGGGTGTTAGGAGAAGGGACATGATTAAGTCTCAGTCTTTTAGCAGGCTGCATCCCTGGTTTGTGATGTTCACAAGTGTTTCTAAGCTTTTTTTTCCTTTTCTTTTCTTTTTCACTCTTTAGATGAGACAGGAAGGCTGAAGGCAGCTGGGTAATTGTTGGATAATAGTTGGGTAATTTCCCTTCTCCCATGTGGGATAAGTCTTGGGAGTCTTTTCCCCTGCTCAGTAAGCTTCTGTTATGGAGAACACTCAGGGGATATTTCAAAATGTTGTCAAAATGGTTAACTTTCCCTCCAACCGCACACTCTCCCACCAGAAACATCAGAGTTTCTTCATGGATCTTCATTGTGAGAACCTGGTGGGGTTCCTGGAGGTAAAACCCATGAAGAGGTGGGGCCCCCCTAAGATAGTGACTCCAGGAGTTTCTCACTCTCATGCTAGCCCACACACATCCTTCAGGACTTGTCAAAGTGTCCTTTAAAGTATTCCTACCAGTTTATGGCTCCAGTGGCTTCTGCTCCAGGTAAGTTGATCTCAACTGTGAGTCTCTGCATTCACCTTCTCTGAAGATTTTGGATAGCGGTTTGCTCTGCAACCTTAATCCTACGATGGCTCCAAGAAAATTCATTGATTTTTAGTTTGTTCAGCTTTTTGCTTCTTCTAAAGACTGGAGTGATTACTCCCAAGCTCTTTAAATATTGGAGCTGGCACCAGAAGTTGCCCCTCAAAGAATTATTCATTCTTTATTTTCCTATTTTTCTCCCTACATTTCTAAATAAGATTGATTTGGGTCAAAGGGGCACTTAAAATGGGAAGTCTGAGGAGGTGATAGAATATCACATCTCTAGGGGAAGAGATTGAGCAGGCCTAGGGGCTTGGGGAGGACTAAGGTTTCCATATGAAGCTCACAGACTATCTGACTGTGGTGGCTGGTTCCTGGATAAAATCCCAAACACAGTGATTCTGTAGTCTTGGATTGGGTTATTTAGAGAGTTTGGGATCTCTTCAGGAGAAAAGAGTTCCCCAACACTTTATCATGAGTCACATTCTCATGTCAGGCGTCACTAAACCAAGCCTTCCTTCATATTGGGCAGACCAGGAGAGCAGGGCTGAGCCTCTGAGCAGAGACTAGAGCCACAGCTCTGTCCCAGGATGCATGGTCCTATCTGAGGGAGCACAGACATAACTGTTGGCTTCAGATTCTATGCCCTCCTTGAGCAGAGAACTTCTGACTGAGAATATCAAGTGTGGACTTCATAGACAATAATTCTTCTTTGAGTTTCTCAAAGAAGGAAACATTGAAAATATTTTATAACCTTTAAAAATTAATGATAGGAAGGAATGCACAGTTCTATTAATTAAAAGAGAGTCATATTATTCTTGGATAACGTATATCTGAGTTTCCCAGAGAGAAGAGCGAGAGAAATGAGTCCCATCCCCTCATTCTTTTCTTTTTGTTCTCAGCGTCAGGGCGGAGCCAAGAGGAGAAGGAAAGGTGGAACATCGAGAGGCAAGGTTCTACCTATGCCACCTGAGCTCTCCAAGGATGACCCTTCCTGTCCTTTCCATGAGGTCCCATGTCCATGATCTCTGAAGATGTCAGTTGCTAGATACCGCCCCTCTCAGAAAACAGAGCCCTCAGGGGAGAGGCTCATGGGAAGGCAGTCAGAACCTGAGACACTTCTCAGATTGCTGCTCTGCCCATCCCCGGGCATGAAGCACTGATGGACCTGGGCAATGGGTGTTGCCCAATAGGTGGCCATGTGAGATATTGAGAGTCAGAACTTCTGTCTCCTGACCTTGTGAAAGTACTTTGACTTCCTGGAGGTAACCATTGACCTATGTTTATCACGGGGTAGTTTTGAGCATCCCATGGGATAATATATATACGAAGGCCCATTGTGAGTGATAAAGCAACATACATATGTGAGCTTTGTTATTATTATCATTGACCATGTGATCTTGAATCCTAATTCTTGGGGCTCTCCAAGTCCAATCTACCAAGGGTACCATAAAGGACATTCTACTCAGCCTCCTAAAAGATCTCTTCACTTCTATCTTCATCACTCTCCTGGTTTCCCAGGTTGGAGAGCTTGCCAGAGTGAAGTAGAGGAGGCAAGAAAGGTGCTTTCTGTTCTGCAAAGGTGACTGAACATTACCCTTCTTTCCTGTATCCCTCTTTTTAGCAGAGTCTATGAATTTCTAGGGCCTCACTGAAGCCTGGGATTGACAGAGGAGAGAAAATCCTCAGAGTCAGAATGTGAAAGCCATGGGGATAGGGAAACAAGGGTATATTTTGAGTTCAAGGAAGTGGGGGAATGTGAAAGGACAGTACACATCGGGAGGTCCTACCTTTGCCAGACCTGCCAAGGTCCGATATATTTGTTCTGGTCCTGGCTGCAGCTTTGTACCTCCTGTCTCCTGCAGCCCCCTGGGCCAGCATCATGATAGCATCTACTTTTGTCAACTGTTATGTCCAGACCCCTTCTGTGAGGTGTGTAATAGCGCAACTGCTGAGGTCAATCAGCTGATGTTCCAGGAGGCCCTGGAAGATGCTACTCCCTCTGTGTCCTCTTTGGCTTCCACAGCTCCTGTGTCTGAGTCACCTGCCTTCTCAGCAGTCCCTGCAGGAGACCTAATACCAGCCCGTCTGCCTGAGCCCTCCGAACCACCTCCCTCCATTCTCTCACCTAACCCAATGACACCCTTAGCTGACTTTCTTTTGCCCTCACCATTGGGTCACTCTCTACCACCAAAGCCTTTTCCTCCCTTAGATTCCTTCTGAATTCCCAGTGGACCATTCCCTACCTCAACCCCTTGCTTTTCACCCTCTTTAACCACATGACACTAGACAGCAGACCCTGTTCTCTAACCAGAGGCCACTTTGTCTCTGAATACCATCTTCTCACTCGACCCCACCCTTTCCCAAGATGTCAACCCCTTACCAGATTTGTCCTAGACAATGAATCTTACTGATTCACTGGCTTGTCATCACACACCACCAACACACCCTCTAGACTGCACTTTAACTGAATCGATTTCCCTCTTACTGAAGCCTGTTCCAGAGAACTCACCTCCAGATAGCCCTGGTGGGTTGTCCACTTATGTCCGAACAATCACAGACACTGACCATTCATGCCTGTGAATTTCAGAATTCTCATGTTGGTAGGCTCATGCCGAGAACATGTTTTTCTCCACATCATCATGCTCTGATTTCCAGTGACAGCATGTTTCCCTCCATCTACCAGAGACCTGTCTCTGGGGAGACTCTGCTACCGAGTACATAGTGGCCAGTAGCCATTCTTTTGTTGGCCTTAACATCCAGGCACTCTTGAAGAGACATATAAAAAAGAGAACGGCTTTCCAGATTTTAGAGAAGAAAGAAAAGGAGGAGGGATTATTTTCAAAACAAATTTGGTCAGAAAACCAACAGACATCTTCAGGAGATTCACTGCAGCCACTTGATGCGCAGGACACCACAGCCTCCAAAACTGGCTGGAACATCAAAGGCAAACCAGAGCAGCTGCACATTTGTCAGCAGCTACTGTAGGTCAAGACTTTGGGGGAAAACCTGCGGCAGAAATAGAGCCAGCTCTTCTGGGGTTTTCCTTCTCTGCACAGTGAGCCACTCTCCTGGTCTCTAGTGGTAGTTCCCCACTAGAGTCTCACTTTGTCTTATTCAATGGAGTCTGTAATGCTTCTGCAGTCAAAATGCGGGATCAATAACTTCCACTACTTCCTCATTTCCACTCCCTTCCCCTCCCCAATGTATATCCGCAACCCTTGCCTCAAACCAAGCCCCAATCCCAGCCCCCATGTTTCACTCAGTCCAGCCCCAGGCCCACCTTCAATCCCCATTCCCAATCCCACCCTCTTATCCATCCCAGATTAGGGACTGTGGAGTGTCTTTCCACAGATCCCAGAATGAGTCAGACTAGCTTATCTCAACTGAAAATCAACATCCAAATGGCACATGTTGCAGAAGCAACAAGACAGTGTGTGGGGTTTAGTCCCTGTGTTCCAAAAATCTCAAGAAGCCATTTGTCCTCAAGCTCCTAACCCTCCATTGGTCAGCCTGTTGTCCCACACATATGTACCAGTCTCCAACCTTCCTGGTCATTTTCATATCATCAGTGAGCCCCAGGAGAAACTGGAGCTCCATGCTGCAGGGAGGCTAATCCCACACTGCTACCTCCACACCTGTAGGAATCTAGAGTCTCTAGCACTGAGGGAGCCTCAGTGTAAATTCACAGAAACATCTCAGCGGAAAGGCAGACATGCTTACTCACAGCTCTCTGAGCTTCAGGGCCGGAGTAGCGAGGATCTAGTGGAGACTGAATTGAGTCTCCCAGGAAGCTTCCACGAGAGGATCCTAACAAACTTTCAGCTAAGGAAGGACATGAATCTTGGGTATATCCTAGAGAAGAGCCCAGAAGATAGCCCTCAAAGGGTCTCAGAATGCTACCTAGTGAAGGGTCTGAGGGCTGCCTCGGAGATAAAAAGTAACTGTGTGTGTCACTGAAGGAATCACTCCGGGAATGAATTCTTAAATGTCTCAAGGAAGGACATAGACCAGAATGAAATGAGAACCATTCTTAGATTACATTTGAGCGAGAAGTTTTGGCAGATCACTATGGGGAGGATCCCTCTAGGGGTGTGTCTACTTTGCTTCCTTCTGGGAGTTCCCAGACCAACATGGAGAACAGAAATTCGAAAAACACGACAGTAGGGAGGGTCTACTGCCAGATGACCACTCTAGAGCTTTCTTTTCTTGATTCCAACACCCGACAGTCGCTAGAAGCCCATATTATAAGGTTTCCCGTGAGTCAGACGTGGGGCCTACCCCTCAAAATAAAATAAAATTCACAAAATTCTATATGTTGAGAGAAGCCAAAACATGGCCTCTTCCCCAATTTGACTTTCTGTCCTCAGCCACCCATATTTCTGGGGTGAATTCCAAAGCTGAGGTTTCCAAGCCCCTTGAGGGAAGCTCTAAAAGTTCTCAGGGAAATGAAGTGGGAGCAACAAATTCAGCCCCCATCCTGGATCATCCTCTCCCTGCTACCTCATCTGTGGGCAATGAAGGCAGTGGGCCCTGAAACCATCCCACTGTGATATTGACCATCAGCTTGCTGAGGACATCCAGACAACTGAGCATGGCAGACAGACTTTAGAGCCCCATCCACACAACATTATAGACAAAGTGAGTCAGAGTGAGAGTGTACTAGACAAGAGATGCAGCCCAGAGGTGCCCACAAGGCAAACTGGGGCTGGACATGAGCCAAGGGATGAGAATGTGAGTTCCAGTGATAGAGCAGAAATGATTCAGGGCCAAAGGATGGTGGAGAAGAAGTTAGAACATTTTTCCATGTCCAACAGGTGCAGGGAGATATTCAACAAGGCTGAGGATCTGTGTACTCTTAAATCACAGTCTTGTGACATCTTGACAACCAATGAGCTGGGAAGCTCCCAAATGGTAAATGTCAATATGAGTAAAGTAGAAACTACCCTGACCATTGAATGTCCCTCACCAAAAATACCGTTCCCCAAGATTATAAACTATCAGACCTTAAAAAACAGCTCCTTAGTGAGTTAAAGTTTCAATTGGGAAGTAGGGAGCATAGCCAGGCTCAAGGCTGTGCCACTGACATGTCCCTTACTTTAGATAGCTTGCCTTCCAAGTCCTCCCTCAGTCCCAGAGCATCTCCAGTGGGGACAAGGAGCTTCCCAGGTGCTGCAGGTCCACTTGGAGGACACCCGGATCAGCATGGAGCAGGAGCAGGAGCCCTGGGTCTCTGAGCGAGTCTCATGGAAATGCAAGGATAAGAATTTCCCACCAGCTGCAAAGAGAGTGAGACTTCTGAGCTCCAAAACAGGAGAGTGTGGAAGTGAGGATTCAGGAGTTGGGACATCTAAAGCCCAATAGAAGAACCACTTTATTGAGGACAGAGAATTAGAGGGCTCTTCCCTGTCTCTGTCACAGAATGAACAGTTCTCAGGCACTCCTCAGGGAAACCTCCTTACGATGCCTAGCTTGATAGCATTACCTGAGGAGCGGCTCTTCCCATTCTTTGGGGTGCCCTCACAACCAGGGAGAGCTCATTGTCGAGCTCAAAATGTGCCTTCCAGACAGATTAACACCCCACATATAACAGAGACTTCAGCTGGACCCACCCAGTTCCTAGACCCTGCCCTGACCACTCCAGTGTCCACAATCACAAAACCCATCCATACATACCCCCTCATTGACCACCCACCTGTGAGATTCTCTGGAATCAGTAACTTTTTCTAAGTGAAAGTAAGCCACTGTTTTCAGGGAAATATTTGTATCCGTGGGCCTTTTCAGAGCTGCAAGTTCTGTCCTCCCTACTGCTCCAGGAAGGGTAGAGTAAGGGGAAGATGAACTGCTATCCATTTTCATGGGGTAGCATGGCCCACCACCCCAGACTTCACGAGGGAGAGAAGGGCTCTTAGGAGCAGGTGACATTTATTCCTCACCAAGAGATCCACAAGGAAGATTTCTCCCTACCCCCACCTCAGGGCCTAAACACCCCCATGCTTCCAATTCCAAAACTTTCTGAGGCAACAAGGGGGGATTCTGGCTGTATTATTCCAGAGGAATTCATCCCACCCTGCAGCTGTGTATAGTTCAGGATAGTGACGGAGCAGATGAAAAGACAGGTTGAGCCAAGCTCTGGACTTGAAGGGTTTTTCTCTCTTTGAAAAGGCCTGGAAGTTTTTTTTTTTTTTTTTAAATTAAAGAACATTTTATTGGGAAAAGGCTTATAATCCTATATCCACCACCAATTTTTACTGGATTCAAGTGCTAAACATTTAAGCTGTCTATAAAAAGAAGGGTTTCAATTTGTACAATCTCATCTCTTTCAAAGTTGTTGTTACGTGGAGCAATCACTACTTGAATCATAGGATGGGGTCCATTTGAAAGAGTTTCTTCATGGTTGGTTCTCGAGCAGTCTAATACTCGCAGCATCACTCTCCTGCTAGGCTGAACACAAAAGAACAGGTAATACCACTGGGAATGAAATGACACTCATGGAAGCCAGGGTCACTGAAAGTTTGATATCCCATCATACTGACAGTCTGTGAATATTTTTTTTATTGATGTTTTAATGGTTTCTAACATTGTGAAATTTTGGGTTGTACATTTTTGTTTGTCCATCACCACATATATGACTCCCTTCACCTCTTGTGCCCAACCCCCACCCCCACTGCCCTGGTAACCACAGTCCAGTTTTCTCTGTCCATGTGTTGGTTTATATTCCACATATGAGTGAGATCATACAGTGTTTGTCTTTCTCTTTCTGGCTTATTTCACTTAACATAATACGCTCCAGGCCCATCCATGTTGTTGCAAATGGGACAATTTTGTCTTTTTTTATGGCTGAGTAGTATTCCATTGTATATATATACCACATTTTCTTAATCCAATCGTCAGTCGAGGGACACTTAGGTTGCTTCCACTTCTTGGCTATGGTGAATAATGCTGCAATGAACATAGGGGTGCATAAGCCTCTTGGGATTGTTGATTTCAGGTGCGTTGGATAGATTCCCAGTAGTGGGATGGCTGGATCATAGGGCATCTCTATTTTTAATTCTTTGAGGAATCTCCATACCGTTTTCCATAGAGGCTGCACCAATTTGCATTCCCACCAGCTGTGTATGAGGGTTCCTGTTTCTCCACATCCTCTCCAACGTTTGTTGTTTTTTGTCTTGGTGATTATAGCCATTCTAACAGGCGTGAAGTGGTATCTTAGTGTTGTTTTGATTTGCATTTCCCTGATGATTAGTGATGTTGAGCATCTTTTCATGTGCCTATTGGTCATCTGTATATCTTCCTTGGAGAAGTGTCTGTTCATTTCCTCTGCCCATTTTTTGATCGGGTTGTTTGTTTTTTTGTTGTTCAATTGTGTGAGTTCTTTATATATTACGGAGATCAACCCCTTGTCAGATGTATGTTTTGCAAATATTCTCTCCCAGCTGGTTGGTTGTCTGTTCATCTTGATTCTGGTTTCATTTGTCTTATAAAAGCTCTTTAATCTGATAAAGTCCCACTTGTTTATTTTTTCTTTAGTTTCCCTAGTCTGGGTAGGCATGTCATCCGAAAAGATTCCTTTAAAACCAATGTCAAATAGTGTGTTGCCTATATTTTCTTCTATGAGTTTTATAGTTTCAGGTCTCACCTTCAGGTCTTTGATCCATTTTGAGTTAATTTTGGTGAATGGCGATAGCACACGGTCCACTTTCATTCTTTTGCATGTGGCTGTCCAGTTTTCCCAACACCATTTATTGAAGAGACTTTCCTTTCTCCATTGCATGTTCTTAGCACCTTTGTCGAAAATTAGCTGTCCGTATATGTGTGGTTTTATTTCTGGGCTTTCAATTCTGTTCCATTGATCTGTGTATCTGTTTTTGTATCAGTACCATGCTGTTTTGATTACTATTGCTTTGTAGTATGTTTTGAAGTCAGGAATTGTGATGCCTCCTGCTTTGTTCTTTTTCTTTAGGATTTCTTTAGCTATTCGGGGTCTTTTGTTGCCCCATATAAATTTTAGTATTCTTTTTTCTATTTCTGTGAAGAATGTCATTGGGATTCTGATTGGGATTGCATTGACTCTGTAGATTGCTTTAGGTAATATAGACATTTTAACTATGTTTATTCTAGGCCTGGAAGTTTTTAAAGTAAACTTTTTGTACTTTTTATGAAAAAATAAAGTGTTTTGAATAGAGGACATCCGAGCAGGTGAAATAAAGGACCCAGGATAAAACTAAGAAGACCACCATCAGGCCCTCTACCAGGGACTGGTCATCTTGTAGAAACCAAAAGAGAGAATCAGTCAGAGCTGACCTCCCTCCTTCCTTTCCCTGAGCACGAGCCCCGGGATACCCCAAGCCCACGCCCCCAGCGCACCACACAGAGAACACCACTCTCTGTTAGCAGAAACATTTATCTAGTAGGATCAGTGCCCTCTGTTGTGCTAAAGAAAGGTCCTCTATCAGAAGATGTTTTATCATGAAAACTGCGAGCCTTTCTCAACAACGACTGAATGATTTCTTTGGGAACATTTTTTCTTCCTGGAAATGTTGGAGAAGCATTTTCCGTTTGAATAGAAGAGTCAAATCTCTGAACACAGTGACTTCATCAGGGGTGAGGGTGGTCAAAGGGACCTGGTATACCTGATGCATGCAGGTGGGAGATAAAGTCATAAGGAGGGAAGGTATCTGCTCAGAGCCTGTGTTTTTAAATTAAGCTAACCATACTCAATGAAATCCAGTATTTATTTATTTTATTCCCCAAGGAACGTTCCCCTTGTTTTTTTTTCAAGTCTCTATTTCTGTTTTTACCTAGCATTGACTTTCTTTGACTCACCTTCTCCTCCTAGCTTCTGGCTCTGTGCTCCCCTTTTGGGCTTGAGTAATTCTGGCTTTCCTGCTTTTCACCTTTGGCACTGCTTCGAATATGGGTTAGGTTTCTCTTCTGGCTCTTTCTACATCTGGCTGCTCAGAAGTTTTGACCCTGAGTTTTGATCAGAGGGCAAGAGGAAGGAGCAAGCAAAGATCAAGCACCGAAACAGGAAGAATATCTGGCTCAACTAAAACTGTGCAGGGCACTGAGGTCTTGCTGGCTGTACAATTTCTGTCTTCTTCTTCCTCTGCTGTTTTTATCCCCTCCTGTCTCTGACTCTTTCCATTTTTATCATCTCCACTTTGTAACTGGCCGATCCTCTTCTACTATCCCTTTGTAAGACTTAAACGAGAATGAGAGTAAGTGATATCCATTAGCCAAAATAAATCTGATAGCTGGGAGAAACTACTGAATTGCTAGTGTCTTTATAGCACTTATCAAACGCCATTTAACCATATTAGTTGGCAAACTGCTCTGGCTTCCCAGGGAGTCAGCTGGTAGGTAAGTCAATAAATAGCTGTCAAATGAATGAATGAATGCACACTAGTTGTGTAGCACTGCATCAGGTACTTCAAATAATACAAAGTGTAAGACTTCATCCTGGGCTGAAGAAGGACATCTTCTCACGCCCATTCACAAAAGGACTGTTTTGAAATATCACCGAGGGCCAGACCAGGTTCACTATTTCTTCTAGAAAACCAGAAGTCATCTCTTAATGCACAACCGCTTCATGTGGACAAAAGGGAACGTGAACAAAGCCCTGGTTATGGCGTAACAGACCCACACGGGCTAATGAGCTGTTGAAGGTGAACAGCGCATTACTGTCAGTGGATTTTCTACATAACTGCTTCATAAACAGCAAAATGCATAAAACACAAACGAGGAGAATGAAGTGAGCACCTGTAGACCCACCACCCACGTCAAGTCATACAGTGTTGATATTGCCCCAGAAGCTTCCACTCCCATCTGATAATCTTTTACTAACTTTTCTTTATAATTTCACCGCCTTTATAAACTCCCATAAAAAGTTTAGTTTTACCCAGTTTGAAATCAAAATAGATTAAAAAAGAAAAACAACTGCATACATATTTAACACTGGATATGAAAAAGAAAACTAGTTTTTTAAATAAGATATTTTGAAGTGTACAATTTCTATTAGTGACCAAGACATTCACTCTTTAGGCACTTTTGTGTTTGCCGACTGCCAGTCACTCTGCTCCTTAATACTTCACGGGCATTCTTCCCAAAGCTGCCTTTGGTCTTATACTAAGGCTTTCCCGGACTCAGTGGAACTTTGAAGGAGATTGGGCTCATCATGATGAAATGGATGTTGACATTCCATGATCATCACTATAATTATTCCTAATCTGTACTTTGCTTCAAAAAGTCTCTTCCTTTACCCCCTAAAGTCTATACTTTCAAAATGGTATCTATGGCTTTAATTATACCTGACAATAAACGTCTCTTACCAGAAAATCTGTTTGATCATGGATTATACCCATCATTATCTTCAAATATCATATATTTTTTAAAAACTCCCATTTAAATCAGGCTCCCAAAGAGTTATAATATTAGCAATGGTGTTTTTAACTGTCTCTGTAATTACCGTTTGAATTATTGCAAATTGGAGTTGTGCAAATGATTGAATGCTGGTTGAATTATCTACCAAATTGGGATTGGCATGTTACTTTTCCTGAGAAGCCTAGCCCTGGGATGTCTGGGCATTTTCCAAAGGGACCAGTTATCCCAATAGATGGTAGGAGCCCAAATGCTCTCTCCCTGGGAGGCTCTGAGGTAACAGGTTCCTCATCTCATCTGTGATGTTGCTGCTGCCCTGCTGCAGTGGCTGTTGGAAGCACTGTGTCTTCCCTAACCACATCAGAAGGACCCAGTTCTGCCAGGGTCTCAGGCTGCCAGAGAGATGGCATCACACTTCTCCTCCATTTGTGGGACCTGCATCTGGCTTGGAGAGCTGGAAAAACTCCACCATTACCTCCCCTCTTTCCTCGAGAACCTCCCTTTTCCTTCCCATTGGGTCCTGGGAAGATGGGAGGCATCAGTAGAGTTACCTGTGTTTTATCCACACCAGGGGAGTCTGTGCTTTTGTGTGAAGGCCGACTCATGTAGAGGAGAGTTCCATCCCTGGAATTAGAAAATTAATCCTAATCAGAGCAATGCAGGGTCACACTTTCAATCTGCTAATGAGCTTTGGAGAGAGATCCCTTTTAGAGGATCTACCACATCCTCCCCAGGTCTTCACTCAGCTGGGCTAACACACTTCAGAATCAAAAGAATCCTCAGGGCATGAAGGGATCCCTTACTTTTCTGGCTCTTGCCCCCTTGACATTTCCCAGCTTCTCACTTTGCAACCTACTCTATCTCCCATTAAAACATTAAAACGGCTGCCTATTAAACTAATTAGTGGAATCTGCCATATTGTGTCACTTAACTTTTTCCATCTGCTTATGGTTTTTAATTTTTTCCCATAGAAAGCCCTGACCTAAATCCTTTACTCATCTTTTATAATGCTTTTTATACCTTACTACTGCTGAAAATCAACCAAACTCCTTCATCACTGCCCCTCCTCCCAATCTCCATCAACATTTTCCTATTATCCAGGTTTTTAATATACATGCAAGAGGTAGTTAACAATGATGGACTAAATCTTTACATGGGATGTTTTTTCCCCACATGTGATATTTTCAAGAATAGGAGCTTTCAGACGAATTAACAAAACAAGGTAGATAAATTTATTACCAACATTAGAATCTCATTCTAAAACATTTTCCACAGCTCAAAATGTGGCATAAGAAGATCCCTATTTAAGAGAAAGGGCCTTATTATAAGTTGTCTTGAAGACCTTGAGACTGTCCAGAGCAGTGCTATGGGAGGATATGCGGCACTATCTCGGTCACAACCAAGAGGTAATTTAAATGGACAAAGTGAGATGGTCTCCCAAAGCACTGGAATTGATTTTGCCCTGAATCTCTGCTTGGTTTTAAATTCTTATAATCACAGAATATAGAGAAGGAAGAAACTTGGTGTTCATTCTAACTGCTTCATTTTACAAACCAGGAAATTGAGGCCCAGAGGCACAAGGTCATCAAGATATTTCAGTTGTTTAGTTGGTTACTTGGACCGGGGTGGTTTCAGAAAGGATGCAGAAAAGTAGAAGCATTTGAGAGCCATTTAGGGACTGTGATAATCAGCACTGACTGACTGGTTGGTGGTGGGATGAGAGATTGGGTACTGAGGGAGAGGGAAGATTCAAAGATGTTGCTTGAGTCTTTTAACTCATCTTATTGCGGTAAACATTTTGCAATACACGCATTTATCAAATCACCACATTGTATACCTTACTCTTACACGATGTTAATTATATCTTAATAAAGCTGGAAAGGGATTAAATTTTTCAATCTCTGTAAATACATTGAATATAAAATTTGAAAATCAATAGAAAATATGTAAAATGCTCACGACTTTTCTGTAAGTTTGAAATTATATCAAAATAAAACATTAACCCAAAAAAGTAAATAAATAAAATATATTAGTAAATCAAATCCAGCAACCTACAAAAATGATTATATACTAAACCAATTGAGAATTAGCCCCAAAATGCAAGTTTTGTTTATCATCAGAAAATCAATTTATATAATATTTTATATTCATAGAAGAAAATACAAATAGCATAAAACCATCTGAATAGATGCAGGGAAAAGCATTTGATAAAATGCAACACCTATTCATGAAAAAGACTCTGAACAAACTAAAGGACATCTACGAAAAATCCACAGCTATCATCACACTTAATGATGAAAGATCAAATGCTGTCCCCTAAGATAGGAGACAAGGCAAGAATGTCTACTTTTATCACTTTTATTCAACTTTGTACTGAAGTTTCTGGCCAGCACTATAAGGCAGTAAAAAGAAACTAAAGGCATCCTTATTGATAAGGAAGCAGTGCAACTGTATTTATTTGCAGATTGACATAATCCTATATGTAAATATCTCAAGGAACACACACACACACACAAACATATATAATACCAGGACTAATAAACAAGTTTCCAGAGCTCACACATGCAGGATCAATATCCAAAGTCAATTGTATTTCAATATACCGGCAAAGAAAAATCAGAAAATAAAACTAAGAACACAATTCCATTAATAATACTATCCAAAAAATTAAGAATAAATTTAACCAAAAGAGTGTCAGACTTGCACACTTAAAAATACAAAACACTGCTGAGAGAAGTTAAAGAAAAACTAAATAAAAGAGAGACATTTCATGTTCATGAATGGGAATCTCAATATTATCAAGAGAGCATTTCTGCCAAATTGATCTATAAATGCAAAACTATCCCTATAAAAATACTAGTAGAATTTTTTCTGGTAGAAATTGACAAGCTGATCTTAAAATATAGATTGAAATGCAAAGACCTTAGAATAGATAGAACAGTTTTGTAAAAGGAGAACAAAGTTGGATAACAACTCTCTGATTTCCAAACTATGGAAAGCCACAGTTATCAAGATCATGTGGTAGTGGCACAAGGATAGGCATGTAGATCAATGGAATACAAATAAACTTCTACATTTATGGTCAACTGCTTGTTGACTAAGGTGCCAAGACCATTCAGTGCGGTAAAGATAGTATTTTCAGCAATTGGTGCTGGGACAATTGAATATCTACATGCAATACCCCACCCCCCAAACCAAAACCAATCAAACAAAAACTCTTACACACAACCAAAAAGTATACAAAATGGATCATAGACCTAAATATAGGAGCTAAACCTATACATTTTTTTAGAAGAAAATATGGAGAAAATTCTCATGACCTTGAGTTAGGAAAAGAGTTCATTGATATAATACCAAATGCATAATTCATAAAACAAAAAATTGATAATGAACTTTACCATAATTAAAAGTTTGTGCATGTCAAAAGACAACAGTAAGAAAATGATTAACAAGCCAGAGACTAGGAGAAAGTATTTGCAAATCCTATATCTGACAAAGAACATGTATTCAGGATATAAAAAGAACTCTCACAACTCAATGAGAAGGCAAACAACTCAATTATTAAAGGACAAAAGAACTTTCAGCTCTGGCCAGGATGGAGCAGCCTCATTCCTCCCAGTCGTCCCTCTTACAACTAAGTGCCTTGGACATAATACAACAAATAAATATAGGAAGACTCTGAATGGTAGAAGAAAGGAGGACTGGCTAGGGACTTGAGGCATAATACAGGGGTGAGTGCCCTGAGTTTTCTTTTTGCTTCACATATTTGCCAGATGGGGAGAAGGCTGCAACAGAATCAGACCAAAAAAGCCTTCTTCCTCCAGCCAAAGGCTTAGGAAAAGGGTGATCTAGCAGAACAGAACACGTACCCTTCCCCAATCAAATATGAGCTGAAAAACTGTCCCCCATGTGGTGTCAGTGGGGCCAAGTGGGGAATTTCACTTCCACACCCACCCAGAAACAACAAGGATTATCTACTTTCTTGCAGCTGGTGTGAGTGAGGCCAAACAGGGAGCTGAACTTCCAACCCAGCTCCTACCCTCCACAGCAACAAGGCAAAACCGGACAGCCCTAGTTGGCCCTCAAATATCCTTGTTGAAGTCTGGTCTCTGGGGCCAGTAGGGAGCTGAACATCCTCTCCCATCAGATGCAAGGAGGAGGTATGAGTTAGCCCTCTCCCGTCCTACCTCCCTGAGGTCAGCTGGGCTCAGGAGGAAGTTGAACCTCCATCCCACCCCACAGCAGCAAGGTGGAATGAGCCAATGTGAGGAGGTGCTAGGTGGCACTCCACTTCCCCTCCCCCAGGGACGGCTCAGTGGGCTCAGAAGGGCTAAATGGGGAACTGCTACCCTCATTTGGCAGCAACAAGACGAAACCAAGATTTCCCAAATTTGGCAAAAGGCATAAAACTACAGATTCATGAAGCTAGTGATCCTCAAACAGGATCAAAGCAAACTATGCTAAAGCATGTAATAGTCAAAATTCTGAGAACTAAAGAACTTATGCTCATACACACACACACAAATCTTGTACACAAATTTTTACAGCAAAATACTGGACAAATGCCAAGTGTCCTTCAGTGGGTGAGTGATTAAACAAATGGTGGCACATTCATACAATGGAACACTACTAGGCATAAAAAATAACAAACTATTGATACACGTAATTGGGATGTATCTTAAGAGCATTATGCTGAGAGAAAAAAAAGCCAATCCCAAAGAGTCACATAATGTATGGTTTTTTAAATATAATATTCTCCAAAGGACACAATTATAGAGATGAAGAAGAGATCAATGGTTGCCAAAGGGTTGGGGGCGGGCAGCAAAAAGTCCGACTATAAAAGGGGTGGCAAGCAAGAGTTCTTTAGTGATGATAACAGCTCTTCATCTCAATTGTGGCGGTGCTCATTTGAATCTATACTTGTGATAAAAACGTCACAGGCCTATACACAAAAACATTTTAAAAAATGAGTGCATAAAAAAAACTGGTGAGGTCGGTAGTCTAGTTAACTGCATTGGCCAATGTCAAAGTTTGATAATATAATATTGTTAGGTAAGATGTTACCAATGAAGGAAGCTGGGTGATGGGTTCTCAGGGCCTTTTGTACTATTTTTGCAACTTCTTATGAGTCTATAATTATAGGCTGTTCTTGGTTTGCAAGGAAGTACAGGATCGTAAAAATTATTGTGCAAGCTGAAACTGTGTGAAGCAATCTTAATAATCAAAAATTATAGTTGTTCTGTGATCTTCAAAATTTCTTGTCAAAACATTAAAACTCTTCATATCAATTATAAATGTAGAGGAAAATGAAAAAATAGTAAAATCAATATTTTTGTAGTACACTGCAATTTAAAACATTAGAAACATGGAGAATTGCAATATTCTATTTACTTATAAAAATCTTATCAAGCGTACTTTGACCAGTGCTTGCTTTCTTCTTGTCATATAACTTACGACATGGAGTGAGCATCTTTTCTATCCTTGGAAAATTGTCATATTCTTTTCTAAATTTGGATCAACTTTCAACATATTGTCCTTTGCCCTTTCAGAGTCATGAAATATCTCTGAGAGTTCCTTAAGTGTGAACTTTTTGGTGACATCACTTCCTCTAGGACATCTTCACAACCTTTTTGTTGCAACCACTTTCCTCATTTATAACGGTAAGTTCTGCCTCAGTAAGTCCCTCTGGCTGCATATCTGGCATCTAGAACGGTGGCAGTGCCAGTGCCCACCGTCAGCTACTTCCTCTATAACTTCAAGTACATTAGATTCAAATTTCGCTTCCAGCACTCACTTTTCATTTCTTTGCTGCACTTTCATCTTTGTTGGTCATTTCAGCCTTTTTGCAAACTGTCATTTGGGTTTATCACTGGGAAAGTAGGTAACACCAGAACACACTTGACTGATTGATACATGTATTGTGACAAACCACTGTCAGACTCCTCTGAAAGAAGTGAGGATGGGTCACGGATCAAGATGTTCATCTGTTACTTACATGGTGATTTGTGGACTGCTGAGCTAGCAGCTGAGTTGGTACTTCATGCAATTATTCCCAGTTAAAATGCCATGGTAAGTGAAATTTGAATCACGTTGTTGGGGGACTAGTATTATTTAACAAACACTTGGTAACTGAAACTCATGCATATTGGAATCATGTAAAATGAGTACTGTTTGTATTTCAAAATAAATAAATAAATGAAGGTTAAATACAGACTTTTCCAAACAAAGAGAAACTGAGAGACTCCACTGCTAACAAACCTGCTCTACAGGAAGTAATAGAGGAAGCTCTTTAGAAAAAAAGAAAGATAGATGGAAATTTGGATATATACGAAGAAACAAAGAGTGATGTAATGGTCAATAGTTTCAATTCATCACGTTTGCTACCCGTTCTTAAATCACAGCATTGACTGGTCTTAGCCTTTGAATCTTCCACTCTCTGCAGATGAATGTCAAAAGCACCAACTCTGGATCCAGAATCAAGCAAATCACCTATATAAAGAGCCCTTTAAACAATCAGAGAAACCTGAATACAGATTAGGTATAGGTGACATTAAGAAATTGCTATTAAGGGGCTGGCCTGGTAGCGTAGTGGTTAAGTGTGCGCGCTCTGCTTCCACAGCCCAGGGTTCACAGGTTCGGATCCCGGGCACGCACCGATGCACCGCTTGTCAGGCCATGCTGTGGCGGCATCCCATATAAAGTAGAGGAAGATGGGCATGGATGTTAGCCCAGGGCCAATCTTCCTCAGCAAAAAGAGGAGGATTGGCGACAGATGTTAGCTCAGGGCTAATCTTCCTCACAAAAAAAAAAAAAAGAAATTGCTATTAACTTCATTAGGTGTGACAATATCATGGTGATTATGTTAAAAAATTCCTTTCTGTTAGATAAGTTTACAGTTAACAGCTGTTTATGGGTGAAATAACATGATTGGTATTTGCCTTAAAATATTACCCTAAAAAAAAGAATAGTTGAGGATATAAATGAAATAAGATTGACAAAATTTGATTATTATTGAAACTGGGTTATGGGTATATGAAGATTCATTATACTATTCTTTCTACATTTGTGGTTGTTTGAAATTTTTCATAATAAAGAATTTATTAAACAATAGTCAAACTGACTAGGTTCGTATTCAGATTCTACCATTCACACAGAGACACTCTGAATCACTTGAGTTTAATTTTCTTTATCTTGATGGGGCATTATAGTTACACCTATGAGAATTGATGTGTTATTATAGATAAAATGCTTAAAATAGTGCCTGGCACTGAGCAAGATACGTTAGCTAATATATCATCATCCTCAACAATAACAACAAAATAACAGCAACTTAGTATACCATTATAACTTATTAGAACATGTCCTTATTTTGTGTGTTCTCTGTTATTTTCATCAAAATTGGTGTTACAGTAAAAGTTATTTACAGTTGTTATTAGTGCTTTTTAAAAAAAATTTTTTATTTCTTTTTCTCTCTCTCTTATTTTTGTTAAGGACGATTGGCCCTGAGCTAACATCCGTGCCCATCTTCCTCTATTTTGTATACAGGACGCTGCCACAGCATGGCCTGACTAGCGGTGCACAGGTCAGCACTTGGGATCCGACCCCGCGAACCCCAGGCCGCTGATGCAGAGCGCACGAACTTAACCACTACGCCACCAGACCAGCCCTTATTTGTGCTTTTGATTGCTTCTTGGAATATTTTCTAGAAATTAACTTTTGGGATCAATGGCTTTAAAGCACTTTAAGAATATTAAAGCCTGCAGCCAAGTTGCTTTCCATAATTAATGAATCACCAACAGGAAAAGAAAAAAGTGTAATCATTTTACTGTCTTTTTGCAGCAACAGGTTTCATGATTAACACGTTATTTTGCCAATTTGATAAGCATAAAGGGTTATACAATGCTTATGTTTCAATTTTAAGTTACAAGTGTTTTTATAAAAAATGTTCCTCATTTTTAATTCTTATGAATTCTGCCTTTAGCTGTTGATTTATAAGTAGTTCATGTAATAATTTAACTCTGCATCTCTCATATATTTTTTAGTATTTTCCTAGTTTGTCTCCTTTTCAATCATGCTTTATTATGCATGAGAATATTTAATGATTTTAATTTAATCCACTTAATTTTTCTTCTTCTTTTTGATTTGCTTATTAAGCCCTAAGACCTCTCCAGAAAATACAGAATTTCAATTATAACTTTATCAATGGTTCAGTTATTTTAGAATTTATTTTGTTTACATGGTAAGATTGGCAAACAACTTTATAGTTTCCAAATTATTAACTAGTTTCCACAACACCATTCAGTATTCTAAATTTTCCTCTAATTTATAATACCAAATTATCATGTACTTTATTTTTATTTATAACAGGATGATTTTCTTCCCTCTATATTCTATTGTTTTATTTCTCATGTTATTTTTATGCTCACAGTTTCTTTCTTTTTTTTTTGTTTTTGAGGAATATCAGTCCTGAGCTAACATCTGTTGCCAATCCTCCTCTTTTTGCTGAGGAAGATTGGCCCTGGGCTAACATCCGTGCCCATCTTCCTCTACTTTATATGGGACGCCGCCACAGCATGGCTTGACAAGCGGTGTGTTGGTCCACGCCCGGGATCCAAACCTGTGCACCCCGGGCTGCTGAAGTGGAGCTCTCGCACTTAACTGCTACGCTACTGGGTCAGCCCCACTCACAATTTCTTAAGTATTTATCATTTAAGTTTTATTATTACATAAAATGCATTATGTTACATTCATGCTGAACTTTCCAAATATAAATATTGGTTATATTTTCCTATTTATTACTTCAAATGAATTTCAGAATATCTTTTTTGATAACGTGCTAGTTCCTTGATTAGAATTGTACCAATAAATTGAGTGTGGTAACATTTAGCAGCTTTTCAATACTTTATCCTTTTTTCTATCACCTTGGTGAATTTCTTTAGGATTTCTAAGTTTTGTTTTAAGTCAATTTCTAGTTTATGGTTCCCTTTATCTAGTTTCTGTGTATTTCTCTCTGTTTATTCCTAGAATATTATATTTGCGTTGCTACTTTGGGTAGAATCACTGCTCTTAATATTTTCTAATTATTAACATGAAGTCTTTTTCTCTTGTACTTTGTTCCTAAGCTATGAGAGTATGCTTATTTTGCTTTATCCTTTAAAGTAAGATTTTAAATGCCAGTGAACAGTTCTGTGAATTGGAAAGAAATAACAACAAATATAGGTTTGGGGTGATAACAGACATGATGGAGAAGCAGAATGGCTTTAACATAGAGTATTTCTACTTCAGGGGAACAGGGGAAACAAGAACGACATAGGGGATATGGGAAAGGCCTTTAATAACTCCAGGTCTGCAGAAAAGGGCTGCACAAACTTTACTTAATCTTTCTAAGTTTCTTCATCTGTAAATGTTGGGCAGAAATAATCTCTCAGGTCCCATTTGGAGCCAAGAGAGCTTAATGGTTAAGAGGCTGGTCCCTCAAGACACTGAGAAGATGGTGGCATTGCATCTTTAAGGTTACTCCAGATAATTCAGTGAGAGAACTTGAGAGTTATTGAGATAATTGTTGTGAACATGTCAGGCACTCCCTTTGCAGACAGCACCCCTGAGACCACAGCTGAGAGAATAATAATAGCTGTCTTGGGGATGTTTTTTCCACGGTTCCTTCTCTATATCTGGTGAACAGCCCTGTCATTCCCCTTCAGTGACTAGGCGGCTGATGGCAGAAGTCTCATTTGCTAAGTGCCTTATTTTTCCAAATCTCTGTGAATGAGGAGAGTCAGGCAAGTGCCCTTGACTGAGCTCACAACTGGATGGAGAGTGTTGAGGAAAGGGTTGTCTGTGCATTAAATTGGGTGGATATCCTTCAGGCTAGCATTCAGGTTTGTGGGCCCACGGCTGTCATTACGAGACTCTGGCTGTGCCTGGGATGCTCCCTTCACTGCACTTTTCTACAAACATATAAATACTCCACAAATTAACAAAAGTATGTTCACATGCCATCCTTCAAGATTCTTTCTCTTTGGTGCACAGCAAAAATACAGCATAGGGATTCTTATTTCCACAATGAGATAAAATGTTGCTTAAAGTTGAAGTTTTTGCCCAATTTAAGTTTTCATTTCCAATTCATCCTTCTCTTCTCCATGTTTCTATCCTCATCCCTTAATATTTACCTCATTTCTTAACTTGTTTGTTTTTAGGTTTATTTCTCAGAATTGCATTTTTATTACTTTTCAGATTTTTCCTCTGTAATTACTTTCTCCTCTTTCTGATTTTATGACAACTCCATTACTAAAATAAAATAATAGATTAACATAATTCATATGAGATTAATATATTCTCAATGTTAAATTCAGGACTTGGGTAGGTATTGTCAGGCAGCTATAGTCAGTTATATGTTCCTTGTGTATGTAATTTAATCAAATTGAGTAACTCAGAGGAAAAAGAATAGGAATATAACACTTGATTCTTTCAGTCTAGAACAGTTCCCAAATTTTATTGTTTTTCTACTATTTTCTTTTTTTATTTTGTTTTTAATGATAATTTTTTGAAGAGTCGAGTTCAGTTTTCTTGTAGGATGTTCAAATTCTGTATTTGACAAGTTGTTTATGATTAGAATCACATGAAACATTTGGCAAGAATATTACAAAGAGGATAGTGTAGACTATTTATTGAAGGATATTTTTACTGGGTAGAAAATTCTAGGTTGCTGTTTCTTTCAGCATTTGGAAACTATAAAGTTGCTTGCCAGTCTTACAATGTCAACAAAATAAATTCTAAATAGCTTAACAATTCATAGTTACAATTGAAATTTTGTATTTTTTGGAGAGGCCTTAGGATGTCATAAGCAAACAAAAAAAAAGAGAAAAAATAAATGGATTAAATTAAAATCATTAAAATTTCCTCATGGATAATAAAGCAGGATTAAAAAGAGATTAACTTTTTATATTTGGAAAATATCCAAAAATATATGAGAGATACAGAATTAAACTGTTACATGAACTACTTATATTGACTTCTACTCTTATCTTTGTTTAATTCTCTTTATCTTGGCTCTATTTTCTCTTCTTTTTCTAGCAGCTTGAGTGGATTACTGAGTTTAATACTTTACAATTTAAGCATTTTTTCACTCAGTACTTCCTTAGGTGGATCTCAAAATTTTTGGTTTTGTGTTTTTTTTTTTTAATTTTATTTATTTTTTCCCCCCAAAGCCCCAGTAGATAGTTGTATGTCACAGCTGCACATCCTTCTAGTTGCTGTACGTGGGATGTGGCCTCAGCATGGCCGGAGAAGCAGTGCGTCACTGCGCGCCCAGGTTCCGAACCCCGGCCGCCAGCAGCAGAGTGCGCGCACTCAACTGCCAAGCCACGGGGCCAGCCCCTGGTTTTGTTTTATCATGTAGTTCAATACATATTCTAATTTCCATTGTGATTTCTTCTAGTTACCCATGGATTATTAGAAGTGTGTGGCTTAATTTTAATATTTGGTGATTTTCTTAGTATCTGATTGTCATTGATTTTTAATTTCATACTATTGTGCTCAGATATTTTGTATGATTTTAATCTTTTAGAATATATTGAAATTTATTTTGATGGTCCAGCACATGAACTATCTTCATGAACATTTCATGTGCACTTAAAAGAATGTGTATTCTGCCATTTTGTGGTGTAATATTCTACAAATACCAATTAAGTCAAGTTGACCTACAGTATTAGTCAGATTTTTCTATATTGTTACTGATTTTTTCTTATTATTTCATTAATTACTGATAGAATGACATTGAAATACCCATCTATGATTTGTGTTGGTATATTTTTCCATTTAGTTCTAACAGATTTTACTTAATGTATTTTGAGGCTCTGTTACAGGTAAATACACATTTAGAATTGCTATGACTTTTTGATGAATTGACATTTTATCATTATAAAATGTCTCTCTTTTTCTATAGCAATTTACATTTTTTGAAATATATCTTATTTGAAATGAATATAGCCAGACTAGCTTTCTTATACTTAGTGTATGCATGTTATCTTGTTTTTTCTATCTCTTTATTTTTTAACGTCTGTGTCTTTATACTTAAATTATATATGTTTTAGAGAGTGTGTGCATCTTGCTTTATAATCCAGTATTATTATCTCTGTATTTAGAGTGTTGTTTATTTGCATTTAATGTGATTATTAGTATGGTCCAGTTTAAATCCATCATCTTGCTATTTATTTTTCTCTTTATTCCAACTGATCATGCCCCATGAATTCATATCTGTGCATGTCTTTTGCTTTTTTTCTGTAATATTTTCTTCTCAATTTTAAAAGTCTATATAATATGGGATATTAACTAATTATCTGATATATGTTACAAATATTTTTCAAATTTCTCATATGCATTTTGACTTTAATTATATTATTTTTGCCATACAAAAGCTTCTTACATTTATTATAGTCAATTTTATCAACTCTTTACTTTATATGAACTTTTTCTCTTAGAAACATTACCCCAGACACTAAAGAGGAATTCTCTCACATTTCCTCCAGCAATCTCTTATATAATTCCATATAACTACAGACAGAGCTTTCTTATTTTTAAACAGTTGCATATTGTTTTATTTATTGATGCACTCTAATTTATTTACTCAACCCACAATTGATGGGCTGTTTCTAGTCTTTCTCTACTGCACAAAATGTTACAATAAATAGCTTCTTAATACAAAATTTCACACGTGTGCAATTTGTTGCTTAATGACAGGGATATGTTCTGAGAAATGCATTGTTAGGTGATTTTGTAGTTGTGCAAACATCATAGAGTGTACTCACACAAACCTAGATGGTACAGCCTACACACACCTAGGCTATATGGTATATAGCCTATTGCTCCTAGGCTGCAAACTTGTACAGCATGTTACTGTACTGAATACTATAGGCAATTGTAACACAATGGTAAGTATTTGTGCATCTAAACTTAGAAAAGGTACAATAAAAATATGATATAAAAGATAAAAAGTGGTATACCTGTATAGGGCACTTACCATGAATGGAGCTTACAGGACTGAAAGTGGCTCTGGGTGAGTCAGTGAGTGAGTGTGAGTGAATGTGAAGGGCTAGGACATCACTGTACACTACTGTAGACTTTATAAACACTGAACACTTAGGCTACAGAAGATTTATAAAAAAATTTTTCTTTAATAATAAACTTAGCTTACTGTAACTCTTTTACTTTATAAACTTTTTAATTTTTTAAAACTTTTTGACTCTAGTAATAACACTTAGCTTAAAAGACAAACATTGTACAGCTGTACAAAAATATTTTTTCTTTATATACTTATTCTATAAGATTTTTTTCTATTTTAAAAAATTTTTATTTTTTTACTTTTTAAACTTTTTTGTTAAAAACTAAGACACAAACACACACATTAGCCTAGGCCTACACAGGGTCAGGATCATGAATATCACTGTCTTCCACCTCCACATCCTGTCCCACTGGAAGGTCTTCAGGGACAATAACCCACATGGAGCTGTCGTCTCCTATGAAGAATGCCTTCTTCTGGGATACCTGCTGAAGGACCTGCCTGAGGCTCTTCTTGAGGAGGTGTCACTCTTTTCAGAAATATGTCCATGTTGGTTTGCTTGGTTTGTTTCTTTTTTTCATCATAGATTTGCTTGTAAGCAGATAATGCACCATGAACATTCCTCTCTATTAAAAAAAATCTTTTGGGGAGAGTGACGTCAGCATCATGGCGGAGTGAGCTTTCCCGTGAATTCTTCCCCCACAAAATACAACAAAAGTAACAGCCACAGACCAACAACGGAATCCCAGACAGTCAAAAGCTGGAGCGGAGGGATCCACACTGCCGCACATCTGAGAGCGGAACGTGCTGGGCCCCCGGAGGAAGTGGGGAGAGGTAAGGAGAACTCCGCTCCCTCCCCATCAGATCAGCGATCCGGTCCGCGCGGCTCCCAGAGAGGGGGGAGGGGCGGCCCTCGGCGGGAAACTGTAGCTCTTCGGGCTCTCTCAGCCAGTGGGAAACTCCCGCACAGAGGGCTCAGAGGAGCCACAGGGCTACCATCAACATCTGAGCAACCCAGAGAGCGGATAAAGAGGGGCAAACGAGAAGCCTCCCACGTCAGGGACCCAGAGGGCAAAAGAGAGAGCTCCCCCCTCCCCGCAACCCGGAGTCTGCAGCTCGACCAGATCTAGCGGTCCGAGGCAGACCTGAATAAACTGGACTGGACCCGTGGATCGCAGTGGGGAAAAAAAACAAAACAAAACAAAACAAAACTGCGGATCGCAGCAGAAAAACTGGGGCAGAGCGCAGGGGGCTTAGACTACACAGCCCTTTACCACCAGACAGTGGCGGCAGGTGGAAATTGCAACCAGAGACTTCCAGGATGAGGAAAATCAAAACCAACACAGGAACCACAATGCAAAAATATATGAAATCACCAGACCAGAAACAAAATGACAAGCACCCAGAAATCAACCCCGAAGACACAGAAATCCATAAACTAAATGACAGAGATTTCAAAATAGCTATCATAAAAACACTCAACGAAATACGAGACAACACAGACAAACAATTAAATGAGATTAGGAGTTTCTTCACAAAAGAGATTGAAATCATAAAGAAAAACCTATCAGGGCTAATGGAGATGAAGAACACAATGGAGGAGATAAAGGAGAATCTGGAATCTTTAAAGAACAGAGCTGACAATATGGAGGAAAGAATTAGTACTTTAGAGGATAGGAATACAGATATACTCCAGATGGAAGAAGAGAGAGAACTAAGACTAAAAAGAAATGAAGAAAGACTCCGAGAAATATCGGACTCTATTAGAAAATGTAACATAAGAATTATAGGTATTCCTGAGGGAGAGGAGAGGGAAAGAGGAACAGAGAGCCTATTCAAGGAAATAATAGCTGAAAATTTCCCAAATCTGGGGAAGGAGCAGGAAATACCAGTAAGCGAAGCCAACAGGACTCCTATATATACTAACAGACAAAGGCCTTCACCACGACACCTAGTGGTAAGGCTAGCCAGGGTCAACGACAAAGAAACAATATTAAGGGCAGCTAGACAAAAACAAAAAATAATGTACAAAGGAACTCCCATCAGGCTCTCAGCGGATTTCTCAACAGAAACTTTTCAGGCTAGAAGAGACTGGAATGATATATTCAAAATACTAAAAGACAAAAACTTTCAGCCAAGAATACTCTATCCAGCAAAAATATCCTTCAAATATGATGGAGAAATAGTAACTCTCCCAGATAAACAAAAGCTAAGGGAGTTCATGGCCACGAGACCGCCACTACAAGAAATACTCAAGAAGGCCCTCAGGCCTGAAAACAAGAAGAGAAAGGGAACACAAAGCTTGGAGTAAGGAGAAAAGTAGGTAGACAAAATCAGAGAAATAGTAGATCTTTACCGGAATAGGTTAGCAACCACTTAAATACTAAACTCAAAGATCAAAGGAAGAAATTCACCAAAAATAAATTTAACCTCATCACTGTAAACACACAGCCACAACACAAGATAGAATAAGGTATAACAAGAGCAACTTAGAAGGGGAAGAGGAAAGTGACTGAATTGACTTAGTATAAGGAAATAGGAGGCTATCAGATAATGGACTATCTCATACAGAAGATTTTTCGCCCAAACCTCAAGGTAACCACTAAACAAATAATCAAATTAAAACCACATATGATAAACAAAGAGAAAACTAGAAGAATCATAAGACAGAACAACCAAACTGAATTGGCAGTCCAAAACAAATGGGACAAGAAACAAAGGAAATGCAAAAGAACCAGAAAATAAGTGACAAAACAGCAACATTCAACCCTCATATTTCAATAATTACCCTAAATGTAAATGGATTGAACTCTCCAATCAAAAGATACAGAGTGGCAGGATGGATTAAAAAGCAAGACCCAACAATATGCTGCCTTCAGGAAACACATCTTAGCACTAAAGACAAGCACAGGCTCAGAGTGAAAGGATGGAAGACACTACTCCAAGCTAATGGCAAACAAAAGAAAGCAGGTGTTGCCATACTCATATCAGACAAAGTAGACTTCAAGATAAAACAGGTTAAGAAAGACAAAGAAGGGAAATATATAATGATAAAAGGGACACTCCATCAAGAAGACATATCACTTATAAATATATATGCACCCAACATAGGAGCACCAATGTACATAAAACAACTATTAACAAACCTAAAAGGAGAAATCAACAACAACACAATAATAGTAGGGGATCTTAACACCCCACTTACAGCAATGGATAGATCATCCAGACAAAAAGTTAATAAAGAAATATTAGACTTAAATGAAAAACTGGACGAGATGGACCTAGTAGACATATACAGAGCACTCCACCCAAAAACAGCTGACTACACATTCTTCTCAAGCGCGCATGGAACATTCTCTAGGATAGACCATATGTTGGGAAACAAAGCAAGCCTCAATAAATTTAAGAAGATTGAAATCATAACAAGCATCTTTTCAGACCATAAGGCCATGAAACTGGAAATGAACCAGGAAAAAAAAACTGGGAAAGTGACAAAAATGTGGAGATTAAACAACATGCTACTGAACAACCAATGGATCATTGATGAAATTAAAGGAGAAATCAAAAACTATCTGGAAACAAACGAAAATGATAACATGCCATATCAAACCATATGGGACGCAGCAAAAGCGGTCCTGAGAGGGAAACTCATAGCGATACAAGCCCACCTTAACAAACAAGAAAAAGCCCTAATAGGCAACCTTAAATTACACCTAACAGAACTAGAAAAAGAAGAACAAACAAAGCCCAAAGCCAGCAGAAGGAGAGAAATAATAAAAATCAGAGCAGAAATAAATGATATTGAGACCAAAAAAACAGTAGAAAGGATTAATGAAACAAAGAGTTGGTTCTTCGAGAAGATAAACAAAATAGACAAACCCTTAGCCAGGCTAACTAAAAAAAATCTTTTGGTTTTGGGGTCCATGTTTTCAAACTTTTTAAGGAGCTTGTTGAGGTCTGCACAAGCTTCTGCTAAACTCATCACTGTGAATTTTCTTGGGGGTTCTTCTGTTTCTTTTCCTGCAATTCTCTTTTCTCGTGCTAGGAAGTTATGATGGCTACAATGTCACTAGGAGACAGGAGTTTTTCAGCTCCATTATAATATTATGGGACCACCATCATATATGTGGTCTGTCATTGACCAAAACATCACTATGTGGGGCATGACTGTACAATCCATTTTGAAATATGAAATGGTTAACTTAAGAGAAAAAGTACTATTTTTTAAGGAAATGTATAAAAGTGTCCTTTACCCCACAGCTTCACCAACAGAAATGAGTACTTTTTAATTTTTCTCCAATAGTCAAAAAGTGGAATCAGAGTTTTGATTTGAATTTATCTTATTAAGTATGAAAATATTTTTCTGTGTGTCATTTTTATTTTCTTTTTCTATGAACTGTAATTTCATATCCTTTGCATATTTTTTCCATTGAGTTTTGGTTTTATATCTTCGTCATTTTTAGGACTTTTCATAAAATATTTAAATTAGCCCTTTGTCTCTGGTATGAGTCACAAATTTTCTATCTGTCTTTTATAATTTGTCATCTGAATTTGCCCATTGTGGTTTTTCCATTTAGAAACAAAGTTCACTAAGCAAATACTTTATTATAGAAAAATTTCCCCTAATAAATATAGGAGAAATGCTATGATTTGAAAGTCACCACTTTGCAACCCTAATGAAAGAAGACATGTAGGCAACAAATGTGAATGGACACTAAACCATTAAAAGGTTGATGGGTAACTTTTTAAGGGATGACACAGGTTGAAAACACTTGAACCCAATAATCATTTTAATATCACAAGGCAGACATTATGCGCCTTCTGTTTTGGTGCAGAAGGATGTACACAGTACTATATTTGAAATTCTTCCCTTTGAATGTACTACATAAGAGGCAAAATTCTAGAAACCACCCTTTCCTAGGGCATTCATCCTCTTGCTTTCTGTTTTCAATTCAGACTTTAATTTTGACTGTTTTCAATCTTTTTAGGCTAACCTGTACAATACTCCTACCTTTCTCAGAGCCTGCAACACCATGCTTTCCAATGATATGATTATGGGAATGTTTTTCCTCTTTCATACTGGCATGGGGATTTTGGGGAACTTACTGCTACTTCTAATGTATATTTACATCTTTTTGATATGTCCCCAACAGAAGCAGCCCATGGTCTTGATTTTCCTTCATTTGTCTGTTACTAACATAATGACACTTTTCAGCAAAGTCATTCCCTTGGCAGTAAAATATTTTGGTATTAAAAATTTTTTGAATTATACTGGGTGTAAAGTATTTGAATTTTTCCATAGAGTATCGGGAACTTGCACTCTGTACAACATGTCTCCTAAGCATGGTCCAGGCCCTCACTATCAGCCACAGCAAATCCAGGGGGACATGGGTAAAAGACAGGACGCACAAGAACACCAAGACATTTCTTCTCACGTTCTGGGTCATCGACAGTCTCATCTGCATCAGGCTTGTCCCATTCATTAATGCTATCAAATATGTCAGTCACCAAAAGTTTTCCAGAAAAAATGTGTTTAGTTACACCACGCATGGATAATACAATGTCATTCTTTAATATGAGTGTTATCACATTCTGGGACTCAGTTTTTCTCATTCTCATGAGTTAGGCCAGTGGCTACATTGTGTTTTTCCTTTATAGACACCAGAAAAATATTCAACATCGTCACAGAAACAACTTTTCATCTAGAGCCTCCCATGAGACCAGAGTCATTAGAATTGTTCTACTCCTTATGATCTGTTTTGTTGTCTTTTATTTGAGCAACTCATACCACAGCCTTTACTTAAGTACAATGAAGAAAAAGCACCAGTTGTTGGAGAATATTTCGGACATGTTTTCTTCATGTTATTCTGTTTTTTGTCCATTTTTGCTCATTGGTAGAGAAAGTCGTATCCTGAGTCCAAATTCTATCTTGATGAAGTGGAGAAATTCATCTCGTCCAAAGGTATGTCAAAGTAAACTTTTACCTACGTTCTTCTTCCAACCCAACATTCTATGAAGAATGGGTATTCAGAAGAAATAATAGGATTTAGGTCTCAAAAATAAGATATTTCTCAGTCCACAGCATGAAATATAATCTAAAAATCTTCACCTTCAATAAAGACAACCAGTCTTGTAAACATTATTATTTAGTACATGTTGCATTTATATACATAATCATTTAATATATATGTATGTATATAGGTAAATAATTTTTAAATATAAGATGTCATGATGGGTTTCTTGCAACTAGTCATTCAATATCTGTATTTTTCTCACCTTGTTTACTATGTAGTCAACACGAAAAACCACTTCAGAAGGAAATTAGGCCCTCAAAGTGGAGCATTTAACTCTTCACTCCTTAAATGTGGGCTGCACATAATGACTTCCTACCAAAGAGCCCAATATGGGAAGTGGGAAAAAAGAGTAACTTTACAGTGGAGAAACCTCACAAACACTATCTCAGCCAGGTGATCAAGGTCAACATCACCAGTGATAAGTCAAGTTGACAGTGCATACCTTTGATATGATATGATGAGAACGGCACTTTACCTCTGTGGCATTCCTCCCCAAAACTTATAACTCCAGTCTAGTCATGACAAAAACATCACACAAACCTCAATTGAGGGACATTTTCCAAAACACCTGACTAGTACTTCTCAAAATTGTCAAGGTCATTAAAAACAATAAAAGTCTGAGAAATTGTCATAGCCAGGAGGAGCCTAAGGAGGCATGACAATTGAAGGTCATGTAGTATCCTGGAACAGAAAAAGGACATTAAGTAAAAACAAAGGAAATACAAATAAAGCATGAACTTAAGGATAATGTAGCAATATTGATTCATTAATTGTGACAAATGTACCATAGTAGTGTAAGATATTAAAAATGGGAGAAACTGAGTGTGGAGTATATGGGAACTCTCTGTACTGTCTTTGCAACTTTTCTGTAAAACTAAACCTATTCTAAAATAAAAAGTTTATTTAAAAAAAGGTAATTAGGAAACCTACTCACTTAAATTTGAAGAAACTTTTTTTTTCCTAAAGTATGAGTTCTACATTTTAAGATTTATGTGACATTCTCCTGTTAATAGACTACTTTTTAATGTATAAAATCATATGGCACTAATTTAAAGGTAAGTATTTGAGAGTTACAATGGGCAATATATTAATTTTTTTAACTTGGCTCTCCAAGAAGATTCACATCAGAAAAAGTATGGTTTGATACAAAATATTTGTATATAGATCTCTCTTTGATAAGCACTAAAAGAGGTGATATACGCTTCACATTATAATAAGCACAAAATTAAATTCTGGATAAATAGTCAAACTATCAAATATGTAGGAAAAAACAACATAGACTTTCACTTAATAGGCTCAAACTTTCTAAGAGTTAATTTGCCAGACTCAAACACATTTGTCTAAAGTCCAGTTTTTAAAAATTCTTTGAACTCTGCCCATAACGGTCAACTCATCTGACATGGTTGATGAGTTGGAAGTGTCATAAATGAAGTCATATTTCAGCAAGTAAACTAGAAACGGAAAAGATAAAGATCAGTGTGGGTTAAAATTAGTGATGAAAATATAACAATTTAGTAGTGTGTCCTAGTTGTCATACTCAGAAATGCTGTTGGTTCATCAAAATAACTGCATCATTTTGGTTCCTCACCTCTGCTATGTACACAGTCCCTTCATCTTGTACACATACTTGCACACACACAAAGGCAGACAGATGATGGTGGGTGCTACAGGAGAGGTGCAGACTTGAATCTCAGAATTTGAGAACAAGGATTCATGGTAAAAAAAAAAAAAAAAGGTAGAACAATGAAATTTTTAGTCTATTTCTATAATATTTCAGGATCTTAAATTCTAATGTCAGAAACTTAGCTTGAATTAGCTTGGGGGAAAAGATGAATTTGTTGACTCATAAAATCAGAGGAAGGACTGAAAAGTCATACTGTAGAGATGAGAAATTTGGCTTCATTAAAACTAGAACCAGGGGCCAGCCCCATGGCTCAGTGGTTAAAGTTCTGCATTCTCCGCTTTGGTGGCCTGGGTTTGCGGGTTCAGATCCCACGCGTAGACATACTCCACTCATCAGCTATGCTGTGGAGGCATCCCACATTGAAAATAGAGGAAGATGGGCACAGATGTTAGCTCAGGGCCAATCTTCCTCGGCAAAAAAGAGGAGGATCAGCATCTAATGTTAGCTCAGGGCTGATCTCCCTCACACACACAAAAAATAATAATAAAATAAAATGGAAAATGTGAAAGATGACATGGGTGGAGCCATATTACAGTAGAGCCAGAGCAGCCATTTCAGAAGAATTGCCTTGCACTTCTTGTTTTCTTTATCTTTCAAACTGGACCAAACCGTCAACATTTCAGGAAGTAGGTAAGGATAAGAATATCCTGTTTGTAAGTACTGATGAAATCGGACTTTCCTGATGTCTGAATTGATAACCAATCAATGAAGTATAAGTCTAGCCTTTTGCCTGATGACCCAATCTTAAGCCAATCTATGAAGTACAAACCTAGCTTCACCTCATCTAGTATCAATGAATTCTTCCTTAATACAACTCACCTCATCTTCCTCCCTTTTTCCCATAAAAACCCTGAGCCCCTCTCCTATAATTAGGACCCTTTTTGGGTTTCTACTTGAATCTGTGCTCCCCAAATTGCAATTCTTTGATCCCAAATAAATGCTTTGCCTCTCAACCTGATTTCTATTTTTGTAGGTTGACAGGATTGATACACATTAAAAAGAGTGATGAAGACTTCTGATTTCAATTCAGGGATATAGAGAGCTGGAAAGACTTCCCTGCCATCTTTACAAGATAAAGCTGGACGGTCAGTAAACTAACAACTTTTCATGAATATATGATAGAACTGAGGACAAAGGACAAACAACCATCCTTTTAAAATCTGGAGAGAGGCACCTTCAGGGAGACACAGGACTCAAACATTTGCTTAACTGAGACAAAAGCCACTGGGAACCATAGAACTTGGTAGAAAGAGTAAATTAAAATTTTGACAAATTGCTGGAGGATGAATGTGGGCTGGTGTGAGAGTATGAGGCTTCTAGGGGCTGCAGTCATAAAGGAGTTTCCATTGCCAGCTTTTCCGTCAGCAAGTACACCAGGCTTTCCCAGGGAAGATAGAGGAACATCAGGAGAAAGCACCCACAATGTGCGGTCTAGGGAAGGGGAATATAAGCTCCGTGAAATCCACCCAGATCATTGTCCCTTAGAGAACAAAAGGATTAAACAACAGGAAGAAAGACATTTGGCATTTGGCCAAAGGGAACAGGCGGATTACCATAGCAGCTGGGGGAAGGGAACTTCATCCAGACCCAGTCCCTCTATCTCACGTAAGGAAAAATGGAAAAATAAAAAAGCCTTACTCTGTAGAACCAAGGGTTTCAAATTCATAGACCAAAGTGTTAAAAAATAAGACAACAGGCCCAAAATGGAGTCATTTATGCTAAGCCCCATGTTACCAAACTGAGACTTAAGTACAGTTTTGGCTCTCCCTGAAATGGAATCTTAAACCAGTTGATCATGAATAGCCACTAGTTAGGTCATCTGCCTGACAGACCCCTCTCATCCCCTATGAAAAGTAAACCTGCAATAATCAACCCACTTTTTTGCCTAGTGTAACTTCCTCATTCCCACTCCCTTCTGCCTGTAAAAGTCTTCCATTTTGTACAGCCCCGTGGAGCTCCTTTTTATCTGCTAGATTGGATGCTGTCTGTTTCAAATCAATTTTTTCTCAAATAAACTCTTACAATTTTTAACATGCCTCAGTTTATCTTTTAACAAAAGAGACTAATTGATACTTGATATTTTTGATATTCTCTGCAGCTGGGGAAAAAAATGCACTACCATTAGGGGAGGGACAGAAACATCTGTGAAGGCCACACTCCTGAGACACAAGCCCACTGTACATTCCAAAGACTGAAAACTAATTAGAACATTAGAAAATGCCCTGTTTTCTCCACACCCCACTACCATGCTAATAATAACACTAGTAATAATGGCAATGGATTACAACTGATAGAGCTGCAAGAGACACTCTTTCAAGGGACTATCACAAAAGGCAGACCAAAAGCCAAGAGGGGAAACAAAAACAAAATCATTATAGGGAATCTGAAGTTTCGGGGGTGGGGGGTCCTTAGCAACCACAAAGCTCAATGCAGATAACAATAGTAACAACAAATTCAAAACACAGCCCAATTCCTGACTAGATTAACACAAATCCTGACACTAAAGGTCATTTACCTCAGTATCCATTGTCCTATAGAACATGTCTGGCTTTCAACAAAAAATTAAAAGGTATAACAAAAGGCAAAAAGCCCCCACAGTCTGAAAACAAAATAATCATCAGAAGTAGACTCAGATATTACAGATAAGTTGGAACTATTGGACACGGAAGTCAAAATAACCATGATCAATATGTTAAAGGTTCTAATGGAAAATGTAGACAACGTGCACTATGCAATGGGTAATTTCAACAGAGAGATGTAGCTACAAAAAGGATCAAATGAAAATGTTAGAAAAATACAGTAACAGAGATGAAGAATAACTTCAATGGTTTCATCATACAGCCAAGCAAAAGCTTCAGTAAACTTGAAGCTTGAGAATGAAGAAGTATAGAAACTAAAATACAAAGAGAACAGTGGGGGAAAAAAGCAAAATAGAACATTCAAGAACTGGGGGATGATATCAAATGGTCTAACATACACAACTGAAATCCCAGAAGGAGAAGAATGAGAGAAGAGGACATAAGAAATATTTGAAGAAATAATAGCTAAGAATTTTTCAAAATTATTTATTACACCCAACCACATATCCAAGAAGTTCAGAGAACACAAAGTAGAAACAACAACAACAACAAAACCCCCAAACCCAAGCCATACACCTATGCATATCATATCCAAACTGGGGGAAACCAAAGATAATGAGAAAATATAGAGGGCAGCCAGAGAAAAAAGCACATTACTTAACAAGAACAAAGATGAGAATTATCATTGACTTTTCATCAGAAACTAAGCAAGCAATAACACAAGGGAGTGACATCTTTAAAGTGTTGAAAGAAAAATCTGTCACTTTGAAATCTATGCTTATTAATAATATCCTTCAAAACTAAAGAAGAAATAAAGACTTTCAGACCCCTCCCCAAAGAAACTGAGGAAAAAACTGCCTGGGTACTTGCCTACAATAATTTTTTTTTTTTTTTTTTTTTTGTGAGGAGGATCAGCCCTGAGCTAACATCTGCCAATCTTCCTCTTTTTGCTGAGGAAGACTGGCCCTGGGCTAACACCCGTGCCCATCTTCCTCCACTTTATATGGGACACCACCACAGCATGGCTTGAAAAGCAGTGCGTCCGTGTGCGCCTGGGATGCGAACCAGCGAACCCCGGGCCACTGCAGTGGAGCACACACACCCAACCGCCTGCACCACCGGGCCGGCCCCACCTACAATAATTGTTAAAGGGAGGTCTCAGGCAGAAGAAATATGACATAAGTAAGAAACTTAGATAGATTAAAAGTAAAGATATGGAGAAAGGTATATCATGCAAACATTAACCAAAAGAAAATTGGACTAGTTACCTTAATTTCAGACTAAATAGACTGGAGAACAATGAAGATTATTTAGGAATAACAAGGGACATTATGTAATGGTAAAGAGTCACTTCTACAAGAAGACATAACAATCCTAAATGTGTATGCACATAGCAGAGCTTCAAAACACACGAGGCACAAACTAGTTGATCTGAAAAGGAAATAGATAAATTCACAATTATAGTTGGAGAATTCAGCACTCGTCTCTCAATAATTGATAGAATAAGTATACACTAAGTAAGGATATAAATGACCTGAACAGCACTATCAACTAACATGGCCTTATTGATATTCATAGAACACTCTGTCCAACAACAATTCATATGGAACATTCTTTTCAAGTACATATGGAACATTAACCAAGATAGACCATATTCTGGGCCATAAAACAAACCTTAAAAAAAAGAATAGGAATCATGCAATATATATTATTCAAGTATAATGGAAATAAACTAGAAATCAATGACAGAAAGATATCAGGAAAATTAGCAAATATTTGAAAATTAAACAATACACTTCTATATAACCCATGTGTCAAAGAGGATGTTTCAAGGCACATTAAAAATATTTTGAAGTAAATGAAAAACAAAATACAACATATCAATATCTGAAGGATACTTCTAAAGCAGTGTTTAGAGGAAAATGTATAGCCTTAAGTGCATACATTAAGAAAAAAAGATCTAAAATCAATAAGCTAAGCTGCTACTGTAGGAGAAAGAAGAGCAAATTAAATCTAAAGCAAGCAGAAGGAAGGAAATAATAAAAAAAATTAAAGCAGAAACCAATGAAACTGAAAACAGGAAGTTAATAGAGAGAATCAATGAAACCCAAAACAAGTTTTTTGAAAAGATCAATAAAATTGATAAATCTATAGGTGGATAACCAAGAAAATAAGAAAGAAGACATAAATTACTAATATCAGGAATACAACAGGGGGCATCACTACTGACCTCACAAATATTAAAGGAAAATAGGGGAGTACTATGAGCAAATATTTGCCGTAAGTTTGAAAACTTAGATGAAACGGACCAATTCCTTCAAAGACACAAATTGCTAGAACTCACTGAATAAAAATAGATAACCTGAATAGACCTATACTTACTAAAGAAATTGAATTTGTAGTCACAAACCTTTCAAAAAGAAAATTCCATGAGACTTCCCCAGGGACTGGGACATTGGTGGTAGCCATTATTGTGACCTTGTACAGGCATGCTGACACAGATGCTGGCAGATGCCATTGGAGTTCTTCCCTTGGCCTGTTAGCACAAGGGTTGGCCCCACCCACTAGAGCACGGATTTAATCCAGCTCAGCCAGGGCAGGCAACACACCCTAGGGACTGGCCTCACTCAACAGCAAGCCCTCGGGCAACTTGTGGGCCTGCATGGGCTGGGTGCCTGGAACATCTGCAGCCGGGCAAGTGGGTCTGCCTCTGTGGGGCAGGGTGTGTGTGAGGGGTGGAACTGCATTGGTGGAGTGCGTGGGGCCTCTGTAGCGGGGTGACTGGCTCCGCATCAGTGGGTTGGGGCAAGCGCACAGGGCAGGACTGTGTTGACAGGGTGTGTGGCCCTACCAGCAGTGGGGCTTGTCAACTGCAGCAGACTTGTGCTTCTCAAACAGCCACATAGGGTCGCCCCATCTTCCAAAGCCTGAAACAATTGGGTGCTCCCACGCCCGGGGCTGGCCCCACTCAGCTGCAATCCTGAGAGAGCTGACAATACCCTGGCAGGCTGGAGGCCTACAGCAATTGTAAGACCCTGAGCCTAGCAACCAGCCATGCTGGGGTCCTACTCACAAAAACTGCAACAGGAATGTGCTATTAGACCTTGCAGCCAACTGTGCTGGGGCTGCCCACACCTGACAAAGTTACTGAAGGGTCCATAGCAGCCACATGCAGCTGAGCAATACAACCAGATGCCCAGGGGGATAGATTAGCCTCCCTGGGCACCTGTAGTAAAGAGCAACCCCACCACAACAGAAGGACACATGTAGCCCACACAGGGGACACTCCTGGAATATTTGGAACTGGTGACGAGAGTGAAGCACACTGCTGCAGGGCCTCATAAGCCATCTCTTACAGGAGGCCACCTCTCCAAGATTGGGAGACACAGCTGACCTACCTAATACATAGCTATAAGCACAGAGAAAGAGGCAAAATATGGAGACAAAGGAATACATTCCAAGTAAGTGAACAGGACAAAACCTCAGAAAAAGAACTAAACAAAACAGAGATAAACAATCTACCTAACAAAGAGTACAAACTAAGAGTCATAAAGATACTCACTGATCTTGGGAGAAGAATGGATGAACTCAATGGGAACTTCAACAAAGAAATGGAAAATATAAAAAAAGAACCAATCAGAAATGAAAAATACAATACTGGAAATGAAAAATTCACTAGAGGGGCTCAATAGCAGAGTAGAGGATACAGAAGAATGTATCAGTGAGCTGGATGAAAGACTAGAGGAAATGACCCAAGCTGAACAGCTACAAGAAAAAAGAATTTAAAAGAACAGGGACAATATGGAACAACAAAAGACCCCGAATAGCTAAAGGAATCCTGAGAAAAAAGAACAAAGCTGGAGGTATCACACTCCCTGATTTCAAAATATACTACAAAGCTATAGTAACCAAAACAGCATGGTACTGGCACAAAAACAGACACACAGGTCAATGGAATAGAATCGAAAGCCCAGAAATAAACCCACACATCTATGGACAGCTAATCTTTGACAAAGGAGCCAAGGACATACAATGGGGAAAAGAAAGTCTCTTCAACAAATGGTGTTGGGAAAACTGGATAGCCACATGCAAAAAAATGAAAGTAGACCCTTACCTTACACCATACACAAAAATTAACTCCAAATGGATTAAAGACTTGAATGTAAGACCTGAAACTGTGAAACTTCTAGAAGAAAACATAGGCAGTACGCTCTTCGACATCGGTCTTAGCAACATCTTTTCAAACACCATGTCTGACCGGGCAAGAGAAACAATAGAAAAAATAAACAAATGAGACTACATCAAACTAAAAAGCTTCTGCACAGCAAAGGAAACCATCAACAAAACGAAAAGACAACCTAACAATTGGGAGAAGATATTTGCAAACCATACATCTGATAAGGGCTTAATCTCCAAAATATATAAAGAACTCATGCATCTCAACAACAAAAAAACTACCAACCCAATTAAAAAATGGGCAAAAGACCTGAACAGACATTTCTCCAAAGAAGATATACAGATGGCCAACAGACACATGAAAAGATGTTCAAAATCACTAACTATCAGGGAAATGCAAATCAAAACTACAATGAGATATCACCTCACGCCCATCAGAATGGCTATAACTAACAAGACAGGAAACAACATGTGTTAGAGAGGATGTGGAGAGAAGGAAACTCTCATACCCTGCTGGTGGGAGTGCAAACTGGTGCAGCCACTATGGAAAACAGTATGGAGATTCCTCAAAAAATCAAGGATAGAACTACCATATGATCCAGCTATTCCACTGTTAGGTATTTATCCAAAGAACTTGAAAACACCAATTTGTAAAGGTACATGCACCCCTATGTTCATTGCAGCGTTATTCACAATAGTCAAGACTTGGAAGCAACCTAAGTACCCATCAAGGGATGAATGGATAAAGAAGATGTGGTATAGATACAGAATGCAATACTACTCAGCCATAAGAAACAATGAAATCCAGCCATTTGTGATAACATGGATGGACATTGAGGGTATAATGCAAAGTGAAATAAGTCAGAGGGAGAAGGTCAAATACCGTATGATTTCCTTCATTAAGTAGTAGATAATAACAACAATAAACAAACACATAGGGACAGAGATCAGATTGGTGGTTACCAGAGGGGAAGAGGGGAAGGAGGAGGGTGAAAGGGATAATTCGGTACATTTGTGTGGTGAGGGATTGTAATTAGTATTTGGGTGGTGAACATGATGTAATCTATGCAGAAATAAAAGTATAATGATGTACACCTGAAATTTTTACTATGTTATAAACCAATGTTACTGCAATAAACAAAAAATTAAAAAAAAAAAAAAAAGAACAGGGACAGCCTAAGGGACCTCTGGGACAACATCAAGCACACTAACATCCATGTTATAGGTGTCCCAGAAGGAGAAGAGAAGAGAGACAAAGCAGCAGAGAATCTATTTGAAGAAATAATAGCTGAAAACTTCCCTAACTTAAGGAAGGAAACAGACATCCAGGTACAGGAAGCACAGAGAGCACCAAACAAGATAAACCCAAAGAGGCCCACAGCAAAACACATTATCATTAAACTGTCCAGAATTAAAGAGAGAATCCTAAAAGCTGCAAGAGAAAGGCAGTAAGTTACATACAAAAGAAACCCCATCAGGCTATCAGCTGACTTCTCAAGAGAAACCTTACAGGCTAGAAGAGAGTGGCACGATATATTTAAAGTGCTGAAAGGAAAAACCTACAGCCAAGAATACTTTACCTGGCAAGGTTATCATTCAGAAAGGAAGGAGAGATAAAGAGTTTCCCAAACAAGCAAAAACTAAATGAGTTTATCACCAAGAAACCAGTACTACAAGAAATGCTAAAGGGACTTATTTAAGTGGAAAAGAGAAGACCACAAATAGGAACAAGAAAATTATATTAAAAAAAAAGGTAATAAAATCACTGGTAAAGGCAAATATACAGGAAAGGTAGCAAATCAACCACCTATGAAGCTAATATGAAGGTCAAAAGAAAAAAGTGCTAAAATTATCTATTTCCATGATAAGAGGGTAATGGATAGACACACACAAAAACAGACGTTAGATATTATGTCAAAAACATAAAATGAGAGGAGAGGAGTAAAAGAGTAGAGCTTTTAGCAAGAGGTCAAACTAAAGAGACCATCAACTTAACGTCGATTGCTATAAATGTAGGTTATTATATATGAACCTCATGGTAATCACTAACCAGAAACCTATAATAAATACACAAAAAATTAAGAGAAAGGAACCCAAAAATAATACTAAAGAAAGCCATCAAACCATAAGGGAAGAGAGCAAGAGAAGAAGAAAGGAACAGACAAGAACTACTAAAACACTCAGAAAAAAAGTAACAAAAGGCAATAAGTACATTCTTATCAATGGCTACTTTAAATGTCAGTGGACTAAATGCTCCAATCAAAAGGTACAGGGTGGCCAACTGCATAAAAAACGAGACCCATATATATGCTGCATACAAGAGACACACTTCAGACCTAAAGACACTCATGAACTGAAAGTGAAGGGATGGAAAAAGACACTCCACGCAAATGGCAATGAAAAGAAAGCTTGGGTAGCAATACTTATCTCAGACAAAACAGATTTTAAAACAAACTGTAACAAGACACAAAGAAGGGCACTACATAATGATAAAGGGAACAATCCAACAAGAGGATATAACACTTGTCAATATCTATGCACTCAACATATGAGCACCTAAACACATAAAGCAATTATTAACAGACATTAAAGGAGAAATAGACAGCAACACAATAATAGTAGGGGACTTGAACACTCCACTTACAGCAATGGCTACATCATCCAAACAGAAGATCAATACGGAAACATTGGCCTTAAATGACAAATTAGACAAGATGGACTTAGTAGATATATACAGCAAATTCCATCCAAAAACCACAGAATACACATTCTTTTCAAATGCAAATGGAACATTTTCCAGGATTTATCACATATTAGGCCACAAAGCAAGTCTCCATAAATTTAAGATGATTGAAATAATACCAAGCATTTTTTCTGACCACAGAAGTATGAAACTAGAAATCGACTACAGGAAGAAAATCAGAAAAGCCACAAATATGTGGAGATTAAACAAAACGGTACTGAACAATGACTGGGTCAATGAAGAAATCAAAGGAGAAATCAAAAACTACCTGAAGACAAATGAAAATGAAAATACGACATGCCAGAATTTATGGGATACAGGAAAAGCAGTTCTAAGAGGGAAGTTTATAGCAATGCAGGCCCACCTCAACAAACAAGAAAAATCTCAAACAATCTAACAGTGCACCTAAAGGAACTGGAAAAAGAAGAACAAATCAAGCCCCAAACCAGTAAAAGGAGGGAAATAATAAAAATCAGAGCAGAAATAAATGAAATAGAGACTAGAAAAACAATAGAAAAAAACCAATGAACCCAACAGCTGGTTCTTTGAAAAGATAAACAAAATTGACAAACCTTTAGCTAGACTCACCAAGAAAGAAAGAGAGAAGGCTCAAATAAATAAAATCAGAAATGAAAGAGGAGAAATTACAATGGACACCTCAGAAATACAAAAGATTATAAGAGAATACTACAAAAAGCCATATGCCAACAAAATGGATAACCTAGAAGAAATGGATAAATTCTTAGAATCATACAACCTTCCAAAACTGAATCAAGAAGAAATAGAGAATTTGAATAGACCAATCACCAGTAAGCAGATGGAAACAGTAATCAAAAACCTCCCCAAAAATAAAAAAGTCCAGGACCATACAGCTTCCCTGGTGAATTCTACCAAACACTCAAAGAAGACTTAATATCCATCTTTCTCAAACTCTTTCAAAAAATCGAAGAAGACGGGAAGCTTCCTAACTCATTCTACGAAGCCAACACTACCCTGATGCCAAAACCAGACAAGGACAACAGAAAAAGGAAAATTACAGGCCAATGTCACTGATGAACATTGATGCAAAAATCCTCAAAAAAATACTAGCAAATCAAATACAACAATATATTAAAAGGATTATACAAAATGATCAAGTGTGATTTATTCCAGGTATGCAGGGATGGTTCAACATCCACAAATCAATCAATGTTATATACCACATTAACAAAATAAAGAATAAAAATCACATGATCATGTCATAGATGCAGAGAAAGCATTTGACAAGATACAGCATCCATTTATGATAAAAACTCTGAAAAAAATGGATATAGAAGGAAAGTACTTCAACATAATAAAGGCCATATATGACAGACTCACAGCTAATATCATTCTTAGTGGAGAAAAACTGAAAGTCATCCCTCTAAGAACAGGAACCAGACAAGGATGCTCACTTTCACCACTCTTATTTAACATAGTATTGGAAGTCCTAGCCAGAGCAATCAGCCAAGAAAAAGAAATAAAAGGGAAGCAAATTGGAAAGGAAGAAGTGAAACCGTCACTACTTGCAGATGACATCATTTTTTATACAGAAAACCCTAAAGAATCCACCAAAAAACTTCTAGAAATAATAAGTGAATATGGTAAAGCTGCAGGATACAAAATCAACATACAAAAATCAGTTGCATTTCTATACACTAACAACGAAGTAGCGGAAAGAGAAATTAAGAATACAAGCCCATTTACAATTGCAACAAAAAGAATAAAGTACCTAGGAATAAACTTAACCAAAGAGGTGAAAGATCTGTACACTGAAAACTATAAAACATTGTTGAAAGAAATTGAAGACATAAAGAAATGGAAAGATATTCTGTGCTCTTGTATTGGAAGAATTAACATAGTTAAAATGTCCATACTTCCTAAAGCAATCTGTAGATTCAACACAATCCCTATCAAAGTTCCAACATTTTTCACAGAAATAGAACAAAGAATCCTAAAATTTATATGGAACAACAAAAGACCCCGAATAGCCAAAGGAATCCTGAGAAAAAAGAACAAAGCTGGAGGTACCACACTCCCTGATTTCAAATTATACTACAAAGCTATAGTAACCAAAACAGCATGGTACTGGCACAAAAACAGACACACAGATCAATGGAACAGAATCGAGAGCCCAGAAATAAACCCACACAACCAGGGACAGCTAATTTTCAACAAGGGAGCCAAGAACATATAATGGAGAAAAGAAAGTCTCTTCAATAAACGGTGTTGGGAAAACTGGTCAGCCACATGCAAAAAAACTAAAGTAGACCATTACCTTACACCAAAAATTAACTCAAAATAGATTAAAGACTTGAATGTAAGACCTGAAACCATGAAACTTCCAGAAGAAAACTTAGGCAGTACGCTCTTTGACACTGGTCTTAGCAACACATTGTCAAGTACCGTGTCTGACTGGCCAAGGGAAACAATAGAAAAAATAAACAAATGGGACTACACCAAACTAAAAAGCTTCTGCACAGCAAAGCAAACCATCAACAAAACGAAAAAACAACCTAACAATTGGGAGAAGATATTTGCAAACCATATATCCGACAAGGGGTTAATAACCAAAATATATAAAGAACTCATACATCTCAACAACAATAAAACTAACAACCCAAGTAAAAAATGGGCAAAAGATCTGAACAGACATTTCTCCAAAGAAGATAGACAGATGGCCAATAGACACATGAAAAGATGTTCAACATCATTAACTATCAGATCAGGGAAATGCAAATCAAAACTACAATGAGATATCACCTCATTCCCGTCAGAATGGCCATAATTAACAAGACAGGAAACAACATGTGTTGGAGAGGATGTGGAGAGAAGGGAACCCTCATACACTGCTGGTGGGAGCGCAAACTGGTGCAGCCACTATGGAAAACAGTATGGAGATTTCTCAAAAAATTAAGAATAGAGCTACCATACGATCCAGCTATTCCACTGTCGGGTATTTATCCAAAGAACATGAAAACACGACTGTGTAAAGATACATGTACCTCTATGTTCACTGCAGCATTAGTCACAATAGCCAAGACTTGGAAGCAACCTAGGTGTCCATAAGGGATGAATGGATAAAGATGTGGTACATATACACAACGGAATACTACTCAGCCATAAGAAATGATGAAATCCAGCCATTTGTGACAACATGATGGACCTTCAGGGTATTATGCTAAGCAAAATAGGTCAGCGGGAGAAAGTCAAATACCATATGATCTCACTCATAAGTAGAAGATAAAAACAACAACAAACAATCACATAGAGACAGAGATTGGACTGGTGGTTACCAGAGAGGAAGTGGGGAGTGAGGAGGGTGCAAGGGAGAACAAGGCACATGTGTGTGGTGATGGATTATAATTAGTATTTGGGCAGTGAACATGATGTATTCTATGCAGAAATCAAAATATAATGATGTACACCTGAAATTTACATAATGTTATAGACCAATGTTACCACAACAACAGCAAAAAAAGCCACCTGGTCTGGGGTATTCTGTTACAGCAGCCCGAGTAGTCTAATTCGCTCATAAAACAAAAATTTGAAAACATTATGAAAAATTGATAAATTTAAAACCTCTCCTCTTTGAAAAATACCGTTAAGAATATTAAAAAAAACACCAGCTGAGAGAAAATATATACAAATCATTTATCTGAGAAAAGATTTTTATAAAGTATATATAACTCTAAATCAGTAAGATATAATGTTTTAAAATGGGAAAAAGAATCAAACAGGCACTTCACCAAAGAGGAACAGATGACAAACAAAAACGTGCTCATTCAGGAAAATTGAAATTAAAACTAAAATGAAATACCATTACAAACCTAATATAACGGCTCAAATAAAAAAAACCTGACAGTATTAAATGCTAGTGAAGATGCGGAGCAACTTGAACCCTCACTGCTGACAGGAACGAAAAATGGTACAGCCACTTAGAAAAATGGTTTGACAGTTTCTTATGTTAAACATACACTTATTATGAGACCCAGCAATCCCACTCACTCCTTGATATTAACCCAAGAGAATGAAGACGTATAGCCACATATGAATGTTTATGGCTGGAAATAATCCAAATATGCACCCATGGAAGAATGGATAAACTGTGGAACTGCCACACAAGAGATCACCACAAATCAATAAAAATGAAGATCTACTGAAACATGGTCCTGAGACAGAGTGAATGGTCCTGAGACAGAGGCAGAAACAGGTGGGCCTGGACAATTCACTGACTCTCAGGTCCAATTTCTTTAAAGTTGTAAATGAGACAGAAGTAGACGACCATGGAAACCCTTCGGGGTCAGGATAACATCTCTAGCGCCTATGGTGGTGATGGACATGTGTGACAGCAGCATCTGTGAAGAGTGGGGCCATTTAGGGACAAAGGAGGCAGAACTTCCTCCCTCTGCCCGGATATCCCTTATTCCTAGACCTCACCCTCACAAGCTCTCCACCAAAGTGGGCTTGCCTGAGCAGCCTGCCCCTGGGCCACCGCAGCTCACCTGGCTCTTCTCAAGGACTGCCCAAACTCCCCACTGTCAGAGTGTGTTGGCTTCTGAATGTGGTGGCATCACCAAGCTGGGCTCATTCTTGTCAAGTGGATCAAGAACTGCTTCTGGTTGTACAGACCTGCTTCTTTCTAAGCTCTTTTGCCTCTGCTCTGAAGCACTGGAGAGAGGTCTAAGGTCAGGGGGTGCTCTCTTCCAGATAAGATTCCTGTTATCAGAGTCCCCCTGCTTCCTACTTCACAAGAGCTGCTTTGCTCTAAAATGAATTTCCCAGGAGCTGGGGCCTGGGCCTGGGCGACTAATTTTAGGAGTTCACTGTAATCTCAGACTGAAAACACAGATAGCCTGCCAGCGCACGAGAGACTAGGAGGCTCTGTCTGACTCAAGGGATCTGAAGAGACAGCAGAAATCCCAGAATACATGTGACACATGACAGGATTCCATCTACATGCACTTCCCATTATATCCCTGGGGATTTGGAGACAGGCCACTTTGCTAAGCGCTGTGAAGGCTACAATGCTGATTTCAGGGAGGTGTGACGTTCAGACAAAGCATGAGACTGGAAGTAAAGCACATCCGCCCTTGAATCCAAACTCCCTCACTGCTAGCTTGGGACCTGAGCACACCGTTCCACCAACCTGAGGCTCGGTTATTTTTAATGCGGATGGTTATACTGACTTCATGAAATAAGTTGTGAGGTTATATTAAGCCATCTAATGAAAATAACAGTGTTTTCTAAATATAATAGCAGTTTCACTTACTCAGGGCTTAGTACCCTGCACTAGCCTATTAGATTTACAGGTGATGACTTAACTAAGTTTCAAAACAACGCGACGAATCATTATTAATATCCTCACTGTCCGATGAGAAACCGGACTTTTAACGCAGATTCCTTCTCTCGCCCTGCCTACAAGTTTACCCAGGTCTTTCTTGGCTCCACCGCAGACCCCCCCGCCAGCGCTTTCTGGCCGCTCACGGTCGCCCTTATAAATGCACTCCTCCCACTTCCCAGCCCCCTCCCCCAGCCGACATGCTTCTCTCGGGTCGGGCCGCCCCGGGCTGCTCCTGACCGGCTCAACCGCACCTGCGCCCCGCGAGCCCGACACTAAGGGTTGAGCCTGGGGTCCCTGGGCCTTCATGCTCCCGCCCTCTGGGTCACAAGTCCACTCCTCTCAGAAAGTTCCCAGGCCCTGCTGTGTCCCCGTCCCCGCGTTCCCTCCCAGGGGCCTACAAGCTAGGCTCCAGCAACACCTCTCCTCCCGGGCAGGGAGCGCGGACAGGACGGCGGGGCAGGGCCTGGACATGCGCAGATGTAGCCCAGAGCCTTCCCAGACGGCCGCAGCGTGAGCCAACAGGATTCAAGACTACATTTCCCACAAACCTCTGCGCCTTGACGTTTCTTTGTTAGACGGTGGGAAGATGTCCTGCGTGGTCTGGCTTGCCCAGGTTCTCTCTGCGCTCTCAGCCCTTATGGGTTAAATTCGAACTTTACCCCCAAATACAATGCGCGGTCCTCTGTCAAATCCCGATGGAAAAAACAACGCCAAAGACGTTGGGAACAGTTTGGGAAATTTGAATGGGACTAGCAATTAGAAATATTAATGAACATTACAGTTACTCAATTGTTAAGTGGAATTACATTGGAAAATGTATTGTTTTTATAAAGGCATGCACAGCGATGGCATTTAGCACTGAAATTATCTTGCTTAATTCACCACAAAAATTCAGCAAAAACATGGCAAAAGGTTAAAGTTTCTTAAATCGAGGGCATGGCTGGCTATACGAGGGCATGGCTGACTATATATAGATGCTTATTTTACCATTTTCTACTTTTCTATGTTTCTCAGATTTTTGTGATACAAAGAAAAAAATAGGGATTCTCTCTCCAGTAAGTGCCTTTTAAACTCAAAGCTGCCCAGAGAAGTCAAGGTACAAGTATCTCTTGGGAATAAGGCTCTGAAACGTACATAAGACACTTGAACATGGAGCACAACGGTACTATAAAACAAAGTATCTGCGACCAACAGAGTTTATTTCAGGGAAGGGAAAAAAGCAAATTTCAAAAATAATATACGAAAATACAGACAATACAAAATATGAAAATGGTTATCAAACAAATCACGCATTTTCCAGCGATGACTCTGCTTAAACCTTGCTTGAGCATCTTGATTTTTTTTTTAACCAAATTAGGGACATATGGGCATAATATTATAGAAATACATTTTTACTAAATTACATATATGGACCGTATATCTGGTCAATATTATTTCACCTCAATCATTTCTTCTATGACAAAGATTTTAAAGATTGGATCCTATTCATATGGGGAAAAAAGGAATAGCTTCGCCAAGAAGTTAGCGCGATCTATGTGAACACACGCCTCGAGCCCCGCTCTCGAGCAGCTTTCCTAGAAAACGCTAGCTCCCGCCCCCTGTGGGGACGACGCGCGCCGCGCAGCCTCCCCCGAGTGCGACCCTGGGCCTGGGCGCGCACGAGCTCTCGCCGCCGCCACGGCGCCCTCGCGCGTCCTTCCCCTTCGCTCCGCCGCGTTGGGGGCGTCCTCCGCGGTCCCGCGCCGGGGCTCGTCCTTTCGCCTCGCTCGGCCGGACTTGGGGGCGTCCTCCGTCTCGCCCAGCCGAGTCTGGGGGCGTCCTCTCGCCTGCTTCTGCTGGGGTGGCTTGGCGGCGCGGGTCTGGGAGCGTCCTCCGGCCTCGCTTGGCCGGGTCTGGGGGCGGGGTGGGTGTCGCCGCGGCCTGTGTCCCGTCGTCCGAGGTCTTGAGGCGATCCCCCCACCCACTCAGCCGGGTCCCAGGAAAACGTGAAAGGAATCTGGGCTTACCCCAGCTGGGAAAGGAGTCTTTTATGTCGGTCGGTTCCCCATGGCCATGGATATGTCCCCTTAAACAGACTGAATTTTCCATCTTTGCAAAAGTAGACCCTACTCGGTGTCATGTGGGCTCTTTTTTGGGAAAGACAAAAAACATATTTTCCATAAACAGCGTAATTGGTTTATTAATAATTAAATACCCGTCTTTTTCATTAAATGCAACTTTCTGTTAAAAATCCCTGAACTTGTAATGCGAAAGCTAAATGTGACAGTAAAATAAAAGGTCAACCCAACTACATTTACTCGTTTCGTAATAAGCTTTACAACTTGATATTTTATGGCCCTTAAGTTTTGTGCTGAGCAAGGCTGTTAAATAAGCCTTGTTATTTTGTAAACGCTTGGGTTGTTCCTGTTTATGTTTTAATGTAAATGTATTTAAATATTTCTTTTTAAGTTTTAAACACGTGCAATTTGATCAAAATACAGCAGTGCCTGATGGGATAATAGAAACTCGCTAGTACTCTCCATCCTGTCTTCCAAATAAAACCAGTGTTAACTGATGCTTAACCCTAGACTATGCTCTGAGCTAACAACGCATTTTTCAAAAAGCTTGGTTACTACTTTTTTACAACTTGTTTTTATACTTAAAATTGTCTCCTGATCCAGTGTTCTGGTCAGGCTATGTAGAACTAAATCATTCTTTTCTTTAGCTGCATTGTAGGTGTACATCATGTTTATTTAATCAGTCTCTTTGTGATTGATGTTTAATTTGTTTCCAATTTTCACTATAACAAATAATATATAGCAAATATTGTCCATACATCTTTTGCATACATGTGTGATTATTTCTTTGGCACAAATGCCAAAATGATAGAATTGCCCAGTTAAAATGTGTACACATTAAATATTTGATAGATGCTAACAAATGGTCCTCAAATAGTCCTAAAAATAGCAAGGCCTTACCCGTTTATGCTTTTTCCTCACATCCCTTCCAACACCAGATAGCATGCATTTTTGATAACTGATTATTATTGATGCTTAAGGAATGCTGTTCATGTACTAATGGAGAGAAAGTAGACCATGTATATATTCATTCAACAAACATTTATTGAAAACCTGCAATGTGACACACATCATTCTAATGCTGGGATAATAACAAGCAATAAAAGAGATAAAAATCCCCACTCCTGTGGAGTTTGTGATCAGGGTGGCGGTGGTCAATTGTTAAGAAACAATGGGACACTTAAGGAGATCTAGTAAAACGTGGGCAGAGTTGGTGAGGCACTCTGTGACTAGGGACAGTAGGGAGCTATTGTCACCACTAGCCTGCTGTGAGGGCAGGGGCTGTTACTACAACCTGGCAGAAAAGACTGCCCCAACAAGGAGCTGTGGTGTTAAGAAGAGGAACGTTATAATGGCCAACTCATAGCTCAGCATAGAGAGAAAGGAATAAATACCTAGACGTGTTTTCCACCTCTCATGCCCTGTCCACCAGTAAGCCTTTGCATCCTCCCACTCTGCACTGTTCCCAGAAGTGCATCCACATAGTCTCCTCCAGAGCTCCGTGTGAATTTTCCAGTTATGTTCTTTCCTAGGTTCGGACTACCAGTCAACTCATTGAGCCATTGGTCGTGAATCAGTATGACTCTGAACACGTCTCTTTCCACAAAAAGTGGGCAATCAAATACACCTCCCCAAACTCTGCCCACTAGGGACAATTTCTTTTCACCACAGTCTTTTAGTGCCACTCCTGAGTGGGGCTGTAATGCAGCAACTATTTACCTCCAGATGATGCCACTGCATCTTGCAGACATATCTATAATCCAGGCGGGTGCTTTTTTCCCCTCTCTGGTAAGTGTTTATATTGGACTCCCCATAGGGTTCTAACGTGCAGTGAGGGTCATGTGCTGAGGCAGTAGGAGTAAGTACTGTGTGAGTGTGAACCACTTGCTTATATAGTTTGCTTGTGCCTTCTGGTCTTGTTTTGGTCTAGTCCTGTATTTACCATTCCTCTAACAAAGGAATAGCCTTGCACACATCCGATATTTGGATTCAGTGAAACAGATTACACAAGTTCATGATGGATATTTTGGTCACATAGTCACTTGCTATCCCATGTTTAGTTTATCATCTGTCAGGATTCAATAGCAAATCAGAAGCTGCTTTTCAAATGGAGGATAGTTATCATGCGGTAAAGGCACACCTTACTCCAAAACCCTAGGAAGCTGAGCTGTATTGAGTCTCTCAGTCTATGAACATGGTACCTCTCTCCATTTATTTATGTCTTCTTTGATTTTATTTTTTTTATTGTATAAAGTTCAGGTGTACAGCTTTATAATTCGACATCTGTATACACTACAAAGTGATAACCACCACCAGTCTAGTTACCAACCATAACCACACAGTGGACCCCTTTCACCCATTTTGTCCACCCCCCAACCCCCCTTCCCCTCTGGTAACCACTAATCTGTTCTCTGTATCTATGAGTTTGTTTTTGTTTATTTTGTTTGTTTTGTCTTTTTAGATTCCACATATGAGTGAAATCATGGTATTTGACTTTCTCCCTTTGACTTATTTCACCTTCAGGGTCCATCCATGTTGTCAAAAATGCAAGATTTCAGTATTTTTTACCAGCATTTTGTGTTTTGCATGTATGTATCTTGCTCGTGATTTGTTAGATTTGTCTTAATTTTTTGGAGCAAATGTAAATAGTATTATGTTTTTAATTTCAGTTTCCAATTGTTCTTTGCTAATATATAGAAATATGATTGATATTTGTGTGTTGACTTTGTATCTATGATCTTGCTAAACTCAATAGTTTTAGGAATTTTTTTGGCAGATTCCTTGGGATTTTCTATGTAGACAATCATGCAGTCTGCAAATAAGGCTAGATTTATTTTTTCCTTTTCAATTTGTATGCCTTTTCTTTTCTTTTCTTGCATTATTGAAATAGCCAGAACTTCCAGTACTATGTTGAATAGTTTTGGGGAGAGTGGACATCTTCTTTCCCCAAAGGGAAAAGCATTAAGACTTGAGCCATTAAGTGTGATGTTAGCTTTAGTAGTTTTGGATTTCTTTATCAGATTATTTAAATATTTGCATTTCCACATAAATTTTAAACCTTTCTTGTTAATTTAAACAAAAAAGACTAGATTGTATAAAATGAAATGTTTTGGAAATATGTATGTGTGTATTTGTGTACTTATTCTAAGCACAAATTATCAGAGATCTAAAAAATAATATAGAAAATCATATTCATATTGAAAGTGTTCAGAATTTCGTTAGTGAACTATTTAACATTATATAGATTGGGGTGACTGAAAAATAGGTTCACAAAAAAAATCTAAATTCATGAAGACAAATCAATTTGTGTTTTAAGATTCTACAGGTTTTGGGCCATCCCAGTGGCGTAGTGGTTAATTTTGTGCTCTCTGCTTCGGCAGCCCGGGGTTCACAGGTTCGGATCCCGGGCACGGACATACACACCACTTATCAAGCCATGCTGTGGCGGCATCCCATATGAAGTAGAGGAAGATGGGCACAGATGTTAGCCCAGGGCCAATCTTCCTCAGCAAAAAGAGGAGGATTGGCGAGAGATGTTAGCTCAGGGCTAATCTTCCTCACACACACACACACAAAGATTCTACAGGTTTCTGTGAAGAAGGGATTTTTAAAGGTTATGAGAAAGATGATTAGATCTTAGTTTTTAAAAATAAAAACTATTTGCTGAGTTATTGGAAGGAAGCAGCCTAAGTTATTTATAATTTGGGCATATTAATCTACTATTAGTCATAATAAAGCCATATTAGTAGCCATTGCCCAGTAAGTTTTTCAATATTTCCTTATGCAAATTTCACATGATAAATTTCTTTTAAGCTTGATCGCCAATAGAAAATTGGGCATTTCTAAAAGAAGGATAGGTTTTCTTTAATCAGGGATTTTGAATTATCTTTTGATTCTCAATCACAGAGATTATATTAATTTCTTGATAAACATGTTCCTGTTTCATTTCAAAAGATGATTTTCATTACTCATTTTAATCTCTATTCCTTGTAAAGCATGGAACCACCAAGCCTCTGATTAAAAAATATTCACAAAAACATCAGTAGGAAAGAATCAATCTCTTGGACTCAGTTATGTGGCAAGAGTTTTATACCTTTGTTTTAACTGCATCCATATTTATTTTTATTATGTCTAATTGTTAAATGTCAATGCCAGAAATTTTAAATTTGAAAAGCACATCTCATCCTTGCACACTATTGGCCCCAAAAGACTAGCTGAAGTTTTCCTTTACTGCAGTTATCATCACCTAACTTGTAGGAGGGATGGCTTAAATCAGTCACTGACTCAAAATAAGAAATCTCTCTTCTGTTTGGATAACCTATAAACACATGTAATGCCACTTCATCAGTGAAGGAACAATGCAGAGAGAACACTACACTGGCTGTTCTGAGAAGAATGGACAATAGGAGATGAGGAATAAAAAGAGGTAGAGAATTCTGGGAAGATGACAGCAGTGGCAGTAAAGTTGTTTGGTCACTCTGAATTGCCACATAAAAAAAGACAGAGCAACTAGATATCAAAACAAAACTAAATGTCAAACATCAAGGACAAATTTACAAAAAAAAAATGACAAGATATCTCCACAAATCTCAAAATATGGGGTGTGGAGATGAACTATCTGCAGACCAGTAGCATCTGTGCAGGAGGAAGCAAGGAAAGCAATGAGATGGAACAAGCTGAGAACAGCAGCCCTAAAAGGACGTTTGCTGTCTCCAGTACCAAGTGGGTGCAAGGGGCGTGTGATAAGATGGACAGAAGGGGATAGAGTGGTCTAGCTCCTATGAACTCTGAATTCACCTGCCAGAGTTCCCTTTTAGGACAGGGCCCCACACTGAGGAGAAATTGCTTGTAGTGGAATCAAAATCAAGCAGGATAGGAACAAGAGAGATGATGGAAAGAGAAGGTTTAGACTAAAGTGGGGAAGAAGAATAAAAGCAAGACATCTCAGAAAGCAAAGCCACTATATTTTTGAACCCTAGACACAAACAAAAGTGAGGGTAGTGTTAGGCTGGGATTCCATACTTGCCTGGAAGCAGGCAGTGGTCTGATCCCCCCTGACCCCCTCAGGATGACGTCAGTGGGGTCAAGTGGTAAGCTGAGGCTCCACCCCCACTCAGCAGCAATGAAACTTGGCAAGGCAGTGCAAGGCAGAGCTAGTTACAACTGGGCTTCACCCCTCCTGCCCTGTCATCAAAGCCCATAGGGGATCTGACCCTCCATCTCACCTGCATCAATGAGGCAGAATGAAGTGGTGCAAGAAGGGGTAGTTGACACTCTGCTTCTCCCCTCCCCTGATGTTAGTGGGGCCCAGGGGACAGCTGACCTTCCACCCTACCCAGAGTAACAAAGTGGTGTCAAGCAGCCTTCTACTCATCCCCTTTCCCCACCTTGGAGGCAGTGGAGCCAAGTGGTGAGCAGATAATACAACGCCACTCAGAGGCAACAAGGTGGTGTGAGTCAGTGCCCTACTTTTGCGAAAAGGTGACAATGAGGTGAGGATGGACCTGAACTGTTACCCCACCCATCTGCAACAAAGCAGTGAGTCAGTGCCCCATTTTGGCCAGAATGGTTTGGAGGAGCCTGACAAAAAGCTGAAGAAACACACTCACCTGGCCCTTGTACTATATCTGTTAAAAATGATTTAAAAGGATCCACAGTCTCATAATAATTTTGTACATTATAGTCTCATAATATAATATACAAAATATCTAGACTATAATAAAAAAGCACTTATCTTACGAAGAACCAGGAAAATCACAACAGGAATGAGAAAAGACAATGAGCAGACACCAACACCAAGATAAATCAGACACTAGAATGATCTGACAAGGGTTGTTAAGCAGCCATCATAAAAATGCTTCACAAGCAATTACAAATTTGGGGGAAACAAATGAAAAATAGAAAATTTAACCAAAAAAATAAGAATTATAAAAAGAAAACAAATGGAAATTAGAAAACTGAAAAATACAATAACCAAAATTAAAAACTTGCTGTATAAGCTCAGAAGATAGATTCAGAGAACCTGAAGATGGATCAATAGAATTTACCCAATGTGAGCAACAGGAAAAAAAAAAAATAGACTAAAGAAAAGAAAATGACAGCATCTCAGGAACCTGTAGGACAATAACAAAAGGGCTAACATTCATGTCATCAGAAGCCAGAAAGAGAGGAGAGGGAGAGTGGGACTAAAAAAGTATTTGAAAAAATAATGTCTGAAAATTCTCAAATTTGGGACAAGACATAAATCTACAGATTCAAAAAACTGAATGATTCCTAAACAGGATAAATCCAAAGAAATCTATGCCAAGACACATCATAATTAAATTTCTGAAAACAAAAATCTTGAAAACATCCAGAGAGAAAAAACACACTACTTATAGGGGAACACCATTTTGAATAACAATATATTTCTTATGTGAAGCCCTAGAGACTGAAAAAAGTGGAAAATATTTTTAAGTACTGAAAGAAAAACACTGTCAACTCAGAATTCTATATCCAATGAAAACTATATCCCCTCAAGAATAAAGGGGAAATCCTTTCATGATGAAGGAAAACTAAGAGAATTTTGTGCTAGCAAACCTACTCTTAAAAAATGGCTAAAGGAAGTTCTCTAACAAAAAGGCTTGAAACTCCAGGAAGGAAAGAACATCAGAATGGGTAAGAATAGGGGTAAATATAAAAGACTATCCAAACTTTCATGAGTTTCTTAAATCATTTGATTGTTGAAGCAAAAATTATAACACCGTCTCATGTGGTGTTCAAAATATAAGGAGGAAATATGATAACAAATATATTTAAAAAGTGGGGAGGGTAAAGGGAGCTAAATGGAAGCAACGTTTTTACACTTCACTAGAAATGGTTAAACATCAATATTAGTAGACTGTGATAAGTTATATATATATATATTAGAATACCTAAAGTAATCACTAAGAAAATTATACAAGGCTATATACTCAAAATACCCTAAGTAAATCAAGGTAGAATCCTAATAAATGTTCAAACAACCCACAGGGAGGTAAGAAAAGAGAAATAGGAACAAGAAACAGGAAATAAACAGAAAGCAAATAATAAAATGACAGACTTCAGCCCTAACATATCAGAATTATCTTAAACATAAAGAGTCTGAATACACTTAAGATGGAGATTGGCAGAGTGGATAAAAAACAAACAAACAAACATGATCCAACAATATACTGTTTACAAGAAACTCAGTTCAAATACAAAGACATAGATAAGTTGGAAGTAAAAGGATGAAAAAGATATACCATGCAAGCATTAATTTAAATAAAAGCAGGAGGGGCTCTGTTAATACCAAGTAAAGTAGACTTCAGAGCACAGATAATTACTGGAGACAAAGAGGGACCTTACACAATGGTAAAAGGACTAATTCACCAGGAAGAGACATAATGATCTTAAATGTGTACACACCAACAACAGAGCCTCAGAATGCATGAGGCAAAAACTGATAGAGCTGAAAGGAGAAATAGACAAACTCACAATTATAGTTGGGGACTTGAACACCCACTCTCAACAATAGAACTAGTAGACATAATTTTAAAAAAATCATACTCATTTTTTTCCAAGAAAAATATACTAAATGGTATGAAAACAAATTACTGGTGTGTTTGACTGTTGGAAATATCATTAGTGCACTCCTTCCTTTGGTAAACCTCCATTGAGAAGGTGTGAAGTGCCCAAGCTTACAGAAGTACATGCTTGGGTGTGGTCCAGAGCTAAAGTCGTACCCTGTGGCCACAGCTACAGCTGCCTTACCCTCCTGCAGGTGCGGAGGCCACTCTTGCTCTTGGAGACCACGCAGAAGAAAAGACTTGCGTGTGGGAAGTGTTGCTTGGCGGCCGCGGTGGTGCACCAAGCTGACTAGCAAAAATACCTGCCATGATCCCCAGGTCCCCCAAAGTCCCTGGCGGCCATAGATCATTACCTGCCCAGGACTGTCACTCTCTGAGAAATCAGGCAGTACCGGAAATCACAGAAGCTTCTGATCCTCAAGAGCCCTCTCCAGGACTGGTCCAGAAAGTCACTGAAGGTTTGCAGCTTGACCTATGCTTCCTGAGTGGGGCCATGGGGCTTTGCAGGAGGCCCACGAGGCCTACTTGGTTGGCCTGTTTGAAGACACCAACCTTCATATGCAAAGCAGAAGTTCTGTCTATAATATCCACCCTACACTCTTCTTTCTGGATTACATCCCCTGCCCCATAGCAATAAGCACTTCCCTTCCCCCAAAACACACAATTCATGGCTAGATACTGAGCCTTCTCCGGACACTCACCAGTGCCCTTCCTAAAATGTGGCTCCCAGGCCTGAACACAATATTCCAGACAATATCTCATGAAGTAGATATTAATATCACTATCTCCTTCTTCATCCAGCCCTTTAATTCCACCATTGCAAACTTTTGGGATGCCCAAATCATATCAAAATTATTGATAACCAAAAACTAAGATTTTTTTAAGAGTACTATTAAACCATTTCTCTTTCATCTTGTACTTGTTTATATATATGTACATACACTTTTTAATAAAAATCTCAATATACAGTTTACATTTATGCAGAATAAATTTCATTCTGTTAGTTTCAGTCTTTCTAGGGCTTGGAAATCTTTTTCTCTCTTTCTCTCTTTTTTAAAATCTTGATTCTTTTATTCAGAGTATACCCTCTTTATCATGGGCACATGTTCTTCTTGCCTATCTGGTGAAGATGTCCTGCTTTTCCTGTGGAAAAACTGCTCTTCCAATACCAATCCATGTGGTTTAGGGGGTGGACCATCCCTCATAACCTGAGGGAGGCATGTGACCCAGGCAGGGCCGAGCCACACCAGCCCTGGACACAAGTCTGGGAAAAACACTTTCCTCCAAAGAGGACCAAAGTGGGAGCGTGTCCAATGTGAAGGAAGCAGATCCTGGAGGTGGGACACAGTGAAGTGCTGGTGACATTTTTTTGAGCCCTGGATTCAGCCACATCTGCAGGGGAGAGGTCCTCTTCTTGCATAAGCCAGTTTAAAGTTGGTTTCTGTCACTTGCAGCCAAAGTCTTGTTTATTAGACCATTCCTGAAAATTTTGCCACTGCGGCTTTGACAATCATTTCCTCATAGGAGATGCTAGGGGTGACCTGGTACCAGGGGATTCCTTTCAGAGCTGTATTTCCATAGCAAACATAGTTTTTATTTGTTTTTCATGTGTTTGGGGGGTGGTTTAGCAGTGTGAGATGGACTTGTGTGCCTGGGTGTAATGTGTGTGTTAGAAGTTCCCTCAGGCTTCTTGTCAGTGCTGCCTTGTTTTTTTAAAATGGTGTTTATTTAAACGGCTGATAAAGATCACTGAGGGAGAGCTGTCAAGCACACAGCCGGGTTATTTGCCACCTGAAACCAAGTGCAAACTGACATTAACTAACGGTATTCGGGTACCATGGTTTAGCTTTCTTTGGTAAGGTCACATTGCTGGTGTGAATGTACAATGTTACAGCAGCTGTGGAAAACAGTCTGGCAGGTTCTTAAAGAGTTAAATACAGAATTACCACACGATCCAGCAGTTCCACTCAGACACTTGTACACCAATATTCACTGCAGCACTCTTCATAACAGCCAACAGGTGGAAACAACCCAAATGTCCATTGACACATGAATGGATAAACAAAATGCAGTAATATGCATACAACAGAAGATTATTCAGCCTTAAAAAGAAATAAAATTCTGACACATGCTACATGGATGAACCCTGAAAACATTATGCTAGGTGAAATAAGCCAGACAGAAAAGGACAAGTGTTGTATGACTCCACTTATAAGAGGTACCTAGAATAGTCAAATTCATAGAGACAGGAAGTAGAGTAGGGGTTACCAGGGGCGGGGGGGGGGAGGGGAGAATGGGGAGTTGTTGTTAAATGGGTACAGAGCTTCTGTTTGGGGTGGTGAAAAAGTCTGGAAGTGGATAGTGGTGATGTTTGTACAACATTGTGAACATACTTAATGCCACTGAATTGTACATAGTTAAAATGTTAAATTTTATATTATGTATATTTTACCACAAAAAATGAAAAAATATAATTTGCAGACATTAGTACTTCCTCTTAAATACCTTAACATGCATATTACTAATGAAGGTTCAATATTTGTCTACAACATTTTTCTTTTCATGTAAAATTTATACATAATGAACTGCAGAAATCTTAAGTGTGCAGATTTTTGAGTTTTAAAAAATGCATACATCTATATAATCCAAATCCTTATCAAGATATAGAACATTATTATCAGCCTAGAAAGTTCCCTCATGCCCTTCCAGTGAAATGCTCTGATATTATTTTAAAAAGCTGAATTGAGAATCCAAAGCCAAGGATTTGCTTTTTGCTTCTACTTATACTGACCATGCCCCTGAGTGTTGTCTGATTAGTGATCTAGTGCCGTCACTGAATGTGGAGGGAGAGGAAAGGGTACAGAAAGCTGGAGAAAGGACACTCCTGTCCCAATGTTGGGATATGCGGTGTGTGCGTTGGGGCCGGGGGAGGTAAGGAGAACAAATGTTCTGAAATTCAGACCAGAGCCTTTTCCATTCTCACTAAAGCAGTCTTATCAGAACTGTCCCTTTGTATGTTCCCTTGTCCATTTCTCCTTTGGTTCTTAGCAAAATCCTTTCCTACTCCTCTTGGCTGAGGCCAATGACTTTGAGCCAACAGACCAAGACTCTCAGAAAAGTTCTGAGTTGCTGAGACTCCCAGGGACCACACTGGAAGCCAACTGGCCAGTGGCAGTTCCTCACGTGTGGGCTGTAGGAAGGGACTGGCGGAGCAGTGTCAGAGTGAATATCAGGAGGATAAATCCCCCAAATAGGAGACTTGTCTTTATTCAAATTATCTAGGGACAGTCTGTTTCTCTCCTTCCTCCTCCTCCTTTACCAATTCTTTAATTTTTTTTACTGAGCTATACACTTCTGAATCTGTCACCTCATGAGAATAATGCATGTTGATTTTTTGTGTGTGTTAGGAAGATCAGTCCTGAGCTAACATCCATGCCAATCCTCCTCTTTTTGCTGAGGAAGACTGGCCCTGAGCTAACATCCGTGCTTATCTTCCTTCACTTTATGTGGGATGCCACCACAGCATGGCCCAACAAGTGGTGTCTCGGTGCGCGCCTGGATCCGAACCCAGGCTGCCAGCCGCTGAGCACGTGCACTTAACCGCTATGCCACGGGGCTGGCCCCATGTTGATTATTTTTTAAAATTGAAATAGTACAGCTCAAAGAGAAAGTGCCTCCTTTTAGCACTTCCAAGAAGCATATCTGGTTTATATCCTCCAAGAACTTTTAAAAATGCACATAAGAGAATGTGTATGTCTCTCTGTATTTTAAAAAATGGTACCAAATTATTCATACTGATCTACAACTTGCTTTTTTTCACTTAAAAATTATATTTCATAGACACGACTATGTGTTTCTTCTGCCACAACAAGATCAATTGACTTCGAGAAAATGACTTACATAACTCGCTCAGAGGTCTATTTTTTTCATTAGGGTTTATTCTTTTCAACGTCCTATGGATCAATTCTAGTGTCTCAAGTAAAACTTTGGTTATAAGACAACACGGTCGGCCAAGAAAAACAACTTTATACTCACAGTTCTCCATCTACTGACTTCTGAACATCTTGAAGGAGACTCTCCTTTCCTCAAGCCGGGTTTTGAAGAGAGCTTAAGTAAGAAATCTGCTTAAGGAATCATGCTGAGCCATTTCTTTACTGGAGGTGGACAGGAAAGAATTAAAACACACAACAGAGCAAGGAAGAGAAACTCTGAACTCCCTTATCACACCAGAAGTGGCAAATTCCAACTCATAGTTACAAAATGAGGGACCCTAAGACTCTAATCCTGAGTTTTGTTGGAGTCTGCTTGGTGTCAAATGAAATTACATAATACAAAATACTTTGTAATCCTCCATAAATGCTAGGTATTATATTATTGTTTTATTATTCTGGGAGCCAGTTTCGTGTTGGAGGAATAAACTCTAGATCATGGAATGTTTGGTGACTAGGTGGCCTCAATCCTGAAGCCTCAAATCTTGAAGACACTTCCTATTAAAAATTATAGGGTGTGGAGAACTATAGTCCATAAAAGGCATTTAAGAAAAAACACCTTCAGCCAGAATGTATTAACTAGACAACAGCACGAGTTTACTGGGGTCATCCTAAAATGTTAGAAAAATAAAAAGAGTAAAAACTATCTTAAGTGTGTGTGTGAGTTGAGGGGTGTAAGGTGGGGATGACCTTACAAGAAAAAGAGCAGGTGGGAAGGCAAAGAAGGGGGTGATGGGGAGGGAGGGGGGTGCATCAAGGAGAAAATCTCTGTGATGGTTAAATGTTTTGTGTCAACTTGCCTAGGTTATAGTGCTCAGTGGTTTGGTCAAACACTAGTCTAGATGTTGCTGTGAAGGTATTTTGTAGATGTAATTAGCATCTATAATCAGTTGACTTTGAGTAAAGCAGAGTACCCTTCATAATGTGGGTAGGCCTCATCCAATCAGTTGAAGGCCTTAAGAGCAAAAACCGAGGTTTCCTGTAGCAGAAGGAATTCTGCCTCAAGACTGTAACAAAGAAATACTGTCTGAGTTGCCAGCCTGCCCTATGAATTTTGGACTTGCCAGCCCCTATGATTGCATAAGCCAATTCCTTAAAATGTAAATTTGTTACTGACAGTGGTTCTAGTGGAAAAGAATCTTAAGAATGAGTTTTCTTAATTGGTTTTTGGAATTGATCCTCTAATCAGATTAGATTTAAAGGCACTAATGACTCTATTACCAGTGGTAAAGAGAACACGGATAGTCCGTGGCATGGTGTGGCACTAGAAATACACAAAATATCACTACCGGATACTCCTAATCAAATACTTATAAGAAGCAAGGTTCTGGGTGACCACGTATTTGATACATTAGAACATTTTGGTCAACTTAATGAGTGTGAGATTGGCTGTTTGCTCATAACTGCACTGGACAAGGTGGGGAAAGAAAAGGATGAGTTCAGGGCTTTGAATTCCCGGCCCATAAATGACCTGAAAGTTTCTATATCTGCCCTGAAAGAAATTCTAATCACTTGTAGCCACAGAGATAAGATTTCTAAAAACCAAACCCAAAGTCTAATCCCGCAAGTGGCTAAATTACAATGCAAGTCGAATTTCCAGTCTCACAGGTTATGGGCTGTTAGAGTGAGGGCACTGACTGGGAAGGAGGTCCTGAAATTTGGAATGCGATAAATGGGAGCACCCTAAATGAAGCTGGGGATGTTGAACCCCTAAGTTCTGCTGAGTCTTTTTGCCAGGAGAAGCAGGCCTTCCACCTCCATCTGAGGAGGTTAACCCTGCTTTGACTGAGCAATGCAGGCATGGCTTCCCCTGTAATGGTGTCCCTTGAGCTAGTTTCCTTGCAAGACACACTGCTTCTCCTCAGGACCTGCCCCCACCACCCATCTTTGCTTTTAGACCTATAACCAGACTTAAGTCCCAGCAGGCCCGGAAAAGTGCAGTACAAAGTGTGACCAATGAGAAAGTGCACTACATTCCAAAAGAACTGCATGATTTTTCCAATTTATACAGACATAAATCTGGAATATGAGTAGAGATGTATATTAAAGGCATGAAGTAATTGTGGAAGGAACATAATGTTAGATCAGACTGAATTTATTGATATGGGCCCATTAAGCAGAGATTCTGGATTCAATATTGCAGCTCAAGGGGTTAGAAAGAGCCCAAGTCATTTGGTTGGTAGGCTGAAATATGGACCAAAAGGTGATCTACACTAAATGAAGCTGAGGTGCTGGAACTGCCTTTGGTATAATGTAGAAAAAGGTATGCAAAGGCTTCAGGAGATTGGAATGTTAGATTGGATGTATCACGTAACACCTGCTCACTCACTCCAGGAGGGTACAGAGGACATATCTTCCACTATGACTGTGAGAAATAAATTTGTGAAGGGAGCCACAGCATCCTTGAAGAGCTCTGTGGTTACTCTTCTCTATAGATCAGAAATTTCAGTGGGAACTGCTGCCACTGAACTGGGACTCTGAAATGTAATGGAGATAATTGGATCTTGGGTGTCAGAGGCCAAGTGGTGGCACTTAATTGCCAAAGATAAGGTGACGTGGTTACCATAAAGGACAACAGAATCAACCCAGTAATTAGAATAGTCTGACTTGCAGAGACCTATGGCATTGGCTAGCTGGTCATGGTGGTTCTACAGGAGAAATAGATGGGAAGTCTACTAAATTCTTACTTAATCTGTATAAGTGGAAGAGTTCTAGGTCAAGTGAACAGAAGTCTAACCTGAATTAAAAAAAAACAGAGTCATAGCCCCTCAATCAATTCCAAGACTTGAGACAGTTTTGACTCCAAACCCTTAAATAAAGAGGAGATTGGGTCCTCACTACACTGTCAAAAATTTATACTGTTAATTTTTCTCCTAGCCTTCCCCAAAGGGACCTATATCCTTTTACCAAAGTGACTGTGCATTGGAGAAAAGGAGATAATCAGACATTTTGGGGACTACTGGATATTGGCTCTGAACTGACACTAATCCCAGGAGACCCAAAACATCACTGTGGTTCACAAGTCAGAGTAGGGGCTTATGGAGGCCAGATGATCAATGGAGTTTTTGATTAGGTTCATTTTAAAGTGGGTCCAGTGTAGTTATTTCCCCAGTTCCAGAATGGATAATTGGAATAGACATACTCAGCAACTGGCAGAATCCCCACATTGGTTCCCTGACCTGTGGAGTGAGGGCTATTATGGTAGGAAAGGCCAAGTAGAAGCTGCTAGAACTGCCTCTACCTAGCAAAATAGTAAACGAAAAGCAATGACGCATTCCTGGAGGGACTGCAGAGATTAATGCCACCACCAAGGACATGAAGGATGCAGGGGTTGTGGTTTTCACCACATCCCCATTCAACTCGCCTATTTGGCCTGTGAAGAAAACAGGTAGATCTTGGGGAATAACAGGGAGTTATCATAAACCTAACCAAGTGGTGACTCCAATTGCAGCTGCGGTTCCAGATGTGGTTACATAGCTTGAGCAAATTAACACATCCCCTGGTACCCGGTATGCAATTATTGATCTGACAGATGCTTTTTCCTCCATATCTGTTAGTAAAGACCACCAGAGCAGTTTGTTTTCAGCTGACAAGACCAACAATACCCCTTCACTCTCCTACCTCAGGGGTACATCAACTCTAGCCCTGTGTCATAACTTAGTCTGCATGGATCATGACTGCCTTTTCCTTCCACAAGACATCACAGTGGTCCATTACATTGATGACATTATGCTAAATGGAACTAGTGAGCAAGAAGAAGGAACTACTTTGGTCTTATTGCTAAGATATTTGCATGTTAGAAGGTGAGAAATAAATCCTACAAAAATTCAGGGGCTTCCCAATCTCAGTGAAATTTCTAGGTGTTCAGCCACTCTGAGTACGTCAAGATATCCCTTCTAAGATGAAGGATGAGTTGTGGCATCCAGCCCCTCCTACAATCAAGAGAGGCACAATGCACAATGCCTCTTTGGATTTTGGAGGCAACATATTCCTCACTTGGGTATGCTATTCTGGTCCATTTACCGAGTATCCTCAAAAGCTATTAGTTTTGATTGGAGCCCAGAACAAGAGAAAGCTCTGCAACGGATCCAGTCTACTGTGCAAGCTGCTCTGTCACTTGGGCCAGATTATCCTGCAGATCTGATGGTGGTTGAAGTGTCAGTAGCAGACAGGTATGCTGTTTCGAGCTATTGGCAGACCCCAATAGGCAAATCATAATGCAGAGCCTTAAGATTTTGGAGCAAAGTCACGCCATCCTCTGCAGATAACTACTCTCCTTTTTGAGAAAGTTTTCAGCTTGCTACTGGATCTTAGTAGAGAATGAATGCTTAAACATGGGCCACCAAGTTCATGAGCTGCTCATCATGAACTGGGTGTTATCTGACCCACCAACGCATAAAGTTGAATGTGCACAGCAGTACTCCATCATCAAGTGGAGGTAGTGTATATGAGATTGGGCCTGAGCAGGCCCTAAAGGCACAAGTAAATTACCCTAGGAAGTGGCCAAAATGCCTCTGGTCCTCACTCCTGCAATCTCTCTCCCAGCCTGCATCTATGGCCTCACGATTTCTCCACAATCAGTTGACTGAGGAAGAAACCACTTGCTCCTGGTTTACAAACGGTTCTGTGTCATATGCAGGCACCAAGTGAAGTGGGCAGCTGCAGCACTACAGCCCCTCTCTGGGACATCCCTGAAGGACAGTGGCGAAGAAATCCTCCTAACGACCAGAACATGGAGCATCTGGTTGTTCGTTTTGCCTGGAAGGGAAAATGGTCTGATGTGTGATTATATTCTAATTCATGGGCTGTGGCCATGGTCTGCCTGGCTGGTCAGGGACTTGGAAGGAAAATGATTGGAAAGTTGTTGACAAAGAGGTCTGGCGAAGAGGCATGTGGAGAGCTCTCTGAATGGGTAAAAAGCATGAGTATATTTGTGTCCCAGGTGAATGCTCACCAAAAGGTGACTTCAGTACCCAAGTGACTAGGATGACCTGTTCTGTGGATACCAGTCAGCTTCTTTCCCCTGCCACTCCTGTCACTGCTGAAGGGCTCATGAACAAGTTGGCCATGGTGACAGGGATGGGGGCTATGCATGGGTTTAGCAACATGAGAATGTAAGCTCCACAAGGGAGGGACTGTGACTATTTTCTTCACTATTGTGTCCCCAGAGCCCACACAGTGCTGTCACATAGAAGTGCCCAGTTAATACTTGAATGAGTAAATATATGAACTTCAAAAGTTTTAAAATGTAGTACTGAGGAAAGAGACCACGGAACAGCTCTTGGTAATAGTTTCTTATTGAAAAACAGAGATGATCATGAACATTTGGGAAATTCAGTGTTTAAAGTGAAGTGATTATATATACCACAAATATTTGCTTTTTAAAATCCCAGAAGTTTTTCTTTGCTTTTTAGACTTTTATATCAGTCAAAAGGTAACTAAGTTCACGAAACACAGTCAATTTCAAATTTTACAGCAAAACATAGAAATAGATAAGGCTATACTTGCTTAAGATTTTGTATATATACCTTGGAGATGGTGATTGAAATATGTGCTATGAATGGAGGTTTCCAAATCACTCCAAGCCCTTTCCTTCCCCTAATAAGATGCCCAAGTGTTATAGCTTATTGTTAGTGACACCGAGTTGATTCTGACTTCTAGAGACCTTGGGTACAGCAGAGTGGAACCCTGCCTGGTCTTTTTGCACCATCCTCACCTTCCAGCACTATTATCAGACAATGCTCTGCTGCTATTCACAGGGTTTTGATGGTCAACTTTTTCAGAAGCGGGTGGCCAGGTCCTTCTTATCTTAGTCTGGAAGCTCCACTGAAACCTGTCCACCATGGGTGACCTCGCTGGTATTTAAAATACTGGTGGCAGAGCTTTCAGCATCACAGCAACACCCAACCACCACAGTATGACAACCCACAGATGGGTGGTGTGGGTCCCCGACTGGGAAACAAACCCAGCCTGCGGCAGTGAGAGCACCAAACGGTTAACTACTAGACCACCAGGGCTGGCTAGTGTTATAGCTACACACACACATAAACAAACTCCTCTCTCATAATTTGCAGGATTATCTCTCTCATCTTTCCTTACTTTCTTTGCAATTTACCTAGGAAAAGGAACTGTTTAGATGTCTGGACTATAGGAAATACTGGTAGTAAATTTGTACTTCAGATTTGATCTTTGTGGTGATCAAATTTTTTGTTTCCAGCTGTATTTCAAGTCTACTGGCTCTTTTCAAAAATGCTTTTAGTTGATAGATGTGGTTTGGAACTTTTCACAAGTCTAAAATATAGGGGTCTTTGAAAGTTATAAAAAGTCAAATATCATAAACATCCAAGGGGTCTTCTGCTTTGAGACCTGAAGCTGTATTATTTAAATAAAAACCCATCATACTTCTGTTCAGTTTAGCACCTAGACGTTTCCTGTTGAGCCCCACGCTGTCTCAGGAGTCGGTGGACAGCACTCAGAGTTAGCCGGCTGCTGCAAAGCAAGACGAAGGAACCCTTTCTCAGAGAAAACTCAGACTGAGTGTGGGATAGAAGGTTCCAGTTGTCCTCCATCTCTCATTCCCTTCACAATGGATTACGGCTAGATTAACTACTTCACCAGCTTATTCCCTGCATTTTCTCATTTGATTGGGAACATGAGATTTTTAAACACATGCACACATGCTTCTTTAGCCTGCAGAACATAGGTATATTTTTACTATTTTTTTCCTGCTAATAAAAATACACGTTTTCTGCAGAACAGGTTAAAGAAAATAATCATCCATAATTCAGCCAGAAGTTTGGCACACTCCTTTCCCGTCTTTTAAATATACAAATGTATTGTTTTATTTGTATTTACTACCTGTCTAACCACATGCTTAGGCTGTTTTGTTTCCTTCCTAGTTTATTTTTAATTCAGAGATTAGGTAAGCTAAGCCCAAGTTTGGCCTAGGGACCTCTCACCCATCTTCCAAAGCCAGAGGACTATTTTCGTAGCCCAGCCTCATCTCTTCTGGATCTTGAACACATTTGTCCAGTTATTACCAAGCATCAGAGATTTGTTAATCAAAACCATTAAATTTACTTTTGTTAACACTAGGTAACAAATGAGGTTTTTCCTAGAAGAGTTACATGGAATGCCATCAGAGGCTTGGCAGAACAAAGACAGAACAGCCTTGGCCATCCACTTGTATCTGGTCCTTACTCAATTGCAAATTAGTCACATGGTCTTCACCAGTAATTCAGGGAGATGCTTCAGTAACTGGCTCTGAGACTTTCATCATCTAACCTTACTAGGTTATAACCACCTTGAGTCAAAGGAAGAGGATCTCCTTTTCTAGTATCTAAAACTTCAGAATCTGTATGTCTATTCTCTTGTCTACAAAACGAACTGATTTTCTTTATTAAAACAATTCAACTTTGTCCTTCCAGATTGTTTGTCACATTTTGCTAGAGTCAAGAGTTAGGTCAACACAGCCAATGGGCAGCTGACATAAAATCTGCATATTTATAATTAAAGGTCCAGAAGGCCACCCAATGTCTTTCTCCTAATGCACCATGGGCACATTCAGTTACGTCTTTATAGCCCAATTATATTTCGCAACTACACAAAAATTTAATGCATTAAAAACAGAAAAAAGTTCCACCTCTACATATTGAATTAAAATTTATTTTAAAAGGTAATTTCATATATCCTTTTAAAAAATGAAAATTCAAAAGTCTTAGAATTAAGCAATGAGTCTTCAACATCATAAAGCTATTTATAACAGTAATTAAAGTAGTGGTAACATTTTACCCTTATAAAAATGTCACAGAATTCAAATCACAACTTGGATCCTCAATGATTCAAGTGTCTTATCTTATGCAATAAGGGTTTGTTCAGTTTTAAGATAAAATTCCTCCAAATATGCTGTCCTCAAGTCCTCTCCATCACTGTCCATCAGCTCACACAGTGGGATAGCTGGCTGCGGTGGCAATTCCACAGTGGTTGTTCTGGTCTTTGGCCATTTTTACATAGCCATTCCAGCCCCATTCTGGACCCCAACTGAAAGAAGAGTATGTTGTCTGTTTTATACAAAGAGTCAAGTACATGTTAGTTTCATTAATAATAATAGTCAATACTTAAAATAGTGCTCACCATGTATCAGGCACCATTCTAAGTGCTGTTACATAAAAGTATACTATTTTCTGTGGGTTCTTAACTTTTATAAGATAGGAAATTCAGGTGAAACTGGGATTCCAACGTAGCAGTCTATCTCCACAGGCTATCTAACACTTCATCTCAATTAAAGAACTTTAGCTGTGAAAACTACTCCTGACAACTCTCAAGGCAAAGAGAGCTGGGGAGTAGAATGCAATGGCACGGCATCAAATGATAAAAGGAAGGATGCACAAAGGCCACTGGAGTCTTAGACAATCTTTCAGACTTAAAGAATCAGCAGAGACAGATGCTTCCGTTCACTATACCTTGTTGAAAAACTGGAGACGGAAAAATGAAACCAGCCCTCAACCCTACGGGTGCAAAATCCTTTATCTGAAACCCTTGGGGCCAGACGTGTTTCTGAATTATGAAAATTTTCAGAATTTAGAAATGCCATGTTACAGATACATTATAATAACCCCAACAAGCTTATTACAGAATCTTATAATCAAACGTCAGTACTTCTGCATTCACTCTAAGTGGGAAAAAGACTTCTGGGACTTCAAAATTGAGCTTTTCGGACCTGAATCCAAATACTGATTCCAAACAAGGATTCCCTTTTCAATTTAAAATATAAATGTAACATTTGAAGTTTTATACCTGTTCTTAACAATCCAAAATTTACTGTTATTTGAATCTGTTCCTTCAAAGCCATAGCCAACCACCAGAACACCATGATCCAGGTCTTTGCTGCTGCAGTCTGGATCATAATAAATGCCTGGAAAAGTAAAAGAAATAGTAATGGCTGATAAAAAGGAAAAGTCAAACTCAACTCAAGAACTGGAAATCAACAATTCAACTAAATCCAAGATATTTTCTACCAAAAAAAAAAAAAATTTCCAATAATAAGGTCTAGTTATCAAGGCTAAGGTAATTTAGGCACTCATCTACTAATTAATATTAATTAACATCATTCCTTCTACTCTTAGAATGCCAACTAAGGCAACAGCACAAAACAAAAACACACTTGAGCCACAGGGTTCTTTACAGTTCTAATTACAATAGTAAAAAATTTCTGGAACAAAGGTCCAAAACCTGGAGAATATTTACATAAATTAGGTTGCATCTACAGAACTAACTACACAGCCATTTAAAAATATTTATGAAGAGTTTGTCATCTTAAGAAAATGCTTCAAGTACAATGTCAAATGGAAACATCACTATGGTAAATGCACACACACAAGTTCTAGACCTGGAAAGCAGGACTCTATATGAAAAAGCCAATCATGGTGGTGTTTTGTAATTTTGCCTGCCTGAATTTCTATAATGAAAAGACTAACATCTACCTGATTTATAGAATTGGAAGGACTCATGGCCTGCATCAATAGCAACAGAGATGGGCCCCACAGTAGCCACTGCCTTCATAAGGGCCTTCTCCCGCTGAGGTATGTCCATGAAGCCAGTGTCGTTGGCAGCAGAATACTCTGGCTTGTAATTACAGGTATTTGTTTCCTTTGAAAGGTAAACGAGAAAGATACATGATTACTACCATCCATTTCTGGGGAACATGAGTTCTAGGACCACACGACTCAGCAGTTTGTAGCTTAATGATTTCCAGGTCAACTTTGTTATTAGGTAGTCCAGGAAGCAAAATGCTATTGGTTAGTTTGAAATTGAAAAATCAGCAGATGTTTCTTCAATGAGACCCATTAGGCCTAGCTGTCCATAAGAAATTTTTCACTATGGAGAAATTTGCATCATATGCAGAATGGTGCATATATTCTCCATGTTACATGGAAGCTATAATGTCAACCGTCTCATCAGATAACTGTGCAAAGACTGATAATATATAATGACAGTTCTGACAGTTTGCATCTAAAACGTGAATGCCGAATAAAGTGTCTGTTATCACTGAAGATGTTCAACTTTCAAAAGCAGAGCTGGAATAATAAGATAAGGAACTCCGTTTACCCTTGCAAGATATGGATAGGATTCCTCTGAGTCCAGGCCTCCATTGTCCTTGACATACTGGAAGGCATTATCCATTAGGCCACCATTGCAGCCCTGATTGCCTTGAGCCCGAGAGCAGTCCACCAGGTTCTGCTCACTCAGTGAAACAAGTCTGCCAGTCTTCCGGAACGTCTGTCCTTCAAGGGCACCAGTTGCACTAAAAGCCCAACAAGAACCACACTGTCCCTAAAAATAAAAAAGCTGTCAGTTTACAAGGCAAATACAAAGACTGACAACAGCTCATATACCTACATACTCTTAAGTAAATGTGAATCTGAATACTGTCCTTACCTGATTCTTCACAGGAGTTACATAGCCTTTCTCTCTCCAATCCACAGATTTGGGGACTTCAAGAAAGAGAGGTTCAAGGAACATTTTCCCCTTCTTGTGCTTCTGGTTTTGAAAGCCATTCATCACCTGCCTGAATTCTTCATTGGTCTTCAAGGCAAATGAAACAGAATTTGGAAAGTAAGAGATTATTTTGCTAAAATACCGAGGAGAGGAAGCACAAGAAGTTCAGCAACCAAGGCCACACTCACCATGTCACCAAAGGCATTCATTGCCATCGTGAAGCCATGTTTCCCTTGGCTGTATTCCCAATTGTGCAGTTCAATCATTTTCATATTCTTCTCCCACACTGCTCTCCTCCACCCTTCTTCATTCTAGAGGCAAATATAACTGAACATCTTTATTTCTACTTAAAACCCAACCCATCCTCACCAAGTGGATTTGCAGACAGAGAGGAAGAGAAACCATGGCCAGGGATGGCTTTATATTTCTGGTAGCTGTTCTCCAGCACCCTCACAACACGGATGATGCATGCCCATACTGTGCTCAGTAATGGGTGCCATGAAGTTATTGCCTTGGTAAGAGCCAGCCTCAAGAAGTTACTCTCTGCTATAAACTCCCAGCAGTATGGACCATTCTCTGTGAGGTCCCTCTGGACAGTTTCAGATGTTACCAACCACGCCATATAGTCTTCTATGCGTTGCCTTCCACTGGCTCCATTGTGCATCTAAAATGTGATCATGTTTTGGAGCAGCTGAGGCTATTCCCAAGCAAAGGGCAGCCAGGAAGAGTGAAGGATTCATGTTTCAAAAACCTACGAAGGGAAAAGAAATGAGTATTTGATTAGACCAATCCTTCTAAAAAGCAATCCTACTTTCTTCTGAGATGTTATAGCCACTATGTTGGAGTAAAACATTTATCATCCCAAGTATTTACACAAGAATGTGGAGGAAAGCTGAGAATGTGGGTGGAGAAAAACAGGTCAAGTGGAGGTATTTGATTCAGCCACTGAAATGAAAAGCAGCTAGAGGAGTGTTCTAGGAATTGATCCTGCGATATGCTATAATTTAGGGTTTGAGAAGGGTGTGAACGTCCCTTGTGGGTCAGAATACTAAGGCTACAACTAGGAAGCTAGGAAATGGTTGGTCCAGGTGTTTACAGAAGGTACCGAGGTGACCCAGGAAAACCCCACTAATGAGGACATCTGATCCCAAGCAGGGACAGGGATCCCCAGCAGATAGTGGCCACCTCACACCTCCTTCTTGACTACTGTACAGCAGGGGATGAGATACGCCTTCGAACCCCGCCTCTTGAACTGAAACCTTTCTGAGAGGCCCTCCCAGTAGAAAGAGGGTAGAAGTGCCCCCCCGCGCTCCACCGTCCCCACACTTGGCCTGTGCAGTCGACACCCCCACTCCCTCCCCAAAACGGGGACGCGGAGACGTGGCACCACGGAGCCCAGAGCCCCCCGTTTCGGCGCCGGGACAGGGCCAGGCACTCCTGGGGCTCAGCGCACCAGGCGGCGCCGGGCCGGAGGTGTACCGGGCGGGGGGAGCGCCGCCCCGCTCCAGGGGACGTGGACGGCGGCGCAGGGAGTGGCTGGCCCGCAGCCCGGCGTGCAGGGTCGGGCTGCCGTGTCAGTCTGGCCAGGCCCTGTCCGGTGGAGGCCGGGCTGCCGGACCTGTGGCCGCTGCCGCCCTGAGGCTGAGAGGCTCCAGCAAAGCCCAGTCGGGAGGTCTCAGCGCCGCCCTGGGTTCCCCAAGCCGCCCTCCCCCAACCCCCCCCCCCCCAAGGCTGGCCGGGCTCGAGGCAGCGCCGACTCAGCCTCACCAGCTCCAGGCGGGAAGAAGTTATCGTTCCCGGGCGTCACGCCCGCCCGCTGTCCCGTGTCCCTGGACGGGTCCCCCCATCCAGGCCCCGTCCCCGACGCGCCCCGGCCTCCGAACGCGGGTCTCACCTACGGCGGTCACAGCTGCGCAGGCGCACTTCGCAGGAAATCACCTCTTTCCCAAACCAGCCAAGCCGGAGATCCTGGCCCAGTCACGCCTGACTCAGCCTTTAAGACCCCGGGATTCGGCCCGCCCGGCCCCGCCCCCACGGCCTGCCCGCGCCGCGATTGGCTGAGCCGGCCTGTGGGCGGGGCCTCCGGGCGTGAGACTTGTGGCGCGTGATGAGCCTGGGTCCCAATTTGTCCGCGGGCAGGTGGCGCCGGCCTCAGTGGACCCGCGAGGCGCACTGGGGGCCCTGGACAGCGCTGAGCAGGGGTTGGGCGCCTCCCTGGGGGCTCGGATCAACTAATTACCCCGAATTCTTGCGCTTGCTGTCTGGTTCTAGAAAAGAAGCTTACAGGGAGCGTTAAGTGGATTTCTAGCGTAGCGCAGCGTCCTTTAGTCCTGGAGTTTTTGGTTCAAAACTGCTGGAGGGCCGAAAACAGTATAATCTAGTTTAGTGATTCCTGTTTAATCCACTGCAGGGGGGTGGGGCGAGGTGGAAGCATGCAGAGCCCGCGGGCAGACGCCTTATCTCCCGGTTTGTGGGTGGAAGAATCTGGAGTGGAATGGCATACCCCAAACAGGAGACGCGATGGTCGAGGCCCAAATGCGAGGAGGGAAAGAGGATGGAAGGTGGGGAGGGGTCTCCAGAGAAGGCGTGGCATGTGTAACGCTCCTTTCCTGTCTTCCCAGTGGGGGATTCCTCCTCCCTCTCAAGCCTTCCTCAACGCAACAAAACGGGTTACTTACAGAAAAATTTGGCTTAATAAAAAGGAGAAAATTGGTTGAGAAAGACGGAAACTGCTTTTACTTCCCCACTCTCTGCATTGTGGATTATGTCTTCCTCAGCATCTAAACTGCTCCTCTTAAGATATAAGGAATGTACTTTAAGGGGCCTGGCACCGTGGCATAGTGGTTAAGTTCTGGGCGCTCCACTTTGGCGGTTGGGTTCGTGGTTGGGATGGCCAGCCTGAACCTACACCACTCCTCAGCCATGCTGTTGTGGAGACCCACATAAAAATAGAGGAAGATTGGCACACATGTTAGCTCAGGGCTAATCTTCCTCAGCAAAAAAAAAAAAAGTTTTAATATCATTTTTTGGGTTTAGGTTATGCAATTTGAAGAAATGTTTTAGATGGAGAAAAAAATATATAGCTAAAGATTTAAGGAAATTAATTCAGAAACTTTTCTAAAGTTTCTTTTTTTAATTATATAAGAAACATTCATTGTAGAAAATATATTTTAGAAAATAAACACCCCTTGTCCCCTCCCTTATAACTCTTTTCTAAGCATATCTTTATATATATTTTTTATTTACAAAAATGGAGTCATAGTGCATGTCGATTTATAAACTCTTAGTTAAAATTCAATTGATAACCTTCACAGAAGCACAATCAGACAATTTTTTTTTTTTTTTGCTGAGGAAGATTTGCCCTAAGCTAACATCTGTGCCATTTTTCTCTATTTTGTATGTGGGTTGTTGCCACAGCATAGCTGATGAGTGGTGTAGGTTCGTGCCCCAGCTACCCTAGCCATCAAAGCGGAGCTTGCAGAACTGAACCACTGTGCCACAGTGCTGGCCTCAACAAATATTTTTAAAAATCAATCTATTAAAAATTTCGTTTTATGTCTTTGGAAGTAGAGTCCCTTTCATCTCAAACACAACTAGGGGCCAGAAGTTCTCAGGTGGTTACAAAAGTATATTGTATTGCACATGGCTGGAGTTTTGTTTTTTTTCTTTTTTTTAATAAAAGTTAAATCATGGCGGTCAACACAAGCATCATTCACACGTGGAGACAAATGAAGACCACCCAAATGAAAACAACTTGCTCTGACAAGGGAGACAATTCAAAGACAGGGTGAGGAAACGTTTATAATGAAAAAATAGGTAAACTGCCATAAGCCCTGATGAGAGGCTGTTGTCGTGGGGAAGCTGGAGGAGGAATAAGTAGAAATGGAACATCCTATGTGACTGGTTTGGGGAGAATATTTGGATTTTGCTGGTTTGCCCTAGGTTGGAAGTGGAGGCAAAAATAAGAAGTTGGGAGGCATTCAGCAAGTCCTGACTGTTCTGAGGTGGTTGCTGCAGAGGTTTCTTTTGTTGGTCAGAGTTCTGTTGTCATGTAAAGTCCAGCCATTGTCCATTTGTTTACTCAGTCTATCACAAGAAAGCTTCGTTATTCTAACGTGTGGATTTTACAGTGGCCCTCGAGTCACAGCTCCATAAGGTTGCACAGGGTGGAAAAACCTGCTACTGCATTAAGGTCTGCGCCTGGAGCAACAGCCCGACAGGAGGCTGTGTGGCAGGTGCTGCTCCAAAGCATGGTGTCCCCTTCTTGGAATGTGACGCAAATGCACTGGAGAAAGCATGGACTCTTTTTATACCAAATGTGTCCTGAATCTAAAATTAAATCAAGAAATACCTAAATTCAGGAGAAATGTAGGAGAAAGCCGTTTAAGCAAGAGAGTGGAAGATATTGCTTCAACTCATGAGATCTATTTATACATAATCTGTTAAATAATGCATTACAGAAATGTTATTACTAACCGTTGTGTTTCTTTTCTTCTTCTTCTATTCCCATTTCTTTGCAAAATAACTTTGATGAGTGCTAATTATTAAAACAGTCACATTTTAGTCAAGCAACCAAGCCTTAGCTCTGCCTCTGATAAAATGCAGTTGGCAGAACTTCCTAATTCCTATTTAAAATGCAGTATCTGTGAAAGTATATTCTTGTGTTCATCTCTATAGATTTCTTTTGCTCATTAGTAAAACAGGATATAATTCTTTGCCCCATCTCTGGGAGTTTTAAACCATAGGGGAATGAACAAATCTAGTGTGATATTCAAGACCCCGAGACCACTGAACACTTCTCCCCAATATAACGTCGCCCTCCAATTTGTTGAAATTCACTGAGCCAAAAATTACTCTTAAAAAACATTATCCAGGGGGCCAGCCCAGTGGCGTAGTGGTTAAGTTTGCGTGCTCCACTGTGGTGGTCTGCGATTTGCAGGTTTGGATCCTGGGCTTGGAGCTACGCCCCGCTTGTCAAGCCATGCTGTGACAGCATCCCACATATAAAGTAGAGGAAGATGGGCACAGATGTTAGCCCAGGGCCAATCTTCCTCAGCAAAAAGAGGAGGATTGGCAACAGATGTTAGTTCAGGGCTGATCTTCCTCACGAAAAAAATACATAAATAAAAAACAAAAAACAAACATTATCCAGAAAAGTGTCTATTTGTAAAGTAGTTTATTACTATTTATAATTTTATGGAGTAGAGCCTGTTTATGATTAGATGTTCATGGGAAGCCACTTCTGAAATAACTTATTTTTCTGAGCTACTGTAACCTTGCTTTTCTTATGGGGTTAAACAGCCAATTTGTTAAGTAAGTAAATCAATCAACAAGCATTAATTAAACTCTTACTTTGTGTTCGTTGTCCTCTCCTGGTGTAGTTTGTGCATTTACTTAGACACATTCTGCATGTAACTTTACTAACAGCTTTTCTGAAGCTCAGCCTTTCCATTTTAAACTGAGGTTAACTACAGTAATTTTGATTTTACACCATATGAGCACAGCCGTGACCAATATATTTAAATGAGTGCAGTAGGTAACACAGGAGCTGACATTGTGGGATTTTTCCCCACCCCTAAGACTATAATCCACAAACTCTCCTTTGGATGCCAGAGGATCTCTTCCTCAAATCTGAAAACAGACTTTTCATGAAACAAGGTGTATTAGTTCCTATGGCTGCTGTAACAAACTCGCACAAATTTAGTGGCTTAAAACAACAGGAATTTATTCTCTCACGGTTATGGAGGCCAGAAGTCCAAAATCAGCATCACTTGGCTGAAAACCAGGTGTTGATAGGGTTGCACTCCCTCCAGAGGCTCTGGGGGAGAACCTGTTCCTCATCTCTTCCAACTTCTTGTGGCTCCAGCCACTCCTTGACTTGCGGCCACATCACCCACCCACCCTCTGTGGTCACATTGCCTTCTTCTCTTCTGTCTGGCAAATTTCCCTTCACTTCACTCTTATAAAAACACTTGTGACTGCATTTAGGGCCTACCCAGATAACCCAAAGTAATCTCTCCATCTCAAAATCCTTAATTTAATCACATTTGCAAAATCTTTGCCAAAAAAGGTAACATTTACAGGTTCCAAGAATTAAAACCTGATATCTTTGGGGGCCCTTATTTAGCCTACTACAGATGGCATAAGTAAAAATCAGTTTCTTGACAAGGCTGATTAAAACTTTGTGTTTAAGACATCTTTAGGCTGGCATGACTAGGACAGCTAGGCCCTAAACTCGATGTGAACTTCCCATTCTGTAACTTTTGCTTGAGTGCCTCCACTCTCCTTAGCGCAGTTTGACACAGCTTTGTAACTTTCAAGACTCCACACAGCAGTTTTTATTACCCCCTTCCTCTTTCCACAGCCACCTAGTCCATGGTCTCCGCGTATAAAGGCATTGCTCACTCACCCCTTCCCTGAGAAATTTCCAGTTTAGGCTTTGAACATCTCCCTATTGCAATCATCCCCATTACTAGTCTTTCCTTACTAATGTAGGTTCTCAAATTTTTTTTCTTTGACACCTCATATCATTATAGTAAGCGGTCAAGAAGAGAAGACCTTTGTTCAGTTGAGAGAGTCAGCTTGCATATATACATGCTAGGGGTGGGGGTAGGATGGGGGGTGTTCCACAGAAAGGGCATCTCCATCTGTGAGTACGCAGTACTCCTGGAATTTAAAGCACTATTGGAAAGGGTTCCTGCAATGCTGCTACTGCTGCTGATGGTGGTAATAGGTCAATAACACTTAGGTGCCAGGCACTGTTCTGAGCATGTCATATACACTCCTTCATTTACTCTTCACAACAACCCTATGACAGTGGTTCTCAAACTTGAGTGTGCGTCAGAGTCACCAGAGGGGTTGTGAAAACAGACTGCTGACCTCCATCTCCCACGTTTCCCCCAGTGAGTCTGGGATGCGGTTCCTGAATTTGCTTTTCTAACCAGTTCCGAAGCAATGCTGATGCTACTGGTTGGGGGAACCTCACTTTGAGAACCACCACCCTAGAAGATGGGTGCTGTTATGTGCCCCATTTACAGATGAGGATGGTCACAGCAGTGGTGTATACCAAATCAACGGTGGTGCCAGGTTCCTCTCTCAAGTGAAGAAATAACTTAAATGTGCTTTAGGCCAGCAGGGCTTAGAAAAGGAAGCTGAGCTTTGGGGACTTTGCCCTCGTCCCTCACCCCCAGCCCCCATCACTTACTTGGCAAACTGGACTCCAGGTGCCAGAGGGCACCGGGAGAAGTGAAATGTGAGCACGGAGTCCATCGTGGGATAAAACACCAAAGCTCCCCGGGGCCAGGCTCTCGACTTCATCGCTGACGCCGGCTTCCTGGTGTCATGCTGAGAGGAGGAAAAGACAGGTGAGCCACACAGAAGGCATGCTGCCCACACTGGGCTGGGCCTCTGCATCTCCCCACCCCGCCAGCTTCCAGGAGGGCGTTTTGTCCTGTGCCTCGGGGTGTTTCTTTGCTTGATCATTTCTCAGAGACAAAAGCTGTGCACCTTGCCTGTGATAATTAAACGTCAGATTTGTAAGCTTAGCTCCAATGACAATCTCAGGTATCAATAAAATGAGGTTCATTCATTCACTCACCAATTCTAAAGACATACATAAAACATTCTTTTAAAAACTTGAGGGGCCTGCCCAGTGGTGCAAGCAGTTACGTGTGCGTGCTCCGCTGCGGTGGCCCGGGGTTCGCCGGTTCAGATCCTGGGCGTGCACCGACGCACCGCTTGTCAAGCCATGCTGTGGCGGCGTCCCATATAAAGTGGAGGAAGGTGGGCATGGATGTTAGCCCACAGCCAGTCTTCCTCAGCAAAAAGAGGAGGAATGGCAGATATTAGCTCAGGGCTGATCTTCCTCACAAAAAAAAAAAAAAAAACAACTTGAGACCACAAAAAGGAAATAGAACCATATGATCAAGCATCCCTGATTCCCTATATGATCCCCTCAAAAACCAAAACTAAGGAAATCTTCTCAACATAAACTTTGGACTTTTGCTGAGTTGCTGACTCCACTGTGGTGGTTTATGTTTGTCTTTTCTTATGTCCTATGTGTCCCCCCCCCCCAACCCCTAGTAGTTGCTGCCTCCGTATCTTGGTTTCATTGTCCTCAAAGCAGATCTGTAGCTGTGCTCTCAAGCACATCTCAACTTTATCCTCAAATCCACAGGATCCACTGAGGAACCGGCTTCTAATTCTGAGAGCTAACCACCCTCTGAATAAGGAGTCTGGTCTTCCTTCGAGATCACTGCTAACACTGCCAGACGAGAAAACACGTTAAGAGTTCAGTGTAGAACACACAGTTCTGACCCAAGGAAGCAACAACTACTTCTGTTAAATGCATTTTATTATTAACACACCCTGTGCCCAGACGGTGTCCCCCTACTCTGGGAGGAGAAGTCAGGTGGATGGCAGAATGCATAGGTCCCCCAAATCTTGTAGCCCCACCGAGATTTGAATTAGTAAGGCTTAGTTGTCCTGCCTGAGTGTTTCCTTGCACATCATCCCATATTTCCCATCCCGGGAGCAAAGATCACACTAGGTGGTCATTCCAAGGCTCATTAGTGTCTACACTGTGCATCTGGCATGTGTGTCTTCTAAATCCACCCACCCCTCTGCATAGCACCCTACCCTCACACTACTTTCCCAGTTTCTAAATTTCCACAGGCTCAGTGTAGAAAGTTATTGACATGCAATGCTCAGTGATAGTGTCCAGTGATGACTGCATGATTCTGTGGAAAGTGAGTGGAATTTGAGAAAATTTGGGAAGTGGTAAAAAAAAGGGTTTTTTCTTCAAGTTCAAAGAGGGCAATGGAACTAAATGATAATTTGAATAATATCAGAAAAGCGTTTTAGTTACACCAGGACAAGCAAAACTACGTTACATATCTTGTCTCCCCAACAAAAGCATCTTGAGAACTTTGTTTTATAGTGTTGGAGTCCCCAGTGTGTGATAGACATGCAGTAAATATCATTGCAGAATGCTAATTATTGGGCTAAGAGAGAAATTGTTGCCAATTTGGACACAACTCCCTGGGGACCCTGGTACTTGGCCCAAAGCTCAGTGGGTCTCAGGGGGACTTGGGGAACTTCTCGTGCTCCCAGGGCACAGAAATCCTAGACTCTCCTCATTGTCCTTGAGATGCTTAGAAATGCCACAGGGAGTTTAGAACTACCTCATTCTTTAGAGAGTTCCCAAGACAAGAAACTAGCCAGCAAGGGTCCCCTAAGTCCTCACCACCCCCTCCTCAAGGGCCCAGTGGATTCTAGAATTCTGGTGGAGTCCACCAGGGCAGTGCAGGGCAATGGAGGTCCCTGCAGGTGGCCTCGTGAGATAGTAAGCCAAGTGGCTACCATTGCCTGCCTGATCCTAGTGAGATGAGACCCTCTTCTGCTGCTCCTCTCTTAGGAGAACCCTAGAGGGGCACTGAGGAGAAACAGAAATAGTTTGCGGTGCATGAGAGAAATGGTAAAAATGAGCATGGAGATAAGACTTATCTTAATCAAGTATTTAATCTAGTGATTTCCAAGAACACTAGCATGATAAAGTCATTTGGTATAACATTGTTGCATTTCCCCCTGTTGAGCACTCTGAAGATCTAGGCATTCCACCCAACAGGTGTGTGTGTAAGCCCAATGGGGAGCTGCCATCTGAAAACAGATTATTTGATCATTTTGCCCAATTGATGAAAGGGAAGAAAATTGGGGACTTGCCTGAACTTTCATTTCTGTTTTATCTTTTTGGTTTTTCTTTTGGATTGGAGAAGAAATGAAAAATCACTTACGCTTTCTCTTCTTCCTGTTTATTATTTAGATTGAGGCAGAGGAGCGAGCTGATAAATAAGAATGTTTCGCTGGAAATACTAAACTTGGATAACTCAAATTACAGAATATCCCAAAGCTTCTATTTTAAAACCCTTCTATGTTACAACCATGTCTGCATTAAAAGTCAGTGGAAAAATGACAAACCAATAAAAGCAACAATTTTCAGTACATCTTGACCCAATTTACTACCCAATTGCAATGTCTTTGGAATGTAGATGACTCCAATCTCATCTTTGGTAGGGATAAACTTTGTACAAATAACTTACCCTCTCCAAGCCTTGGTTTCATCCACTATAAAATGTGGATAATACTAATCACCTCATAAGGTTGTATTGAAAATTAAATGAGACAACACGAGTGTTGTTATAAGCAGCCATTTACAGAAGTTTTCCTTCGAAAATGGACATCTCCTTGAGAAATGACATTCAATCCAGAGGCACAGTAACACTGCAGCAAAAACTGTTGCCATTGAGACATTGTATGCTGACCATGCTTATAGCTTTGATCATTCTTACACATCTAGAATCCTACTGTAAGGCATTAGAGAAGTTTTTAACTTGATTCTGGGAAATGGCCCTCAATTACCATAAAATCATGCGAGCTGGCACTCTTCCCATTCAAGATGGCCCTTGGCCAGATGTCTTCCATTTTTTCACCTTATTGTCCTAGGAAGCTGTCCCCTCCAGGGATTCACTTGGACCTATGAATGTATTTTAAACCTCTAAGAAGGGTGATAGAATTGTAAGATATGCTTCCAATTCCATCTGAGGGAAAGTGGTAGGTGTGAGACAAAGGGTCTTGAAGAGTTTAGACCTAATTTACACAGCAGTGGCCTGGAGTGCCAGGCCTGAGTCCAGCGTGACGTGAATGACTGGGCCTTACCCTTACCACCAGCCCTTTAGCCAGATCTGCAGGACTGGGTGTTGGCTCCATTTCTTCCTTTGCAAATGATCTCTACTCTATTCCTCCTGGGGATACTGTATGAGATGTTGGAGTGGGAAGGGCAGGGGGCTTGGGATAATGACAGCACAATGGCTGGATCCAGGAAATGATGTTTTGTGATTCATTCATTCAATGAATCCTTACTGAATCCCTTTTAAGTCAGCTCCTGTGCTGAGGAATCATGATGAACAAACACTGATACGTCCTCGGTGCTGGGAGAGCTTACATCCGATGGAGCAGTAGGCATGAATCAAATATTCCCTTTGGATAATATACAGACTTGCACTTCCTTTCTTCCCCGTTGACCTAATGATCTTGGCAGTTTCTCATTTTGTGGGTCCCCAAGTGGTGAGGTTTCCATGTAGTTATCCCAGCCCCCAGATAGAGGGAGCGGCAGAAAGCATAGCAGCCTCCTCTTCTCCAGATTTCATCAGGAAAAGGAGAAGTCCGACAACATTAAATAAAAGACATTCCAACCAAGGCTACTTGGTGCCCTTCATCATGGGTCAAAAGTGCCTCCTTGATTCAGGTATTCCTGCCCTAATCACAGGGCCCGTCGTCTGCCCCGGGCTCTGCTCGGGCTCACATGATTGTGACCCAGTGTCTGGTCTCAGTCTTCAAAGAGTCGTCTCACTGCACCGTGGACCCTCGGGCTGCCCGCACGGTGAATCCCTGTGGTGACCTCACTGTTAACCTTTGCAGTTCCCCTGTGTTAACAGAGAAAACAACGGCTGACCTTCCCGGTCAGAGAGGACAGCTGGTGGCCGAAGGGTGCAGCCTTTGAAATTTTAACCAAAACACTGTCACCACCTTAAACTTATTTCTCAGGGCACAAAATGTTCATTTTATCAGAATGGGTACAGAATCCATCCCCTGTCCACCACCGAAGGTATTAGCAAAATGTCTAGGATCATTTATGATATCAAATACTACAAACTCTTCTATTTTAGATCCAATACTATACCTTGGACATCTTTCCTTGTCACTACATACAGCTTTCCATTGCTCAACTATATCATAATTCCTTTAACACTCTCCTTTTCTCTTATTGATGAGCATTTAGATTTTTTTGTTTTTCATTTACAGACAATATTGCAATGGATATCTTCACAGATGTATCTTTATCGATGTGTGCAAATATAAAACTTATTCCTGGAAATAAAACTACTTGCTGAAAAAAGTTATTCCAATGTGTACTTCCAGCTGTAGGGAATGAGAATGTGCATTTCCTCATAACTTTTAAGCCAGCTCATTTATAAGCAAAATGTGATCTAATGGCTGTTTTACAACATTGAGAACCCAATGTGCCAAGGACTTTACATACACAGTTGGAATTCATGTAATTTAATTTATTTCTTACCACAACCATGTGAAGTAAGAATTGCTAATCATTTTACAATCGAAAAACAAAATGTGAGTTGACTGTGTGCCCTTAGGCAAATAATTTAAGCCCTCTGTGTTTCCACTCCCCTAGTAGAAAAATAGAAGTGGTCATATCATCCTTATCTACTACACAGGTGTGATGGTCAGTTTATGTGCCAGTCTGGGTAGGCTATAGTCCCCAGTTACTCAACCAAACACTGATCAAGGTGGGGTTGGACAGGTATTTTACAGATGTGATAAAGTCCCTATCAGTTGACTTTAAGTAAGCGAGATTATCCTAGATAATCTGGGTGGGCCTGATGCAATCAGTTGAAAGATTTTAAGAGCAGAGCTGAGGCTTCCCTGAGAAAGAAGAAATCCCACCTGTGGACTCAGTTGTGTCCAAGAGTTCCAGCATGTTTTTCCTGATGGCCTGCCCCACAGATTTTGGATTTGCCTAGCCAGCCCCACAACCGCATAAACTAACTTCTTGCAATAAATCTCTTAATATATATCTCTTACTGGTTCTGCCTCTCTGGTTGAACACAATGGGGGTGTGTTAAAAATTAAAAGTCCTATATATCTGCAAGGTATTTTATGGTGTTTGTGAATTGTGTGACAAGATATGCTCACAGTTTAAATGTGCTGAGGAGATGGCAGAATAGAGAGAAGACTAAAAACACTGGGTGCTGGGATGTGGTTCAGCCAGCAGCAGGCTGTATCATTTTGAATAAGTGATGTAATCTCTCTCAGGGCCTCCATTTCCTCACTTATAAAATATAAAAGGAAGGAGTTGCACCAAATGGTCTCTAAGGACCTTCTCAGGGCTAAAAAGTCTAGAATTATGAGTTTTCTTTATATCCACAATTATGCTTTAAAATCTTTTCTTTTTTATTGTCAGCTTTGATGTATCAGTTATAAACAATAAAATTCATCAGTTTAAGTGTACAGGTCAGTGAGTTTTGACAGATGCATCCAGTTGTGTAACCACCACCACCACAATCATGATATAGAAATTTCCATCTCTCCACAAAGTTCTCTCCTGCCCCTTTGCAGTCCACCCCCTCCCCCAAGCCCGGCCCCCGGCCATCACTGATCTCTTTCTGTCACCAGAGCTTTGCCTTTATTAGAATTTCACATAAATGGACGCATACAGTACATATCCTTCTGTGTCTGGCTTCTTTACTTAGCGCAACGCTTGAGATTCATATCTGTGGTTATTAGTGCATTTTGCTATAATTTCATATTGGCTCTCCGTATTTCTTCTAAAATAGACTGTTTATGTCCTTTGCCCATTTTCTATTGGGTCATTGATCTTTTCATTACAAATTTGTAAAAGTATGTTTTTAAAAAACCGGTGAATAATGTGGAATTGATTTTATTTTTTCTAAAGCTTCTTGAGTGTCTTTTTCCCGCAAATGGCCTCCTCGGAGCAACTGCTGCCCCCATCCTTCTGCCAGCCCTGGGGATGCTTCCTCCCTCCCACCTCCCCGCTTGCCTTTGTGGGGGAAGAGGGAGAATCTCTCTCTGTCTTTTTTTTTTAAGGTTTTTATGGCTGGCCAAATAATTAACAAGACAGGTTAGTAGGAGAAAATAATACCAAGTTTAATAACATGTATATATGGGAGAAAGCTGGGACACTGTGATTTTTAACACAATAGCAGAAATTTTCGTCTTAAATACTATGTTTAGCCAACGACAACGGAGGATGTTGTGGGTGGGGGGAGTCAGTTACAGGAGATTATCACTAAAGCACAGTAAACAAGAGTAAGGTTATTATACAGATTTAAGGCCTCACCTTTTACATTGATAAGTTACTAGAAATGAGCTCACCCCCCCTTTTTTTCAATACAGAGAGGGAGATACTTTTATAAATGGAGACTTTCTTTGTAAATGATTGTCTGACAACTCTTCGCAGGGCCATCCAAAGAATGTGGCCAGAGAGACAGGACTCCCGATAAGATGGGCTTGTTGGTGCCTTTTTTATTGTAACCTCTATCTTAAATTATCTTTTATAGCAGTCATGATAATAACCTCTTCCTAAAACAGATTTTTTGGTTTTAAATTCTTTAGGCAGTTTGGGAGGGGAAACTCAAATTATTTTCCTGAGCTCTCTGAGTCCTTATTGTCTTCAGCTCGAAATAATCCGCATACCAGAGTGGTGCTTCCTGGGGCAGCTTGCCCTGAGCACCATCAGTTCCCTCCTCTGAAACTTCCCTAGAAGTTTCACATATTAAAAGCTAAGTTGGTGACTGTGGAGAGAGAAATCGTGTTAGTACCCGGGTGATAAGAAGTCTGCAAAGAGAGAAAAGAACATAGATTAGAATGAGGATGAACAAGCAGAAAAGAACAAATCGGAGCACACTTCCCCACACTCCATTAAACCAGTCCCCCAATCCTGGAAACAAGTCAGTCTAATAAAATGTGTGAGCTTTGTTTATCTGATGAAAAATGTCAATCTTTTCTTTTAATAGATTTAAGTTAGATATTACTTGACCTGTTTGATTCACATAAAAGCAACATTTTTTTCCAATGATTGCGCATGTTCTTCTTTGTTGGGCAGTGAGTACGTCCAGAGCACGCCGATTTTGGAGCACCACAGATGCTAGGCTGTTAATCTCTGACTGGAGTATGTTTAAGGTTTGTATGGTGGTGTTGAACTCTTGTTTTATTATCATAGAGAGATTTTTAATATTGTTTTCTCCAACTCATAATCTCCAAAGCCGGGGAATAGGACTCTCAAGGCTGAAAAGAACTTGGAGTTGTGATACACAAGTGGATTTTCCACGATTTCTCGACTGGCACGTTTATGTGGCACAATCTTATGAACAAACGAACCCAAGTTTGTAATTTGGCTAGCATTTAAGGTGGAGTGTTTGGTGACAGAAGGAGCCAGGTATCCAAGTCCGCATCGTCTTGACCAATTAGGTGGGAATCCTTTATACACTTTGTTGCCGCATAAAATGAAAAGACCAGTGTAGTTTAAAGACAAGGTTAGAATTGAGTCTGTAGTTCCCAGGATCTGGACTATTTCATGATCTGTGCCACTTGCACTGTTACTACCTAAACATCTCCATTTCTCATGAACTCCTGTCAGTCTGTGAGAACAGAACAGATTGCGGAATAGCTGGTACAGGAGGCCTGCAGTCTGATTCTGACAGCTATAAAGCCTGGTCTTGTCACCTGACCAGGTGAGTCCAGATTTTTGATCCACTCATATATAGTCTGTGGCATTGGGCAGCTTAACCATGCGGATAGCTGCTATACCCCAAGTTGCACATGGGTGGCTCGTAAGCCATCCAGAGCACTTGGTGATTTGGCAAATGTTTGTGCCAGAGGGAGTAGTGATAGAGTCACTTACAATTCCCTTGAGAGTTCTGAAGATGCCACCTGCGGAATCAAACCACAGAGTTTGACGGCAATATTGTCTCGGTATATCACCCAGGAAAGGTCCAGTGTCATGTTTACTTTCAATGTAGAGGGAAAAACTTTCACTTATTGTTTGTGTTTGGGCAAGGGACAGTCCTTGACTTTTTAAGTAATCTTTCTGGGGCCCAACTGACTCACCAGGAGAAGAAGCAGAGTGAAGTTTTCCTTGTTGCGGATACCATACTCTGTTACTCGTCCATTTTCTGTACTTAGTCCACCAGGTGTTCACATCAGCAGGAACAAAGACGAATTCAGGTTTTTTTGCACTATTTAGCTGTTGACATAACCAACAGTCAGATTGATTAGTTAACGTGGCTAAGGCTTGGTAAACTGGCACGAGGGGGTGTTTGGTCTGTGCCCGACCTGTTGAAAAGGAGAGGGTTAGTAAAAGCAAGACACAGATCGGAAAAGAGCCCATAGCGGAGACTTAGAGAGGGAAGAGGGACAGATAGAGACCAGCACTCTCCAGTCAGCTTTTTAATAAATGATTAAAATATATATATATATCTACTAATAGATTGTGTGTGTGAGTGTGTGTATATATATATATATATATATAGGGAATTTTAAAGCAAGGGGGGGAAATGGGTCAAAGTAGGTTTTCTTGATCCGTGATCTTGGGAAAAGCTGTCTACTTCGTGATGTCGGCTGCTTCTGGGGCCTGTGTTTTGGCCCTTGAAATCTTTAATTTAAGGTCACCTGTGGGGATTATCTCTCAGTTGTCTTGAGAGCGATGTTCTGGGTCTATTTTGGCGTGGCTTGCATGGATCTAGGAAGATTTTTCCTTTATTTTGATGGCAGTGCAGGTCGTCAGTAAGACTTCATAAGGTCCTTCCCAGCGAGGTGACAGTGCGTGTTTTCTTCTAAAGACCTTGATGTACACCCGGTCTCCTGGTCGAAAGGGATGGCAAGGCTTGTCAGAAGGTGGTGGCCATGCCTCTTTTACCTGTTGACGACATGCTTCAAGTATACTAGTTAATTTTTGTATATAACAAGTCATAGCATCAAATTGTTCACTTAAGTTCCCATAATATTTATTTAATCCAGGACTTGAAGGTTTAGAGACACCAGTAGGCATCGGACGTCCAAAAACTATTTCAAAAAGAGTCAGTCCATGTCTTCTATTTGGAGTATTTTGAATCTTCATAAGGGCCAAGGGCAGAGCTTCTGGCCATTTAAGTCCAGTTTCTTGACAGATTTTTCCTAGAGTTCTTTTTATATCTAGATTTTTACATTCCACTTGCCCTGATGACTGAGGGTGATATGGGGTATGAAATTTTAATGAATACCCCAGAGTTTTTGTACGCAAGTGGTTTATCTCTGCTGTAAAATGAGTTCCTTGGTCTGATTCAATCCATAAAGGAATGCCAAAGCGAGGAATAACTTCAGTTATTAATTTTTTTACCACTGTTGTGGCATCTGCATGTCTGGTCGGATAGCATTCAGTCCATCCACTAAACATGCAGACAATAACCAAACAGTGAGAGTAACCTAAAGCTGAAGGGAAGTCTATAAAATCCATTTGGAGTGCCACAAAAGGCAGCGTGGGCCTGGGAGGACTTCCTGGATCACACTGATTTTTCCCAGAGACTTGGTAAGATTTGCAAGTTGTGCACTGGGAGGTGATTTGGTCAGAAATTTTATGGATGCCAGGGCAAAACCAATTGTCTTTTAGTTCCTTAACTATCCCCCGTTTGCACATATGTCCCATTTGGTGGGAGATAAGTGTAAGCCAAAAAGTCAAAAGAAAAGGAGCTACTGGAAGTCTATTTGGTCCAATGTATAATCCATCTGATAATTGTTTGGCACCCTTTTGTATCTAATTGTCTTTTTTAGATTGTGGGGCATTTGTCTAATAGTTAATAACATCAGTCAGGGATAAAGGCAGATTTAAAAATTGGGTGGAAAACGGATAAGGGGGTCTATAGTGAGCTGTATGTTTAGCAGCTCTGTCAGCTCCGTCATTCTCTAAAGATATGACATCAGTCTCTTTAGTATGGGCTGAACAATGAACAATGGCAATTTTTGAAGGAAGGTGAATAGCTTGTAATAAGGCTGTAATTAAGTGTCCATTAGCAATAGGAGTTCTTGCAGAAGTTAAGAATCTACAGGATTTCCAAATTGTGCCAACAGCATGGCAGACTCTAAAAGCATATTTGTGTAAACGAAAGAAAAACAAGGTTAATGGTTAGAGCAAATTGTAAACCAGTTTTTGAGTTCAGAGGACAGCCAGTGAAGAAGAATTTTAGATGTCAGCGTCAAAGTATCTTTTGCAGTTTAAAATGTCTCTGATGGTGTCGTCAGGTCATCTCTTAAGTTTATATCAAGTTTATCAGCTTTAGTTTGTAAGGCTTCAGGAAAAAGGGCAGGTTCAGTTTTCAGTGATTTTAAATGAAAATGATGGAAAAAATCAAAAACGTTAGTTTGGACATCTGTAGCCAGATATTTCAGGAGACTAGAAGAAATCAGGATCCAGTCCAGTCAACAGATATAAAACAAAAACCTCAAAAGACAACAAAACTAGGATCTAATATCTGCAAACTTATACTGAAATAGTTTTTACTGAAATATAATTTTTTTCTCTAAAATCACCCTCATTTTTATTAAGATAGCAAAATTAAAACTAGTTTGTAAAATAAGTCTAGTTCTAATAGAGTTGGCCCAATTATTTATATAAGTACAGCAAGAATAGCAGTTGATCACATAGGCTCTTTTAAATCTGCTTTGTTGGAACTTTTTATAAGGAATCTCACATTGAACTTTAAAGGTCTCTCGAGGCCAGGAAAGCCAAGCCAAGGATTTTGTCATCAGACTTTGTCTGTAATATCTATAGATTTGGGTGAATTTTTTTATTTTGAGGTTTCCCCAAAATATTTTAAGGTTCTTTGTACCTGCCAGATAAGTGACATTTTTTACTTATCCTGGTAAGTGTTGCTTGGAACATAAGGTACCAGGCTAATATTTCCACGTGGCTTTATTCTATAAAGTCTAATCTTCATTTTTCAAAAGCTGTATGGTTATATTGTAAATATGATGTTCCAGTCACAACCTTGGTAATAGAACCAGTGTTTCTAATTGTGTCCTGTTATAAGGAGAACAGATTTTTATTGAACTTATGCAAATAACTATATTGCCATGAAAACAACAATATTCACTTATTAAGAGTTTCTAAATTCGAGGGATCAGGTAGAGAGAAAAAGATAAATATTTTTATTTTACTTATAAAAATATCATTTACCAAATTGTTATAAGTCATAGCTAGCTCAGGAGAAAAGAGAAAAAGTTTTTCTTAAATCTGATAAAAACAAAACATTAAAAATTCAGCAATATTTCAAATGAAAAATCATAAAAATTATAATCATCTTTATCAGTTGGTTCAGTCCTGTGTAATCTATTTTTGATCTCAATCTTTTTGTTAGCAGCTTTATGAAGTTATCAGTCTCTCCATCAGATTTTTATAATTTTTTACCCAGTTCAGTTTTATGATCAGAAAGTTTGTCAGAAACCTGTACTCTAGTGTAAATGTCAGAGTCTTTTCTATGAATTTTTCTGAAGTTGAAACATTTTGCAAAAGTATTAGAGCAAAGAAATAAGTCTGTAAACAACAAGACCTCAAAATGGCAATTGACAAGGAAATTTGGTTAATTTTGTGACATACAACACTTTAAAATAATAATAACCAGAATTATGACTGATAACCAGGACAGATCAGAATTTCAGTAATGTTATACAATTTTAAAACACCTATGTCAATAACATTTGCCCACATAATAGCACCTAAGCAGGCTTATCATCACTTGTCTGACAATGCTTTCCATGTAATTGAACATATTGAATAAGCCTAATAAGTTTAGTATCTTTTTTTTTATAGGAAGAGAGCAAATTTCTTTGATAAGTTTTAGGGCCCTTTGAAAATTTTCAAAGAAAAAAAAGTAAAAAAAAAGACTTTATTTAAGATATGAATTTTGGGGAGGCTTGTCAAAAATATAAACAGTCAAGTCAATGTAAACAGAGCACTAACAGTCCAAACAGCCTTAATAGAGAGACCTCAGTCTTTTGAACACAGGAAATTATTTTAACAGTTTTTTTTTTTTTTTCTGTCTTTTAGGTAGACTTACCCAAAGGTAAAGAAAAATCTTTTATAGCCTCTTTATCAAGTTTAAGCAAATTATCTTTTTAAGAGAAATAAGACCAAATTTTAATTTTGCACCAACTTACTTCTGTTATTAAAACTTATTTACTTAATTAAATTTATTTCAATCTTAGCCAACTTGATCATGTAAAAAACTTGTTTTCCAGAATTCCTCTTCCACAAACCTTCTATAACTTTCCTTTTACATTCAGAATTTGTCCCATGTCTTTCTTTTCCCTCCTAGTACTTGAGGACAAATTTATCTTTCTTAACCAAACAAAATATTTCCATTCTTTGTACCTTTATACATCTTACTTTCCTTGTACACAGACATATTTTTTTTAATTTTTAGTAGCTTCAATCACATATACTAATTAGAAATTTTAACCTTTAGAAACCTTAATTTTTAAGTAAAAACTAAGTAAACAATTATAAACTTTTTTTTACATTAGTATCTTGTGGCTTGGAAAATTTATGAACACTTACTTCATCATTTCTGGAAACATGTTACTTTATAGTACAATCTTTTAATAAAACACATGTTTACCAATAGACCCAAAACACCTTTTAGTTTTCCTGTGATGAAAAGCCAAAAGTAGATAAACGTAAGTTTAGCAATCAATGTCTAATATTTTATCTTATTTGGAAATGATGATACTCAGAGAATTTTTATCATAAAATTCAGCAAAACTCTAAAGTTTTAGGTCACCAAAAAGAGTTTGGAAGCTGTAACCACCATAACACATAATTATTGTTTAAAGTTCATCCAACATTTATCTTTTTCACAACTATTTAGTTACTTATTCTCAATAATTATTTAGATTGCCTACAAGACTTCATAAGACTTGAGATAAAATTAGCCATCATTTAAATTACTATTTTTGTTAACCAGTTCTGTAATAGAAATAACATCAGTTTTTTTTCTTACAAAATTTCATGTAAATTTCGTCACCTCTTATACCTTTAAACATAATTATCATTAAGATTTTTATCAATAGGTCTTGATCTTCTAATTTTGGACAAGAGAAGCATTCCCAGTCAGACATTTTAAAACATACTCAGGCAAAGTTGATGTAACCTCTTTGTATAAAATTAGCTCAAACATTCTAACCTTTATAATCTTATCAACACTTACACTTTTACATGTTCTCAATTTAATTGTAACCTGAGTCAAGGTCTTAAGACTAGTCAAATTTTTCCGTTCTTTTTTCTGGCCTTAATTCTTAGGTACCAATTAAGCAATTATGTGAGAGCTCTCAAAACATTTTTTTTTTCCCAATTTAGAAGTTTTTCTAATTCAAAGGATCCGTCGTCTGGCCATTGACGAGTAGGATCTTCATTTGTATATTTATTCCAATAGTGACTCGAACCAATAAGCCTTTTTAAGGAAAGACCCGGAGGTAACTTTCCACGCTTAAAATAAATCTTTCTCATGGACGCAAGAGGCGTCCCTGGTGAGGGCGCAGATGATGTAGCCCCCATGATCCACAGAATTCACTCCCAAAGATATTCAGACTCCCCTGAGAGCTTGGCACAGCCGGACAGAGACAGTTCGGAACCCCAGTCTACTCGACTGGCCACCAAGGTGCACCCCGGTAAATGCACCTTCCGTATGGTGGAGACCAAGGAGAATATTTTCACTGGTCACAAAGCCAAGTTTTCTCAGGACACAGAACAAGACAGAAGGAAAAACCTCATCCGGTTTTTTTTTTTTCTTATGTGCACAATGACAGCTTTAGCCACGCCTTAGGTCTCTTGGAGCCAGAATAATACCTAGCGGGGGAGGTGCCGCGGGGTTGGGGACTGTGTGCTTTACAGAGTACCTCGTCGTTGCACGGACATTTTTTTGCAGTTGGCGGGGGACCTGTGTCATCTACCCCGTTCCGTGACCCAACTTATCCTGTCACGGGAGTCTTTTGAAAGTGGCGAGCGCCCTAATGGCTCTTAACTGCTCGACCCGCGCCCACCAAATTTGCGGCCTTTTTGGCTTCCAAGATGCCCTTGGCAATGACCTTCACTTCATGTGTATAATAACCCACAGCAAAGTTTGCAGACGCCGGTCTGGTGAGACCCGCAAACTCACCAGTCTGTGGGGCCGGCCCGGACAGCAGGCTTATAGGGCCTATGCCTGCGTCCTACCCTATGGTATTTCCTTCTTATGACAAAAGACACAGACAAAAGAGAAAAACAGAGACTACCTCTGGGAGGAAAAGGGATCAAGATCAAAACCAAGAGTACTCTACCAAATTTAAACCAAGAGTCACTAAAAGCCCAAGAAACTAGTTTCCCAAATATTTTCTCCTGCCAATCTAAATTTAGAAAGAGAAAAAAATTCTCACCGCTTGCTTCCACCGGACCCCGCAGATAGAGATTCCGGGAGCCTGACGTGGTAAGAAATCTTACCTTTTGCCGGCTTTCGTCAGGCGTTCCCGTATCTCATCATCTGCAGTAGTCCAGGGAGAAGGCACTTCTTCCAGCCAGAGAAGGCAACTAGCCAGCCAGTTAGGGTCCCTTCGTGGTCGCCAAAACTGTGGGGGAAGAGGGAGAATCTCCCTCTGCCCTTTTCCTTAAGGTTCTTATGGCTGGCCAAATAATTAACAAGACAGGTTAGCAGGAGAAAATAATACCAAGTTTAATAACATGTATACATGGGAGAAAGCAGGGACACTGCGATTCTCAACACAACAGCAGAAATTCTCGTCTTAAATACTATGTTCAGCCAACGACAACGGAGGATGTTGGGGGTGGGGGGAGTCAGTTACAGGAGATTACCACTAAAGCACAGTAAACAAGAGTAAAGTTATTATACAGATTTAAGGCCTTACCTTCCACATTGATAAGTTACTAGAAATGAGCTCACCCCCCCCTTTTTTTCAATACAGAGAGGGAGATACCTTTACAAATGGAGACTTCCCTTGTAAATGATTGTCTGACAACTCCTCGCAGGGCCATCCAAAGAATGTGGCCAGAGACAGGACTCCCGATAAGATGGGCTTGTTGGTGCCTTTTCTATTGTAACCTCTACCTTAAATTATCTTTTATAGCAGTCATGATAATAACCCCTTCCTAAAACAGATTTTTTGGTTTTAAATTCTTTAGGCAGTTTGGGAGGGGAAACTCAAATATTTTTCCTGAGCTCTCTGAGTCCTTATTGTCTTCAGCTCAAAATAGTCCACATACCAGAGTGGTGCTTCCTGGGGCAGCTTGCCCTGAACACCATCACCTTGGAGGAACACACCTGGCCTGTTGCTCACACTGCCCAGGGGAGCCTGAGGGGCCTTGGGAGGGGAAAGGAGGGGACCCAGCTCCTGCTTCCGCCTCTGTTCCTTGGCGCCCATCTGGGGGGTGGTTTCCCGGCCGCAGGGTTATAGCTCCCAGCCCTGCTGCTGCTCCTGAGCCTGTGTACTCAGTCCTGGGACCAGAGACCCTGCACGGCCAAAGCCTGGATTTGCTCTGACCTGCAGCCAAGCCTCCTTTTAGTCTTGTGCACTAGGATGTACCAAGGGGGGAGGAGGGACTGTCGCTCTCATCGCATTCTGCCTCATTATCCACCATAAACACTCAGAATACCTCCACAGGGCCGGGTGTTATCCACAGGGGCCAAGTCCAAATCCTTAGTGAAAAGGGAGGGCTGGGCAGGTCTGCGGGGCTGGGGGAACAAAGGGTGATGACAGACAAGGTCACTCCAGCCCCACTCAGCCCCAGAGGCCACCTGGATGCCACCCCCTTTTCTCCTCTCTCCCAGGCTGCACCATCTGTCTCGGTGCTGGGAGGAGCCTGCCGTCTCTCACTGTCCTGCACTGGGCAGCTGGGAGGCGGCAAGCTTGACCCACCACACTGGGCAGATGTGTGCCTCGCTTCCCGGGAGGCTCTTGTGGCCCACAGGCGTTCGGTTCTCTTGGGCACCATCAGCGTGTCACCACTTCAGGTGCACCCCTAGGTGAGTGGGCTGTCCCGTACCAGCCTCAGTGCCTAACCACCAAGCGCCTGGTACCCAGGGAAAATACGTCTTGTTTTCCAATTAGCCGATTGGCCACGTGCTAAGGGCACACAACCTGCTTATAAACTAGGGTGACCCTGTTTAAATCTCCAAGAAAGCTTGAGAGTGCCTCTCAGACAGGCTCAAGTGGATTTTGCTGTTCAGTTTTTCTTTTTATTCTGCCTCTGTCTAGTACAAGACGGAACTGAAGAGGATGTAAAGCAGCAAGGAGTAATTTGAAATTAGAATGGTGACAATGATGAAAAAAAATCTCAGTTCAATTCCAATGCCCACCTAAAATCTCTTTCATTAAAGGCTATTAACTAGAAAACTTTTGCATAATAATCTTCCTATGATAATTTCCAGTGTGTTTTTTGTCCCAGAATTTCTTTATGGAACTCTCCAAAATTCCCATCTCTTTACCTACTGAACCTTCCTTGGAATTTTCTAATTCCCCAAGTCTTTAGAGACTTGGTGGTCACTCACTGGTCAGGGGCATTGTAAAAGGATTCTGGAGATTTTGACTTGGTAGTAACAAAGGCCCTTCCAAACCTTTAGTCTGATTCTGGGATCCCCAAAGAGGCTGGATATCAGCATCTTTGGTGTGGAAAGACCATCTGTTCCATCCTCTGTTGCAACACAAATAACCACTGTGAAGCTCAATGGTGAGTGTCAATGAGTTTATTCTACCCAGGTAGGCTCAGCCTCGCAGGTATGTTTGTGGTGTGTTTCATATTCAAATGGACAGTTCCAACAGTTTACTTTATCAGTTGTACTCTTTGTCTTCTTTGTATTCTGTCAAGCACCAAGTACAATGTCATCTCTGTGTGGGTGTTCTATAAATGCTATTTGGTACTGATGAGGATAATGCTGTTGACGAATGGTCCCATGACACTGATGACTCATTTGGTGGGCGAAGCCATGTACAGCAGTCATGTAACGTTGCTTCACCAAACAGGTAATGTTTCATACCTCAGAGCAACACAGAGCATTTTGCCTGTCAGTGTTGAGTCACTATTTCCAGTCAGAGCCAAAAAGGCTTCTTTGAAGAGAGTAGAACTTTTGAAAAACATTGACCTTGTAGGCAAACTCTTAATGTAAGAGGTACAGCTGCTTCTTGCAGTTCAGGCTACTACCAAAACTTTGCTCCCTCATGTGTTGGCAATAGAATAAACAAAAAGATGAAGCAAGAAGTTTGAATCAGCTAATAAAAACAAATAAACTAATTCATACAAGTATTAACTCTTCAATGGTATTGTTCCCACCTTCTTGTGGAAAGGTCTGGACCTTTTAAAATAAATTGGCTGCAGAATAGACAAGTTTACAGAAAAGCTTTTGATTTATCCATATGAAATTGCTGACATTCAACTATTTTTGACCTTCAAAATGGCAATTTCATGTGGTTCAACTTAATAAAAGATTTAAGAATTCTTTTCTCTGAATGTGTCTATATAAACATAGATAAATACTAAAGAAGCAAATTTGTAATACTTACTCCTGGCAAATTCATAATTACTTTTACTTGATCTTCCTTTTTAGGTGTAGGTGAGGTGAAAAAAGTACTTTATATGTTTTCTAAAAATTTTTATCTTTATTTTTAAACAAAAATTAAGACAAAAACCTTAACTTACAATTTAAAACAAAAAAAATTAAATATTAGAATTTTGAAAATAAAGGATTTCTTTCTACAGAAGCCAAAGTCTGGTACTTAGATGTATTTCTTTGGGCAATCAGACTCTATCTTTTTTTTGTGTGTGTGTGTGCGTGTGAAGAAGATCAGGCCTGAGCTAACATCCGATGCCAATCTTCCTCTTTTTTGCTGAGGAAGATTGGCCCTAAGCTAACATCCGTGCTCATCTTCCTCTACTTTATATGGGACACCGCCACAGCACGTCTTGTCAAGTGGAGCGTGGGTGCGCGCCCGGGGTCTGAACACGCGAACCCCAGGCCGCCGCAGTGGAGCGCCAGCACTTAACTGCTTCCGCCACTGGGCCGGCCCACAGACTCTATCATTTTAGATCAGGGGTTGCAATATCACAGACAAATGATATTCGGTCTCTACAATCATTAACACTGTTTAAAGTGTTAATTCATTTCGATAATAAGGTGGCACTTTCCAGTCACCAAAGTCCTCACCACTCTTACTGATTCCCCTTCAGCACTTATTTGCATTTTCCTGCAGGGCCCTCCAAAGCATTTCACTTTGCAAGCTCTATCTTAGATGACATTGGTATCTCATTGCTTCTCTGATGTGATGAAAACATTCTGAGTGAAGGAATGAAGAGAGGAAGCCCTGCTCCAGCCATAGATTCCGCTTCATGGCCTGTCTTGTTCTGAGAGTGAGCAAAAGGAGACAAAACACTAGAAGATGCTCACCCTCTTGTAATCCAAAGATGCAAATTAAAATAAGGTATCTTTCTACTTTTAACCTCTCAGTTTTGCAAAAGTAAAAAGATTGATGATATTTAGGGTTAGTAAGAGTGTGGAGAAATGGAAATTTTATGGTAAATCAATGCAATTTTTTTTTTTTTGTGAGGAAGATCAGCCCTGAGCTAACATCCATGCCAATCCTCCTCTTTTCGCTGAGCAAGACTGGCCCTGTGCTAACATCCGTGCCCATCTTCCTCCACTTTATATGGGATGCCGCTACAGCATGGCCTGACAAGCGGTGCATCGGTGCACGCCTGGGATCCAAATCTGGGCTGCCAGCAGCGGAGCGCGCACACTTAACCAGCTATGCCACGGGGCTGGCCCCAGCAAATCCACTTTTATCCTACAAAAATAGTCACATAAGCATGGAGATTACATACTTCACATATTTAAAGATTTTTATTGTAGCATAGTTTGTAATAGCAAAAAACTGAAAATAACCTAAATGTTTATCAATAAGGAAGTGTTTGATTATGGTCACATACGATGGTTAAAAAGGATGAGGTGTGTCTGTGTGTAATGGAAAGGTGTAAAGGATATAAGTCAGAGTGCAAAAAGCAAACTTCAGAACAGTGTTCATAATATGAACCTATTAAAAAACAAAATAAGATAGTTTTGTATTTTGATATGCAGATATAGGTATATGCATAGAGAAAGTCTAGAACAGAGAGGTAACTCAACCTGGAGAGATTTTGCCCCTCCCCACCAGGGGACATTTGGCAATGTCTACAGACATTTTTGAATTTCATGACTGGGAGGAGGGGCTAGTGGCATCCAGTGGGTAGAGGTCAAGGATGCTGCTGAACACCCTGCAATGCACAGGACAGGCCCCCAGCAAAGAAGTAACTCACACCAAATGTCAATAGTGCTGAGGTTGAGAAACTCTAGTCTGTAAGAATATGTAGCAAACTATCTCTAGCAATGATGGGGGATTAGGATGTTCTTTTTATGTTATTTAGTATTTTGCTGTATTTAAATAAATTCCTTTTTCAATGTATTCCTTTGAAATTAAAACAAATGAGAAATACTGGGCCTTGGCCGGGAGGGAGTTACAACTGAAGGGAGAGGTTACTCATTTCATTCACACAGATGGCCGGTCCACTCCCAACAGCTGGGAAGCTAAACAATAAACAATAATCTAAAGATGGAGACAAAATAGCTTTTTTGGGCAAAAAAGGATATATCGGTACATAACGAATTTGCCCTCTCAGAACTGATTTTGCTCTATTTAGAGAGCAGTTTCACGTTTAGACAGCCAGTGCTTCCTTATCCTGCATTACCTCTAGAAAGCACTCCAGTGCTGTTCACTTACACTGTCCTCTCCCAAGCGCTGCACAGGGCTGGGAGAGCTCACTGGCCCGTATGGCAGGGAGCTGAGGGCAGCCTCGGCCAACAGCCACTAGGAATTGAAGCCCTCAGTCCTTTACCCCTTGTGAAACTGAAATTCTGCCAACAACTCTATGACTCAACAGCAGATTCTTCCCTAGTCAAGCCTGCCTGCAGCCAGCCCGTCACGCGTGACTACAGCCTTAGGAGAGGCCCTGGAGCAGAGGACCTGCTACACTGTGTCTGGGGTCCTGACCCGTAAAAACTGTGAGATAAGAAATGTGTGTTGTTTTGAGCCACTACGATTGGGGTAATTTTTTATGCAGCAGTAGATAATGACTACAGTTGTGAAATCTCACAACTTCTGACAATGAGTCAGAGCCAAAGCAACTGCCAATCACTGAATTTCCCTTCACCATGGAGGCCACTATACTGTCATTCCACTGGCCAAGAGAACTCAGGACACAATTCCCTGGTTAGAAAGAATCAGGGGAAACAAATAAAAGCACCTCCGTTACAAGTTGGGCATTTAGGATGTTTGTATGTGGTTGATCTAAGTGCTATCCTCAGGTGTGTTTTCAGTCTAAAATCTCTTAAAATCTGATGTGTAGCCATTATCCTGGACTATCACAGAGAACCCAGGGCTGATGGCCCACCGGGCTCCCTTTGGTTTCTAAAAGCTTCCAGAGGAGGAATGCCCTTATAGGGAGGGAACTTCTATTGCCTTTGTGGAAAATCAGTTTCCTGGGAATGGGACATATTGAAAGTATTTTGAGGTGTCATGTGAGCCAGCTGACAGAAGCACGAGGCCTGAGGTTTCAAGATTTCAAGAATGGGTATCATCAGATAAAGAGTGCTCTCGAAACCGATGTCCCCTGGCACAAGGACCTCCCACACAGTTGTCACATCGAGGATGTCTCCTTTAGCCCTAATTTTACTCTCTTGCTTTACTATGAGCTATGATCTTGCTTTAAGCTCCTTAAGGAACACAGATCATCACTTTGATTTTTAATAGTACCAATAAAATAGATAAGGGTGATAGTTATTACTTTCTGATCACCTACTCTATGTCAGGAATTGTTTTCAGTGACTGATATAGATTACCTCAAAAAACATTCTCTAAAAGAACTCTGGTTAATAATAATCATTATCTATCATTTCACAAAGGAAGAAACTGGGGTTTTTTTTTTTTTTTGTGAGGAAGATCAGCCCTGAGCTAACATCCATGCTAATCATCCTCTTTTTGCTGAGGAAGACCGGCTCTGAGCTAACATCTATTGCCAATCCTCCTCCTTTTATTTATTTTTTTTTCCCCAAAGCTCCAGTAGATAGTTGTATGTTATAGTTGCACATCCTTCTAGTTGCTGTATGTGGGACACCACCTCAGCATGGCCGAAGAAGCAGTGCGTCGGTGCGAGCCCAGGATCCCAACCTGGGCCGCCAGTAGTGGAGCGCGTGCACTTAAGAGCTAAGCCACGGAGCCGGCCCCAGAAACTGGGTTTTATAGGTGAGACAAGACTTGCCCAAGACACAGCCATCTGGAAGGGGGCAGCGAATAAACACCCAAGTGAGGTCAACAAACAATTTGGTTAATTCAGAATTGACTCTCTCTCACCACAAAATGAGGTCCTGAAAATCATCTATATCATTTTTAAATCAATCAAGATATAATTTATATACCATAAAGTGTACAATCTTCCATATACTTTGATGAGTTTTGAAAATTTATACACCTGTGTAATCACCACCACAATCTAGATTTAGACCTTTCCATCATCCTAAAAGCTTCCCTGTTTCCCTACCTAGTCAATCTCCACCTCTACCCTTAGGCAACCACTGATCTGTTTTCTATTGCGCTAAATTAGATTCGTCTTTTCTAGAATTTCATATAAGCGGAATCATAGAGTTGTCCTCTTTTGTGTCTGGCTTCTTTTGCTCAACATAATCTTTTTAAGATTTATCAATACTGTTACATGTATTAGTAGTTCCTTTTTATTGCTATGTGCTACTCCTTTCTATGGTTATATATTTTATTCATTTTAGGAGGCCAGCATTATCCTAATAGCAAAACCAGGCAAAGATATTATAAGAAAATAAAACTGAAGATCAAAATCTCTTGTGACTATATAAACAATCCTCACTGAAATATGAGCAAATGGAGTCATGAAATATATGAAAAGGATAATACATGATGATCAAATGCAGCTCATCTGAAGATTCAATTTGAAAATCAATCAATGTAATTTACCATATTTACAGACTAAATAATAAAAAACATATAATCATCTCAATAGATAAATAAAAAGCATTAGGCAAAATCCAACATTCATTCATGATAAAAACTCTCAGCAAACCAGGGATATGAAGGATCTCATAGAAATCTACAGCTAGTATCATAATCCCGTAAGATTAGTAAAAAGGCAAGCAACTCTTATTTAAAATTGCACTGGGAGCTCTTGCTAGTGCAAGAAGGCAAGAAAAAGAAATAAAACTCATACAGATTAGAAAGAAAGAAATAAAGTTCTCTTTATTTGCAGACAACATGATTGTCTATAGATAAAATCCAAAAAAACCCCAAAAAACTGCTCCTAGAACTGATAAGTTTGTTTATCAAGTTAGGATGATATAAGGTACACATACAAAAGTCTATTATATTCATATAGAATAGCAACAAACAATTGGAATTTGAAATTTTAAAAAGTACCATTTACAATGGCATAAAAAAAGTTACTTAGACATAAATTTACCAAAATATATGCAGGATCTTTATGCTGAAAATGACAAAATATTAATGAAAGAAATCAAAGAATATCTAAATAAATGGAGAAACATACCATGTTCATGGATTGGAAGACTCCCTATTGTTAAGATGTGAATTTTCCCCATATTTATATAGATTCCAGCATAATTCTCATCAAAATCCCAGAAAACTTTTTTTTCGTAGCTATTGACAAGTAGATTCTAAAATTTACATGGAATGTCAAAGAATAGCCAAAACAATTCCAAAAAAGAAAAACAAAGTTGGAGGGCTCATACTAGTTCATTTCAAGAATTCTGTAAAGCTATAGTGATCAATGAGGCTGGTGAAAGGACAGACACATGGTGCAATAGAACACAATAAAGAGCCCAGAAATAGACCCAAACAAATATTGTCAACTGATTTTTGGCAATGACGCAAAGGCATTGCAATGGAGAAGAATAATATTTTTAATAAATGGTGCTGGAAAAACTGGATATAGATATCCCTCCCCACCCCCTAAAAAATCCCAACCTTGACACATACCTCACATGTTACACAAAAATTAAATCAAAATGAATCATAGAAACATTATTCTAAGTGAAAGATCCCAGAGAAAAAGGGCCAAATATTGTGATTCAATTTATATGAAATGTCCAGAATAGACAAATCCTTTTTAGACAGAAAGTAGATTAGTGGTTGCCAGGGACTAGGGTGGGGTGTAACAGGTACTGGGTTTCTTTTGGGGAGATAAAAATGTTCTGGACTTATATAATATTGATGGTCACACAACTTTGTGAATACAATAAAACTACTGAATTGTGCACCTTAAGGGGTCAATTTTATGGTATGTGAATTATTTCTTAATTTAAAAATACTTAGTACTTAAAAGTGGTTCTCAAGGCAGTATTTCTAAGAGAAAATTAGGAAATATCTAGAGATAGGAACCTGTAATAAATTTTCTCAGGTTAACACGATAGAATATTTTTCAGATGTTAAAATTATGTTTAAAAAGAGCTTTTGTACAACACTAAAGACACAATCCATGAAAAAAATTGATAAGCTGGGCCTTCATTATAATTAAAAACTTCTGCTCTGTGAAAGACACTGTCAAGAGAAAGAGAAGACAAGCCACAGACAGAGAGAAAATATTTGCAAAAGACATACCTGATAAAGGACTGTTTTCCAAAACATACGAAGAACAATAAGAGAACAAACAACTCCATTAAAAAATAGGCCAAAGATCTTAACAGACACTTCACCAAAGAAGATATAGAGATGGAAAATAAGCATATGAAAAGATGCTCTACATCATATGTCATTAGGGAAATGCAAATTAAAGCAACAATAAGATATCACTATACACCTATTAAAACGGTCTAAATTCAGAACACTGACAACACCAAATTCTGGTGAAGATGTGGAGCAATAGGAACTCTCATTCGTTGCTGTGAGGAATGCAAAATGGTACAGCCACTTTGGAAGACAGTGGAAAACATACGATCTGGCAATTAAGCTCCTTGGTGTTTACCGAAATGAGTTGAAAACTATGTCCACACAAAAACCTGCACACTGACATGACATTTATTACAGTTTTATTTAAAATTGCCAAAACTTGGAAGCAACCAAGATGTCCTTCAGTACGCAAATGGATAAACTGTGGTACATCCAGACAATGGGATATTATTCAGTGCTAAAAAGAATTGAGCTATCAAGCCATGAAAAGACATGGAGGAAACTTAATGTGTATTACTAAGTGAAAGAAGCCAATCTGAAAAGGCTGCATAAGTGTATGATGCCAGCTAGGTGACATCCTGGAAAAGACAAAACAGTGGAGACAGTGAAAAGATCACTGGTTGCCAGGGCATTGGGGGAGAGAGGGATGAACAGGCAGAGCAAAGAGGAATTTTAGGGCAGTGAAACTATTCTGTAGGATACTACAATGGTGGACACATGTCATTATATGTTTTTCAAAATTTATAGAATGCACAACACTAAGAGTGCACCCTAATGTAAATCATGTACGGACTTCGGGTGATACAGATATGTCAAGGTAGGTCCATGGATTGTAACAAATGTACCACTCCTAGTGCAGGACGTTGACAGTGGGGAAGGCTTGCACGTGTAGGGGTAGGGGTTATATGGAAACTCTACAACTTCTGCTCAATTTTGTGGTCAACCTAAAACTTCTCTAAAAAATAGAGTCTATATATATATATAAAGAGCTTTTGCCTATATAGGAGATGCTTTTGATATACTGACAATTGAAAATTCATTTAATAGTGTATTTTTCTATTTAAAGATGATTACAAGAAGAAATTGTAATGAATTATGTCCAAGTATTAAATGTGTATAAGTCTATATGATAGATGAATGGATGTTTAAAATTTTTTATGCTTATTTTCCCCACATTTTTTGTGATATACAAGTATTTTCTTATCAAAGTTCTCCTGTACCTATTCCATCAAAGGCTATCTAGTGGATACTGAGTGTTAGAAGGGTCACAGTGTAGAAAAGAGTTAATTCAGTGCGCCTGAGATGGCCATATTTAGATAGGCCTGCTTGCAAGATTGGCCTTTGGCCGTCATCTGCAAACAGATTTTGTGAGAGTTGCCACCATTTCCCTAGTTGATAGGGGTGGTTTACTGTGCCTAAACTGTGCAATGGTTTATGTTGAACACAACCTGCTTTCCTTCTGGAAGTCTAAAATTTTGGTATGTATTAGGCTGAGGGTGCCTATGTGACCAGCCCACAATAAAAATCTTGGGCACTATCTTAGTCAGTTTGGGCTGCTATAATGAATTACCACAGATTGGGTGGCTTAAACAACAAACATTTATTTCTCACAGTTCTGGAGGCTGGGAAGTCCCAGATCAAAGTGCCAGCAGATCTGGTGTCTGGTGTGCCCCTGAATCCTGGTTTGCAGATGTCCATCCTCCCACTGTATCTTCACGTGGTGGAGCACTAATTCCATCATGAGGGTTCCCTCCTCATGACCTAATTACCTCTGAAAGGCCCCATCTCCAAATACCATCATCTTGGGGATTAGGGTTTCAACATATAAATTTTGGGGGCACACAAACATTCAGTCCATAGCAGGCATTCAATCTTTAATAAACTACCCTGGTTGGCAACACTTTGCACGTGTTGTCACATATCACTGCAGGAGGAATTAAACCTGTCCTGTGCAACTTCATTCCAAGACAACTCTTGGAAGCTTGCGCCCGGTATCCTCTGGACTTCCTCCCATGCACCTTGCCCCTTTGCTGATTTTCCTCTGTATCCTTCCTCTGTAGTAAACAGTGTGATAACTTCTGGGTCCTGTGAGTACTTCTAGTGACTCATTGCATCTGAGAACAGTCTTGGGGGCCCAGAAATCCCACTCTTAGTTATATATCCAAAAGAACTGAAAGCAGTGACTCAGATACTTTTATATGGATGTTAATTGCTGCATTATTCACAATAGGCAAAACAACACAAGTGTCCATCAACAGAGAAACGAACAAACAAAATGTGGTATATACATACAATGGAATATTTTTCAGCCATGAAAAGGAATGAAGTTCTGATACATGCTACAACTCAGATGAACCTGAAAACATTATGCTAAGCGAGACACAAAAGGTCACATCTTGTATGATTCCACTTATATGAAATATCTACAACAGGCAAGTCATAGAGACAGAACATAGAACAGAGGTTACCAGAGGCTGAGGGGAGACAGAGAAAGGGGAGTTATTGCTTAATGAGTGCAGAGTTTCTGTTTGGGATGATGAAAATGTTTTGGAAATAGATAGTGGTGATGGTTGCACAACACTGTGAATGTAGTTAATGTGCTGTATTGTACACTTAAAAATGGTTTAAATGGCAAATTTTATGTTAATGTTTATTTTACCACAATTTTAAAAAAAGAAATACAAAACAGTATAGAGTGAAATTCTCAACTGTGCATAGCAGAGACTCCCATCTCCAAAGAAGCGATGCCTACAAGGCTGTGTCTCTCAAATACTGCTAGTGGAAGGACAAATCCGCAAAACCTCTTGGTACGGCTAAAAACAAACAACAAAATAAAATAAAAAATACAGCCCGGGTGTTGCCTTTGGTTTTTGTTCTCTCCGCCAGGTGGGAGAAGAAAGGGCCCAAACATTCCCAAGGGTGAGCTCTGGGTGGGCCAAAACGTTAAAAGTTTGCGTTGCTCTCCCCTATAAAACGTTAAATCAGGTTCCAGGGCTGGAGCAAAGTTTTAGATAAACTAGGGTAAAAAAAAAGGAAAAAGGAAAAAACTCACGTCAGATGCTGCTTCAAGCCCCTCTCCCCTTTCCAGGCATTACCTGGCAGCTGTAAGCTTAACCCTGTAAATGGGAAAATTGCCGCTGGAGATTTGAGAAAACATACAACGGAGGAAAAGGAGAAATTAAAAATGGCTTTGTGAGCTATAGTAACCAAAACAGCATGGTACTGGCACAAAAACAGACACACAGATCAATGGAATAGAATCGAAAGCCCAGAAATAAACCCACACATCTATGGACAGCTAATCTTTGACAAAGGAGCCAAGAACATACAATGGAGAAAAGAAAGTCTCTTCAACAAATGGTGTTGGGAAAACTGGATAGCCACATGCAAAAAAATGAAAGTAGACCCTTACCTTACACCATACACAAAAATTAACTCCAAATGGATTAAAGACTTGAATGTAAGACCTGAAACTGTGAAACTTCTAGAAGAAAACATAGGCAGTACGCTCTTCGACATCGGTCTTAGCAACATCTTTTCAAACACCATGTCTGACCGGGCAAGAGAAACAATAGAAAAAATAAACAAATGGGACTACATCAAACTAAAAAGCTTCTGCACAGCAAAGGAAACCATCAACAAAATGAAAAGACAACCTAACAATTGGGAGAAGATATTTGCAAACCATACATCTGATAAGGGCTTAATCTCCAAAATATATAAAGAACTCATGCATCTCAACAACAAAAAAACCAACAACCCAATTAAAAAATGTGCAAAAGACCTGAATAAACATTTCTCCAAAGAAGATATACAAATGGCCAACAGACACATGAAAAGATGTTCAAAATCACTAACTATCAGGGAAATGCAAATCAAAACTACAATGAGATATCACCTCACGCCCGTCAGAATGGCTATAATTAACAAGACAGGAAACAACATGTGTTGGAGAGGATGTGGAGAGAAGGGAACTCTCATACACTGCTGGTGGGAGTGCAAACTGGTGCAGCCACTATGGAAAACAGTATGGAGATTCCTCAAAAAATCAAGGATAGAACTACCATATGATCCAGCTATTCCACTCTTGGGTATTTATCCAAAGAACTTGAAAACACCAATTTGTAAGGTACATGCACCCCTGTGTTCATTGCAGCGCTATTCACAATAGCCAAGACTTGGAAGCAACCTAAGTGCCCATCAAGGGACAAATGGATAAAGAAGATGTGGTATATATACACAATGGAATACTACTCAGCCATAAGAAACGATGAAATCCAGGCATTTGTGACAACATGGATGGACATTGAGGGTATTATGCAAAGTGAAATAAGTCAGAGGGAGAAGGTCAAATACCGTATGATTTCATTAAGTAGTAGATAATAACAACAATAAACAAACACAGGGACAGAGATTGGATTGGTGGTTACCAGAGGGGAAGGGGGGAGGGAGGAGGGTGAAAGGGATAATTCGGTACATGTGTGTGGTGATGGGTTGTAATTAGTATTTTGGTGGTGAACATGATGTAATCTATGCAGAAATAGAAGTATAATGATGTACACCTGAAATTTTTACAATGTTATAAACCAATGTTACTGCAATAAACAAAAAATTAAAAAAAAAATGGCTTTGTGTTTTATGGCTATTGCATCCGGATATATGACAAAAACTAATACAAAATATTCTATGCTTGTAATGTCATAAATAATTTCTTGATTAGGAAGCTAAAAAAACCAAAAAACAGAAAATCAAAATGGTACGCAACTTCTTTGCTTTTTGCTGCTGGTGAGTGGATTTAAATGTAAAGTCCTTTAGTATTAAAACCAAAATAAATTTCCATAAGTGATGATTTTTGCTATAATTTTTGCCTTTTGGAGCCTCTGAAAAAAAAAGGAGACAACATGAAAAGAGAGGTAACCTCTAAGTGAAGAAGCCCTTTTGGAATTCTAAACAGTGGTTAATGAGCTCTTGTAAAATCACCCACCTGATGATTAGAGGCTGACAGTTTCTGGCTGCTGTGCATATTTTTTGGATGGGTCAACTTCGATGGTAAGAATAACAAGATTAGCAGGGTTTACAGAAGCTGTGCTTGTCACTTGGACTTGCAACGCTGCTGCTGGCTATGCCGGGTTTTTGTTTTGCTACAGCAGAACAGAAGCCGCTGGTTTTTTCCTGGAATCCTAATGCACAGATCCTCATTGCCCGGACCTGACCTGTAGCTGAAACCTGATACTATCTGCTGTGCGCTATTTCAGCCTCAGCACAAACTGTGCTGGACTAAAGCAGACGTAACTCAGACTGTGGTCTCATTGCAGATTCAGGACAGCCCTGCGTGGGGCCACAGACACTGAAAGCATCATGGATGCCGCTGGGCTGCCTGGGTTATACACAGTCTCCGCAGGAAAGGTCTTGTTCTCTCCTGGGACCATCTGAAATTGGGCTGCTGATCAGCTCTATATTCCTCACACAAAAACGGATTGCATTCCTAACCTGTCATTTCTGCCGAAACTACAAGTTCAGGGAGGTCACATTGCCGGGACTGTGAACTCTGCCCACTCCTGGCCAAATGGACTCTTGCCCTCCTCACGGGCCGCTCTTGTTGATGATTATATCTGGCTTGGGATTAGTTGCAGTTTGCAACAACAGACTGAGTACCTGATTCAACTGTTTTGTCTTTCTCCTGGAACACCACTTTAGTAAAGCAAGTTGATCATTAGGTGCAGCTACCCCGTAAAAGGGATTAATCTTTTCTAGGTGCTCACCAAATACATCATCAGGATGGGAGAGCTGGGAGGTTATGAAAATCCATTTTGAAATTTTTAAAGATTCAAGATTTTGTCCTGACCAATTCCTGAACATGACATGTCTTTCTAGTTAAATTGTATAAAAATGCTTTCTTTGTGAAAATACTTTTATTCCTCTTGCATACAACCCTTCCTGATGAACTGTCTGGATGAGAGTAGGAGATGATTAAAAAATGTGAAGCTATGATGGCTGAAAAGGACACACTGATTTTGCAACAATGGGAGAAAAAACGAAACCGCAGCAGTAATCTGTAATCTGGAGTGAAACCTGCAAAAAGCTGCCATAGATGATTGAGTAGCTAGGAACTAAAGTTTGTTTCCTTTTTGCAATTACTGACTGTAGCTTTTAGGTGTTCCCCCACCCATTGTTAACTGCGCTGTTGAGGCAATATGCTATCTGACTCCCACTAGGTTCCTATAGATAACATCTCCTTGAAGCCTGGGTCACCCTGGTAATGGGTGTTTGAGCTGCTTTTCAGGAATTAGAGCCCCTTGTCCACTTCAGGCCGGTTGAGACCACCAACCCATCAACTGGGCCCGCACAGATGTCCAATAAGTGACCTTTTGATGTCAAGAGGCTAAAATCTCCACCCTCGGGTCATGCCAAGGCCGCCACTTTGTGAACATGCGTCCTACGAAAAGGTGTGAAGTCTGACTACGCTTGCGCAGATCATCAGTTACCTCACCTCTCCTCACCTCTAATCATCTATCTCCACATTTCAGACCACCTTGCCCCCTTCCAGATAAATATCCCTGAATCCCTATTATCAGGGAAGCGGATTTGAGACTCATTCTCCCGTTTCCTCACGTGGCTGCCTTGTGATTAAACCCTCTCTCTCTGCAATCTCCTCGTCTCAGTGATTGCTTTCCGGGCAGCGGGCAAAACGAATAGAAGGCAAGGGGGAGAGGAGGCGTTAATAATCTTTGTTTTTCAAAACCTTTCCTGGAAGATTTCCCCTCCTCCAGAAAGAAAACTCCTCCTGCTGCCTTTCCAAGCTGCTGAAAATGTTTTCAGACTGACTGCGGAAGCTTGATCACACCTGACAGCGCTGGCGATGAGACGGTGTTAGTGGCCCCAGCTGCTGCAACACTCTCGTGAGGTGGGGGAACTGGCGTCACCGCCAAACAAAACTGGAACTGACTGCCTTCTTGCAGTCCCTCTAAAACCAAGGACTCAACTAAATTTTTCCAACTGAACTGGAAGTCCTAGTGCAGGAGGTCCCATTGGGGGTCCCATGGGGAGCCCACTGGCCTCTGTTAATCTATGGGGCTTACTGTGTGTCCTGCTTAGGGTGCACTAATAGTTGAAGTGTGCCCTCAGGGACTGTACTTCTCTTGTATGCCCCCTGACCATTGACACTGCCTCAGCTGGAAGGTGTTCAGGTCAGCTTCAATTTATTGGCCAGGGTTATTCTGTGCCTGAATTGATGCCTCAGGTCACATTAAAAAGATTCATGTAGAAACTTGAGGAGGAAGCCACCTATCTAAGATAGAGCTTTATAATTAAGGGGCATAACTGAGATTCATAATGCATAACACAGGTTGGTCTTACCCTGCTGCATGGAGTCCTACTGATAATTATTTTGTTATAAAGACAATTTGGCCAAGGACCAAGGGGATGGACTGTGCTGGAGAGAGTTAACACAGTAGGCCAGAAACATTATCCTTAGAAAGCCTTGCTCACAAGGATGACCGTTGGCTGGCATCTGTGAACATGGATTTCGTACCAGTTGTCATCGACCCTAACTGGTAAGGGTGGCTCACTGTGCCTAAACTATACAAACAACATGGTGTATGCTGAACATCTGCTTTCCTTCTGGGAGTCTAGAATTTTGGTACATGGTGGGCAGAGTGTGCCTATGTGAACAGCCCCCAACTTTGGGCACTGAGTCTCTAATGAGCTACCCTGGTTTGCAACACTCTGCACATGTCACACATCACTGCAGGAGGAATTAAGCATGTCCTGTGCAACTCCACTTGGAGAGAACTCTTGGAAGCTTGCGCCAGGATTCCTCCAGACTTCCCCCCAGTGCTGATTCTCCTCTGTATCCTTTCTCTGTAATAAACAGTAACCACGAGTATAATAACTTCTGGGTCTTGTGTGTCCTTCAAGTCAATCATTGAGCCTGAGGGTGATCTTGGAGACTGACACAGAGGCTTTTCTCTAAACATGCTCTTTTTGGAGAAATATGTGGAATTCTGTGATGTTCACAGATCATTTAAAAAATCTTTCAATAATATCTCTTCAGTGATCTCATAAATATCAGAAGAGAATATCCCAATCTCCCCAAAATCACAGTGTCAGCAGGGCCATGCTCCCTCTGATGCCTCTAGGGAAGAATCCTTCCTTGACTCGTAGCTTCTGGTGTTTGCAGGCAATCCCTGGCATTCGTTGGTTTATAGACACATCACTCCAGTCACATGGCCATCTTCTCCCTGTGTGTCTTCATATTGTCTTCCCTCTGTGTGCGGCTGTTTCTGTGTCCAAAGTTTACCTCCTTATAAGGACACCAGTCATATTAGATTAGAGCTCACCCTAATGATCTCATTTTAACTTAATTACCTCTGTAAAAACTCTGTTTCCAAATATGGTACATTCTGAGGTACTGGTGCTTAGGACTTCAACATATCTTTGGAGGGGGACACAATTCAACTCCTAAGCAACTCCTATTAGAAGCCCACAGATAAAACCCCACTCATTTGACTTTTTCTAACCTGGCTGCTGTAATTTCTAGGAACACCCCAGAGACAATATTCTCTTTTGGAATGAAATATGTTCTAGGTGATTTAGGTAGTAATGTAATTTTATAGTGTGGGCTGGGGGCTTCCCATTTGCACAAACTGTCTTTTGAGCAATAACCGTGAAGTATCTCAACTCATTAAAAGTTGTACTTACGGTAGGAAACTTCAAGTTCTGTTTATTATCTTTGGACTTTTGGTGTACTGGGTTAAAGTTTGAGAAGGTTGGCTGCAGGAAAGGCACATATGGCCTGTGAAGGTGAGTGGGAACTGTGTCCTTAATGCAAAGTGTGGGATGTGTCCCATTCAGGCCATCCTGACTGTATTTTCATTTATAAGAAAATGAGGAGGTAGCTCACAAATTATCTTGAACAAGTAGGTGGTCTAAAACTGGCTGTCTTGAAAGGTAAACAGAAACTCGTAAATCATTTTAAGGCAAGAATGAAAAGTAGTGACAGGCAAACATGCACACACTTGGGACAGCTGTGAGGTGGACAAAATTGTTAGACAATTATATTTTTATCACCCAAAATATGGGCTTAGATCTGAGTATAACAAATGTAGGTGACTGCATTGAGCCCTGTGAAGACATGAAGCAACAACCTGTCAGGATTCAGCTTCATGGAACACAGTTAAGACATCCACATGGCATGAGAGGACGTTTAAGTCTAGTTCCCATCCACTTTCTGTTCTCCGCTGCCTGTGCTCCACCAACAACTTACAAGTCAGTCCCACTGAGCACTGTAACCTTTTATTTTCTGAACATTCTGCATTTTCCCTCCTCTGAATAGTTGCTTATCATGTCCTCTCAATATGGGATACATCATTCACTTCTCTACATTTTAGTCTCCTTTAACGTGAACCATAACAGAAAATAGGACAGGATAAGTGCTAAATGTATTTGTGGAATATGAATAAAGAAAGGATTTACTAAATCCAGCAGTGAGGAATTAAGGATATATTCCACAAGTAGGTACTATATAAAACAAGTCTGCATATCTGAGCAGGATCAAAGATAGCACCCCAGCTGAAGGAACATCTAAGCAAGGAGACATATGGCAGTGGAACTTACTGAGTATTTACTATATGCCAGGAATTGTTCTAAACACTTGCTACTTGTCATCTCATTCAGTCTCTCAACAAGCATTCAAAGCAGTTATCATTCTCAGATGATGTATGATAAACTCGAGGCTCAATAGTTTTCACTCAAGCATAGCTTATGCCATAATTGTAATTTCAACCTGGCCTTTCCACTCTGAAAGCCCATGTCTTACCCCTGTAATCCCAAGCAACTTCCCAAAGTTGGTGTCAACTTAAGGTAACGCTTGGCAAATGCTGAGTAGCTGAGCGCACTTGGTGTGTGAAGTACTTGAGGACAGCGTGAGATATGGCTGGAAAGGTATGTTGGGCGAGGACAGTGACAAGGCGTGTGCGTGGGGAGCTATGAGAGAATTTTATGGACTGGACTCAAAATGGTAAAACTTGTGTTTGGATAGGTTAGTATCTTAGCAAAGAAAAAACTGATTTTAAGAAAGAACATGCTGTAGATTAATTAGGAGATAACTGCAACAATCCAGGCAGGGGATAATGAGGCCCTTGACAAGGTATAAGTAGTGGAAATAAGAAGGAAAAAGGGCAAGAGATTGACATGGGGATAAACCTGGAACCATGCTGGATGTGGGTGTTCAGGAAGAGTCAAAGACCACTGCCATGTTTTAAGCCCAATAGTGCTGCCATCAATAAAAACATATAAACCTCCCCTAACCCAAACCAAAACAACAACAAAAAACCAAAAGGCAGGTGTTGGAATAGCAGTTCTACAAGGGGATAGAAAATTACCATCTAATTCCTGGCCCTGGCCCTAACATGATGAATGATACCTTCCGTCATAGTGAGGGCAAGAGGCTGAGCCCAGGGACCTAACAAAAGGCAGAACTCAGAACTGAGATGTGGGTGTGTCTTTCAGATGAAGACATATTGTGCCGTGTTTAACATGGCTGTTATATCGAGGCCCCACTCCCGTGCCGTGGCCCACAAAGTGAGTGGATATCCAATGTCCATCTCCCAGGGGAGCAGAAGATTGTCAGGAAAGGAGGCTGGAGTTCATCAGGTGGGTCTACAGGCAGGTCAGCGCAGCTCTCTCTCTAGGACATCTCTCTCTGGGAACTGGATCTCTGGGGTTGGCCTGTTGGGGAGGGGAGATATCTAGCTGTGGTCTTCAGTGGCGAATGCTAAGATGGTACACACCACATAGAGCCTGAATAGGGGCTCAAATTAATTTAGCCTGCAGGACCTAGAGAACCCCTATGTCTTGAAATTGAGTCTCTCCTCTTTCCTTACGCATTTTTGTGCATTTTCTTTTTGTTATATCCTTCAGTTGTTAAAATTGTACTTAAATATTTCAGCAGTTTTACCAGACTCTTTACAGGAAGGACCTCTAGAACGGCACTTCTCTTTTAGGTCTACTAGACCATAGGTGTGGGTTTTCTTTTTCCATAGCCCAACTCAGAAGTTTTGGTTTATTTTTTTTCAGGAATTGATAGCTTGATTTCTGGTGCTATCAGTGTTCTCCTCCTTCTTTGGCATAAAGTAGCAGATCTGACCAGCTGTATCAGCAAATGTGTGACTTACCGTGAAATACTGGTTCCTTTAGGAACTTATACCCCCAGGTTACTGGAGGGTCCTTGAGAAGAGGCATCTTGGCTTTTCTGTGGTCCTATAGGCAAAACAAGAGGCTGACACACAGGCAGCCCTCCCATAAAGCCTTCTCTGACTGAAAACAGACTAGGAGAAGTGATTGGTCTGGTCCTCAGAAACAAGGCTTGTATATATAAAGTTGTCTGCTCTCTCTCTCACAATATATTATTTATTTAAGATGCAACTTTATCACCGATGATGAGGTTTCTGTATATACATTTAGGATTTTTACTTCCCAAGAGACAGGAGGATACTGCTGGCAATTTTCTAAATAGCAGATATGGTTGGGCCACCTCAGAAACAACCAATCTCACAGCTTTGCCTTCATAGGATAAGTACTACTAAACACAGTTTCATTATTTTACTAACTCTCGATCAAGAAACTGCCTATGGAATGTTCTATGAAATACCACAAAAGAATATATCTGGACATCCAAAATCTAGAGGCCAATAACACAAGATTATAGATTTTAAGATTAACTTCATTGTAATCAGAAAACAGTCTCTGAAATTTCAATCTTTAGAAAATGTTTGATACTTTTTATGGCCTAGTATATGGACTGTCTTTGTTCTACATGCATTTGAAAAGAATGTTTAGGTCAAGTTGTCTGACAATATTTTTTAAATCTTTGATATGCCTGCAGATTTCTTGTCCCATTTGTTTTGGACTGCCAATTCAGTTTGGTTGTTCTGTCTTATGATTCTTCTAGTTTTCTCTTTGTTTATCATATGTGGTTTTAATTTGATTATTTGTTTAGTGGTTACCTTGAGGTTTGGGCAAAAAATCTTGTGTATGAGATAGTCCATTATCTGATAGCCTCCTATTTCCTTATACTAAGTCAATTCAGTCACTTTCCTCTTCCCCTTCTAAGTTGCTCTTGTTATACCTTATTCTATCTTGTGTTGTGGCTGTGTGTTTACAGTGATGAGGTTAAATTTATTTTTGGTGAATTTCTTCCTTTGATCTTTGAGTTTAGTATTTAAGTGGTTGCTAACCTATTCCGGTAAAGATCTACTATTTCTCTGATTTTGTCTACCTACTTTTCTCCTTACTCCAAGCTTTGTGTTCCCTTTCTCTTCTTGTTTTCAGGCCTGAGGGCCTTCTTGAGTATTTCTTGTAGTGGGGGTCTCGTGGCCATGAACTCCCTTAGCTTTTGTTTATCTGGGAGAGTTACTATTTCTCCATCATATTTGAAGGATATTTTTGCTGGATAGAGTATTCTTGGCTGAAAGTTTTTGTCTTTCAGTATTTTGAATATATCATTCCAGTCTCTTCTAGCCTGAAAAGTTTCTGTTGAGAAATCCGCTGAGAGCCTGATGGGAGTTCCTTTGTACGTTATTTTTTGTTTTTGTCTAGCTGCCCTTAATATTGTTTCTTTGTCGTTGACCCTGGCTAGCCTTACCACTAGGTGTCGTGGTGAAGGCCATTGTCTGTTAATATATATAGGCGTCCTGTTGGCTTCGCTTACTGGTATTTCCTGCTCCTTCCCCAGATTTGGGAAATTTTCAGCTATTATTTCCTTGAATAGGCTCTCTGTTCCTCTTTCCCTCTCCTCTCCCTCAGGAATACCTATAATTCTTATGTTACATTTTCTAATAGAGTCCGATATTTCTCGGAGTCTTTCTTCATTTCTTTTTAGTCTTAGTTCTCTCTCTTCTTCCATCTGGAGTATATCTGTATTTCTATCCTCTAAAGTACTAATTCTTTCCTCCCTATTGTCAGCTCTGTTCTTTAAAGATTCCAGATTCTCCTTTATCTCCTCCATTGTGTTCTTCATCTCCATCAGCACTGATTGGTTTTTCTTTATGATTTCAATCTCTTTTGTGAAGAAACTCCTAATCTCATTTAATTGTTTGTCTGTGTTGTCTCGTATTTCGTTGAGTGTTTTTATGATAGTTATTTTGAAATCTCTGTCATTTAGTTTATGGATTTCTGTGTCTTCGGGGTTGATTTCTGGGTGCTTGTCATTTTGTTTCTGGTCTGGTGATTTCATATATTTTTGCATTGTGGTTCCTGTGTTGGTTTTGATTTTCCTCATCCTGGAAGTCTCTGGTTGCAATTTCCACCTGCCGCCACTGTCTGGTGGTAAAGGGCTGTGTAGTCTAAGCCCCCTGCGCTCTGCCCCAGTTTTTCTGCTGCGATCCGCAGTTTTGTTTTGTTTTTTTTCCCCACTGCGATCCACGGGTCCAGTCCAGTTTGTTCAGGTCTGCCTCGGATCGCTAGGTCTGGTCGAGCTGCAGACTCCGGGTTGCGGGGAGGGGGGAGCTCTCTCTTTTGCCCTCTGGGTCCCTGACGTGGGAGGCTTCTCGTTTGCCCCTCTTTATCCGCTCTCTGGGGTGCTCAGATGTTGATGGTAGCCCTGTGGCTCCTCTGAGCCCTCTGTGCGGGAGTTTCCCACTGGCTGAGAGAGCCCGAAGAGCTACAGTTTCCCGCCGAGGGCCGCCCCTCCCCCCTCTCTGGGAGCCGCGTGGACCGGGATCGCTGATCTGATGGGGAGGGAGCGGAGTTCTCCTTACCTCTCCCCACTTCCTCCGGGGGCCCAGCACGTTCCGCTCTCAGATGTGCGGCAGTGTGGATCCCTCCGCTCTAGGTTTTCACTGTCTGGGATTCCGTTGTTGGTCTGTGGCTGTTGCTTTTGTTGTATCTTGTGGGGGAAGAATTCACGGGAAAGCTCACTCCGCCATGATGCTGACGTCACTCCTCCTGCAGATTTCTTATTTAGTTGTTCTATTAATTACTGAGAGAGGAGTGTTGAATTAGAGTTTTCAAGAGAAAAAGAATGTATAGACATTTATTTTAAGGAATTGGAACATGTGATTGTGGGTGCTGGCAAGTCTGAAATTTGTAGGGTTAGCTGGCAGTCTGGAAATTCCGTCAGGAGTGGATGTTCAGTCTTGAGTCTGAAGGCAGCGTGGATTGAATGAGGCCCACACACATATGGAGGGTAATCTTCTTTATTCAAAGTCTACTGATTTAAATGTTGATCATATCTAAAAAAATACCTTCACAGCAACATCTAGACTGGTGTTTGACCAAGCAACTGGGCACCATAGCCTAGTCAAATTGACATGTAAAATTAACCATCACTGTCCACCTCTTGTCAGCTTGGCACCCACACACATCTCCTTAAACTATACTTAACCTCCAAATAAAGACAATAACAAGGTCATACTTCCACTTAACATGATATAACTGTCCTACATGCAACCAAAAATGCACTAACCCATTCCCCAGAAGAGAATGCAAAGTCCTTGGGTGATGTCCACTCTTCTCTTTGATATCCCATAACTTAAATACTATTATGTAAAGTTAATGCATCTTATATGATAAGGGATAAGAGAGGAAAGAAAACTATATAAATACACACACGCACACACATTCATAATAAAATAAGGAAAAAATACTCATAACAATTACAGTCCTCACTTCTATAACTGGTTATGTGGTCATAGCTGATATTTATAACTACCTTATTCCACTACCCACTCTGTATTCCCTTTGCCCACAGCAAGCACCTCAGCAGGTCGTGGTTCTTTACTGGGGGTGACCCAAACCTTAATTCCTGAATGGTCTGGGCCATTAGCAGCCCTGCCTGAATTGGGTTGCTGTAGTTTTCCATTGACTTTAATCACACGGCACAGTAGTACTAAGAGACAATCTAAGAGATCTCTTGTATTCTAGACATACATTGATTCAGAGCATATACAGCCTCCTCAAGAACCTTGTCCAAGCCCTGCAAGGTATTGCTATCTAGCTGGTGCCACAACTGAGTCTTCAAAAGGCTATTCCCCCATTCTGTCAAGCCAGCTGATTCAGGATGGAGGGGAACATGGTAAGCATAGTGAATTCCATGAGCATGGGACCATGGCCACACTTCACTTGACGTGAAGTGAGTTCTTGGATCAGAAGCAATGCTGTATGGAATATCATGATGGTGGATATGGAACTCCATAAGAAGTATTGCAGGCAGGCAAATCTGCATCTGGAGTAAATTTCTATTCCAAAGTGTCTCTTCCATGATGGAAGCAGTCCAGAGTAATCAACCTGCCACCAGGTGTTGGCTGATCACCTCAAGGGATAGTACCTTACTGGGGACTCAGTGTTGGTTTCTGCTGCCTGGAGATTGAGCACTCAGCAATGGCTGTAGCCAGGTTGCACTTGGTGAGTGGAAGTCCACGTTGCTGAGCAAGTGCACAACCTCCATCCCTGCCACCATGGCCATTTGTTCATAAGCCCACTGAGCAATGCCAAGAGTCCAAAGAATGGCTCATCCAACCCACTTGGTTTGCAAAATCCTCCTCTGCTAAGGTTACTCTTTGGTGAGCATTCACATGAGACTCAAATATCTTCATGTTTTTCTCCCATCCAGAGAACTCTACCCACAAGACTCTTCTCCAGACCTCGTCACTAGTTTCTCATTCATATTCTTTCCAAGTCCCTGGCCAGATAACACCCAGTTCACAATGGGCAGCTCAGGTCTCATGGTAACTCGCTGGCTTCTGATTGAGCGTTCAGTCCCTCTACTAAGGCCCAGTAGCAAAGAGTTGTATTTCAAAAGGACAGCAGTTATCCACAGAGGATGGCAGGGCTTTGCTAGAAAATCCTAAGGGTCTGTGCTGTGATCCACCAATAGGGACTTGCGAAAGGCTCCAAAGAGTATCTCTGTCTGCCACTGTCACTTCAAGCACCATTGGATCTGCTGAATCTTATGGCCCAACTGGCAGTGCAGCTTGTACAGCAGCTTGGATCTGTTGTAGAGTCTTCTTCTCTGGGCCCCATTCAAAACTAACAGCTTTTCCGGTCCCTTAGTAAATGGACTGGAGTAGAATGCACAAATGGAAACATATTGCCTCCAAAATCCAAAGAGGGCCACTAAGCATTGTGCCAAAAAACAAAAGCATTGTTTTTGATTGTAGGAAAGGCCAGATGTGACAATTATTCTTCACTTTAGAAGGGATATCACAACATGCCCAACATCACTGGACCACTAGAAATTTCATTGAAGTAGAAGGCCCCTGAATTTTTATCAGATTTATTTCCCACCCTCTGACAAGCAAATGTCTTAGTAATAAGTCTAGAGTAGTTGCTACCTCTTGTTCAATAGGTCTAATCACCATAATGTCATCAGTGTAATGGACGACTGTGATATCTTGTGGTAAGGAAAAGTGATCAAGATCCCTGTGAACTAATTTATGACATAGGGCTGAAAAGCTGATATACCTCTGAGGTAGACAATGAAGGTGTATTGCTGGCCTTGCCAGCTGAAAGCAAACTGCTCTGGTGGTCTTTAATAACTGGTATGTAGAAAAAAAGCATTTGCCAGATCAATAGCTGCATACCAAGTACCAGAGGATGCATTAATTTGCTCAAGCAATGCAACCACATCTGGTAGAGCAGCTTTGGAGTCACCACCTGGTTAAGCTTAACATAATCCACTGTCATTCTCCAAGATCTATCTGTTTTCTTCACAGGCCAAATAGGCGAGTTGAATGGGGATGTGGTGAAAACCACAATCCCTGCATCCTTCATGTCCTTGATGGTGGCATTAATCTCTGCAATCCCTCCAGGAATGCGTCATTGCTTTCGTTTTACTACTTTCCTCAGTAGAGGCAGTTCTAGTGGCTTCCACTTGGTCTTTTCAACTATAATAATCCTCACTCCACAGATCAGGGAAACAATGTAGGGATTCTGCCAGTTGCTATTCCAATGATCCATTCCAAACTGGGGAAGTAACCACAGGATGGGTTTAGGGACTCACTGGACCCCCTGTGAGATGGACCTGAGCTAAAATCCTATTAATCATTTGACCTCCATAAGCTCTTACTCTGATGGGTCAACCACAGAGATGTTGTCACTAGTAAAAGGCTGTAGGCCCCTCTGTGAAAGGCTGGGAGAGAGATTAACAGTATGATGTTTTGGCAATGTATCAGGGTCCTTCCTCAATGGACTCAAGTCTTTCCTTCCTTTGTCAAGGGGTTATGAGTCCGTCTGTAAACTGGCTCAAGTTTGGGAATTGATTGATGGGCCATGACTGTTTTCTTAATTCAAGTTAGACTTTTGTTCACTTGACCTAGAACTCTCTTGCCTATACAGATCAAGTAAAAATTCAGTAGACTGCCCAGCTATTTTACTTCAAGGAATACCACTGTCTTAGTCCATTAGGGCTGCTATAACGAAATACCACAGACTCAGTGGCTTATAAACAACATAAATTTATTCCTCAGTTTTCAAAGCTAGAAGTTCAAGACCAAGGTGCCAGCATGTCAGTTTCTGGTGAAGGCCCTCTTCCAGGTTGCAGATTGCTGACTTCTCTCTGTATCCTCACATGGTGGGAGGGACAAGGGAGCTTTCTGGGGCCTCTATTATAAAGGTACTAATCCCACTCATGAGTGCTCTGCCCTCATGACCTAATGGCCTCCCAAAGGCCCCACCTCCCAATACCATCACTTTGGGGGTTGGGTTTTAACATATGAATTTTGGGGAGACAAAAACATTCAGACCATAGTAACCATGATCAACTAGCCAATGCCATAGGTATCTGCAAATCAGTCTATTCTGATTGCTGCTTTGACCATTCTGTCCATTATGGTAACCATGCCCACCTCACTTTTGGTGATTAGGTGCCCCTATTTGTTCCCCACCATCCCGGGATCCAATTATCGCCATTGCATGTAGGTTTCCAATTCAGTTGCAGCAGTTCTCAGTGTAATTTCTGACCTCCAGAGAAAAAGATGATGTGCTCTTCAAGGATTTTTGGGCTCCCTTCACCAATTTATTTCTCACAGTTGTCATGAAAGGTGTGTCCTCTGGACCCTCCTGAGGTGAATGGGCAGGTCTAACATGATAAATCCACTCTAACATTCCAATCTCTCTAAGCCTTTGGATCCTTTCCTCTATGGTATACCGAGGAAGTTCTGGCAGTTCAACTTCATCTCATGTAGGCCATCTTTTGGTCCTTGTTTCAGCCAACAAATCAAACTTTTAGAGCCCTTTCTATCCCCCCAAGCTGCAACAGTGAATCCAGAATCTCTCCTTAGTAGGCCCATATCAATAATTTAGCCTGATCCAATTTTATATTCCTTCTACCATTATTTCATATACTTAATATTCATTCTCACATGTATTCCCCAGATTTCTGTGTAAACTGGAAAAGTCATGTACTTCTTCATTGGTCACCTTTCAGGACCTGCTAAGACTGGCGTCTAGTGTAGGTGTAGAAGCAAAGATGGGTGATACTGGTGGGTCCAGAGGAGAACTGGCAGTGTCTAGGTCATCTTAAGTATTTTTTACTGGTACTTTTCCCCTTGCTTTTGGATCACATTAGCCAGCTTCACACTTTTAGTAATTAATGCTTGGATGCTAGCCATTTCGGATGATATGTCATACAGTTTCTGGATTATGTTTTCTTCCTTTCTAAGAACTTGAATTTTGTTCATGCAGGCAATTGAGTTACTGGTGAACTCTTTTTGCTGCATCAGGATTTGTTTCTACTCTGATAAACTGTGTTTAATATGGCATTGAACTTAATCCTAGGGCATGGTCCCTTTGCTAGGGTGCAGTCCTTACTCTTAACGTTTCACTGAAATGCTAAGGTGTTCATTAAGGTATCTCCTCTCTGGCTAGCCAGAATGCTTATGTTTCTCAGCAGTGCATGACATTTGGTATCATGATTTAGCTCTCAGTCCCACAGCAGACAACCTCTGCTAGGCCTCATGGAGTTTTGGGCTGCGTAATTAGCCCTGCTCTTGGCCAAGATTCCATGTTGAATTCTGTAGTATAATACAAAAATATATTTGGTCTTTGCTCCTGGTTCCTGGCACAGAGCTCCTAAAACTCTTGGAATTTCCTGAGTGATAGAAATGTCTTTCATTATTTACAATGAGCCCTTATCCATCACATTGGAATTTGTGCTAATGAGGTGACTTAGGCTGGGGTCTCTAGACAGCCTTAGGATGGGGCCGGTCACCAGAAAGCCCTAGTAATTAAAGGGCTGGAACATTTAGCCTGACTCGCCAACCTCCAGGAAGGGGAGGGGAGGGTTGTAGATTGAACTTGATAAAAACTCTTCAACAATGAGATTTAGAGCTTCCAGGTTGGGGAACACATCGACTTGCTGGGAGTGTGGCATGCCTGGAGAGGGCACAGAAGCTCCATGCACCCCCTCATACCTTGCCCCAAGCATCTCTTCCATCTGGCTGTTTTTCAGTTGTATCTTTATCATAAACTGGTAAACGTAAGTGTCTGTGAGTTGTTCTAGCAAATTATTGAACCTTAAAGGAAAGGGGGTTGTGGGAATTCCCCAATTATGTAGTCAAGTTGGGCAGAAGTGTGGGTAACCTGGGGACCTGCCTGGTAACTTGTGGCTGGCATCTGAAGTGAGGGCAGTCTTGTGAGATTAAGTCCTTAAACCTGTGGAGTCTGACACTAACTCTGGGTAGTTATTGTCAGAATTGAATTGAATTGTAGGAAATCTAGTTGGTGTCTGTCTGGAGAGTTGGAGAATTGGTTGGTGTGAGAAAAATCCCCACAATTTGGTGTTACAAGTGTTGTGAGTAAAAACCGTATAAATTCCAAAGAAGCCTCTGCCCTCACATACTCATGCTTTGGTTTCATAAATACCCTGATTCAAATTCCAACTACTTTAGCAGTTCAGAAAAACCATTGGTCCATTTGAGCTTAATCTCGTTGTGCCAAAGAAAAAAGTGTACGCAAAGTGAACACTTTGTGAAGAGAAGGGGATAGCTTTATTGAAATACAATTGACATATACAATTGTGTAAACTTAAGGGGTACAGTGTGATGATTTGATATACACATATATTGCAAAATAATTACCACACCAAGGTTAGTTAACATATCCATCACTTTACATAGTTATCATTTTTTTGGTGTGGTGAGAACATTTAATATTTACTGTCCTACCAACTTGCAAGTACATAATAGAGTATTGTTAACTATAGTCACCATGGTGTACAGTAGATCCTTATAATGTCTTTATTTTATAACTGGAAGTTTGTATCCTTTGACTACCTTCATCTATTCCCCCCATCTCCTTACCCTTGGCAACCACAATCTACTTTCTGTTTCTATGAGTTTGGTTTTTTAAGATTCCTCATGTATGTAAGATCATACAGTATTTGTTCAACTTTATTTGACTTACTTCACACAGCATAATGCCCTCAAGGTTCACCCATGTTGTTGCAAATGGCAGGATTTTCTTCTTTTTTTTTGTGAGGACAGTTGGCCCTGAGCTGACACCTGTTGCCAATCTTCCTCTTTTTGCTTGAGGAAGAGTGGCCCTGAACTAACATCTGTGCCAATCTTCCTCTATTTTGTATGTGGGTTGCCACCATAGCATGGCTCGATGAGCTGTGTATAGGTCCATGCCTGGGATCCGAACCTGCCAACCCAGGCCGCTGAAGCAGAGTGCACTGAACTTAACCACTATGCCACTGGGCAGGCCCCAGGATTTCCTTCTTTTTTATGGCTGAATAATATTCCATTGTGTATATATACCACATTTCCTTTATCCATTCATCCATTGATGGACACTTACATTGTTTCCATGTCTTGGCTATTGTAAGTGATGCTACAATGAACATGAGGGTGCAGATATCTCTTTGAGATATTGATTTCATTTCCTTCAGATATATACCCAGAGGTGGAACTGCTGGATCATATGGTAGTTCTATTTCTAATTTTTAAAGGAACCTCCATATTGTTTTCCATAGTGGGTGTACCAATTTACAACCCCACCAAAAGTACATAAGCATTCCCTTTTCTCCACTTCCTGGCCAGCACTTGTTATCTCTTGTCTTTTTGATAATAGCCATTCTAAAAGGTGTGAGTCAATATCTCATTGGGATTTTGATTTGCATTTCCCTGATTATTAGTGATGCTGAGCATCTTTTCATGTACCTGTTGACCACCTGTAAATATTCTTTGGAAAAAATGTCTGTTCATGTCCTTTGCCCATTTTTTAATCAGATTATTATTTTTTTCTGAGTTGTCTGAGTTCCTTATATATTTTGGATATTAACTCTACCCTGATAAAAGGTTTGCAAATATTTTCTCCCATTTGTGTAGGTTGCCTTTTCATTTTGTTGATTTCATTTGCTGTGCATAGCTTTTCAGTTTGATATAGTCCTACTTGTTTATTTTTGCTTTTGTTGCTTATGCTTTTGGTGTCATATCCAAAATGTCATTGCCAAGACCAATGTCAAGGAGCTTTCCCCCTATGTTTTCTTCTAGGAGTTTTGTGGTTTCAGGTCTTACATTTAAGTTTTTAATCCAATTATAGTTTATTTTTGTGAGTGGTGTAAGATAGGGGTCCAGTTTCACTCATCTGCATGTGAATATCCAGTTTTCCCAGCACCATTTGTTGAAGAGACCATCTTTTCCCCATTGAGTATTTTTGGCTCCCTTGTCAAATATTAGTTGACTGCATATGGGTGGGTTTATTTCTGGGCTCTGGATTCTGTTCCATTGGTCTATCTGTCTGTTTCCATGCCAGTACCATATTGTTTTGATTACTACAGCTTGGTAATAAAGTTTGAAATCAGGAAGTGTGATGCCTCCAGCTTTGTTCTTCTTTCTCAAAATTGCCTTGGCTATTTGGGGTCTTTTGTGGTTCCATATGAATTTTAGAATTGTTTTTCCTATGTAAAAAATGTCATTGGAATCTTGATAGAGATTGCACTGAATCTATCAATGGCTTTGAGTAGTATGGGTGTTTTAACAATATTAACTCTTCAGATCCATGAACATAGAATATCTTCCATTTATTTGTACCTTATTCAATTTTTTTTTATCAATATGTTATAGTTTTTAGTGTACACATCTTTCACCTACTTGGTTACATTTATTCCTAAGTATTATATTGTTTTTGATGCTACTGTTATGGGATTTTTAAAATTCTTTTTCAGATAGTTGCTTGTTAGTGTATAGAAATGCAACTGACTTTTGTATGTTGACTTTGTATCTTGCAACTTTATTGAATCCATCTGTCAGTTCTATCAGTTTTTTGGAGGAGTCTTTAAGATTTTCTATATATAAGAATATGCCATTTGCAAATAGAGACAATTTTACTTCTTCCTTTCTGATCTGAATGCCTTTTATTTCTTCTTCTTGACTGGTTGTTCTGGCTAGGATTTCCAGTACTACGTTGAATAGAAGTGGTGAGAATGGGTACCCTCGTCTTGTTCCTGATCTTAGAGGAAAAGCTTTCAACTTTTTCCCATTGAGTATGATGTTAGCTATGGTCTTGACATATATGGTCTTTATTATGTTGAGGTACATTCCTTCTACACCCAATTTTCAGAGAGTTTTTATCATGAAAGGATGTTGTGTTTTGTCAAATGCTTTTTCTGCATCTGTTGAGATGATCATATGATTTTTATCTTTCATTCTACTAATGTGGTATATCACATTTATTAATTTGCATATGTCAAACCATCTTTGCATCTAAGGGATGGTCCCATTTGATCATGGTGTATGATCCTTTTAATATGCTGTTAAATTAGGTTTGCTAGTATTCCGTTGAACAATTTTTATATCTCTATTCATCAGGGATATTGGCCTGTAGCTTTTTTTTTTTGTAGTGTCTTTTATCTGCCTTTGATATCAGAATAATGGTGGTCTCATAAAATGAGTTTGGAAGGGTTCCCTCCTCTTTGATTTTTTTGGAAGAGTTTGAAAAGGACTGGTATTAATTCTTCTTTAAATGTTTTGAAGAATTCACCTGTGAAACCATCTGGTCCTGGGCTTTTCTTTGTTGAGAGATATTTGGTTCCTGATTCAATCTCCTTATTTATTATTGGTCTGTTTATATTTTCTACTCATGATTCAGTCTTGGTAGGTTGTATCTTTCTAGGAATTTATCCATTTCTTGTAGGTTTCACAATTTATTGGCAAATAATTGTTCATAATAGTCTCACATGATCCTTTGTATTTCTGCAGTATCAGTTGTAATGTCTCCTCTTTCTTTTCTGATTTTATTTGAGTCCCCTCTTTTTCGCTGGTTAATCCAGCTAAGGTTTTGTCAATTTTGCTTATCTTTTCAAAGAACCAATTCTAAGTTTTTCTAATCTTTTCTATTGTTTTCCTATTCTCTATTTCATTTATTTCTGCTCTAATCTTTATTCTTTATTTCCTTCTGCTAACTTTGGGCTTAGTCTGTTCTTTTTCTAGTTCCTTGAAGTGTAAAGTTAGGTTGTTTACTTGAGATCTTTGTTTTTTGTCAAAGTATGCATTTACATAAAAACTTTCTTTTTAGAACTGCTTTTGCTGTATCTTATAAGTTTTGGCATGTTGTTTCTGTTTTTGTCTCAATATATTTTTTGACTTCCCTTTTGATTTCTTGTTTGATTCACTGGTTGTTCAGGAATGTGCTGTTTAATTTCCATGTATTTGTGAATTTTCCAGCTTTCCTTCTGTTATTGATTTTTAGTTTCATATCATTGTGGTTGGAAAAGATACTTGATATAATTTCTATCTTCTTGAATTTGTTGAGACTTGTTTTGTGGCCTAACACATGATCTATTCCAGAAAATGTTCCATGTACACTTGAGAAGAATGTGTATTCTGCTGTTATTGGATAGGATGTTCTCTATACATCTGTTAGGTTTATTTGGTCTGTAGTGTTGTTAAATCTGCTGTTTCCTTATTGATTTTATGTTTGTATTATTTATCCATTGTTGAGAGTGGGATACTAAGGTCCCCAACAATTACTGTATTGCTGTGTATTTCTCCTTCTAGTTCTACTAGTATTTGCTTTATATATTTAGGTGCTTTATATATTTAGGTGGTTCAATGCTGGGTGCATAAATATTTACAATTGTTATACATTCTTAATGAATTAACCCCTTTATCATTTTACAATGACCTGTTTTTTCCTCTTGACTGTTGTTAACTTAAAGTTAATTTTGTCTGATATAAGTATAGCTACCCCTGTTTTCTTTTGATTACCATTTGCTTGAAGTATCTTTTTCCACTCCTTATGTCTCAGCCTATATGTGACCTTAAAGCTAAAGTGAATGTCTTGTAGGCATCATATTGTTTGATCCTGTTTTTTTTTTTTTTTTAATCCATTCAGCTATTCTATGTCTTTTGGTTGGAGAATTTAATTCATTTACGTTTAAAGTAATTATCGATAGGTAGGACTTACTATTGACATTTTGTTAACTGTTTTCAGATTGTCTTGTAGATCCTTTGTTCCTTGCTTCTTCTCTTCCTGCCTTTCTTTGTGATTTGATGACTTTTTGTGGCAGTATGCTTTTTTCATTTAGTTCTTTGTGTGTTCTTGTACTTCATTAAACTTCTTTAAGAGGATTATTCTTAATTCTTTGTCAGACAGTTCATAGATCTTTAGGGTCAGTTATTAGAGTTTCCTTTGGTGGTGTCATGTTTACCTGATTCTTCATGATCCTTGATCCTTGCATTGGTATCTGAGCACCTGAGTAAGCTGTCTCCTCTTCCAAATTTTACAGGTTCACTTTGGCATGGAAAGACTTTCATCAGTCAGCTCAGCTTGGGGTACTGGGTAGGTCAGTTGGTAGCATCTGCTGGCAGGCAGGGCTTGTTATTGGGGTCTCTAGTTGCATGACGCTAATGATGGTGATCTAAGGTTGGAGAGGTGCCACTGGCTGGGCTCTGGTTTGGGTGGGCCTGCTGGGTTGGCTCTGTGTTCAAGCAGAGCCACTGAGTGGGCTCCCTTATTGGGTGGGGCTGTTGGCTGTGCTCTGCTGTAAGGTGGGGCCACTAGCTGGGCTCTGCAGTCACCTCTGTTTGGGCAGGGTTGCAGCCTGTTCCCAGGCAGGGTGTTGCCATTGCTTGGACTATGCAATTGAGAGGGCTACAGGGCTGGGCTCCACAATTGCTCTAGTTGCTCAGGCTGCGCTTCCCGACCAGATGTTACTACTAGCTGGACTCCTTGCCTGGGTGATGCTGCAGGCTGTGTTCAGCAATTCAGCAGAGCCACAGGCTGGAGTCTCCTGCTGGGCAGAGTTGTAGGTTGGGCTCCATAGCTGGGTGATTCCGTAGGCGGGGCTCTAAGCCTGCCCAGGATCACTGTTCAGGCTCCCTGGTTATATGGGGCCAGAGGATATGCTCACCAGTTGGGCAGGGCTGCTGGCTTGGCTCAGTGGGTCAGTAGGATGGGTTCTGTGGCTACTCAGGTTGTCTGGCCAGGCTTCCTGGTTGGGCAGGTCTGGAGGCTTTCCTTGGTAGTTGGGTGGGGTTGCAAATTTCCTTCCCTACCCAAGTGGGCTGTAGTATGTACTGTGAGGCTGCCAGGCATTTGTGGCCAGGCTTTCCAGTGGGGTGAAACTGCAGATTATGCTTAGTAATTGGTTGGGACTTCAAACTTGCTTCCCTGCCTCGGCGGGGCTGTAGAACAGGCTCTATGGCCAGTATGGTCCATTGGCTGGGGACCTAAATCAGGCAGAACTGCCAACTGAGTTCCCTGGTTAGGCAGGGCCATCAGCTTGGCTCTGCAGATGAGTGGAGCCACTCGCTGAGATCTCTGCTTGGGCACTACTGCAAGCAGGAATGTAGTTCGCCAAGGTCTGTGTGCTGGTTGCTGTAACTGCCACCCCCCTTCTCCATCTCTATCTGATCCACAGTGGTTGAGCCTTGCAGATTTCCCCAGTGAACCCCAGCGATCCCCATGAGGCAAGACTCGAGTGTGTCTCCTGGGAAGCATGCCGCAATGCTGGGGAAGCTAGGTGCCCACCTTTGGCCTCTCCTCACTAGAGAAACCATAGGCTCAGATGGACCCTTTTGGTGCAGTGCTATGCCAGCCTGGGAAGGAGCAATGTGGTCAAAGTGAAACTGCTCTCTTACTCTTTTAATGTGGTCCTTCTTGATCTCTGCGGTTCAGGGTGGTGCTTCAGCCTCACCCCCAGGCTGTGGGATTTTCACAATGGTGTATCCTCTATGGATAGTTGCTAACTGGTCTTCTTGTAAGGGGGACTAAAGTCAGGAACAACATGTCACTATCTTGACGATGTTACCCTCTAAGATAGAGGATTGAGGGAATAAAATCATACATTTCTCTTCCTTTAAGGATCACTGTCCTGAAATGCCTGTTGCACAATGCTTGAAAACAGTTGCCTCATATTTTGTCAACTTTTATACCTATTTTTTTGTGTGAAGGCTAGCCTGGTTTGTTATTGTCATTGCCAGAGTGAAAGCCACAGGTAATGAGCCTTTAAAAATCATTGTGGCTGTTGTGCAGACAGTGGACTGGAAGAGCTAAGATTAGAGGCATTTAAGAGGTTTCCAGAATAAGCCCTTAAACTGCTGGAATAAGACGGTGTGAACGAAACTGGGACCCCTTTCTCTGGTCTAACAGGTGATCTAGCAAACAAGCTGCATAGGCTTAAAGTCAGTACAACAAAAATCCATGCTGCACTGTGAAGCAGACATGCAGGCCTCACAAGCCTGTGTGTAAATGACCTGGCAACCCCTCATCTCAAGACCGACAAGCAGGACGAATCAGCAACAGGAAGAGATAATGGGTACCTCACTCTCACATTTTCCAGCTGCATTTCTTAGAGATTCAGGGACTAATGAACAATCCTGGTCCTTGCCTCCCTCCACACATAGCTAACACCAACATTCCATGCCTTGTTTGATGTACAACCAAAAAGGCCTTGTTATCCTTGAAGTAGATGACTATTAGATATGTAAGCCCTTTCCTGCATGAACATTGCTTTGTTAAAAGTATATAAACTACACTCAGATCTGTAGACCTCAGAGCAGTTCCTCAGAATACTCTGTTGGACTGTTTCCTGGGACTCAGTTCCTCACTTTGATTATTTGAATAAACTCTTTCATTTAACCTTTACCTAGACTCTTTGTTTTAGTCAACAATGGCCTCAGGGATGAAGAAAAGGAAAGAGATAAGTTAGCTATCTAGGAGATAACATGGAAAAGAATCAGTCATCGTTTTGGGGAGTTAGAGAAAAGAGTTATGGATAATTTCTATGGTTCCCATTTGAGTATCCTCAGTTGGGGCTATCCAATGATAAAGGTCAAGTCTGATACACATATTCATACATATTTCTTACAAAAAGTACTGCATTAAAAAAATGAGTAACAACTTCCATTTGATAAAGAACATGAGGAGCCCACTCAACGTATGAATTTGTGGTCACATATTATGCTCCATATGTCCTTACAGACACATATACACTTTTATACAAATACATGGGGTGTACACAGTGCTATAGAAAGTGTGCACACACACACACCCAGAATGCAATTCTATACACAAATGAACCTATATTTTCAAAGACTGAAATCTACTTAAAATCACCCTCTGGATGATTATTCTCAAAGGTACACTTCCCTTAGCCTCAAGCAGGATGGTGTTATATTAGGGTCTTTATCCCTGAGTTAAGAGTGAAGAGCATCTGCCATGAAGGGAGCAGAAATCACAGTCATCTTGTGGTAAGGGAGGCCACTAGCAAGAAAGTGGCTAGCAGATTTCTGTTTTTCTCTGGAAATCTTCAACCCAGACCTACTCTCACAGACACTAAGTGGGAATAATAAGAAGAGAACACACAGGAAAACAGGAATCCAAGTAGGGCTTAGGGATCAGCCCAGAGCTCTGCACTCCCCTCATGCCCCCAATCTTGACCCCTAAGATAGCAGTAGAGTACACTGGAGAGGTTGTGAAATGTTTTGGGAGGCCAGCATGATATTCATGAGCTTCTTGGGGGGTTTCTTTTTAGTCATGGTTTGGACAATTTTGGGTCATTTAAGTTAGCAATTACTTTGAAAATCTGATGGAAACCATGGGCCCTCATCCAAGAAACATGCACAAACCCACAAACTTGTATGCATCTCAGGCAGCTAATGGACCCCCCGCAGCTCACTGGTGGTTCTCAGGTTAGGAATAGGCTGGAGACATCTCAGAACATTTATTTCCTAGTTACCTGCTCCTAGAGTCTGTAAGTGTGCTCAAGGGAAGAGATGGACATGGATCTAGAACAAAGAGGAATCTAAGCATGAAGAAGCAGGCAGACCTTATCCTGACAACACTCCCTGGCTTCACTCTGTCTGGGTGGGTTACAGAGCCTAGCTGACTGGCATCCTAGCTGTCAAGTCAGAAATGGTTATTAAAGTAAGTTACTTAGTCACTTAGTTAACTAGGCAGGCAGTGAAGTCTGTTTAGTAGAACACTTAAGTTTAATTCCCGAGTTAGGCAAGCAGCTGAGATCCAACATCAGTCATTCAAACAACTAGTCAGGCAGGCAAAAGGGAACACGAGATGAGGGCTGAAGTATGAGGTCTTCTCATCGTGTGTGTAGTTACATGCAACACTGTGATAACCCTCTGTAAACAGGCTTCTTTTCTGCCAGTAGCAATGTGAAAAGTATTAGTAAGTAAGTATCAGAAAATGTAACTCCTGGGTCTCCAGATGAGCACACCACTTATTGGAACAAAAGGCAAGACACTGATAAGAAAGACCTACCAGGCAGAGGGAAGGAAGCATTAATAACTAGGACCCAAACAATATTCTCTAATGGATGATGTGGTGCTGGGTGTGTCCTGTGGAATTGTCTCCATCAAGGGGGAAAACACAGAGGTCTGAGCCCAATCATTGTTCTGTATCTCCTGGTTTCCAAGGAATGACCCTAGGTCATCTGGGTGAATTGTTTTCACCTGTGGGTTACCTAACTGACACTAAATTTAATTCAAATTCAATAAGAATTTTAAAGGATTTAAGGGGGGAAAGAAATGTTTAACTGTTATCTCTAAGGGAAAAAACAACAAAATTTTGAATGAAAGAATGAAGGACTTATCTATGATACAAAATATTACAAAGGCAGAGTAAACATCATGGTCAGAACAAATATAAACAAATAGGAAAAATCAAAAAGATCAGAAACACATGATAAAGGAAACTGGGTCCAACTTGAAAGGCCTTCTACTGGCCAAATCTGAGACAATTTAAGCATTAAATAAAGGTCAAAGATTATAACCTATTAAATAAAGTAACAATCCCTGAGTCTACAGTGACAGAACAAATAAGTAAATAAAGAAATGGGGAAGAAAGGAAAACTTTCTTGCCATCATAAATGCAGAAGGAATAATGGAATTTAAAAAATTGCTTTTTGGCAACCATAAAAATTGATTTCAGCAAGGATCATAAATAAATTGTAAAACTAGTGGGTGAATGCTTGAGAAGTAACAGGATACTTTTAGCCTAAAATTCTCTACTCATGTTTATTAATACAAACAGTAAAATGGTAACTTTATGGTGAAGAAACTTAGAAGACACCACCTAAACAACATGTTCTCAGTCAACATTAGCAGTACTGGCATTGATGACTACACCTTCACCTGAGGTAAGAAGAACCCAGCAGCACTTCTGTGGTATTGCTGCCAAAGGAGCATCACCTAAATCGAACGACAAAGAAACCCCTGACAAAGCTAAACTGAAGGGCATTCAACAGAACATATGCTGAACTCTTCAAATATGCCAGTGTCGTGAAATAGAAAGGCTGAAGAACTGTTTAAGAGAGACTAGGCACATGACTACAGAATGCAATGCATAATCTTAGATTTTTTTGTTTTTGCTATAAAGGACATTACTGGGAGAATTGGTAAAATGTGAATAAGGTCTGTAGATTACAAACACTATTTTACTAATGTTAATTTCTTGATTTTGATAAATGTACTGAGATTATTTAAGAAAATTACTTATTTTTAGGATATACATACTGAAGTATTTAAGGGGCCTCATGCCTGCCACTTACTATTCAACATTTCAGGAAAACTTATAAATGCAATACATCCATGCATCTAAGAGAGGGGGGTGGGTAAAGCAAAAGTAGTAAAATGTTAACGTTTTGGGGAGTCAGTGTAGCAGTCATACTTTGTATTCTTCTTGCAACTTTTCCATAAATCACACAAAAAATTTTAATAAATTAGAGAGAAAAAACTCAGAAACACATCAAAGTATATAAGTTACCAGCGTTTACTGACTATATAAGAAAACCACAGAAAGACCACGGATATTGTAGTCCTCAGGGAGTAAAACACTGCCTGGTATATCTGCTTCTCACTACATATAACCTTATTTTCTCCCATGGCATTTCAAAAGTCCTAGGGCAGATGCTCATTGGCACATCTTGGATTAATGCCCTTCTCTGGAATAAATGAGGAAGTAGCAGGATGAGATATGATCATTGGCCCAGACGGGTTATCTGCTGTCCTGTGGAGTACCTAGCAGACATTTGTAATACCACTACAAATGATAATTCATTGTAAGAAATAAAGTATTCCAAATGAGTGTGAATGGTATGAAATAATTTAATGGTATAAGGACAATTGGCTATTCACCTAAAGAAAATATAGGTTGATACTTACCTCACACCCCATCAAAAAAAGCCACAACACAGTGGTCAAAGGATACCTCAGTTTAATGTGTTTCATCTCTTTTATAAGGACTTAACTGGACACCATGCTAAGTCCCAAAGGAACCTACCAGTGCTGGTAACAGCAGCTATGAAGCAGAAACACTTCTTTTACACAGTATTATGAATAACTTATTTAACCATTGAAGAAACTCCCACAAACATTCTTCAGGAGTCTCACTGTACATAGCAGAGTCATAATCACTCTAAATCAAGCATTCCCAACAGGGATAATATTGTCAAGGAGTCAAAAATTGGTTCTTGGGGGTAAAGGGGAGGGATGAAAAAAATCTTATTTTATGTATAAAGCACAAATATACAGTACATAAATAGATATACAACACATCTTTGATATGACAATATTATTGGGATAGGGCAATTAGAAAAGAATCTGAAAGGGCTCTCTGGGGACAGTGATAATGAAAAAAAGATGGAGAAACACTATACACGACAGATATATGGAGGGTGTATTTCCATGTTTAGTCCAAGCCAAGGCTTATCCCTGCATCTCTGAGGGAGAGGTGGCTCTGGCAGTGAAAAATAAGTGGGGGGTGGTTCCTAGACAGCCATCCAATAGAATCTGTTCAAACTTCTACCATTTTTTCCATGTAAATTCAAGAAATATTGGCCATGATGATGGTGACGGTAGTAACAGTAATATTTAACGTGCGTAATTCTTGCCACATGCCAGACGTTCCTCCACTTGCTTCAACTAGATTAACTTCTTTAATCCTCATAATAATCTGATGAGGTGATATTATCCCCAATTTGCAGATGAGGAAACTAAGATACAAAGTTTACATAACCTACCCAATGTCCCACAGGCATCTAGGATTTCAGCATGTTCTCAACCACTATGTCACATCAACACCAAAAAGAAAACCACAGAGAACACTATATGACACTCCATTATAAAGAATTACAAATGCAGACACTGCAGGGGTTACAGAGAATTAGGATTCACACAATCCAACATATATAGGCAACTCACTGAAGCATATCAGGAATATGGAAGATAGGAATATTTTCTGTTACTGAGCATCACTGTTCATAGCTGCTCCAAAAATTAATAACTTGTACGTTAAATAACTGTGACTTTTTAATATTTTATATAAATACTGTTTATACTAAATGCATCGCTGACCCTGATAGAACACAAAAGTTTATAGAAAACATTGTCTGTCTTCTTTGCTGCAGAAGCAGCTCAGTAAAAATGGCTTTTCCTATATATACATGCTAGAAGACAACAGGATGAGGCATGGTTGCAATTTTCAAGTATTTTCCAAAAAGGGCTTATTGGTTGTTAATATATATGTAGAAAGTCCTAGTTTACGTTATAATAAAGTAAAAGGTACAAAATTCCTACAACGATGTTGGCTTCCAATATATACATCAAACAAACAGCTAAGGGCATGCACACATACATCCTCACATAGACAAACACAAAAGAGCTCAGAGAATATTCATATACAAATTTGATGCTGTTCTAATTATGCAACTTTTTTCTGGCCTTTAAGTTTCCTATTATAGTGAATGTCTACGAGTACTTTGTTATATGTTAAATGTTTTGATATTACACATGAAACAAGAGTTCTGATATAACAATTCTAGATAAAGTCTTTTACTTATTTTTCTCAAATTGGTAATTTTTCCCTCAGAGCAATCACTGAGAATAAAGTCTAAAGGTTTGTTGAAAACTTTCACACATCCAAAACATTTATATTCTTAATTTTCTAACATTCACTGAACAATAATTTCTTGATAAAAGCTTCTCTCTCTTTATTGAAATGTTGGCATTCTCTACTGGTATATTTCATTAATAATGAAGACTTGTGAATAAAAGCTCCAGATCATTCAGGGTATTGTCAGGGGTTTCTCTCATGTGACATTTCTGATATACACTGAGTGCTGAAGTCTCACAGAAGTCATATTCAATGGTATATTAGCTGAGAGATGGCTAGGATATGTCAGCAACAAGTAGACATAAACACACAAAATTTTACCAGGGAATAAGTTTATTTCTTCCTCACAAAAAGTCTAAGTGCTGGAAGTGGAGGAGGAAACTGCTCCACACCTTCTTGAACCCTCCCTCCTTCCATTTTGTACTCTCCCATGTTCAGCGCAGGAGTCCCAAAGCTGCCCTGAGGATCTCCATTCCATTCTGATGAGGGACAATACAGAACAAGAAGGATTTTGAGGAATGTCTTCTAGTAAGATTTGTTTGTCATCAACGTCCACTTGCCACTAGCCAGAGATTGGTAATACAATCTCTCTTGGATAGAAGAGTAGTGGGGAAATGGGACTAAGTGTGGGCCTGGGAAGAAGAGGACTGGTGATAAAGTAGTCAGTACACGCCACATGGGCATTACCTACATGTAAGAGGGTTGACTTCAGGTAGGAGGATTTCCCACATCTTTTACTTTCATACATTTTCTGTCCCGTGTTTTGATATACTATGACGTCTCTCCCATCTATGTATTTTATACCACACTGAGAAAGTTGGCTTTTAGCCAATATATTTATTACATTGTTTTCTTCACTGTATCATTTATGTGGTGTTCAATGAAGTTTCATTACTGTCAGAAAGTTTGCAGATTTTTATAACTTTCTCCACAATGTCAGTTTGTTGAAGGGTTGAGTCCATACAGAATATTTCCCATACTTGTTGCCTTCAAGGGTTTCTTTCCTAGGAGAATTCTCTGATATCCAATGAAGACTTTATCTGGCTGAAAAGTCCCCCATATACAGTACATTTCAAGTTTTTCTCTTCTATGTAAGTTCTCTGATAGTGATTTCTTGCAGAGGAACTTTCATTGTACATTAAGTTCACAGGATAGCTTCTATGTATAAGTTCTCAAATCTTTTAGCCCAGACTTCTGGCTGAAATCTTTCTCACATTCATACACTCATAGAGTTTCTCCCCTGTATGTGTTGCCTGATATACTGTGAAGTTTGATTTCTGACTAAAAGTTTTCCCACAGTCATAGGCTTAATCCCCTACGAGAGTCTTATGTTCTCTAAAGGATGACTTCTGACTGAAAAGTTTCCCATATTCATTGCATTCATAGGGTTCCTTTTAAAATGAGTTCTCTGATGACTTCTTAGACCCGAAGTCATGCTAAAAGCTTCTCCAAATTCATGTAACAGGATTTCTCTCCTGTGTGAATTCTCTGATGATTTCTGAGGTTTGATTTCTGGCTGAAATTTTTCCCACAGTTGTCACATTTATAGGGTTTCTCCCCTGTGTCAGTTCTGATATTTTCGTAGGCCTGACTTTAGGTTGAAAGCTTTCCCACACTCATTACATTCATAGGGTTTCTCCCCTGTGTGAATTCTATGATGTTCATTGAGGTGTGACTTCTGGCTGCAAGTTTTCCTACATTCATCACATTCATAGAGTTTCTCCCCTGTGTGAGTTCTCCGATGATCTGTGAGGTTTGACTTATAGCTGAAAATTTTTCCACCCTCATTACATTCATAGGGTGTCTCAGTTGTGCGAATTCTCTTGATGTACTGTTAAGCTTGCCTTCTGGCTAAAAGATTTTCCACATTCAATACATTCATAGGGTTTATCCCCTGAATGAGCTACCTGGTGTTTTCTTAGGCCTGATTTCCGGCTGAAAGTTTTTTCACACTTAAAACATTTATAAGGTTTCTCCATTGTGTGAGTTCCCTGAAGCAGTTTCTCCCCAGTGTGGTTCTCTGAAGCAGAATGAGGTGTGACTTTTTACAAAAGAATTTTCCACAATCATTACATTCATAGGGTTTCTCAGCTGTCTGAGTTCTTTGATGTCCTCTGAAGTGTGACTTCTGGCTGCAAGCATTCTCACCTTTATTATGTTCACAGGGTTTATTCTGTCTTGCCTGTATTCGCTGATGTATTTTAAGTAATGACATCCAGAGGAAAGCTGTCCCACATTCACTATATTTTCAGGTTTTTCTCATTTGTATGAGTTCTCTTGCATAAAATGGGGTATGACTTAGAAGATTTCTCACATTCATTCCCCTCATCGGTTTTTGCCTCTATGTTAGTTCCCTGATATACACTGAAGACTGACTGGGAGATGAAGGTTTTCCTATGTGTTATAATCACAGGGTTTCTCCATTATGTGAGTTCTCTGAATTTCTGGATTATCACTGAAATTTTTTCCACACTCAAGGGGTTTCATCCCTGTGTGAGTTCCCTGATATTCTTCGAAGTCTAATTTTTGGTTGAAAGTTCTCTCTCTTGTGTCAGTTCTCTGAAGTTGAGTGATACTACTGAAATCACTCCCATTTTCATTACATTCATATTGTAAGTGAACATTAAGTGAGGCCACCTTGTTACCCTAAATGACCCCAGCCCCTCCTCTGTGTGACTACTCACTGCTCTGCACGTACTCTAAAAAATTCACATGGTCTCCTGATTTATGGCCTCTGCTTACATATGTACTCCCCTATGGCTTGATAAATTGAAACTTTGTTCTATGAGTTTCTCTCCAGGAACAGGCTGACCATAGGCGGGAAACACACATACAAGATATTCATCATCACTGACAGAAGAAAAGAACAATGAAAGACCCAGGAGTCCATCATGCCTGAAGCCCGACATTTCTAAACTCCCTCCTTACTGCCCACTTTCCCTATATAACTACCTCAAGATTCTGTAATTCTTGAAGATGGTTTTTTGAGACATTAGTCTTCCATTTTCCCAGTTATGCTGGCTAATGGAATTAAAGCTTCCTTTCTTGATTCCTAACTCATTGTGATTAACTGGCTCCGACTGCAGCGAACAGAGTGAGCCCACTGCTCAGTATCGATATCTATCAAATTCATAATTACTCTTCTTTGAATGTTCTGTGAGACAATGAGGGTTGACTTACGACATATGTTTCTTCTAAATTTATTGTATTTATTAGATTTCTGTTTTGTGTGGGCACTTTTAGGTGTAATAAGGGCAGTCTTGTCACAGAAAACTTTTTCATGTTCATTATATTCAAAAGCTTGCCCCAAAGTCTGGATTGTCTGATGCTAAATAACTTTCTTCTTATGATTGAGAGCGTAAGTGAGCATAAGTGAGGCCATCTTGTTAGACTAAACGTAACTGTGTGACTACTCGCTGCTCTGCACATACTCTAACAAATTCACATGCTCTCCTGATTTATGGCCTCCGCTTATGTATGTATTCCCCAATAGCTTAATAAATTAAAAACTTTGTTCTATGAGTTTCTCTCCAGGAACAGGCTGACCACAGGCAGGAAACACACCTACAACGTATCCATCACAGCTGACAGAAGAATGGAACAATGTAATGCCTGGAGTCCGTCATGCCTGGAGACCAACATCCCTGGACCCCCTCCTTACTGCCAATTTTCTCTATATAACTGCCTCAAGATTCCGTAATCTTTGAAGATGGGTCTTTGAGACATTAGTCACCCGTCTTCTGATTTGCCGGCTAATCTAATTAAACTTCATTTCTCGATCTCTAACTTGTTGTGATTAATTGTCTCAGATCGCGTGAGCAGAGCGAGCTTATTGCTTGGTATCAAGAGCTTTCACATTTTTATTATATTCAGATTTCTCTTCAAGGTAAGTTCTTGCATCTCTAATATTGAAGAGCCATTTCTCACATACATTAAATTCATCATCCTTCTTTCTTGGATTTACAGGGTGGGGCCAATGGGATGAAACCTGGTCTGTAGGTCCTGCAGTATCATATTTACAAGGGCACTTTTTTTAAATGAAAAATGTCAATGCCCAGATTACATAGTGATCCTAAGTGTTTCTCTTGCTCTGTAATCAATGTTTTGTTGTTGATAAATAAAATTTGCCACAAATGTTTGTCTTCATTTTCCTGGCTTTCTTCTAAGAGGTCATCAAGTCGGCAGTCTTCTAAGAATGAGAAAATTAGGAGTATCGTATGCCATTTAACACATTTCTTAGGGAATGGGGCTTATATACATATCCCCTATTATGTATTTATTTGACTCTTTGGTTTCCAGTCCAGTTTTCCAACAATAAAGTAATTCCAAGTGCATATTGCTTACATTCTTTTTCTTTGGAAAAAAGAATGGTAGAAAAAGGGAACTGGTATGGAGTATACATACGTTTTTGCATTTACAGCTCACTTGGATAATCCAGAATAATCTCCTTATCTCAAGAACCTAAAGCTGATCACATCTGCAAAGTCTCTTTGTAAAAAACTATGAAAGCCAGATAAACTAACATTCATAGTTTCCAAGGATTAAGACCTGGGTATCTCTTGGGGACATTATTCAGCCTACCACACCCTCTTACGCATTTTATTTTGTTCTAGGCACTGAAATACAACCTTAAACAAAGAAGACTAGATTAGAATAAGCATTTAGGTGAGTATGACTAATCCAAAATTAGATGGATTATAAGAAACATGATCAGCACCACCAAATGAAGTAGAAAAGTGTGTGGGAGAGAAGCAGTGCCACTGAAAATTTTCAATTTGGGCAGATAAACAGAAATTCTGAAATATGATTTCAGGGGTAAGAAGAGCTGATGAATGCTTCAGAGAATAATAAATACAGAGGAAGTGGAGAAGTAGACTATATGAGATGAGACATGTCATGTAAATACAGTGGACACAGAAGGCCATACTGAGAAGGTGACATGACAAGTTCTGACTTATCTTTTATAAAAGCAAACCCTTTGCAGAGTGTATCTGTAACAAGTGTCATCTCCCATTCTTTGGTTTATCTTGTTTTGCCTTTTCGCAAACAAATTTGTTAGATTTTGCAAACCTAATAAATATGCAAAAAACTCCTCTGTGCAGGTTAACAAGTAGCATAAAATGAACACTTACAGAATCACCATCCAGGTCAAGAAACAGAAAATGACTAGATTTGGGAAATCTCCTGTATTCATTCTTGAGCACAACTTTTTCATGGTTCCAGGTTCACTTCCTTACTTTTCTTTCTAGTTTTACAATGCATGTATACATCTCTAAAAAATTACAGCTTGGTTTTATCAGTTGCCTTATATAAACTGAATCATACTGCTTGTTATAATATTTCTGTCTTGGTTCTTTTGCTCAGCATTATTTGTGAGATTCATCCATGTTTTGTTTGTAGTTCTAAGTTGGTCCATTCCCTTTGCTGTATAATGATACTCCATGGACTACTGCTAGGAGCAGAATAGCCTGGCTCTGAGGTTTCCTATTGTTGCTGTAACAAACTACCACAAATGTAGTGGCTTCAGCATTACAAATTTATTATCTTACAATTTTATAGCTCAGAAGTACAACAGAGGTCTCACCAGGCTAAAAATCAAGGTGTTAGAATGGCTGAGTTTTTTTCTAGAGGTACTTAGGGAGACAATCTGTTTACCTGCTCATTCGGGTTGTTGGCAGAATTCAGTTTCTGGCAGTTGGAGGATTGCAGTCCTTGTTTCCTTTTTGGCCGTCAGCCAGTTTTATAGAGGATAGCTGCATTTTTTGGCTCACGGACCCCCTCTTCCATCGTTAAAGCCAGCAATGGTGACTGAGTCCCTCTCACACTTCAAATCTCTCCAGTTTCTTCTTTGACATCTCTCTGACTTTTCTGCTTTCTTCTTCCACCATCAAAAACCTGTGTTATTACTTTGGGCCCACCTGGACAATCCAGGATAACCTCCCTACTTTAAGGTCATCTGATTAGTAATCTTAATCCCTCTACCAAGTAATTAACAATATTTGGACGTAAGACCTGGGGCAAAGATAAGTGGGCCAAAATCCTGTTTACCTCAGGTATACATACCTTTGAGTTTCCTGGATAATGCCCAGCGATTTCAAAAGCAAGCATACTACTTAACAACTCCACAAGCAGTGGATGAGGTTTCTGGTCCTCTACATCCTCCTCCACTCCTGAATCGTCAGACTCTTTTTTTTTTTCTTTTTTTTGTGAGGAAGATCAGCCCTGAGCTAACATCCGTGCTAATCCTCCTCTTTTTGCTGAGGAAGACCAGCTCTGAGCTAACATCTATTGCCAATCCTCCTCCTTTTTTTCCCCAAAGCCCCAGCAGATAGTTGTACGTCATAGTTGCACATCCTTCTAGTTGCTGTATGTGGGACGTGGCCTCAGCATGGCCGGAAAAGCGGTGCATTGGCGAGCGCCCAGGATCGCAACCCGGGCCACCAGTAGCGGAGCTTGCGCACTTAACCACTAAGCCACGGGGCCGGCCCTCGTCAGACTCTTAATTTCTGCCAATCTCATAAATTTGTAGTAGTATCAAGGTGTAGTTTCATTTTGCTTTTTCTCACAACTGATGAGGTTAAATATCTTTCTCCATGTTTAGTGGGCACATAGGTTTCCTCTTTGTGAAACTTACCAATTAAGTCTTTTGCCCATTTTTTTTGCTGGCTGCCTCCCATCCTCATAGATTAGAATTTTTTCATATAATCTGGATACTAGTCCTGTCTTGGTTCTATGTTTCTAAAATAGATTCCGCTACTCTGTGCCTAATTTTCTCACTCTTTTTTTGGTGTCTTTTATGTCTATAAATTCTGAATTTAATATAGTCAAATTTATCAATCTTTTCCTGTATGGTTAGTATTTTTTGGTCTCAAATCTTTCCCTACCCAGAGTAATAAAGGTTATCTCCCATATTATCTTTTAAAATATTTACAGTTTTGTCCTTTTACAAGTCAGCCTCCAATCCTCCCAAAATTGATTTATGTCATCTGGTGAAAGGCATGTGTACAATGTCACTTTTCATATAGCTTTCCCTAGTATTCTGCAGTGCCCCTTTTCAGGAAAAAGTTATCATTAAAGCATGCTTGTTTCTGTGCTCTTTATTGTTTCATTGGTCTATTTCATTTTCCTTACACCAGTAGCATTTTGCACTGGGTAAACAGCTTTACAATATGTCACAGTACTTGGGAGAAAAATCCTTCCACTTTGTCCTTCTTAAAATGTGTTTTAATTATTATTAGGCCTTTGCATTTTCATATAAACTTTAGAATCAGCTTTTGAGGATTTGAAATAACCTAATGGGATTTTGTTTGATATTACATTGAACATATAAACACACTGAGGAGAGTGAGTTTTAAAATATAGTCATCCAATCTCCAAACATGGTATATCACTCTCTGTAATTCTGATTTAATGTCTCGAAGTTTTTTAAAACTTCTATTTAGATATCTTGCATGTCATTCATTAGGTTTGTTTCAAAATATCTGTACTACTGTACGCTAGGTATTCCTGCAGAGTTATTTCTTATATAGTTATGTCTCTCCTTTTTCTCAGTGCAGGTTAGCTCATTTCGCAATTTTATTTAATTATTTTCATTCTGAGAACCAAATTCTGGTTTTATCATTTATATATTTGGCATTCACTAATTTCTAGTTTTCTTTTTCTTAAAATACTTCTTATGCTTTAGTCTTCTTTTAAGCTTTCTTACTTCATAAAACAAGTATATAAGACTACAAATTTTCCACTATGCACAGTTTGACCTGTATCCCAAAGGTTCCAATACACATTTTTCATTTTTATAAATTTCTGGATATTATACAATTTTGGTTTACTCTTTGATTAAATATATTTTTAAAAATATATATATTTATTTTTGATTTTAAGACCGAAGAATTTTAGTCTTTCTCATATTGTTTCTAATTTCTAGTTTTAATGGAGAATAATAGTACTACTTTGTGGAATTTACTGAAATTTTCTTTTGATGTAAAGTATTTATATTTGTGAATGTTCCAATGTTATTTAAAAGAAGATTTATTCTTTGGTTTTAGAGTACAGAGCTTGAAAGGCATATATAGATATATATTAGATTCACTTTATAAATTATGCTACTTATACTTCCTAGAGCAGGAGTTGGTAAACATTTTCTGTAAAGTGCCAGATAGTAAATATTTTCGGTTTTTCAGGCCACATAGTCTCTCCTGTACTGTAGCACAAAAGCAGTCATGGATAATATGTACATATATGGGCTTAGCAGAGTTCCAATAAAACTTTATTTACAAAAACTGACAGCTGGCTATAATTCGCTAACCCCAATTCTAGAGTTTCAGTTGTTCCCTGGATTTGGCAAGAAATCAGAGAGGTATATTAAGCTCTACTATACCTCACGTGTTCCTATTTCTCTGTATGTCTTGCAGCTTTTGTTTTATGCATCTTGATGGTAATATTTGGTGCACAGATAGTCAATACCTTTATATTTCCTTTTTAAGCTATCTTCTTTAGCAACAGTCAAGTGCTCCTTTACTTATTTAATGTTTTTGACCTGAATTCAACCTTAAGTTGTAGTTAAATGAACCCTTAACTATTTGTATTTTATTGGCTTAATAATTTATTATTTTGTATTTCAAACTTTCCAAGTTATTTCATAAGTATAGTACTTTGATAAAAATCTCATATCATATTCTATTAATAGGTTTTCAAATAATTTCTATTGATTTTTCTACTAATTTTAATTGCTTTTATAATCTTAGTTTTTATTTATTTTTTACTATTAAATATAACTGCATTACTTGATTTGTCAGATGTAAATGAGGTACCTGGGCTCCCATTTATAAAAATGAAAAGATGAACACGCTTATATTGCATCCCTCATGTTAGACCCTTCCCCTTCCACATTTTATTGAATCTAGTTTTCAAAGCTTCCGAAGATCAAGGTGTCAAAAGTGCTCACCTCTAACTGTCCACTTTGGCTCTAACTTCCCCTGGCTACTTTCTGTTAGTACTCAGTAACTCACCTGGGGAGCTCCTGTTTAGAAATTCTTCCTCTAATAACCATGGCTCTTCTCCTTCCTCCGACTTGAAGATGACTTTTGGTTTTGTAAAACAATACCCTGTAGAAGGCAAATAATTTAAAATGTGGGTCAGTTGAACAGGCTTCAGTGTTTCTGAATGTGAAGGAAGGTCCAACTTTAAGAACAGTACATTGAAGGTGCTCATGTGACCCCTTTTTGGGGATGGTAACAACAAAAACATATTCTGATGCTCAAAAAATATCGTTAAACCCCTGAATCACAAGCGTAAATAACATTAAATTCCAGTAAATGTCCACATATACTGGGTTTTAAAAAAGGCACTGCATGGGGACTTCCACTTCTGGCCACAATAGAGTAACAGACTGATTTACCATCCCAAGTCAAACAACTGGAAAACCACACAAAATACATGAAACAATGGTTTTTAGACATTGGACAATAAGCAGTAAATGATGTCATATGGTGAAAGGCAAGGTACAATGTCACTTTTGTACATTGAGAAAAGGGAAATAAATGAGATGTGTCCTATAACTGCCACAGCAGAGAGTTTCTAGGCCACAGCACAGAATGAAGACACCAAAACACAGGCTGTCAATATCAGTTAAGTTGAGGACATAAGAGTTCAAAGTTTAGAAAAGTCCTGGCAACTAGAGTCTTGGGGCAAAATGCTGGAGAAGAAAGCTGTACTGAGATAGAGTCATGGAGATATACAGAAGGGTCCTGGCGTCTGTGGCTGAGTACTAAGCTGAGAACGCACGTAAGGAAACTGCTCAGGGTTGGGAAAAACCAGTGAAAAGGAACAGACAGAAAACCTCCAAAGCACATGCAAGGATGGGAAGTTTGTATTTCCACCAGGCAGAGGTGAAAATGCTAACCTATGGGAAAACATGGGAAATTTGGTAGGACAGCCTAAGGGTTCTGCCTTAGTAGAGAGGCCAAATGAGACCTTCCCCAAAGAGTGCTCTGAATCCAACATAATAAAGCATAAAAGCAAGTCTTAAAAGGATCAAAACCAGGGGCCAGCCCCGTGGCGTAGCAGTTAAGTGCATGCGCTCCAGTGCTGGCAGCCCGGGTTCGGATCCTGGGCGCGCACCGATGCACCACTTCTCAGGCCATGCTGTGGTGGCGTCCCACATAAAAAAAGTAGAGGAAGATGGGCACAGATGTTAGCCCGGGGCCTGTCTTCCTCAGCCAAAAAAAACAGGAGGACTGGCATGGATGTTAGCTCGGGGCTGATCTTCCTCACACACACACACACACACACACACGCACACACAAAAGGATCAAAACTAATTCCAAATAGCTGCATCCCAGAGAAAGGGAAAATATTTTAAAGCAAACATAAACTATAAACTGCCTACAAAAAAACCCATTTTAAATATAATACAGGTTAGAAATAAAAAGAAGGAAAACAATACCTTGCAAACACTAATCAAATGAAAGTCAGGGGGTTACATTTACATCAGATAAAGTGCAAAAAAGAAACATTGTCTAAGATAAAGAGGACACAATGCTAAAGAGGATAACTCATCAAAAGGATATATAACAATCGTAACAGATGACAGATACTTCCGATAACAACTTCAAAATACACACAAAAGCCTGATCGATTTGAAAGACTAGACAAATCCACAGTTATAGTTGGACATCAACACAACTTTCTCAGTAACTGAGAACAAGTAGACAAAAAATCAGAGAAAATACGGAAGACTTAAATAATACAATCAGCTTGACCTAATTTTCATCTATAGAACATGAGATACCAAACCAAAACAAGCATTATTTTTAAGCACATATTGAACATTCACAAGGATATAGCATATGCTGGACCATAATAGAATTTTCAATAAATGAAAAAATATTAAAACCATGCAGACATTTTTCTGAATAAAAAGTATTTCAATTATAAATTCGTAACAGTAAATAATTAGGTGAAGCCCAACTACTTAGAAATTAAACAACGAACTTCTGCCATGCCAATCTGTCAAAGAAGAAATTACAAGACAAGAAAATAATCTTGAACTAAATGAAAATGAAAACAGCACATACAAATTGGGTGATGCGGGCCAGCCCAGTGGCTTAGCGGTTAAGTGCGCGCGCTCCGCTACTGGCGGCCCGGGTTCGGATCCCGGGCGCGCACCGAGGCACCGCTTCTCTGGCCATGCTGAGGCCGCGTCCCACATGCAGCAACTAGAAGGATGTGCAACTATAACATACAACTATCTACTGGGGCTTTGGGGAAAAAAAAAGGAGGAGGATTGGCAATAGATGTTAGCTCAGAGCCGGTCTTCCTCAGCAAAAAAGAGGAGGATTAGCACAGATGTTAGCTCAGGGCTGATCTTCCTCACAAAAAAAACAAAACAAACAAATAAACAAAAAAAAAATTGGGTGATGCAGCCAGAACAGTGCTGAGAGAAAAATATGCTTACATTAGAAAAATACATGCTTAAATGCTTATATTAGAAAAAAAGAAAGGTTTCAAATTATGATCTAAGCTTCTACCATAAAATGTTAGGAAAAAAGTTCAAATTAAACTAAAATTAAGTAGAAGAAAGAAAACAATTAAAAAAATGAAACAGAAGTGAGAAAAACAATTGAGGAATCAATGAAACTAAAATCTGCTTATTTGAAAAGATCAATACACTTGACAAACCAGCCAAATAAAAAAGAAGATGCAAATAACTAATATTGAGAATGAAAGAGGGGATATCACTATAAATGCTACCGATACTAAAAGAACAATAAGAGAATATTATAAGCAGCCTTATACCAATAAGCTCAATAACTTATATGAAATTGACAAATTCCTTGAAAGACACTACCTTGTTCAAAAAGGCAGGAAAAAAAGTTACCTGAATAGCCGTACACCTATTAAAGAAGTTGAATTTATAATTAAGAACTTTCCAGGTTCAGATAGCTTCAATGGTGAATTCAACCAAACATTTAAGGAAGAAATAATACCAATCTTATACAAACTTTTCTAGAAAATGGTAACACATTCCACTCATTCTATGAGGCAAGAATTACCATGATATCAGACTCAGGAAAACATAATACAAGAAAATAAATCTACAAATATCCTTTTAGAAATATAGGTGCAAAAATCCTTGAAAAAATCTTAACAAAATGAATTTAGCAAAATATAAAAAAGGTTAATATGTTATGACCAATTGGGGTTCATCTCAAGAGTTTAAGATTTTTGAACATTCAAAAATCAACATAATCTTGCACTACATATAAAAATAACTCAAAATGTGATGGATCAAAGACTTAAATGTAAGAGCTAAACTTATACAATTCTTAGAAAAAACATAGGAGTAAATCTTTATGACCTTGGATTCTTAGATCATAACAATGATCTTATATGCATGATAATGGTTTCTTAGATATGACACTAAAACAAGCAAAAATAGATAAATTGGGTAAAGAAAAAATAGGTAAATTGGACTTCATCAAAATTTGAAACTTTTATGCCTCAAAGGACACCATCAAGTAAGGGAAAAGACAACCTACTGAATGGGAGAAAATATTTACAAATCAAAAATATTCAATAAGGGACTTGCATCTAAGATATATAAGGAACTCTTATAACTCAACAACAAAAAGACAAGTAACCCAGTTAAAAAACAGGCACAGGATCTGAATAGACAGATTCCAAAGATATAGAAATCGCCAATAAGCACACAAAAAGATGGTCAATATTATTAGTCACTAGTGAAATGCAAATCAAAACCACAACAAGATACCATTTCACATCTACCTAAAATGGCTATAATTAAAAAAAATAGGAAATAACAAGGGTTGGTGAGGATGGCAGAAACTGAAACTCTCACACATTGCTGGTGGGAATGTAAAATGGTCTAGCTCCTTTGGAAAGAGTCTAGCAGTTGCTCAAAAGGTTAAACATGGGGTCGGCCCCGTCGCTTAGCGGTTAAGTGCGCGCGCTCCGCTACTGGTGCCCGGGTTCGGATCCCGGGCGCGCACCAATGCACCGCTTCTCTGTCCATGCTTAGGCCGCGTCCCACATACAGCAACTAGAAGGATGTGCAACTATGACATGCAACTATCTACTGGGGCTTTGGGGGGAAAAAAAAAAGGAGGATTGGCAATAGATGTTAGCTCAGAGCCGGTCTTCCTCAGCAAAAAGAGGAGGATTAGCACGGATGTTAGCTCAGGGCTGATCTTCCTCACCAAAAAAAAAAGGTTAAACATAAAGTTATCATATGAACTAGTAGTTTCATTCCTAGGTATATACCTAAGAAAAATGAAAACATATGTCCACACAAAACCCTGTACATGAATGTTCATAGCAGCGTTATTCTTAATAGCCAAAAAACGGAAACAAGCTAAATGTCCATCAACTGATAAATGGATAGATAAAATGTGGGATATCCATACAATGAAATATTGTTTAGCAATACAAAGAAATGAAGCACTGACAGATGCTATAACGGGAATCAACCTTGAAAACATATTAAGTGAATGAAATCAAACACAAAAGACCACATATTGTATGATTCCATTTATATGAAATGTCCAGAATAGGCAAATATATAGGCACAGAAGTAGATTAGTGGTTGCTTAGGGCTGGGAGAGATGGGAACAATTAGGGGTGTGCGTGGCAGTTAAAAGGTAAGAGGTTTTCCTTTGGGTGATGAAAATGTTCTAAAATTGATTGAGGTGATTGCACAACTCTGTGAATATACAAAACAATTCTGAATTGTACACTTAAAAATGGAGGAATTTTATGCTATGTAACATATCTCAATCAAGCTGTTACAATAAAAGTCAATGTAATTCATAACATTTTTTTTATTTTTTATTTTTTTATTTTTTTTCCCCAAAGCCCCAGTAGATAGCTGTATGTCATAGCTGCACATCCTTCTAGTTGCTGTATGCGGGACACGGCCTCAGCATGGCTGGAGAAGCGGTGTGTCGGTGTGCGCCCGGGACCTGAACCCAGGCCGCCAGCAGCGGAGCACGTGCACTTAACCGCTAAGCCACGGGGGCCGCCCCATGTAATTCATAATATTAATCAAGTAAAAAAGAAAAACCATATAATCATCTCAGAAGGTAAAGAAAAAGCTTTTTACAAAATTCAACACCCACTGATAATTTAAAAGAGAAAAACTTCAGCAAACTATGAAGAGAACAAATTCCTCAATCTGATATATGGAAACTCTGAAAAACCTACAGGTAACATCACATTTTGTATTGAAAGATGAAAGTTTCCCACTAAGATGAGGAACATGGCAAGGATGCCTCCTCTCACAACTTGTATTCAGTATTGAAGTCCTAACCAGCTCATTAAAGAAAAATATATGCAAACTAATTGTATTTCTAGACACTTCCAATAAACAACTAGAAATTAAAATTAAAAAAATTTCCAAATATACAAAGAATGGATCTCAGATTATACGTGTAAGACAGTGTTTGGGCTGAACTGTGTACCCCCTAAATTCTTATGTTGAATCCCTAAACCCTAGTACCTCAGAATTTAACTGTATTTGGAGAGAGGGTCTTTAAAAAGGTGATTAATTTAAAATTAGGCCATTAGGGCTCTAATCCAATCTGACTGGTGTCCTTGGAAAACAAAATGTGGACATACAAGACAACAATAGGATGCACATACAGAGGAAAGACCATGTAAGGACACAGGGAGAAGGTGGACATCTGCAAGCCCAGGAGAGAAACTCAGGGGAAACCAAACCTATACCTTGATCTTAGACTTCTGGCCTCCAGACCTGTGAGAAAATAAATTTTTGTTGTTTAAGCCATCCAGCCTGTGGCATTTTGTTATGGCAGCCCTAAAACAGACAGGTACACTGAAAAACTATAAAATATTGCAAAGAAAAAGAAAAATCCTAAATAAAAGGAGAGATACATCATTTTTGTGGAACAGAGTGACTCAATATTATGAAGATGTAAAATCATTCCCAAATTGAGTGCAGATTTACAGCAACTCCAGTTGGAATCCCAGCAAGGTTTTGGAAGACACTGACAAGTAATTCTAAAATTTATATGGGAATGCAAAGAAACCATATGTGCCAAAACAATTTTCAAAAGAAGAACAATATTGGAGGACAGACATCTTGATTTCAAAACTTACTAGAGTTACATTAATTAAGAGTATAGTATTAGCATTAAGGTAGACATACAGATCAATGAAACAAAATATAGCCCAGAGAGACCCATAGTTTATGGTCAATTTATTTTTGACAAAGGTGCCAAGGCAGTTCAATGCAGAAAGAATAATGTACGCATCAATTATTGCTCATATAATTGGATATCAAAAAGTGAAAAATGAACTACAACTCTAGCCTTACTTGATACAGAAAAATACCTGGCAATGGATCACAAAAATCAGGTTAAACTTAAAACTATAAAACATCTTGAAGAAAACAGGAGAAAATCTTAAGTGTGCAGTAGAGGATTCACCTTGCCCAAAGAAAGTTTTGGCCTCTGTCCAGCTCCTAGAGAGGTAAGTCCTAGGCCAGTGGGATGTCCTTCCTGATGAGAGTGTCTTTGTTTACCTAGGGACAATGCTAACTATGTGATTTATGGTGGGTGGGGCCCTTGGGCTACATGGTATTGGTTTGACCTCTGGAGGGGGTGGAGACTGAGTTAGCCAAGCAGGCCATCAGCCATGTCTACATTACTGACCCCCAATAAAAAGCCTGGCCATCAAGGCTTGGGCGAGCTTCCCTGGTTGGCAATACTCTGTGCGCACTGCCATACATCGTTGCTGGGAAAAAAGAGCACTGCTCACATGACGCAACTGGGATAGGACAGCTGGAAGCTTGTACCTGGTGTCTCCTGGGACTTGATCTGTGTGGCTCTTCCCTTTGTTGATCTTAGTCTGCATCCTTTTGCTGTAATAAACCATAAACATGAGTATAATGGCTTTTCTGAGTTCTGTGAGTCCTTCTAGTGAATCATTGAACCTGCAGATGGTCTTGGCAAGGACCTCTCAAACTGCATTCAGTGACTTGGCATTAGACAGAGATTTTTGAAATAGAACACAAAAAGCATGTACAACATCATTAGCCATTAGGGAAATACAAATTAAAACCTAATAAACTACAACCAGACACCCAAGAGAATGGTGAAAAACAGTAAGACTAGAAGACCCAATGTTAGTAAGGATGTGGAGCAACTAGAACTCTCATATGTCGTTAATAGGCATGAAAAACAGCATAACCCCTGGAAAAACAGCATAACCCCTTGGAAACATTTAGCCATTTTTCTATAAAGCTACATATACACTTATCGTAAGACTCAGCAGTCAACTCCTCAGTATTTATGAGAAATGACAAATGTTCACACAGAGATTTGTATTCAAACATTCATAACAGTTTAATTCATAATGGCTCCAAATTGGAAACAAACAAAATGTCTATTAATTGGTAAGTGGATATTAGACTGTGGTACATACATACAAATGAACATCACTCAAGAATGAAAGGAATAAACTACTGATGCACAAAACATGTATGAATCTCAAAAGCGTTATGCTCAGTGAAAGAAGTCAGACAAAGGAGAGTATATACCATATGATTCCACTTATATGTAATTATAAAAAAGGCAAAACTATTATGACAGAAAGCTGAACAGTGGTTGCAAGGACCCTGGGGGAGTGGAAGGATGGGAATGACTACAAAGGACTATAACGAACCTTTTTGGGGTGATAGAAATATTCTACATCATGATTTTGGTGACAGAAATCAACTGTATACATTTTTCAAAACTCAGTAATTATACAATGAAAATTGTTGAGTTTCATGTTTTTGGTTAAACACACCTCTACAAAAATGATTAACATTAAAAAATAAAAAACAGGTTGCATTTTAGAGGGAGTCACATGGTAAGGTCTGCTCACCCACAGAGACGAGGTGGCTGTAGTTCTCCAGCATCACATCCTGTACAGGGCCCTCTGCGCAGAGTCCATCTGCCGCCACTCCTCCTGGGTGAGCTCCACAGCCACGTCCTTGAATGACAGTGATGCCTGTAACAGCACATTTCCATTCAACATGAAGAGTTCAGAAACAAGAGACCTGGAAAATATCTTTGGGAATTAATTCTTATCATGTTTACCATTGAGAATTTAAGACAAAATACTATAAAGGATGCGCATTATGGTCCTAACTTTGTCTTATACTTTGGGGTACTCATACAATTAGTACAAATATTATTCTCACGCCCTAATTCATTCGTATTTATTTATATTATATACATACATTGCCAGTTAGTATAATACTGATTATGGTAGGTAGAATAATGGTGCCCTAAAGATGTTCACGACCTAAGCTGTGAACATATTACCTTCCACGGTAAAAGGGACTTTATAAATATGATTAAAGTTAAGTACTTTGAAATGAGGATATTATCCTGAATTATCTACCACCCTAATCACATGAATCTTTAAGAGCCGAGAACCTTTCCCAGTTTTAGTCAGAGAGACAGACTGACAACAAAAGATGGGTCAGGGGAGGGGGGCTATGACGCTGCTGGCTTTGAAGATGGAGGAAAGTGGCCATGAGCCAAGGAATCTGGGGTGGCCTCTAGAAACAATGAAAAGGCAAGGAAACAGATTCTCCCCTACAGCTTCCAGAGAGGAATGCAGCTCTGCCAACATCTTGATTTTAGCTGAGACCTGTATCAGACTTCTGACCCTCAGACTTGTAAGATAATGAATTTGTGTTGATTTAAGCCACTAAGTTTGTAGTCATTTGTTACGATAGCAATAGAAAATACAATGACTAAGCTTAGTGCTTTATTTTATTTATTTATTTATTTATTTATTTATTTATTTATTTTTGTGAGGAAGATCAGCCCTGAGCTAACACCCATGCCAATCCTTCTCTCCCTTTTTTGCAGAGGAAGACTGGCCCTGAGCTAACATCTATTGCCAATCCTCCTCCCTTTTTTTTTTCTCCCCCTTTTCTCCCCAAAGCCCCAGTAGATAGTTGTATGTCATAGTTGCACATCCTTCTAGTTGCTGTATGTGGGACGCCGCCTCAGCATGGCCGGACAAGCGGTGTGTTGGTGCACATCTGGGATCCGAACCCGGGCCGCCAGTAGCGGAGTGCGCACTTAACCGGTAAGCCACAGGGCTGGCCCCAGTGCTTTATTTTTTTAAGATAAAATTATTATAAATAGGCTTCCTGTAATCTTTTCCTGTACCCCAATGGCCTGTCCTGAGCACTCCCTAGGGTACATATACCCCACTCAGAATTCTCTGCTGGGATAATGGGGAACCAACAAAGACATACATGTAAGCCCTGGAGGTATTACATATGCCTAGACTTGTCTTTCAAGAAGCAATACTCTAGAGGAGGAGTGGAGAACATCTTAAAACAGAAGAAACCAACTTAAGAGATGACCAGCTATCTCAAGGCAAAGCAAAGGGAATGAAGCACAGGAAACTAAACCTGTAAGAGAAAGAAACAAAACCTGATCATTAATTTCTTGGGCAGCTACAGAGAGGAGGTGCATGAGCAATTGGGTGGGTGCTCATGCCATAAATTGAGATTGAAAGAACAGAAGAATGGGGTTAGGCAGAAGGTCACAGTGAGCCCAGTTGCTCATTTTGTACTTAAAATCTCTGTGAGCAAAGAGGTGGAATTATACACACCACAACTGTTTATATGATTTTGGAGCACACATGAGAAGTCTAGGATAAAGATAAAAATTTAGGAGACATTAGCCATTAAGGTGATAACCGAAGTCATCAGAGAGAACGACTTGGCTCAGAAAACACATATAAACCTAGGAGAGAATTGGCCCACATACAGAATTTGACAGAACACCTATATTTAAGAGGTTAGCAGAAAAAGTGCAGGCCATGGAAGCTGAGAAGTAATTTTCTAAATGGTAGGAAGAGAAACTGGATAGAACAACGTCTTGAAAAATGACAGCAGAGATAATTTAAAGCACAAATGATTTTTCCAGTTGAAGATAACAGATTGAGTACACACATTTACATCTGCCTCCAAAAACACATTCCAGCGAAATGTGAAACCTACTATAAGTATATGACACAGAGAAATACACTAAAGTGTACCAGCAGAAGGCCAGTAAATTCTATAAGATACACAGTAGACAGAATCAGATTGAAAAACAGAGGAACATTGACCACATCTAATATAAACACAAAAATTGTCACAAGGAACAAAGTTCTAATGAAAGCCCAGAAAGATGTCCAAGCTCAAACAGAACAAGACTTAGAACCGAAGGATGTCTTAGGATGAATGACTGGCAAAGCAATTAATGGAAGAACAACCAGAGTACCATGGAAGGTCCTCATTTTGCGTGTATCCTGCAGATGTAGGTCCATGCAAAAACCTGTACATGGATGTTTATGGTGGCTTTATCTGTAATTGCCAGAAGTTGGAAACAACTCAAATATCTATCAATTGACAAATGGATAAACAAATTGTGGTATATCCTACAATGGAATACTAATCAGCCACAAAAAGGGATGAACAACCAATATATGCAACAAAGTGGATGCTTCTCAAAAGCATTATGCTCAGTGAAATAAGCCAGACATAAAATGCTATATACTGTATGATTCCATTTACATGACATTGCAGAAAAGGCAAAATCATAGAGACATTAACCAGATCAGTGGCTGCAAGGGGAGGAGAGGGAAATGAGTAAAAAGGGGCATGAGGGAAGGTTCTGGGGTGATGGAAATGGATTGTAAAATTTGAATAAGCGAAAGACCCAGAACATCTAAAATATTTTGTGCACAGCAGAACAAAGCTGGACTAACATTAACTGATTTCAAGAGTTAATGTAAAGCGACAGTATGACATTAGATAGATGGAAGAGAAGAGAGTTCAAAAACACACCCACGTATAAGGTCAACTGATTTTCAAGAGAGGTTGCCAAGGTAATTCAATGGAGAAAGAATATTCTTCTCAACGAACGGTGCTGGAAATTTTAAACATACATAAACAAAGAAAAAAAAATTAACCTTGAACCATATCTTATACCAAAAAAAAAAAAATTAACTCAAAATGATCATAGACTTAAATAACAATATAGGTAAAACCTATAATATAAAACTTTCAGAAGAAAACACAGGACATAATTTTGTTGAGATTTCTTTAAAAGGACAAAAGCAGCATAATGCATAAAAAAAATGGTAGATTAAAAACTTCTACACTTTGTAAGACACTGTAAAGAATAGGAAAAATCAAGCCACAGAGTGGAAGAAAATATCTTCAAAACATAGAAAGGTATACCTAAAAAATTGTAAATTTTACTGTATGGAAATTATACTTTAATAAACAACAAAAAACTCCTCTCACAGTCACCTACACCAGACTCAAGGAGGTGCCCCACGTCATGTCTAACTCCCCATTCAAGCACCCCCTCAAGTGCCTGTGAATGTCACTGTACATTCTGCCCAGGCCATCTTCTCTGATGCCACTTCCGAAGAAACTTACCAGGCCCAAAGAAACTACTGCTGATTAATGCAACAGCAAGTGCCTGTGCCCAGGGACAGCCCTCAACTAAGGACAGAAACTAGGGGAGAAATACTCTTCCCTCTCCCAAGTGGAACCCTCTGAGGGACACGCTCTGTACTTCCTTGGAGTGTTTGCACAGAGAATGAGTCACAACCCACTGTAATGATGGCCGCCATAAATCGCTCTTAGACTGGCTTGCCCCTCTTTCCTGTTTCACTCTTCCCTGTACATCCACTGCACTCAAGTCATGGTCTCACAGTCTGGGGGAACTCATCACCCTCCACAATGGCTGGCTCCACATATCACTTCAGCTGAAGCTAGACAACTTGCAAGGGCCTTTAAGATCCCACACGACCTACCCTCTTTATCTGTTTTGTTACTCCCTGTATTTATTCTGCTGTAGACACAATGGCCTGTTTGCTATGCTGGAACCCCTTTAGCACTACGCTGTCTCAGGGCATTTGCACAGGTATAGGGTCACGCTTGCCTGGCAGTAGCCTATGTGCCCTATAACAACCATGTGCCCTTCTGGCCCCCTCCTGGGCAGGACACCAAATCTGGCATTGTACCTGTTTCTCTCAAAGAACATCACGTCTTGAGGGAACAGAGCCCTTCCACGTGAGCTACTGATGCTTGAAATGCTGGCCATGCAAGAACGGTCCCTCTTGGCAAGCCCGTAGCCTTTGTTCCCCTGCCTGTATCAGCAACCTCCTCTCTGCTCCCGGTAGCGGTAACTCCATCTAGCCAGCCACCACTGGACAATCTCTGTAAGACTCAATAAACCCTTATGTCTCGTACGCTGTCTCTGGGTCTCTTCTTCCGTCTCTCTGCAACCTATCCCACACTGCTTGCGCAACTGGGTGTGTGGTCAGACAACTGGTTACTTCCTCCGACTAAAATATTCTCTAACTATCTGAGCAGCTTACTCCCTCCTTTTCTTTCAAGTTGCTCTAAAATGTCTTCTCACGGAAGCCTATCTGAGTACTTTATTTTAAATTAAAATCTGTCCTGCCAAACCCTCTCCATACAACTTGTGTAGCTTTATTTTTTTCCACAGCAATATTTCAACATCTGACATACAATAACGTATTTTAAAAGTTTATTGTTTGTTTTTCCTCACTTGAATGTATGCTACATGAAGACAGATTTTTGTCTGTTGTGTTCACTACTGTCTCACCAGTGATTAGAATAGCACCTGGTGCATAGTGGGTGCTCAATTAAACGAATGATGAATGAACAGATACTTTGCATGCAAGAATGCAAAATTTTACAACCACTATGGTGCAGTATTTATCAAAGCTAAAAATGCATTTAACCTCTGACCAGGTAACCCCATTTCTAGCATTTAACCTATAATTCCCCATCCCCTACCCTTAGACACAGGTATATGAAGTTATTTATATATAAAGTCATTCATTGTAAACAACCTAAGTGTCTTTGCTAAGAAACTGATTGAAAAAAATCAATGGTACTTTCACATAATGGAATATACAATGCAGCTGCAAAAAGAAAATGAAGTTCATTAGTACTGATGTGGAAGTATCTAGAGTATATCATGTGAAAAAAAGGAATAGAATAGGGTATATAGTATACAAACTGTTGGCTAGGAATCAGGATAAATGTATCCATATTTGCTTGCCTCTTCATAACTAAACAATGGAAGGATATATGAAACACAATTAACGTGGCTTCCTATAGGAGGCAGAGGACACTGGGATAGACGATGAGAGAAATGGCAGAGGATTTCTTAATGTACACCTTTGCAATAGTGGATTCACTTTGCCCAAAGAAAGGTCTGGCTCTTGTCCAGCTCCTGGGAAGCAACCTATAGGCCCTTGGAATGTCCTGCCTCAAATGTCTCTTTGCCTGGGGGCCTTGGTCTATGCCAGTCTATGCTAACCATGTGATTTATGATGGGGACCTTGGGCCATGTGCTACCAGTTTGACCTCTGGAGACTAAGGTCAGCCATGTGGGAGTTCAGCCATGACTATGTGACTGAATGCCAGTAAAATCTCTGGACACCAAGGCTAGGGTGAGCTTCCTGGTTAGCAATACTCTATGTTGCTAGGAGGTAAGCAGTGGAGAGGACAACTGAAAGCTCACACCTGGTCTCTCTAGGACTCTGCCCTATCTATCTGTGTCTTCCTTTGCTGATTTTATTTTGTATCTTTTTTGCCGTAATAAACCATAACCTTGAGTATGATGACTTTTCTGAGTTCTGCGAGTCCTTGTAGTGAATAACTGAATGTGAAGGTGGTCTTGTGAACCTCCCAAACTGCAATACCTTTTTAGATTTTAGAGCCTTATGGACAGATTACTTATGCAAAACAAAACAAAAACAGTGACAGCTGGGGGTGCAGAGTTGCAGAGCACCAAAATGGTCCCCTTTACTCTCAGTAGTTAGAGAATGCTGCCAGCAGAAAATGCCAAGACCACACAGAACTCCAGGAATTCTAGATTTCAGATTAGGCCACCCAGAACACAGCTTGTTCTTTTTTTGATCAGCAGTCTATGTATTAAAATAAAATTTCAAAAATAATAAAAATAGGAATTGTTGATATAAAAGAACAACTTTAGAATCATTATACTACTATGAACTAGGTTAAGAAAATACAGTAAAATATAAAACTATGAGTTTTTATGAAACTGGAATGACAAAAATTAAATTAAGAAAAAGTAGAAATGAAGGTAAACCTAAGATCATTCAATAAAGTAGTTCAATAATCATAACCTTCACTTTCATATGATTTTGTAGCCCCCACAAAGCCCACATTATGAGTTTCAAAAATCTACAAGTCACAGATAATTTTCTCATATAAATTATTAGAAAAAACAAAATAAAAAAAATAAAGAGCAGGGAAGCATACCAATTCCTTTTATGAGCCTATAAGCATGGTAACATAATTGGACAGGCATATTAGAAAATTACAGGCTGAACTAACTTGTGATATAGAAACAGAAATCCTAAAAACAGTATTTGGAAATAGACCCCTGCAACATATATAAAAAGCACTACACTCAATAGCTAGTAGGGTCTATATAGGAATTCAAGAATAAGTTTACGTTAGAAAATCCATTATACTATTTACAATATTTATAATGGAAATAAATTATACCTTTCTTTAAACAGACACAGAAAAAGTACTCAATATGTCACCGCACATTTACGACTAGGTTGAAATCTAAGCAAACTGGAGGGAACCTACTCACCCTGACAAAGGTTACCCACCAAGAGCCAACAGCAAACATCACAGTTCATGGGGAAATTGTGTATATTTTCCCTCAGGATTGACTTGATCTATTTCTATTCTCACTTTTCCATTTGACACATGGTTCCTTCTAAACCTCATAAATCCACTACAACACAAAGCGGGGAATGAATAAAGAGCTCACCTGAGATGTGTTCATTTTCTGAGTCTCTTGGGAGAGTGTAGAGAACTGTGATGGTTCAGCTGAGGGGAAAGAGGAGGGGGCTCATGAGATCTAGCCTGCCTTACAACTCCTATATTCACCTCCCAAAATAACGGCACGCCAGTTGAGGAGCAGTCTCCCTATGGGAACAGGGCCCTCTGGGACTTGAAAAAGCATGGAAAGGACCATGTAGAGACAGCATCACTTCACGCACAAATGTGAAATGATCATGGGAACTTGAACCTGCAGTTTTTCATTGGTGGAATATAAACTCTTTTTCTATTCACTTAGCAATAATTCATGTGTTCTTATGACTAACAGAAAAACTAAGAAAACAAAGGATTATTAAAATTAAAGTACACAAAAGGATAAGGAAATAAGATAAAACTTTATGGCAGTAGATACAGAAAAGTATTCAATATAATTCAATGCACATCCATGACTAAAATCAAATTCATGCAAATGGGAACTGAAGGGAAGCTACTTTTTCATTAAAATTGGTATGAGGTGCTATAAGGCAAGGTTTTTGAAAAAAACTGTTTGTTTTAACTGGGTTACAGTTTCTCAAATCTCTTTTGATAAGACACTTTTGGTGACTTACTTGTGAGAGAGGAGAGTACTGTTTACCTCCTGGCTCTGTCACAAACAAATGGGGTGGCCCTGGACAATTCACTCATGCTACTGATGTGGTCAAAACCTTGTTTATGACTTGTTTTACAATTTCCAACTCTTTCCATGAGACTTTATTCAGTTTCGCATTACTCAATCGTCTCTGGCTAGGAGCGAATAAATTTACCTTCAGCAGGTAATCAATGATTTTACTCTCCTGCCTACGTGTTCCTTGAGGCAAACTTTACCTTGGAATGCAAGGACACATCTCATTCATCCGCTCCCATGTTCTAATCTTTGAGACTAACCAGACCACCTAATACTTTCTCTTTTGACATTTCTATAGAATAGTAAAATAGCTAAAAATGGTATATAATGGCCCCACACAGACTCTTGCACTGCAGCTCTTTACAGCGCATGGGTCCCATCCCCATGCTGAACACAAAATAAAGGTGCACGGACGAACGAGCAGCTCACGTCTGAAAATTCTTTTTCAACTCGTGACTCAGCAGCCCCACATCACTACGAGGCCCAATTTCTTTAAGGCTTTCGAACTGACTCAGAAGTAGATGACCTTGGAAAAGGCTTCATGAACCATCACTCTGGGATCCTGTGAGATGAGGATAAAGGCTCTAGTACCACACGTGTCACAGCAGCACAGCATCTGTAACGAGTGGGGGGCCTTTAAGGGGACTGGAGCCAGAACTTCCGCCCTCTGCCTGGTTATCCCTTAGCCCCGGACCTCGCCCTCACACGCTCTTCAACAAAGCAGCCTTCCCTGAGCAGCCTGGCCCTAGGCAGCCCCCCCTCCCCCCCAGCTCACCCTGCTCTTCTCAAGGACGGCCCAAACTCCCCACTCACAGTGTGGTGGCTCCTGAAGGTGGCATCATCATTAAGTCTGGCTCATTCTGAGCAAGGGGATCAGATCTGCTCCTGACCTTGCAAATCTAGGGTTTGCTCTTTCTGGGCTCTTCTGTCTCTGCTCTGAAGCTCTAGAGAGAGGTCTAAGGTCAGAGGGGCGCTCTCTTCTAGGTCAGACTCCTTCACAGAGGCCCCTGCTTCCTACCTCACAACAGCTGCTTTGTTTCAAGGCAACTGGGACTTGGGCCTGGCATCAAGTCAATTTTAGGATCGCAAACCTGACTGTCTTGGAATATTAGACTTAAAACATATACAGCTCACAGAGCAGAAGGAGCCAGGAGTCTCAGCACGAACCAAGGGGCCTGAAGAGACACTAGAGATCCCAGGATACATTTGTCACAAAGTGAGATTCTATCCACATTCACTCAGAATTTTATCCCTGGGGATTAGGGGACAGTTCAGTCCTGAATGGTGTGAGGACACTAGAAAGAGTGAGAGAGGCGGGTAAAGCACACTAGTCTCTGAACAGACGCTTCACGCCCGGGCCAGCCTGTGACCTGCACATATCACCTCAGCAACCTGAGGCCTCCGTTTTTGTGTGTATGTGTGTGAGGAAGATCCGCCCTGCTAACATCTGTTGCCAGTCCTCCTCTTTTTGCTGAGGAAGACCAGCCCTGGTCTAACATCCTTCCTCTACTTTATACGGGATGCCGCTGTGGCATGGCTTGACAAGCGGTGCGTGGGTGTGTACTGGTCCAAACCAGCGAACCCAGGCCCAAGCAGAGAGCGTGAACTAAACCACTGCGCCACCAAGCAGCCCAGGTTTGTTTTTTAAATACTGCATCATTTAAAAAAATGCGGATAACTATACCCACCCCACAGGACGGTTGTGAGATTCACTAGGCAGGCAACAAAAGGGACAGCAGTTATCACTTATTCTTAGTGAAGACACTTGGCTACGTGACGCTTCATGAGTGACATTTTTTGGAACGCCAAGAAACAGTCATTATAAATATCCTCATTTTCAGAGAAGCAGCCTGATTCTTACCCAGGTTCCTTCTCTCGTGGATCTGTCCCCCTGCCTACAGGAGACAGAGCTCGGACTGAACAGGCCTTCCCGGCTCTCACCGCAGAACCGGGGTCCCGGTCCGCGGTAAAAACGCACACCCTCCCCCCACCGCCGACAGGGGCTTCTCCCGGTCGGGCCGCAGGCGGGCCGGGCACACGGTCCGCGCACACCCGGGCCGCCCGGGACACCTGCTCCTGACGGGCTCAGCCGCACCTGCGCCCCGGGAGCCCGACGGCCAGAGTCACTACCTGGGTCTTAGCGCTCACATAGGCGCTGGGGGCAACCTCCCCGGGGTTTCTGGAACTTCCGGAGACGGGGGGGTGGGGGGTGGGGGTGGGGGTGGAGAAGGCGTCGGGGCTGGGGGCAAAGGGGCGGGCAAAAGTTCCCCAAGCACCGCGAGGCCCTCGCCCCTCAACCGTCTCACCCCAGGTGCTAACAACTACGCAGATGCAAAGACACCGAAACTCCGCGATACCAGTCCCCGCGAAGATGCGAGACGCGGAAGGAAGGAGGCGGAGCATGCGCAGAAGGTGCCAAGAGGACTGTCCTGAATTCCGCTGAGGCGGCGAGACTAAAGGCTACCCTTCTGGTAAGCGTTGGCGTCCGAGCTGAGGTGACTTTTATGGCTTTTCTGGCAGTGAAACTTGAATATGGCCAGGACACTGGAAATGTTAAGGAAAATTACAGTTAGTCTTGTTAATTATGAAAATAATGGTACGGTTATGTAGGAGAATTTACTTATTTTTAAAAGTCATGCCTACCGAAGTATTTAGGATAGAAATTAAATATCTGTCATTTTACAAATTCTCAGCCAAAACAATTAGGCAAAGAAAATAGGACAAAGTGTGAAGATTTTGTAAATCGAGGAAATAGGTATATATGGATGCTTATTTCACTGTCTTCTAATTTTCTGTTTGAAACTTTATTTGAAAATAAAATTTTAAAAAATATGAATTTTCCTCCAGCAGCGTGCCTTTTAAACTCAGAACTGCCGAGAGAAGTCAAGGACATCTCTCTTGGGAATAAAGCTGTGAAATGTAAATAAAATGGTAGAAAGTGAAGCACAGCCTACCCTAGAAAACTAGTGTGTGTGACCAACATGTTTACCTCAGAAAAGAAAAAAAAGCAAGGTGGCTTTTCAGAAATACAAAGTAATACGCGAAAATACACACAACGACAATAAGAGGGTCGTGCAGATCACGCATCTTCCGGAGATGCGCGTGACATCAGACGCGTCTTACTCTGTCGCGTACATCGAGCGGGTTGGGGCCAGATTCCTTTACGTTCATCATTTCTTGCGTGCCGATGGTGGAGTTTTAGCCGTCGGGTCCCCTCCGCGCGGGCAGCAGGGACGGCGTCCCGGGACGTCGGTGCGGCCCCGGGCTCAGGCGTCGGCGACGCGGGGTGCTCAGCGGCAGGGGGCGCTCCGGCGGCGCCGCGCTCGGCCTCCTCTGGCGGGAAGGAGGGGCGGGGTGGCGACGGAGTCCCCGCGGCTCTCGGGCGCGCTTGCTGCCTGGCTCCGCCCGCCCGACGGGGAGAGCCCCCCGCCTCGCTGGAGGCGCCCCCGCTGCCCGGGTCTGGCGGTGGCTCTGCGGCCGCTCCCCCGGCCACGGTGAACGGGGTCTCGGTCCGCCCTGGCTGGGAACCGAGTCCTTGACGTCGGTCGGTCGATTCCCGAGGGTCCTGGATTTGCACTCTTAATCGGACTGTGTTTTCCGTTTTTGCCAAAATGGACCCTACTCGGTATCATGTAGACTTCCTTTGAGAAAGACAAAAAAAAAAAAACAAAAACATGAACCTTTAATGCAAAAGGTAAATTTGACAATAGTGACTGTTTAATAAACTGTCAACCCTACCGTATTTATTCGTTTTATGCAAACAGGATGCTCTTCATTTTTATGTAGTCTTAGAAAATCAAGAGTAGGCTTTGCAATTTGTTTTTTTTAATCTACCTTAAGTTCTGTGCTGAACAAGACTGTTAAATAAGCCTTGTTATTCCTCAGATAATTGATAGCATTTTCCCTTATTTTATGTAAATGCATTTAAGCATTTATTTTTAAATTATAAATACATGCTAAATTAATCAAAATTCTTCAATGCATGATGAGATAATGAGAGCTCTCTCTCGCTTTCCAAACATAACCAATGTTAACTAGACTTTATTCAGTGCAGAGATAAAGAAACACACATTTTTCAAAAAGCTCTATGTTTACTTACTCGTTTTTACAGTTAACGTTGTTTTGTGGTCCAGTTGTCTGGTCATGCTTTGTGGAACTATATCATTCTTTTTCCTAGCTGCATGTTATTGTATGTAGGGGTGTTTCATATTTATTTAATCCTTTTTTTGATGATTAGTTAATTCCTTTCCAATTATTATAAATAGTATGCAGGGAATATGTTTGTAAATATATCTTTGCATATTTGTGTGATTTCTGTGGCACAAATGCCAAAAATATAGAATTTTTCCATTGAAATGTGTACAGTTGGTAAAAATTTGAAAGATGTAAACAAATAGTCGTCAAAAAGGATGTGCCAGCTTATGTTGTTTCCCCACACCCTTTCCAATACTGGATATTATTAGAGAGGCTAAATGAATTTAGTATTCATGTTGTATATCCATATTTTTATTGGGTTTGTATCATTTTTCTCTTTGGTGTGTAAAAAGCTTTATAAATGTGCTCTTCCTCATGTGTTGCAGTTATTCTGCAACCTGTCCTTGGCATTTGTCTTTGGGCATTACTTATAACTTCTTATTGTAATTATTGTTCATCAAGTAAAAGTGTTAAGTCTTTACGTAGTCTATTGCTTTTTCTATTTGGATGCATTTAATTGATTTTGGAATAAGAATTGAAATAGTAATGTAGGTTTTTCCCTCTCAAATTTATGTTGATACAGTGTGCCATAATTTATTTAATAACTCATCATTATTTATTTTCTGAAAATATTTTTATTACGTATTAAAGCCCAAAGGGACTTGGATCTATTTGTGGACTCTGTATTCTGCTCTGTTGATATGTCTATTGTTGCACCATTTCTTTATTTTTGGAATTTTTCCTGGCTATTCTCACATGCTATCTATCAAGATAAACTTTAGAATAAGTTTTTTTGGTCCAACCTATAAAATAATTGTGTTTAGATTTTGGTTAGCATTCTACTAAATTAATATGAATTAATTGGTGAGAAATGACATCTTTAAAAAAGCAATGACATCTTCCTAAGAACAATATGGTGTCTCCACTTATTCATCTTCATTAGATCCCTCGATATAGGTTAATCATGTTTTACATATACATATACATGTAGATAAACATTTCTTATTAGGTTTATTCTATTCAATTTGATTCTTCCTATTGTTGTAAATAGAATTTTTAATATATTTTTGAACAAGTTCTTATTTGAATGTAGGAAAACTGTTGGTTTTCATACATTACATAACATTTTTTCTTGCTGAATTCTTTTATTGTTTCAACTACTTTTTTGGTTAATTATCTTGGATTCCAGCGTCCGTAATGACAAGTTTGCCTGTTTTTTAATAATATTTATAATTTTTAAAATTCTTTAATGAATTCCAAAAGTAAGCCGATAAAGTTTGTTGGTGCTATGTTAAATCAGTTTTAATGCAATAAAATAATTCTTAAAATTAATTTCAAGGATTGGAGAGACTTCTAGCTGTGGTAATATGAAGAGATGGTTGAAGTCTCTTCCCAAACACAAGCATAAAGGTAGACAGAGTTGTCAAACACAACTATTTTAGGGCTCTAGAGATTGATCCAAGGCAGACAACAAGCTGAGAGATGTTTATTCGTGAAAAGTGCTAGAAATTCCTGTGATAACAGTGAGAGTCTGAGGTTTCCTTTTTTGGAGCTGCTCCCGTTACCTCTTTCCAGGGCAGTCAGAGAGAACTGTAGTTTTTAAAGGTGGATGTACAAGTCAAGATCTGGTCTGGAGAGAAAAACCACATAGTAATTTGAACTGGAAAATTCATTATAAAGAATTGTTAGAGGGCCGGCCCCGTGGCTTAGCGGTTAAGTGCACACGCTCCGTTACTGGCGGCCCGGGTTCGGATCCCGGGTGCGCACCAACGCACCGCTTCTCCAGCCATGCTGAGGCCGCATCCCACGTACAGCAACTAGAAGGATGTGCAACTATGACATACAACTATCTACTGGGGCTTTGGGGAGAAAAGAGGAGGAGGATTGGCAATAGATGTTAGCTCAGAGCTGGTCTTCCTCAGCAAAAAGAGGAGGATTAGCACGGATGAACATGAAAAGAAATAGGAAAGTATGACCCTAACTCAGGGGAAAAAAGCAGTCAATAGAAATGACACTGAGTGGGTCCAGATGTTGAATTTAGCAAATGACTTCGAAAAACTATTATAATATATTCAAAGAGTTAAAGGGACGTTAGTGAAAATGGCAGAGTAGGTCACTCCAAGGGCCTGTCCCTCCATGAAAACGTTGAAATACCAAGGAAAAACTGTCAAAATCAACTTGATGAGAACTCTTAAAAATAATCAGAGGTTTACAGCAACCAAACAAATGCTGAATCAAGGAAAAGACAACTTAAAAAATAGTGGGAAAACTTTGTGACATTTTTACCTGCTTTTGTTCCACCCTCTTTCCTGGCTCAGTGGCAGTTGTGAAGACCACATTCTGAGTGAAGGAATAGCCAAAACAATCTTGAAAAAGAAAACTGGGAGACTTAGACTTCCTAATTTCAAAACTTACTACAAAGCCGTGATGTACAAAACAAGGTAGTACTAGCGTAAAGATAGACATATAGACCAATGGAATAGACTTGCAAGTCCAGAAATAAACCCATACACGTATGACCAATTGATTTTTGACAAAGGTGCTAAGATCTTTCAATGGGCAAAGAATATTCTCTTCAACAAATGGTACTGGGAAAACTGGATATCCACGTGGAAAAGAATGAAGTTGGATCCTTGCCTCACACCGTATGCAAAAATTAACTAAAAATGAGTCAATGACTTAATATAAGAGCTAAAATCATAAAACTTTTAGAAAAAAACATAGGGAAAATCATCCTGATCTTGGATTTGGCAATGGATTCTTAGATATGATACCAAAAGCATAAGCAACAAAAGAGCGAATAGGTAAATGGGACTTGATCAAAATTAAAAACTTATGTGCATCAAAAGACACTATCGACAGAGTAAAAAGGCAGCACACAGAAGGGGAGAAAACGTTTGCAAGCCATTTATCTGATAAGGGTTTAATATCCAGAATATGTAAAGAACTCTTATAACTTAACAACTAAAAGACAAACAACCCATTTAAAAATGGGTAAAGGACTTGAATAGACATTTCTCCAAAGAAGATATACAAATGACCAATAAGCACATGGAAAGATGTTCAACATTATCACTCATAAGGGAAATACAAATCAAAACCAGAATGAGATCTCACTTCACTCCCACTAAAATGGTAGTAATAAAAAAATGGAAAATAAAAAGTGATGGTGGGGATGTGGAGAAATTGGAACTCTTGTACATTGCTGGTGGGGATGTAAAATGGTGCAGTTGCTGTAGAGAACAGTTTGGTGGTTCTTCAAAAAGTTAAACATAGAATTCCCCTCCTAGGTTCATACTCAAAAGAATTAAAAACACACACTCAAATACATGTACACACATGTTCATAGCAGCAGTATTTGCAATAGCCAAAGGTGGAAACAACCCAAATGTCCATCAACTGATTAATGGATAAACAAATTGTGATATTATTCAGCCATAGAAAAGTGGAGTACTGATGCATGCTAGAATGTGGATGAATCTTGAAAACACTCTGCTGAGTAAAATAGGCCAGACAAAAAAAAGTTCACATATTGTATGATGCCACTTGTCTTAGGGCGTTCAGGCTGCTATAACAAAATGCCACAGACTGGGTAGCTTATTAACAACAGAAATTAATGTCTCACAGTTCTGAATGCTGAGAAGTCCAAGATCATGCTGCTGGCACATTCAATGTGGTGGCTGGTGAAGGCCTGCTTTCTGGTTCATAGATGGTTCCTCCTCCCTGTGTCCTCACATGGTGGAAGGGGCTAGGTATCTCTATGGGATCTCTTTTATAAGAACATTAATTCCATTCATGAAGCCTCCACCCTCATTACCTAAACATCTCCCAAAGGCCCCACATCCTAATACCATCATCTTTGGTGGTTAGGACTTCAACATATGGATTTTCGGGGGGGCTAAAACATTCAGACCATAGCACCACTTGTTTGAAAGATCCAGAATAAGTAAATCCATAGAAACAGAAATCAGATTGGTGGTTCCCAGGGACTGGGGGTGGAAGGGAGTGGGAGCAATTGCTTAATGGGTACAGGGTTTCCTTTTGGGGTGATGAAATGTTTTGGAGTTAGATAGAAGTGGTGGTTGCACAACTCTGTGAATGTACTAAATGCCACTGACTTGTTCACTTTAAAATGGTTAATTTTGTGTTATGTGAATTTGTTATGAGAGGTTCGGGGATTCGATCGGAGACGTAAAAGACACTTTCCACTCCAAACAAATGGACTGAAGGTATATTTTATTATATAGAGGATAGTAAAGGCGACAGTCTGCAAACAGATCCAAATAGGTCAAATATTAAGAGGGGAAAAACATCAGCCCGACTGGAAAGGGAAAGCACCCACATCGGCTGAAGAGAAATGACACAAATCAACCAGAAAGAGAAACACCAGGTTGACCGAAAAGAGAACACATCAAATCAATTACTTCATATCAAATCAATTACTTCACATCAAATCAGTTACTCACAACATCCACGCCCCACTGCCGGGAGAGCCCTGTCAATCGACGCGGCTGGGCAAGGATCCCACGTCCTGGGCAAGGTGTCCCTTCCACAGGTGGAACTCTCACCGGGTCTCAGTTTCCAGCAGTTTTTATACCATCAGTAATTTTCAGAGTAAGCAATTACAGAGTTTGCAGAGCAAGCATTTAGTGTTTCCATGCACAAAATGGTTATCAGTGGCGTACGTGCACTGAGCCCCCTGGCTAACGTCCCAGCCCAGTAGTTGTGTACGTGCATTGTTCTCTTTGGTTATCGTCTCAGCCCGGCATAGATGGCCAGTCCATCCCGTGCTACGACGCTCCAAGAGCCTTGAAATGTTACAACCTGCAACTCTCTCTGCGGGAGAAGGGCCAGTTCCCACCACACAGAAAGCAGCTTTGTATTTCTTTGTGTGCTGGTGGCTATAGGTCAATGGAGCGGCCAAACATGGCTGTACTCATGTCAAGACAGAATTTCACTTCAATAAAAAAATATTTAAAAATAATGAAAGAAGGAGGGGAAGTCAAGATGGCGGCATAAGCAGACTTGGAACTCACCTCCTCCCGTGGACACAGCCAATTTACAACTACTTGTGGAAAAATTACCCCTGAGACAGAACTGAAAACTGGATAAGAGGAACTCCTGCAACAACGGACAATCCTAACTGAGGTAGAAGAGGCAGAGACTCCCTTCTGGAGGGGAAAAACGCCGCCTTCACAAGCCGCCAGCTTCACGGCCGCCGGGAGCAGCTCACAGGTATGCAGCCCTCCCTGGAGGCGAGGGGCCCTGAGCAGGGGAGCGCCCCCGCTGTGGGCATTTTGTGGACCCAGCACAATCGAGACCAGCGGCATAATATCTGACTTTGCCTGCTGCTAAAACATTGGGGAGTACCCCCAGAAAACCTGGTTCACAAAGAAACTAAAACCGGCTCTTAAAGGGCCCACGTGTAAACTCACCCATTTCAGAAAGCATCCTAAAATCACCAGAAAGAAAGGTGCACAGTGCTGTGGTGAAAAGAGAGTCACCTAATAGGTCCTGAGTGCATCTCGGTGAGGGGTGAGACCTCTCCAGGGACTGGGACATTGGCGGCAGCCATTGTTGTGGCCTGGTGTGGGCGTGCTGATACAGGCGCCATTGGAGTTCTCCCTGGGGCCTGCTAGCCCAGGGTCTGCCCCACCCGCTAAAGCACCGATTTAATCCAGCTCAGCCAGGGCAGGCAGCCCACCCTAGAGACTGGCCCCACCCAACAACAAGCCCTCAGGCAACTTGTGGGCCTGCATAGATTGGTGACTGGATTCTCTGCAGCCTGGCAACTGAGCCGACTTTAGCGGGGCAGGGTGTGCACAAGGAGCGGGTGGAGAGTGTGGGGCGGTGGCGGAATGTGTGGGGCTCCCGCCGTGGAGAGACTGGGTCTGCTTGGGGAGGTCGGGGCGTGCAGGACTGTGTTGACTGTGTGTGTGGACCTGTGGGCGGCAGGGCTTGTCAGCTGCAGAAGACTTGTGCTTCTCAAAGACCCACCTAGGGGGTTTGCCCCACCTTCCAAAGCCTGAAACAATTGGGTGCTCCTGTGCCTGAGGCCAGCCCCACCCAACTGCAATCCTCAGAGAGCTGACAACAGACCTAAAGGCTGGAGGCTTATAGCAATTGTAAGCCCCTGAGCCTAACAACGTGCCATGCTGGGGGCCTACTCACTTAAAAGAAATACTGCAACACAAATGTGGTATTAGAACTTGCAGCCAACTGTGCTGGGGCTCCCCACACCTGATAAAGAGACTGAAGGGCCCACAACAACTACAAGCAGCTGAGCATTACAACAGCTGGCCAGGAGCATAACTCGGCCTCCCTGGGTGCCTACAGGGAGAGCAAACAGGCCACAACAGAAGGACACACGTATCCCACATAGGGGACACCCCTGGAACATTGAGAACTGAGGGAAACACACTGGAGCCTCCCAGGGCATCACTTACGTAAGGTCACCTATCCAAGAGCAGGAGACATAGCTGACCTACCTAATACATAGACACAAGCACAGGGAAAGAGGCAAAATGAGGAGGCAAAAGAATACATTCCAAGTAAGGGAACAGTACAAAACCCCAGAAAAGGAACTAAGTGAAACAGAAATGAGCAACCTACCCGAGAGAGAGTTCAAACTAAGAGTGTTAAGGATGCTCACTGATCTGGGGAGAAGAATAGATGAATTCAGTGAGAATGTCAACAAAGAAATGGAAGATATAAAAAAGAACCAATCAGAAATGAAGAATACAATACTGGAAATGAAAAATTCATTAGAGGGACTCAAAAGCAGAGTAGAGGATACAGAAGAACGGATCTGTGAGCTGGACGAAAGACTAGAAGAAATTACCCAAGGTGAACAGGTAAAAGAGAAAAGAATTAAAAAGAGTGAGGACAGTCTAAGGGACCTCTGGACAACATCAAGCGCACTAACATCTGTGTTATAGGTGTCCCGGAAGGAGTAGAGTGAGACAAGGGGGCAGAGAATCTATTTCAATAAATAATAGATGAAAACTTCCCTAACCTAAGGAAGGAAACAGACATCCAGGTACAGGAAGCACAGAGAGCCCCAAACAAGATAAACCCAAAGAGGCCCACACCAAGACACATCATAATCAAAATGTCCAGAATTAAAGATAAAGAGAGAATCCTAAAAGCCGCAAGAGAATGTCAAGTTACATACAAAGGAAACCCCATAAGGCTATCAGCTGACTTCTCAGCAGAAACCTTACAGACTAGAAGAGAATGGCACGATATATTTAAAGTGCTAAAAGGAAAAACTTACAGCCAAGAATACTCTACCCAGCAAGGTTATCGTTCAAAATGGAAGGAGAGATCAAAAATTACCCAGACAAGCAAAAATTAAAGGAGTTTGTCACCAAGAAACCAGTGCTACAAGAAATGTTAAAGGGACTGATTTAAGGGGAAAAGAGAAGACCACAAATAGGAAAAATTATCTATTTCCATGATAAGTATGTAATGGATACAAATGCACAAAAAAGACGTTAGATATGATATCAAAAACATAAAAGGAGGGAGGAGGGGAGTTAAAGAGTACAGCTTTCAGACAGAGGTCAAACTAAAGTGACCATCAATTCTATATAGAAGAAGTAAGGAACAGAGAAGGACTACTACAACACTGAGGAAAAAAAAAAAATTTAAAAAATGGCAGTAAGTACATACTTATCAATAGCTACTTTAAATGTCAATGGACTAAGTGCTCCAATTAAAAGGCATAGGGTGGCTGACTGGATAAAAAAACAAGACCCATATATATGCTGCATACAAGAGACACACTTCAGACCTAAAGACACTCAAACTGAAAGTGAAGGGATGGAAAAAGATACTCCACGCAAATGGCAATGAAAAGAAAGCTGGGGTAGCAGTACTCATATCAGACAAAATAGACTTTAAAACAAAAACTGTAAAAGGAGACAAAGAAGGGCATTACATAATGATCAAGGGAACAATCCAACAAGAGGATATAACAGTTGTAAATATCTACGCACCCAATGTAGGTGCACCTAAATATATAAAGCAATTATTAGCAGACATAAAAACAGAAATAGACAGTAACACAATAATAGTAGGGGACTTGAACACTCCACTTACACCAACAGATAGATCATCCAAACAGAAGATCAATAAGGAAACATTGGCCTTAAACGACACACTAGAACAGATGGACCTAGTAGATATATACAGAGCATTCCATCCAAAAACCAAAGAATACACGTTCTTTTCAAATGCACATGGAACATTCTCCAGGATTGATCACATATTAGGCCACAAAACAAGTCTCCATAAATTTAAGAAGATTGAAATAATACCAAGCATCTTTTCTGACCACAACGATATGAAACTAGAAATCAACTATAGGAAGAAAATCAGAAAAGCCACAAATACGTGGAGATTAAACAAAATGCTACTGAGCAACGACTGGATTAACGAAGAAATCAAAGAAGAAATCAAAAAATACCTGGAGACAAATGAAAACAAAAATACGACATGCCAGAATTTATGGGATACAGCAAAAGCAGTTCTAAGAGGGAAGTTTATAGTGATACAGGCCTATCTCAACAAACAAGAAAAATCTCAAATAAACAATCTAACAATGCACCTAAAGCAGCTGGAAAAGAAGAACAAAGAAAGCCCAAAATTAGTAGAAGAAGGGAAATAATAAAAATCAGAGCAGAAATAAATGAAATAGAGACCAAAAAAACAATAGAAAAAATTAATAAAACCAAGAGCTGGTTCTTTGAAAAGATCAACAAAATTGACAAACCTTTAGCTAGACTCACCAAGAAAAAAAGAGAGAAGGCACAAATAAGTAAAATCAGAAATGAAAGAGGAGAGTTTACAACAGACACCCCAGAAATACAAAAGATTATAAGAGAATACTATGAAAAGCTGTATGCCAACCAATTCGACAATCTGGAAGAAATGGATAAATTCTTAGAATCATACAACCTTCCAAAACTGGATCAAGAAGAAGTAGAGAATTTGAATAGACCAATCACCAGTAAGGAGATTGAAACAGTAATCACAAACCTCCCCAAAAATAAAAGTCCAGGACCAGACGGCTTCCCCGGTGAATTCTAGCAAACATTCAAAGAAGACTTAATACCTGTCCTTCTCAAACTCTTCCAAAAAATTGAGGAGGGGGGGAAGCTCCCTAACTCATTCTACGAAGCTGACATTACCCTGATACCAAAACCAGACAAGGACAACACAAAAAAAGAAAATTACAGGCCAATATCACTGATGAACATCGATGCAAAAATCCTCCACAAAATACTAGCAAATCGCATACAACAATACGTCAAAAAGATTATACACCATGATCAAGTGGGATTTATTCCAGGTATGCAGGGATGGTCTAACATTCGCAAATCAATCAACGTAATACACCACATTAATAAAATGAAGAATAAAAATCACATGATCATCTCAATAGATGCAGAGAAAGCATTTGACAAGATACAGCATCCATTTATGATAAAAACTCTGAATAAAATGGGGATAGAAGGAAAGTACCTCAACATAATAAAGACTATATATGACAAACCCACAGCTAATATCATCCTCAATGGTGAAAAACTGAAAGCTATCCCTCTAAGAACAGGAACCAGACAAGGATGCCCACTGTCACCACTCCTATTTAACATAGTACTGGAAGTCCTAGCCAGAGCAATCAGGCAAGAGAAAGAAATGAAAGGGATCCAAATTGGAAAGGAAGAAGTGAAACTGTCACTATTCACAGATGACATGATTTTATATATAGAAAACCCTAAAGAATCCACCAGAAAACTTTTAGAAGTAATAAACGAATATGGTAAAGTTGCAGGATACAAAATCAACATACAAAAATCAGTTGCATTTCTGTACACTAACAACGAAGTAGCAGAAAGAGAAATTAAGAATACCATCCCATTTACAATTGCAACAAAAAGAATAAAATACCTAGGAATAAACTTAACCAAAGAGGTGAAAGATCTGTACACCGAAAACTATAAAACATTTCTGAAAGAAATTGAAGAAGACACAAAGAAATGGAAAGATATTCCGTGCTCTTGGATTGGAAGAATTAACATAGTTAAGATGTCCATACTTCCTAAAGCAATCTATAGATTCAATGCAATCCCTATCAAAGTTCCAACAACGTTTTTCACAGAAATAAAACAAAGAATCCTAAAATTTATATGGAACAACAAAAGACCCCGAATAGCTAAAGGAATCCTGAGAAAAAAGAACAAAGCTGGAGGTATCACCCTCCCTGATTTCAAAATATACTACAAAGCTATAGTAACCAAAACAGCATGGTACTGGCACAAAAACAGACACACAGATCAATGGAATAGAATCGAAAGCCCAGAAATAAACCCACACATCTATGGACAGCTAATCTTTGACAAAGGAGCCAAGGACATACAATGGGGAAAAGAAAGTCTCTTCAACAAATGGTGTTGGGAAAACTGGATAGCCACATGCAAAAAAATGAAAGTAGACCCTTACCTTACACCATACACAAAAATTAACTCCAAATGGATTAAAGACTTGAATGTAAGACCTGAAACTGTGAAACTTCTAGAAGAAAACATAGGCAGTACGCTCTTCGACATCAGTCTTAGCAACATCTTTTCAAACACCATGTCTGACCGGGCAAGAGAAACAATAGAAAAAATAAACAAATGGGACTACATCAAACTAAAAAGCTTCTGCACAGCAAAGGAAACCATCAACAAAATGAAAAGACAACCTAACAATTGGGAGAAGATATTTGCAAACCATACATCTGATAAGGGCTTAATCTCCAAAATATATAAAGAACTCATGCATCTCAACAACAAAAAAAACTAACAACCCAATTAAAAAATGTGCAAAAGACCTGAACAAACATTTCTCCAAAGAAGATATACAGATGGCCAACAGACACATGAAAAGATGTTCAAAATCACTAACTATCAGGGAAATGCAAATCAAAACTACAATGAGATATCACCTCACGCCCGTCAGAATGGCTATAATTAACAAGACGGGAAACAACATGTGTTGGAGAGGATGTGGAGAGAAGGGAACTCTCATACACTGCTGGTGGGAGTGCAAACTGGTGCAGCCACTATGGAAAACAGTATGGAGATTCCTCAAAAAATCAAGGATAGAACTACCATATGATCCAGCTATTCCACTCTTGGGTATTTATCCAAAGAACTTGAAAACACCAATTTGTAAGGTGCATGCACCCCTGTGTTCATTGCAGCGTTATTCACAATAGCCAAGACTTGGAAGCAACCTAAGTGCCCATCAAGGGACAAATGGATAAAGAAGATGTGGTATATATACAGAATGCAATACTACTCAGCCATAAGAAACAATGAAATCCAGCCATTTGTGACAACATGGATGGACATTGAGGGTATAATGCAAAGTGAAATAAGTCAGAGGGAGAAGGTCAAATACCGTATGATTTCCTTCATTAAGTAGTAGATAATAACAACAATAAACAAACACATAGGGACAGAGATCGGATTGGTGGTTACCAGAGGGGAAGGGGGGAGGGAGGAGGGTGAAAGGGATAATTCGGTACATGTGTGTGGTGGTGGGTTGTAATTAGTATTTTGGTGGTGAACATGATGTAATCTATGCAGAAATAGAAGTATAGTGATGTACACCTGAAATTTTTACGTTATAAACCAATGTTACTGCAATAAACAAAAAATTAAAAAAAAAAATGAAGGTATATTTAAAGAATTATAGGAAAATAATATGGCAAAGATTCAACCAATAAGGAATCTCAATAGAGAAATAGGCATATAAAAATGTCTGACGAAAATTCAAGATAAATAGTACCATAAGTGACATGAAAAATTTAGTAAATTGGCTCAACAGCAGATTTAAGATGGCAGAAGAAAGAATCAGCCTACTTTAAATATCTAATTGGAATTGTCTTTAAAACTTTGAAGTGTCAACATAGAAAAAAGAGGCCACTGCAAAACAAAAGGAGACAGTTTACTTGGGGTCTTAGAATTGCAATTCAAGGAATACAAGTTCTGGCTGCAGCAAGAAAAGTGTGCCCTGAGGAGTAGAAGTCAGGAGTTTTCATTAGCAGCCAGGTGAGCCCAGAACAATCGCCTCAGTGGTTTGTTAGGGAGGAGAAATTCATGTCACAGTACATTGGCTTACTCAAGGACTTCTTGTTGCTACCAGAAAAAGTTTATTTTTGCACAGTCCTTCAGAAAGTCCTATCTCAGCAAATAACTCCCTTTTGGTGAGTCAGCAAGGTCAGCAGTTTCATGTCTTTAACAAGATAGAGCCAAGGGTGCAAAATGGAGTCACTGTTGTCAACTCATTTCACAAAAGTTATCAGTAAATTATGTAAATTTTACCTCATAAATATTTTTCAAATCTATGCCCTCCTCCTCATCCATACTTCAGGCCTATCATCTTCTGCCTGGCCCACCGAGACAGCTTTGTTATGACTCTCATGTCTTCAGTTTGAATGTTCCAATCTCTTTGAGACATTTTACCCTGGGCTTCTTATGTTAATTAGGAGCTCAGTCATTTTTTTGGTGTGTGAGATATTGTTTATTGTAAAGCTCTTGTCTTCCTGCAATACATACCAAACAAAAGGTCATTTTAAAGGCACTTCATGTTACAGGCAAGAACAAAAGAAAAGAATATATAGTGCTGTGAAATGTCATACTGCATGGTGGGCATGGTCTTGCTGTGACTTTTTCCCCCCATTTTTTTTTTTATTGTAGCAAAATATACATAACATAAAATCTACCATCTTAACCATTTTTAAGTGTACAATTAAGTGGGCTGTAGATCTGTTTGAGTTGTATTGACATCTTAACAATATTAGGTCTTTCAGTCCATGGACATGGGATATCTTTCCATTTATTCATGTCTTCTTTAATTTCTCTTAGCAATCTTTTATAGTTTTCACTGTACAAGTCTTTCATATCCTTGGTCAATTCTCAAGTATTTCATCTTTTTGGTGCTGTTATAAATGGAACTGCTTTCTTAATTTCTTTTTAATATTTTTCATTTTAGTGTATATAAATACAACTGATTTTTGTGTGTTGATTTTGTATCCTGCTACTTTGCTCTATTCATTTATTGGTTCTAATAGGTTTTTTTTGGCAGGGGGACTCTTCGGGATGTTCTACATATAAGAGCATATTATCTGCAAACAGAGACAATTTCTTCTCCAATGTGTATACCTTTTATTTCTTTTTTTTTTGCCAAGTTCCTCTGGTCTTGCCAAAGTGCTCTGGCTAAAACTTCCAGTACTACGTTGAATAGAAGTAGTGAAACTGGGCATTCTTTCTTTGTTCCTGACCTTAGAGGAAAAGCTTCATCTTTCACCATTGGGTATTATGTTTGTTATGGGCTTTTCATATATGGCTTTTATTATGTTGAGGTAGTTTTGGAATCTAGTTATTTTTTAACATACCTTACTTTTCATTGTTTCAAGATTACATCATCCTCATTGGTGCCTTTAAACCTTCAGTAAACTGGGGTATATACAAGAGATGTTACTTGTTAACAAATTATATTTTACACAAACGTTTACAATTTTAAGGTTTTTCACAATTTAAACTCATAGCAAGTACTTAGCTTTTACAGGCCAGGGAGCCATATGCTTACATTTGTCGGTTTACATAAACACGTGCTTATTAGTGATGAGGCAAACATGTTCACAAATTTAAGGGAAAAATCACATTTATTAATACAAATTGCTTCTTTTTCCTTATACAATGCTGTCCAACAACAGTAAACAGAGGAAACGGTTCGGGGTCAGATATGCTTTCCATAATTTATAAATTATACTTTTCAGTCTCTTCACTGCCTGCAGCATCAAGTCCAAACTCTTAATTTCTTTTTAATGTTTTTCATTTTAGTATATATAAATGCAACTGATTTTTGTGTGTTGATTTTGTATCCAAACTCCTTGGAGTGACAAACGAGGCTCACCATGGTCTGGTCCCTCCTACCTCTCTGACCCTGGCTGGAACCATTTCCCTAGCAGGTCCCTTCACTCTAGCCGGGACCAGTGAGCCCATGGAATGGGTATGTGATCTCAGCCTCTTTCTGCCTAGAATCCCCTTCCTACCTCTTCTTCCTCTGTTGAACTTCTACTTATCCTTTATGATACAGCTTGAGTTTCATTTCTTCCTTCTCAGGTCCCTCTCTTTCCTCATCTTTCTGGCCTAGCTGCCCAAATATGTGCTTACCTCTGTCATAAGTCCTTAAAATGTATTGCAATAGTCTGCTGTGATCATCTCCCTAGATAAACCTTGAGCTCCTGAAGGGCAGAGGTAGCGTTTTTCGTCACTACTTCCCCGGGGAGCATGGGCCTACGGCAGGTGTCACAGGCCAGTGCCCAACAGTATTATCTGACAGAGGAAATGAGTTAAATTTGAATTTCATCCAGCTACCTACCACTCACATAAACCTTCATTTAATATTTATTAAGCTCTACTAAGGACACTGTAATGTGATAAGGGCAGAGGATGCAGAAATATCAAGATGAAGACGCCACAGCTGCTTTCATCAACTGCCAAATAGAGGTAAGTACAAGGTGCTGCCAGGTCAGTGCAGGAAGCAACTGCTTTCTACTGATGAGACATCAGGAGACATTTGATTGGAACCTTAAGAGATGAACAGAATTTCATCAGTTCAGAGACCGGAGAAGCATTCAAGGCCATGGAACTGCAGGGTGGAAACAGATGAAGTTAAATGATCATAAAAAGAATATGTGCTCATTTAAAACACGCAAACAAGACAAAGGTATTTTGTCATGACTCCCCAATCCCACACTCAGAGTAGAACTCTAACATGTTTCATCATACACATATATAATCTATGTTTTTGATTATGTGAAGTTTTTGTTTTACAAAAATGGGATCACACTGCATATGTTTCCTGCAACTTGATTTTTGACTCATATCACAGACTACATTCTGTGTCACTACATCCAAATCAATGAACCTTTAGGTCATACTTCCATGTGGCTGGATGCCCAGGAAATAATTATGCTTTTTGACAGAATGGTGAAAAGAAACTTAATTGACATCATTGTTCTCTACGGTTTATGCACATAGGCACACACATGCTCATGTAAGAATAAACCACTCATGTTTTTACCCAGGACATGGATCAGAAAGTGTCAGACCCACTCAAGGAAACTATTCTTTTGCTTCTTTTCATTCTGAGGATTTTATAAATTTCTCTCTTAGATTTATATCAGGCTTTATGAACATCCCAGTTAGATTACAGGAATGCTGAGAAAAGAGCAGGGCTGTGACCTTTATGAGAATAAACAGGAAAAACTAACTCCAACAGGCTGGGGTCAGCAGATCAAGCAGCACTGCATAATGAGAGGGTGTCATGTGAACAGCGATGAAACAAACACATTTCACCTCTCATTTCCTTAATTTGTTGGTGTTTGCCTCAGCGTGATGGTAGAATGATTGTCCCCTCTCTTTAAGACATTAGTTTCCTTTGAGAGGAAAAAAGGAACATGTACAGGTTATTGGGAACTATTTATGTTGTATTTTCTCTTCTGCCGAAATGAATCTCTTATAATAGTTCTGGTAACACCTGCAGGCTTCTAGAATATCAGAATAACAGGAAAATTTTGTGCTTAAAAGCAAAAATGTTCTGCCGAAAAGTATAAAGTTAAGGTAAACAATTCTTTCACAAAGTAAGAATTCTCTAAATTTTGCCCTTTACCCAATGCATTCAATTGAACCATAAACAACTGCCAATATTCATTTTTTTTTTTTGACCAGAAACAATGGTAATTTCATACAGTTCGAAGTAATACACCTATAAAAAATAAAGATATTAAAATTAAGGCCATTTAATAGACACTTCTATTTTTACATGTCTAGTTAAGACAGTCTGCTTAAGGTAGAACTTTGTAGAGAAAACAAACAAACCCGAAGCCTAACCTTGCTGTGTACTTTTACAAGCAAAAATGCATGTACATGTATACTTTACTATTCAAAGCAGCCAGTGTTGCACACGAGAGTTCACATGAAAGTATCCAAAACATTAGTCCATGAGAGAAAATATCTGGATGTGGTTGTATCAAGGATGTTTTCATTAGTAGTGTACCAAACTTAGAAAAGAAATTTCGCTCCTAAGATATATTAGTGTTTTCCTGTGATATACACGTAGGAGTTGGCTAAACACACACACGTGTCTACTGACATGAAGTCTGTGGTGTGGCCTGAGTCTGGCCTCTAGTTTTGCTCTGGCCCCTGACCCTGCACGTGTGACTTTGGGTCAGTCAACCTCTCTGGGTCAATTTCGTCCTTGAGAGAGACCTGCCTAGGTGATTTCTAGAGTTTCTTGCAGTTTTAAAATCCTGAGTTATCTGTGCAATGCATTCCTTTTGTCAACGTGATGCTATGCTGGTGATTCAACCACAGACTTGCCTCTCAGAGGTGTGTTATTGCTCATTCCTCTGTTTTAGGAATGAGCACTTGGAACAACAACAGAAAGAAGAGGAAATAAAATGCTTGACCTTTGCCTGGTGTAGACTCATCAGAGCGAGACTCCACTTGCCAGGTTGATAGGCCATGATATGCAGGGCTCATTCTCAGGGCTTATGATACAATTTCTGTCATTTATAAAAACTGAGGGGATGCGGGCTGTTACAGAAAGAAGAGAGGAGAGAAAAATAATCCAAAAGCCTGCTGGGTCACAGGGTGGCGGTCCCAGAGAGCTGAGTGGGTAGCCAGCGTCTCACCTAGACCTCAGCCTCATTCACGATGTCAATGACAACTGCTCCTACTGCATCCACTCCCCGGGGCTGTTGTGTCCAGAGTGGGGGCGTCTGCTCGCCTGGGCCTGTCATTCAATGTTGAAAAAGAAGGCTCAACTTTCTCTCCTACTACTCCTCACACACCCTGGGGGCAGAGCCAGGCTCCAAGGAGCCAGTAAAGGTAACAGCTGCCCCTGAATATTTCTCCTGAAATTCTTCACTTTGTCATTGGGCCTCAACTTCTGATTAGGGATTTATTTGTTTAATTAGCACAGTGAATCTGAAGCCAGCAGCCACTCCCACTTGGGTGTGGTCAGCAGGCTTTCCTCTGAACACCTCCCTATGGCTGGGTTGACCTGTGGGCACCAAAAGGGGCAAGCGTGTGTGGGATCAAGGGGTGGAGGCGGGCAGGGCTCGTTGCACTGAGGGGTTAGCAGATGGGGTATCACTGTGTGGAGAGAAAGGGAGATTCAAGACCCCGACAAAGATAAACTGGATTTATTAGGACATTTTGATCATGGTCAGCCCTGCAGGGTTTGTAGTCCTAGAAAAATAACCAGCAACTACGAGAGCATCTGAAACACACAAAGAATCAAACAAAATGATTTAGGACCAGTCAGTTCTGGAACAGATTCTGATAAGAAATACTTATTCTCAATTTCTCACGTTCACAACTGCCGTTTGCAATTAAGCCACTAGGTGTCAGCAGAGCACTGTGCTCGTCTATGGTCTGCCCAGTCCAACTGCTGTCACCCTGGAAGGACACACTATTATTTTTTAAACAAGGGTTTTGTGATTTCTTCTTCTCATGGCATGTTATCTTGTAATCATTCAGTATAGTCTCTTTATTTGTTTTCTTACTTGCTTTCTCCCATGGCTAAGAATATCACACAGAAAACGGTTGGAAGTATTTTTGACAAAGATTGGCTGCCCAGATTCATCCTTCTGTTAGCTCAGATTGCAGCCTGACTCATCGCTGGTGTAGGTGGAGGCCATAACTGGACTTTCAGAGCTCTTCCCTCAGAAAATAATTGGTTTTTAAGCAAAATCATTTGCCCCCAAATTTTAACATGAATTTAAGAGGCATATTTAAAAGGGAAAATTTCATCAATAGCCTAAGTATTAAACAGATGAGGAAGAAAACAAAATATATTTAGTTGACACAGTATTTTAGTTCCCTATAAAACATTTATTCACTAAATAATTATAGATCAAGGGCCTACTTTGAACAACCGGGATTAAAAGAAATCATAATAGACCTTGCATGAATTGGCAATCAGAGCTAATAAAATCTTAGTGCACTGTCTTTCCGCCAGTTAAATATATTTTTTAATTAAAAAACAGGGGCCGGCTGGGTGGTGCAAGCGGTTAAGTGCGCACACTCCGCTGGGCGGCCAGGAGTTCGCCGGTTCTGATCCCGGGCACGCACCGGTAGCGTAGAGGAAGATGGGCGTGGATGTTAGCCCAGGGCCAGTCTTGCTCAGCAAAAAAGAGGAAGATTGGCATTGGATGTTAGCTCAGGGCTGGTCCTTCCTCACACACACACAAAAAAAACAGCTCTATTGGGGTATAATTTGCATACCGTAAAATTCACCCATTTGAAGTGTATAATTATCACCACCATACAGTTTTAGAACATTTTCATCACCCCCAAAAGCTCCCTCATGCCCACTGGCACCCAATTACTTGTTAAATTGGATTGTTACAGGAAGATGCACTTGCATACAATTATTTAATATTTAATTTATTTAGTGGAAGAAAATGTTTCTCTTCCCTTTGGGGATGTGTCTCCAAATTACCTACTCAAATTTTGTTCATAGCCCTTCATCACACACCATCTGCTCTAAACAACAGATTTTTCTCGTCTCCACAGTATCGTAGGTTAATTCACTCCTCTGGCTCTTTGCTCCTTCAAGTCCCTTGTCTGGTTGGTCCAGTTCTCTTATCCAAATCTCTCCATCTTTTAAGCTGCAGCTCAGACTACACCATCTCCCTGAAGCCTCCTTGGCTGTGCTGATACCTGGCCCTCCCACCTCGTTGCTTCTGGTTTGTAGAACCTGAATGCATTTCCTTTCTCTACAATTGAACTTTGAATGCTTTGAGGCTGGGCTGGTCAGATACACTCTTTCTCTAGCATCCCTGACCTCTGGCGCTCAACTCAACAAACCTGAGTTGACTGACCAATTGACTGCAGAGCAGGAGAAGGAAAATGGTGACAAGAGGGGAATTGGTTGACACTGCAGAATTGCAGTCAAGGTAAACTCAAAATTAGAGGGACAAATCAATCTGTGTGCCCAGTGATCTTCTGAAGTAGAAAGGAGTGAGAAGGGAAATGAAATGTATCGAGGGACTATTTGCCAAGCTATTTTTTTTTGTGCAGTATTTTGCATAATTCTAACAAATTTGCAGCTGAGATAACTGGGGCTCAGAGAAGCTAAGATACATGACCAAGACCACGTAGCTTTAAATGAAGTAAAAATTCAAATACGGGCCTGGCATTTTGCACATAGCCGTGCCATGCCTCATGTGCACCTTCCCCTCAGTGACATTGTTCAGTTCAGCATTTCTCAAGAACCACGCAATCCCCAGGCTCCCAGGAAGAGAGAAGCTACCTGTCAACTCCTCATAACTAGAGTTCACCAGGAGATCACCCCTGAGAGCCTGGGGTTTGGGCCCTGTGAGGTCACCTTGTGCCCTACTACAGTGGAAAGCCCCTGGGAAAGAGAATAATCAATAACTATCGTACAAAATAAAGTGAGGTCATTACCGTAGGTGATGCTCAAACACCATAGGGATTCAAGGAAGGGAGAGTGATCTCCCATTGAGAGGAAAAGAAAAGCTTTATGGAAAAAATGTGGTGTTTGAGATAAATTTTGAAGATTGGGAAGACAAGTCCAGCTGTGGAAATGGTCTGTACAAAGGTGACTGTGCAGAAGGGAATTCCTATTCATGAAGCAGGGCTTAGAGCGCTCTCCTTACAAAGGCCGGCTCTCAAGGCTGGGCTGGGCTGGCATCTGGGAAATTAACTGGTAAACAGTTCCCTACATTACTGTGAAACTTTCCCTAAACGATAAGAGTGGCTCACTGTGCCTAGGTTATTTGTGCAAACGATATTGTTTATGCTGATTACCTGCTTTCTGTCTGGGAATCTGGAATTTTGGTACATGCTAGGCAGAGGGTGCCTATGTGACCAGCTCCCTGTACAAATCTTGCACACTGGGTCTCTGTGAGCTTCCCTGGCAAAGAACACATCACATATGTCATCACACTCACTGTTGGAGGAGTTAGTGGATCCTGTGTCTATACTGGAAGAGGACTCTTGGGAGCTGATGCCTGGCGTCCTCCAGACTTTGCCCCATGTGCGTTTTCCCTTTGCTGATTTTGCTTTGTATTCTTTCCCTGTAACAAATCTTAGCCATGAGTATGATTATATTCTGAGTTCTGTGTGCATTCCTAGCAAATATTGAACCTGGGGTTGGTCCTGGGGCCCTGTAGACACAGTGGCAGAATTAGAAGCATATTGTGCATTTAAACAGCAGCAAGGTTTGACTGCAGTGTAGGGTGTTTGTAGGAAGAAAAGGCAGGAAAAGTAGACTGAGGTTGTTTTATGAATGGTCTTATTTGCCAGCATCTTTCTGTTTTTGATTTCAAACTTATTCCCTTCTGTTTAGAGAACATACTTGGTATGATTCTAATTCTTTTAAAAATGTGGAATTTCTTCCTATGATATGACCCAGGATCTGGTGGCTCTTACTGAGTGTACCATGTTCACTTGAGAAGAATCTGCATTCTTTTCTCGTTGGGTGAAGTGATCTATGAATGTCAGTCAGATCTAGTTGGTTGATGGTGTTGTTCAATTCTTCGTATCTTTGCTGATTTTCTGTCAACCTGATCTGTCAATTACTGAGAGAACAGTTTTGAAGGCTCCAACTTTGTTGATTTTCCTTTCAGTTGTATCATTTTTTGCTTCATCTATTTTGAAGTTAGCTTGTTAGGAGCATACACACGTTGTAATGTGTATGGACTGTTATGTCTTCTTTATCATTATGTTGTCAATTTAAAAAGCAAATTCTCCTGTTATTTTATGTAAAAATGAGTTTATTCAAGAATAGCCAAAAGAATTGCAATCCAGGATGTGCATGCTGGGCCAAACCATAGGAAAATCCAGAAAGCAAAGGAGGGGAGCTGCCTATATAGAGAAAAAGAGAGAGTGGGGAGGGGCTGTTCTCAAGGAAAGTCCACTGGGGGAAAGTAGCAGTTCAGGGCAGCAATGGCTTCTTATTGGCTGAGCTTCAGTGTTTCTCATTGGCTGGGCTGTTGCCGGTGGGGAGAGAAATCTTCATTTATTAGTAAAGTAGTTTTACCTTCAGTTGGAGATTCCAGCAAGCGTCCCTTCTCGGTTCCTGTTTGTGTAATTGTTGATATGTGGTAGGGCATGAGAGCTCCCCCTACAGGCCTTCTCGAGTCCAATTTAGTTAAGGTTTCTTTTCTTAATTTCCACAATGTAATTAATGTCCCTCTTTGTCTCTGGAAATTTTCCTTGCTGAGGAGCTTACCTCTTCTGAGATGAATAAAGTCATTCCAGCTTTCCTTTGATTAGTGTTTGCATGGTACACTTTTTCCACCATTTTACTTTCAATCTACTTAGTTTTAAACGTAATATATTTGAAGTGAGTTTCTTGTAGAAGGTGTATTGTTGTGGCCATTTAAAAAAAAATTCATTTAGACAATCTCTATCTTTTAATTGGTGTGTTTGGGCTGTTTACGTTTAAGGTAGTTGTCAATATACTTGTATTTAGGTCTACTATGTTATTATTTGTTTTGTTTGTTTTATTTTTCCTCCCTCTTCTTTCTTGACTCCTTTTTTATCATTTGAATTTTTTTTAGAGTTCCATTTTAATTTATTAAGTTTTTGACTAGAGCTTATTGTACAGTTTTTCTTTTAGTGGCTGCTCTAGAGATTATAATATTCATATTTAACATTTCACTGTCTACTCAGAGTCAGTATTTTACCATTTCAAGTGGAATGTAGAAGCCTTACCAAATAGGTCCCTTCATCCTCCCCTATTCGTGTTGTAGTTGTCATGTGTATTACTCCGACATATGTTGAAAACTCCATTAGGCAATGTTACATTGTTTTTCCTTTCAAACATCATACATACATTAAAGAACTTAAGAGAAGAGTAGTGTATTATATTTACCCAGATATTTACCACTTCTGTTTCTCTTCCTTCACATCTAATAATCAAGTTTCCTTCTGGTATCTTTTCCTTTCTCCTTGAAGAATGTCGTTTAGCATGTCTGCTGGTTATTAATTAATTCATCTGAAAATATCTTAATTTCATCTCATTACTAGGATGTTCTCACTGATTATTGAAATCTGGGTTGACAGTTCTTTTTTTTTTGGCACTTTAAAATTGTTGTGCCTCTCCTTCTGGTATTCATGGTTTCTTTTGAGAAATCTACAGTCATTCAAATCATTGTTTCCTTGTATGAAATACATCATTATTCTCTGACTCCTTTTTCTTCTCCAGCTTTATTGAGATGTAATTGACATAAAATATTATGTAACTTTAAGGCATACAACAGGATGATTTGTTAAACATATGTATTGTGAAATGATTATCACAATAAGGTTAGTTAACACCTCCACCACTTCACATAATTACCAGTTTTTTTGTGGTAACAATGTTTAAGGTTTAATATTTACTCTCTTAGCAACTTTCAAGTATATAATACAATATTGTTAACTATTGTCACAATGCTGTACATTAGATCCCCAGAACTTACTCATCTTGCAACTGAAAGTTTGTAACCTTTGACCAACATCTCCCCATTTCCCCCATTCCCCAGATACTGACAACCACCATAATGCTCTCTGTTTCTATGAGTTTGGCTTTTTTAGATTCCACATATAAGTGAGATCGTATAGTATTTGTCTTTGTCTATCTGACTTATTTTACTTAGCATAATGCCTTCAAGTTTTATCCATGTTGTTGCAAACAGCAGGATTTCCTTCTTTTTTATGATTAATATTCCATTGTGTATATATATATATGTGTGTATATATATATATATATATATATATATATATATATATATATATTACATTTTCTTTATCCATTCATCTGTCAATGGTCACTTAGGTTGTTTCCGTATCTTGGCTATTGTGAATAATGCTGCAATGAACATGGGAGTGCATATATATCTTCAATTTCTTTCCTTTGGATAGATTCCTAGAAATGGAATTGCTGGATCATGTGGTAATTCTATTTCTAATTTTTTGAGAAACTTCCATACTGTTTTCCCTAGTGGCTGCACCAACTTACATTCCTACCAACAGTGCACAAGTGTTCCCTTTTGTCCACATCCTCACCAGCACTTGTTGTCTCTTGTTTTTTTGATAATAGCCATTCTATCAAGTGTTGGATGATATCTCTTTGTGGTTTTTATTTGCATTTCCCTGGTGATTAGTGATGGTGAGCACCTTTTCATGTACTTGTTGATCATTTGTATGTCTTCTTTGTAGAAACATCTATTCAAGTTGACTGCCATTTTTAAATTGGATTGTTTGCTTTTCACTATTGTTTTGTATGAATTCCTTATATATTATTTTATATTATGATATTTTAATGTAATATTTTAGAAATTAACCTCTTATCAGATATATGGTTTGCAAATATTTTCTCCCATTCTGTACATTTCCTTTTCATTTTGTTGATTGTTTCTTTTGCTGTGCAGAAGCTTTTTAGTTTGACGTAGTTCCACTTGTTGATTTTTACTTTTATTGCTTGTGCTTTTGGTGTCATATCAAAAAATCATTGTCAACATCTATGTCAAGGAGATTTTTCTCTATGTTTTCTTCTAGAAATTTAATGGTTTCAGGTCTTAAATTTAAGTCCTTAATCCATTTCAGGTTAACTTTTGTGACTAGTATAAGATAGAGGTCTAACTTCATTCTTTTCCATGTGAATATCCACTTTTCCCAATGCCATTTATTGAAGACACTATCCTTTCCCCACTGAGTATTCTTGGCTCTATTGTCAATTATTAGTTGACTGTATATGCATGGGTTTATTTTTGGGCTCTTTATTCTGTCCAGTTGGTCTATGTGTCTGTTTTTATGCCAGCACGATACTATTTTGATTACTATATCTTTGTAATATAGTTTGAAATCAGGACGTGTGTTGCTGCCAGCTTTGTTCTTTCTTAAGATGACTTTAGCAATTTGGGGCCTTTTGTGGTTCCATATGTATTTTAGGATTTTTTTTTTCTATTTCTGTGAAAAATGCTATTGGAATTTTTTTTTTTTGATTTTTTTTTTAATGATGTTTTAATGGTTTCTAACATTGTGAAATTTTGGGTTGTACATTATTGTTTGTCCATCACCATATATATGACTCCCTTCACCCCTTGTGCCCACCCCCCACCCCCACTGCCCCTGGTAACCACAGTCCAGTTTTCTCTGTCCATGTGTTGGTTTATATTCCACATATGAGTGAGATCATACAGTGTTTGTCTTTCTCTTTCTGGCTTATTTCACTTAACATAATACGCTCCAGGCCCATCCATGTTGTTGCAAATGGGACGATTTTGTCTTTTTTTATGGCTGAGTAGTATTCCATTGTATATATATACCACATTTTCTTAATCCAATCGTCAGTCGAGGGACACTTAGGTTGCTTCCACTTCTTGGCTATGGTGAATAATGCTGCAATGAACATAGGGGTGCATAAGCCTCTTGGGATTGTTGATTTCAGGTGCGTTGGATAGATTCCCAGTAGTGGGATGGCTGGATCATAGGGCATCTCTATTTTTAATTCTTTGAGGAATCTCCATACCGTTTTCCATAGAGGCTGCACCAATTTGCATTCCCACCAGCTGTGTATGAAGGTTCCTGTTCCTCCACATCCTCTCCAACATTTGTTGTTTTTTGTCTTGGTGATTATAGCCATTCTAACGGGCGTGAGGTGGTATCTTAGTGTTGTTTTGATTTGCATTTCCCTGATGATTAGTGATGTTGAGCATCTTTTCATGTGCCTATTGGCCATCTGTATATCTTCCTTGAAGAAGTGTCTGTTCATTTCCTCTGCCCATTTTTCGATCGGGTTGTTTGTTTTTTTGTTGTTCAATTGTGTGAGTTCTTTATATATTACGGAGATCAACCCCTTGTCAGATGTATGTTTTGCAAATATTCTCTCCCAGCTGGTTGGTTGTCTGTTCATCTTGATTCTGGTTTCATTTGTCTTATAAAAGCTCTTTAATCTGATAAAGTCCCACTTGTTTATTTTTTCTTTAGTTTCCCTAGTCTGGGTAGGCATGTCATCCGAAAAGATTCCTTTAAAACCAATGTCAAATAGCGTGTTGCCTATATTTTCTTCTATGAGTTTTATAGTTTCAGGTCTCACCTTCAGGTCTTTGATCCATTTTGAGTTAATTTTTGTGAATGGCGATAGCACATGGTCCACTTTCATTCTTTTGCATGTGGCTGTCCAGTTTTCCCAACACCATTTATTGAAGAGACTTTCCTTTCTCCATTGCATGTTCTTAGCACCTTTGGCGAAAATTAGCTGTCCGTATATGTGTGGTTTTATTTCTGGGCTTTCAATTCTGTTCCATTGATCTGTGTGTCTGTTTTTGTACCAGTACCATGCTGTTTTGATTACTATTGCTTTGTAGTATGTTTTGAAGTCAGGGATTGTGATGCCTCCTGCTTTGTTCTTTTTCTTTAGGATTTCTTTAGCTATTCGGGGTCTTTTGTTGCCCCATATAAATTTTAGTATTCTTTTTTCTATTTCTGTGAAGAATGTCATTGGGATTCTGATTGGGATTGCATTGAATCTGTAGATTGCTTTAGGTAATATAGACATTTTAACTATGTTTATTCTTCCAATCTATGTGCATGGGACATCTTTCCATTTCTTTATGTCATCATGGATTTCTTTCAATAATGTCTTGTAGTTATTGTATAGGTCCTTCACCTCCTTGGTAAGATTTATTCCTAGGTATTTTATTCTTTTTGATGCAATTGTAAATGGTATTATCTTTTTGAGCTCTCTTTCTGTTAGTTCATTATTAGCATATAGAAATGCAACTGATTTTTGTAGATTGATTTTGTACCCTGCAACTTTGCTGAAGTTGTTGATTGCTTCTAATAGTTTTCCAACAGATTCTTTAGGGTTTTCTATATATACAATCATGTCATCTGCAAATAGTGAGAGTTTCACTTCTTCGTTACCTATTTGGATTCCTTTTATTCCTTTTTCTTGCCTAATTGCTCTGGCCAAAACCTCCAGTACTATGTTGAACAGGAGTGGTGAGAGTGGGCAGCCCTGCCTCGTTCCTGTTCTCAGAGGAATGGCTTTCAGTCTTTCCCCGTTGAGTAGGATGTTGGCTGTGGGTTTGTCATATATGGCCTTTATTATGTTGAGGTACTTTCCTTCTATTCCCATTTTATTGAGAGTTTTTATCATAAATGGATGTTGTATCTTGTCAAATGCCTTCTCTGCGTCTATTGAGAGGATCATGTGGTTTTTATTCTTTGTTCTGTTGATGTGATGTATCACGTTGATTGATTTGTGGATGTTGAACCATCCCTGCGTCCCTGGTATAAATCCCACTTGATCATGGTGTATGATCTTTTTAATGTATTGTTGTATTCGGTTTGCCAATATTTTGTTGAGGATTTTTGCATCAATGTTCATCAGTGATATTGGCCTGTAATTTTCTTTCTTTGTATTGTCTTTGTCTGGTTTTGATATCAGGGTGATGTTGGCCTCGTAGAATGATTTAGGAAGTGTTCCATCTTCCTCTATTTTTTGGAATAGTTTGAGAAGGATGGGTATTAAATCTTCTTTGAATGTTTGGTAAAATTCACTGGAGAAGCCATCTGGTCCTGGGCTTTTATTTTTTGGGAGGTTTTTGATTACTATTGCAATCTCTTTACTTGTTATTGGTCTATTCAGATTCTCCACTTCTTCTTGGTTCAATTTTGGGAGGTTGTATAAGTCTAAGAATTTATCCATTTCTTCTAGATTGTCCAATTTGTTGGCATATAATTTCTCATAGTATTCTCTTATAATCCTCTGTATTTCCATGGTATCTGTTCTAATTTCTCCTCTTTCATTTCTAATTTTATTTACTTGAGCCTTTTCTCTTTTTTTCTTAGTAAGCCTGGCTAAGGGTGTCTCTATTTTGTTTATCTTCTCGAAGAACCAACTCTTTGTTTCATTAATCCTTTCTACTGTTTTTTTGGTCTCAATTTCATTTATTTCTGCTCTGATTTTTATTATTTCTCTCCTTCTGCTGGCTTTGGGCTTTGTTTGTTCTTCTTTTTCTAGTTCTGTTAGATGTAGTTTAAGGTTGCCTATTAGGACTTTTTCTTATTTGTTAAGGTGGGCTTGTATCGCTATGAGTTTCCCTCTCAGGACCGCTTTTGCTGCATCCCATATGGTTTGATATGGCATATTATCATTTTCGTTTGTTTCCAGATAGTTTTTGATTTCTCCTTTAATTTCATCAATGATCCATTGGTTGTTCAGTAGCATGTTGTTTAATCTCCACATTTTTGTCACTTTCCCAGTTTTTTTTTCATGGTTCATTTCCAGTTTCATAGCCTTATGGTCTGAAAAGATGCTTGTTATTATTTCAATCTTCTTAAATTTATTGCGGCTTGCTTTGTTTCCCAACATATGGTCTATCCTAGAGAATGTTCCATGCACGCTTGAGAAGAATGTGTAGTCAGCTGTTTTTGAATGGAGTGCTCTTTATATGTCTACTAGGTCCATCTCATCCAGTTTTTCATTTAAGTCTACTATTTCTTTATTGACTTTTTGTCTGGATGATCTATCCATTGGTGTAAGTGGAGTGTTAAGATCCCCTACTATTATTGTGTTGTTGTTGATTTCTCCTTTTAGGTTTGTTAATAGTTGCTTTATGTACATTGGTGCTCCTATGTTGGGTGCATATATATTTATAAGTGATATGTCTTCTTGATGGAGTGTCCCTTTTATCATTATGTATTTCCCTTCTTTGTCTTTCTTAACTTGTTTTATCTTGAAGTCTACTTTGTCTGATATGAGTATGGCAACACCTGCTTTCTTTTGTTTGCCATTAGCTTGGAGTATTGTCTTCCATCCTTTCACTCTGAGCCTGTGCTTGTCTTTAGTGCTAAGATGTGTTTCCTGAAGGCAGCATATTGTTGGGTCTTGCTTTTTAATCCATCCTGCCACTCTGTATCTTTTGATTGGAGAGTTCAATCCATTTACATTTAGGGTAATTATTGATATATGAGGGCTTAATGTTGCTGTTTTGTCACTTATTTTCTGGTTCTTTTGCATTTCCTTTGTTTCTTGTCCCATTTGTTTTGGACTGCCAATTCAGTTTGGTTGTTCTGTCTTATGACTCTTCTAGTTTTCTCTTTGTTTATCATATGTGGTTTTGTTTTGATTATTTGTTTAGTGGTTACCTTGAGGTTTGGGCAAAAAATCTTGTGTATGAGATAGTCCATTATCTGATGGCCTCCTATTTCCTTATACTAAGTCAATTCAGTCACTTTCCTCTTCTCCTTCTAAGTTGTTCTTGTTATACCTTATTCTATCTTGTGTTGTGACTGTGTGTTTACAGTGATGAGGTTAAACTTATTTTTGGTGAATTTCTTCCTTTGATCTTTGAATTTAGTATTTAAGTGGTTGCTAACCTATTCCGGTAAAGATCCACTATTTTTCTGAGTTTGTCTACCTACTTTTCTCCTTGTTCCAAGCTTTGTGTTCCCTTTCTCTTCTTTTTTTCAGGCCTGAGGGCCTTCTTGAGTATTTCTTATAGTGGGGGTCTCGTGGCCATGAACTCCCTTAGCTTTTGTTTATCTGGGAGAGTTACTATTTCTCCATCATATTTGAAGGATATTTTTGCTGGATAGAGTATTCTTGGCTGAAAGTTTTTGTCTTTCAGTATTTTGAGTATATCATTCCAGTCTCTTCTAGCCTGTAAAGTTTCTGTTGAGAAATCCACTGAGAACCTGATGGGAGTTCCTTTGTACATTATTTTTTGTTTTTGTCTAGCTGCCCTTAATATGGTTTCTTTGTCGTTGACCCTGGCTAGCCTTACCACTAGGTGTCGTGGTGAAGGCCTTTGTCTGTTAATATATATAGGTGTCCTGTTGGCTTCGCTTACTGGTATTTCCTGCTCCTTCCCCAGATTTGGGAAATTCTCAGCTATTATTTCCTTGAATATGCTCTCTGTTCCTCTTTCCCTCTCCTCTCCCTCAGGAATACCTATAATTCTTATGTTACATTTTCTAATAGAGTCAGATATTTCTCGGAGTCTTTCTTCATTTCTTTTTAGTCTTAGTTCTCTCTTCTTCCATCTGGAGTATATCTGTATTCCTATCCTCTAAAGTACTAATTCTTTCCTCCCTATTGTCAGCTCTGTTCTTTAAAGATTCCAGATTCTCCTTTATCTCCTCCATTGTGTTCTTCATCTCCATCAGCACTGATTGGTTTTTCTTTATGATTTCAATCTCTTTTGTGAAGAAACTCCTAATCTCATTTAATTGTTTGTCTGTGTTGTCTCGTATTTCGTTGAGTGTTTTTATGATAGCTATTTTGAAATCTCTGTCATTTAGTTTATGGATTTCTGTGTCTTCGGGGTTGATTTCTGGGTGCTTGTCATTTTGTTTCTGGTCTGGTGATTTCATATATTTTTGCCTTGTGGTTCCCGTGTTGGTTTTGATTTTCCTCATCCTGGAAATCTCTGGTTGCAATTTCCACCTGCCGCCACTGTCTGGTGGTAAAGGGCTGTGTAGTCTAAGCCCCCTGCGCTCTGCCCCGGTTTTTCTGCTGCGATCCGCAGTTTTTTTTTTTTTTTTTTCCCGCTGCCATCCACGGGTCTAGTCGTTTGATCAGGTCTGCCGCGGATCGCTTGGTCTGGTCTGTCGCGGATCACTTGGTCTGGTCTGCCGTGGATAGCTAGCCCTGGTCTGGTCGTTTGAGCTGCAGAGTCCAGTTTGCCGGGAGGGGGGAGCTCTCTCTTTTGCCCTCTGGGTCCCTGACGTGGGAGGCTTCTCGTTTGCCCCTCTTTATCCGCTCTCTGGGGTGCTCAGATGTTGATGGTAGCCCTGTGGCTCCTCTGAGTCCTCTGTGTGGGAGTTTCCCACTGGCTGAGAGAGTCCGAAGAGCCACGGTTTCCCCGCCGAGGGCCGCCCCTCCTCCCTCTCTGGGAGCCGTGCAGAGCGGGATCGCTGATCTGATGGGGAGGGAGAGGAGTTCTCCTTACCTCTCCCCACTTCCTCCGGGGGCCCAGCACGTTCCGCTCTCAGATGTGCGGCAGTGTGGATCCCTCTGCTCTAGGTTTTCACTGTCTGGGATTCCGTTGTTGGTCTGTGACTGTTGCTTTTGTTGTATCTTGTCGGGGGAAGAGTTCATGGGAAAGCTCACTCCGCCATGATGCTGACGTCCTGCTATTGGAATTTTGATAGGGATTGCATTGAAACTATAGATGGCTTTGGGTAGTATGGACATTTTAACAGTATTAACTGTTCTGATCCATGAAGATGAAGTATCTTTCCATTTATTTGTATCGTTTTCAATTTCTTTCGTCAATGTCTTATAGTTTTTGGTGTATAGATCTTTCACTTTCTTGGTTAAATTCATTCCTAAGTATTTTATTCTTTTTGATGCTACTGTAAATCAGATTGTTTTCTTTATTTCTTTTTCATATAGTACATTGTTAGTGTATAGAAATGTAACTGATTTCTGTATTTTGATTTTGTATCTGAAACTTTACTGAATTTGTTTATTAGGTATAGCAGTTTTTGGTGGAGTCTAGTAATTTCTATATACAAGGTCATGTCATCAGCAAGTGGAGAAAATTTTACTTTCTCCTTTCTGAGTTGGATGCCTTTTATTTCTTTTTCTTGCCTAATTGCTCTGGCTAGGATTTCCAGTCCTATGTTGAATGGGAATGGTGATAGCTGGCACCCTTGTCTTTTTACTGATCTTAGAGAGAAAGCTTTTAACCTTTCACCATTGAGTATGATGGTAGCTCTGGGCTTGTCAAATATGGCCTTTATCATGTTGAGGTTTATTCCTTCTATACCCACTTTGTTGAGACTTTTATCATGAAAGTATGCTTAATTTTGTCAATTGCTTTTTCTGTGTCTATTGAAATGATCATATTATTATTATTTTTTTTTTTGTGAGGAGATCAGCCCTGTGCTAACATCCGCCAATCCTCCTCTTTTTTTGCTGAGGAAGACGGCCCTGGGCTAACGTCTGTGCCCATCTTCCTCCACTTTATATGGGACGCCGCCACAGCATGGCTTGCCAAGCAGTGCGTCGGTGCGCGCCCAGGATCCGAACCAGTGAACCCCGGGCCGCCGCAGCGGAGCGCGCGCACTTAACCGCTTGCGCCACCGGGCTGGCCCCCTGATCATATTATTTTTATCTTTTATTCTAGTAATGTGGTGTATCACATTTATTGATTTGCACATGTTGAACCATCGTTACATCCCAGGGATCAATCCACTTGATCATGGTGTATGATCCTTTTTGTGTGTGTGTGTGTGTGTGAGGAGAATTAGCCCTGAGCTAACATCTGTGCCCATCTTCCTCTACTTTATATGTGGGATGCCTGCCACAGCATGGTTTGATAAGCAGTGCATAGGTCTGTGCCTGGGATTCAAACCTGCGAACCCTGGGCTGCTGAAGCAGAGTGCATGAACTTAACCACTACAGCACTGGGCCGGCTCCTAGATCATGGTGTATGATCCTTTAATGTACTCTTGAATTTGATTTGCTAGTGTTTTGTTCAGAATTTTTGTATCTGTATTCATCAGGGGTATTGGCCTATAGTTTTCATTTCTTGCAGTATCCTGAAGTAGGTTTGGTATCAGGATAATGGTGGCCTTGTAAAATGAGTTTGGGAGTGTTTCCGCCTCTTCAATTTTTTGGAAGAGCTTGCAAAGAATTGGATTTACTTCTTCTTTAAATGTTTGGTAGAATTCACCCATGAAGCCATCTAGTCCTTGGGCTTTTCTTCATTGGGAGGCTTTTGATTGCTGATTCAATCTCCTTACTTGTTATTGGTCTGTTCAAATTTTCTATTTCTTCATGATTCAATTTTGGTAGGTTGTATGTTTCTAGGAATTTGTCCATTTCTTTTAGGTTGTCCAGTTTGTTGGTATACAATTGTTCATAGTAGTTTCTTAAGATCTTTTGTATTTCTGTGATATCAGTTGTAATATCTCCCTTTCACTGGTAATTTTATTTATTTGAGTGCTCTCTTTTTTTCTTGGTGAGTCTAGATAAAGGTTTGTAAATTTTATTTATCTATTCAAAAAACCAACTTTTAGTTTTGTTAATCTTTTCTATTGTTTTCCTATTTCTGTTTGATATATTTTTGCTCTGATCTTTATCTCCTTCCTTTTGCTAACTTTCGGCTTAGTTTGTTTTTCTTGTTCTAGTTTCTTAAGGGGTAAAGTTAGTTTGTTTATATGAGAGCTTCCTTTTTCTTAATGTAGGCATTTATCACTATAAACTTCTCTTTTAGAATTGCTTTTGCTACATCCCATATCTTTTGGTATGTTGTGTTTCTATTTTCACTTGTTTCAAGATATTTTTATTTCTCTTTTGGTTTTATCTTTGACTAATTGCTTGTTCAGGAGTGTGTTGTTTAATTTCCATGGATTTGTGAATTTTCCAGTTTTCTTCCTGTTGATTTCTAGTTCCAAACCATTGTGGTTGGAAAAGATACTTGGTATGTTTTTAATCTTTTTAAATTTTCTGAGACTGTTTTTGTGACCTAACATATGACCTATCCTGGAAAAAGTTTTATGTGCACTTGAGCAGAATGTGTATTCTGCTGTTGTTGGGTGGAATGTTCTGTATATGTCTGTTAGGTCTATTTGCTCTAAAGCATAATTCAAGTGCACTGTTTCCTTATTGATATTCTGTTTGGATGATCTATCCACAGCTGAAAGTAAGGTAAATAGGGTACTGAAGTCCCGTACTTATTGTATCGTTGTCTACTATTTCCTTCAGATCTGTTAATATTTGCTTAATATGTTTAAGTGTTCTGATGTTGGGTGCAAATATATTTACTATGGTTATATCCTCTTTATGAATTGACCCCTTAACATTATATAATGACCTTCTTTGTCTCTTGTTACAGTTTTTAACCTAATGTCTATTTTGTCTGATATAAATATAGCTACCTATGCTCTCTTTTGGCTTTGTTTTGCATGGACTATCTTTTTCCATCCCTTTGTTTTGAGTCCATGTGTGTCCTTGAAGCTGAAGTGAGTCTCTTGTAGGCAGCATATACTTGGGTCTTGCTTTATTTTATCCATTCAGCCACTCTGTGCCTTTTGATTAGAGAATTTAATCTATTTACATTTTTAAGTAATTGCTGATAGGTAAGGACTTACTATTGCCATCTTGTTAATTGTGTTCTGGCTGTTTTTTAGTTCCTTTTTTCCTTTCTTTCTCTCTTACCGTCTTCCTTTGTGAATTGATGATTTTCTACAGTGTTATACTTTGATTCCCTTCTCTTTATCTTGTGTGTGTTTTCTTAGGTTTTTGTTTTGTGGTTACCCTGAGGCTTACTTGAAACATCTTATTGACATAATAGTCTATTTTAAGCTGCTAACAACTTAACTTTGATTGCATACAAAAATTCTACTGTTTTACTCCCCCTCCAGCATTTTATGTTTTTGGTGTCACAATTTACATCTTTTTATATTATGTATCCATTAACAAATTATTGTAGCTATAGCTTTTTTTTTTTTTTTTGCTGAGTAAGATTAGCCCTGACCTGACATCTGTTGCCAATCTTCCTCTTTGTTTTTTGCTTGAGGAAGATTAGCCCTGAGCTAACATTTGTGCAAATCTTCCTCCTCTTTATATGTGGGTCACTGCTACAGCACGGCTGATGAGTGGTGTAGGTCCACACCCGGGATCCAAACCCATGAACCCAGGCCACCAAAGTGGAGCGTGTTGAACTTAGCCACTATGCCGTGGGGCTGGCCCCTATCGCTATTTTCTAATACTTTTGTTTTTTAACCTTTATACTAGACTTAAGTGGATAACACACACCATATTACAGTATTAGAGTATTCTAAATCTGGCTATATACTTACCTTTACCAGTGTGTTTTATATGTTTTCATGTTATATGTTTTCATGTTAGTAATTAGTGTCCCTTCATTTTATCTTAAAGATCCCCTTTTAGCATTTCTTGTAAGGCTGATCTAATAGTGATGAACTCCCTCAGCTTTTGTTTTTTTGGGAAAGGCTTTTTATTTACTTCATTTCTGAAGGACAACTTTTCTGAGTAAAGTATTCTTGGGTGGCAATTTTTCTAGCACTTTGAAGATATCATCCCACTCTCTCTTGACTTGCAAGGTTTCTGCTGAGAAATCCACTGAACCCTTATGGGTATTCCTTTATATGTGAGTAATTTTTTTTTCTCTTGATATTTTAAAATTCTTTGTCTTTGATTTTTGACAGTTTTATTATAATGTGTCTTGGAGAAGATCATTTTGGATTTAAATTTTGAGGTGATCTATTAGTTTCATGAATTTAGATGTCCAAATCTCTCTCCACATTTGGGAAGTTCTCAGGCATTCTTTCTTTAAATAAGCTTTCTGCCCCTTTCTCTCTCTCTTCTCCTTCTGTTATTCTAATTACACATAGATTATTTCTTTTAATGGTGTCCCATAATTCATGTAGGCTTTCTTCACTCGTTTTCATTCTTTTTTCTTTTTGTTCCTCTGTTAGGATAATTTCAGATGACTGGCTTCTAGTTCACTAATTCTCTCTTCTGCTTGTTGAATGCCTTTGAAGTTCTCTATTGAAATCTTTAGTTGAGTCCTTGTATATTTCAACTCTAGGAATTTTGTTTGGTTTTATTTAGTGGTTTCTGTTTCCTTGTTGAAACTCTCATTTTGATCATGCTTTGTTTTCCTAATTTTATTTAGCTGTCTGTGTTTTCTTGTAGTATACTGAATTTCTTTAAGAGGATTATTCTGAATTCTTTGTCAGATTCATAGATCTTCATTCTTTTTAGGGTTAGTCATTGGAGCTGTATTAGTTTTCCTTGGTGGTATCATGTTTCCTTGATTATTTGTGATCTTTATGGCCTTGTGCTGGGTGTCTGTGCATTTGAGGAAGTAGGCAACTCGTCCAGTCTTTTTAGATTGGCCTCTATGGGGATAGTCTTTCACCAGTCGGCCTGTTCAGAGACTCTGGCTGAGTTGTCTGGTCATGTCCCCAGTAGGCTTACTGTAGAGTCCTTGGGGGGGAGGGGGGAAGCAAGAAGTCCAAAGTCCATTGGTGGAAAGCAAGAGGTCAGGGTGGTGATGATTTCTCATTGGCTGAGTTGCTGAGGTACTTGATATCTTGTTGGGGATGCAGTGTACATCTCTTCCTCTTGTGGTCTATAATTGATGATTCTTCCTGTTGACACTTCTTTCTGTTGAGGTCTGTAATTGACAATCCTTTCTGTAATTGATGTGGAGTGGGAGTGTGTGAGGGCTCCCCCTTTTGGCCTCCTGATTCTATTTTTTTTTTTTTTTAATTTTATTTTTTCCCCAAAGCCCCAGTAGATAGTTGTATGTCATAGTTGCACATCCTTCTAGTTGCTGTATGTGGGACACGGCCTCAGCATGGCCGGACAAGCGGTGCGTCGGTGTGCGCCCGGGATCCAAACCTGGGCCACCAGCAGTGGAGTGCGCGCACTTAACTGCTAAGCCACGGGGCCGGCCCTCCTGATTCCATTTTAAATGAGGTTTCTTTTTATTAATTTTCACAGAGAAAGGTTTTATCAGAATTTTTTCTGATAAGAGGTGGTGGTGTGTGGGGTGGAAGCAGAACAAGAGGTCTGTGAATGACTTAGATGAGAAAGGAGGGCCGACATTAGCATGTCCCAAAGTAAAAAACCTGGAGTCCTTTCTTCCAGGTTGAAAAAGGAAAACTGGGCTAAGTTTTAGGGAAAACAAAAGTCAACAAATACAATATTTTATTGTCGAAGTGAGGACGAAGGGGTTTGTACTTAACCTTAGAGGTGAGTCCATTTTGGGGCTTGGCTCACACTCAAAATGGTTACTCCAGGAAACTGAAATAAAGCCTTTCTTCCCTCTGTGCACCAGAATAACTGTTTTTGTTTACATAATTTCTGGAAGGTGCTTCTAATTCTTTTGCCCCTCAATTATCAGCTATACTAACTTGTGCATTATGAATGAGTTTTATGTACAAAATATTGTTGTCAGAAATATCTTCCAAAGAGGGGAACATTAGATAAAATCAACATGGTTAGAGGAGCCTCCCCTCTGTCCACTCGGCCACCGCCTGAGTTCAGATTCTCACTGTGGCATTCCTGGACCACTGCAATTGTCTCACAACTCCTTTCTTGCCTCATATCTCTTCCCATGAAAGATCTGTGTGGTTTGCCGTTCAGGGACATAGGCTGCTTTCCTCTCATCACATGGAGTCCTCTCCATTCAGCCAGGAGACGGGGAAAGAGCAAGTAAACAGCCTGTTGCTTCCACTCACATCCTGTTAGTGAGAATCCACTCATGTGGCCCCACTTAACTGCAATGGAGGCTGGGGACTGTTGTCTAGCTGTGCCCAGGGACAAGAGGAGGACATGGGTACTGGGGAGCACTGGCAGACTCTGCCATGGGGGGTGGTTCTTCAGATGCCGGCCCCGCTCTGCCATTTTCCTCCTCTCCTCCAACACTGGCTGTGGGACCACATGTCTTTGCAAGTGTTGATCATCCTGTCCACAGTGCCCGTCTAACTCATGTTCTGGGTGTATTCCACCCAGTGTTCCTCTTTTGTGAAACTGCCCTAGAATACCTGGTTAGAGGAACACTTTTTCCATGTTTCCATGTTGATTTTTAAAATTAATTTTTAATTTATAAAAATAATACATGCTTGTTCTGCACCCAGTTAGGCACCCCCCAGATCTGCCTTTTCAGAGATAGCACACGTGTAACTGGCTGTGTTTTCTCTTGAGGCTGTGGCCTGTTCAGAAATACACTGCCTTGTATTTATATAGAAATACACTGGGCCTTGAATAGCCAAGGCCAATGCTAAAGAATAAAGACAAAGTCCGGGGAACTCTCAATACCAGATTGAAAGACTTACATTAAAACTTATTAGGACACTCACTGTGGCATTGGCATAAGGACAAACCAGTGGAAGAGGGTGAATCCAGAAATAGCCTGCACATAAATGGTCACTTGATCTACACAAAAGCACCACTGCAATTTAGTGGGCGAAGAATGCCCTTTTCAATAAATCGTGCTGCATCAATTGCACATCTGTACGGAAAAAAATGAACCTAACTCTCAGCTCACCCCATACACAAAAATTAACTTAGGATGGAACAATATCTTAAGTTGAAGAATAAAAAATAAGGCTTCTAGAAGAAAATGTAAGAATATCTTCATGACCTCAGGATAGGCAAAGATTTCTTAAACATGACTCATAAGCACTAACCATAAAGATAAAAAGATAATTGGACTTCATCAAAATTAAGATATTCTGTTCTTTAAAATACACCATTAAGAAAGTGAAAAGACAAGTCAGAATCTGGGGGAAGAAAGTCACAAGGCATATATCCAACAAAGGACTCATATTCTAAACATGTAAAGAACACTTACAAATGAATAAAAGACAATTTTTTTTTTTTATGAGGAAGGTTAGCCCTGAGCTAACATGTGTTGCCAATCCTCCTCTTTTTGCTGAAGAAGATTGGCCCTGGGCTAACATCTGTGCCCATCTTTCTCTACTTTATATGGGACGCTGCCACAGCATGGCTTGACAAGCAGTGTGTCGGTCGGTGCCCAGGATCTGAACCTGCGAACCCCGGGCTGCCAAGGCAGAGCGTGAGCACTTAACCCGCTACACCACGGGGCCGGCCCCCCCCCCAATTTTCTTTTTAAAGGCAAAAGAATTATTAGGCACTTTACAAAAGAGGATATAAAAAATGGGCAATAAACATGTAGAAATATGTTTAATATCATTAATTATCAGAGAAATGCAAATTAAAATCACCAAGAGACACCACTGTACACTCAACAGAATGGACAAAATTAAGAAGAATGCCAGTGCTAAGGACAGCAAGTATATAGAATGCTCATACACTGCCACAGGTATGAAGAGTCATAGACAAAGACAATCACTACCTAAGCACTGACTGCATCTAAAGCATTTCCTACTCTAACTCAGAGTCTCCGCTGTCCAACTGCTGGGAGCTTGGATTCTGACAGCCCCTTTGTGTTGAGTGTGGTTCAGGATATTTTGACCAGAAAAGAGGCACTTGACACAAGGACTTGCGATTCAGTTTTTTTTCTGTACAATATAAAGGGCAAGAAATGCCACAAGGATAGAGTTGTTGCAAATACAATTCCACCGTGTTTTTCTGAGTCCACAGAAAAGGAAATGCCATGGAAAGTGTTTATTTATGAGTGTTAAACAGCGTTAACTTCATGAATACGGTGTTGACTTAGATTTCCATTTCCAACTTCATTTTTTATTCTTCTTTCAATTAATCCAATAGCTCTTTAAAGATTGTTTATAAAATAAAAATATTTTTTACTCCTGACCAGAAGCTTTCATTGAAATGTGGATTCTTGGAGCTGAAATTTCAGAAATATACTCCTCACACTTTAATTGGAAATAACCAAACGTTCAAAAGGCCAGGTCCCTTGTGCACCCCCAGGGAACACCTGGGCTGCCTGGGCAGGAACAGGCCTGTGCTGTCCTGTGGTGATGTGTCTCAGGCAAATGATGAACAACTTGCTCCGAAAGGTCTTCCCTCCTTCCTCAACCCTCCTCTGTTCTCTTCCTCCCTCCATCCCTGTTTGTCTCTTTCCTTCTCTTTCCCTTTCCCTCCTTTATTGCATTCTCACATTGGAAGGTGTGGTTTAGCTTTGCACAAACAATTGAAAGATAAAAAGAAGAGGAAATGTGATTGACAATTTGCCTGAATGTTCATATGATTTGGACATTTTTCATTAACAGTAAGTCTTCCCATTCCAAAGAAAGTGATTTGGGTCATCAAAAATAAGGCAACACTTGTGTGAAGGTAAGGACAGTGGGAGGCTGTGTTGGGAGGAATTACACAGACCAATTTGAACAGCTATGCATGTGACATGGATGTTCTTTAAAAAATTTTAAAGTGAAAACAAGATCCTATGTTTATTATAAATATGCCATCACAGTCTAAATATGCAAAATTATTGTCCAGCCTATTATTTCTGTCAAGTAGTAGTGAGTGATACAAATTTATGTGTTATTTTAATGACTATTGATCATCATATTATTTCAGGACATTTATCACTGGAATATAATCACAAGCTATGACCAACTAACATGCTTACTGTTTGATTTTTATTTTTTTATTTTTTATTTTTGTGAGGAAGATCAGCCCTGAGCTAACATCCATGCCAATCCTCCTCTTTTGGCTGAGGAAGACTGGCCCTGAGCTAACATCCGTGCCGATATTCCTCCACTTTATATGGGACGCTGCCACAACATGGCCTGACAAGTGGTGCGTCCCTGCGTGCCCGGGATCCGAACCCGGGCCGTCAGCAGCGGAGCGCGCACACTTAACAGCTACGCCACAGGGCCGGCCCCCTAGTGTTTGATTTTTAATCCAATTTTGTATAAATGTACAATTCTAATAGTTGTGCCAGTAAGTGCACCAGACGTTCCTTAAAAGCAGATGCATTTGTTCTTAACCTACCTTGAAATCCATCTAAGACAATGGTTTCAATCCCTCTCTGTTCATTAGGTTCACCTGGGGCACTTTAAAAAATACTGATACCTGGGCCTCACCTCTGGAGATCCTATTTGACTGGTCTGGAGTGGGGCTTGGGCAACGGTATGTTTAAATAGCTCCCGCCAGCCCATGATAGGACAGTCATGGCTGAGAACCACTGACCCAAGAGCTCTGTGATGGTGGGGCTGGAACTAACCTCATGAGAATGATATTTGACTCCTGGCTCAGAGCCAGGACCCTGAGGACATTTTAATGCAGAAGGCTCCAGAGTAAAGTGGCAGGAGCAGATGTGGAACAACAATATATTGAAAGGACAGAGGAAAAGGCTACTGACTCCAGGGAGGACAGTCCTGGCACCTGCTAAGGGCACTTAGTCACCAGCGTTTGTTGAGCATCTGCTCTATGCTGGATGCCGAGTTGTGTTGAGTGCTGGGGGCTGTTGTTGGGGGTCCCCAAGATCACCTTCAGGTTCAGTAAATCACTAGAAAGAATCTTAAAACTCGGAAAATCTGGCTCTCTCTTTCCCCACCCCCCTAGCTTTGTGCCTGAGGCGCTGAGCTTCTTGCCATTCAGCTGACCTTGCTGCCTCGGGCGGGAGCACAGCTTAAGCCAGTGAGTACTAGAGGAATCAAACAGGAGCAATGTCAGCAAGATGGAGGACTAGGAGATCCCAACCCTCACTCCATACAAAAGCCATGATGAAGTCAAATGTCCACAGATGAGGGTAACTCTGCAGAACCCTGGAGTACATTTAGGAGCTGCAGTGACCCAGAGGAGTGCAAAGACCAGGGATGGCTGCATAGAAAGGAGTAGGAAGCACTCTGCCTAAATTGCCCCATCCCCCAGGCTGGTGCGGCACTGGGAGGAATCACCTTGGCTGGCTGTGAGTTCCTCTTGGTGAGAGAGAGGGAGAGCGGGGGACCTCTGCAGCTTTGCCACGGAGGATTCCAGCAGCACTAGCTACTCCTGCAGAAGACTCCTGCAGTCGTTGCTGATACAGACCCCCGCCGCCAGATCTGCCTAGAGTCAGAGCTACTGTTTCTCCTGGAGCTGGAGCTACCAAGGGTCACACTGCCCGCCCCCCCCCGGAGCTGGAATTAGAAAAAAGAGTTTAGACTAACCAGAGCCCTGAAAAAGCCTTCTAAATCCTACCTGCCCACTCCAGGATCACCGCGTTCTTCCCTAAGGGAATGTGAGAAAATGAAGGAGGCGGAAGCCAAAGTCAAATGCTGTCACAGCACCAATCAATCTTTGCTGTAAAGTTTCATGTTTCATGGAATGATCCAATCAATGATTTAAGAATAATAGTAATAAAAACAGAGCAATCAGCTCTACTTGAATGTTCAGAATCCAAGGAGTAATGGCATTCTGGCTTTGAAGCCTCTGTCCTTATTTACATAGCAAATGAGACTAGTATTCACGGCCTTTGGAAAGATGCTCTTTCATATTTGACACTGAGCTCATCTGTACAAATAGAAAACCTTGAGAAAATGTGAGTCTGTCTTCCCTAGAGGCCACCATCTATTATGGAAACCCTGAGAGCCCCCCTTTGTCGTCCTTGCTGGGTCTGGACGTCGCAGCCACCCCAGCACACATCCAGCCCAGCCAGCTGCCCTCTGACCAGCCTTCAGATGGATCTATAGTCGCCACAGAAACCTCAGGCTCACTTAGCGACGGGCTCACCAGGCCCCTCTCTGCCCTGACGCCATTCTCCTCTGGCTCATGTGACTGTCCTGTGGTAAACGGGACCTGAGATGTCCCTCACCTGCTCACCACTGCCTGCTTGTCTGGTGTCAAAAGCAGCCCCTCGAGCAGCACTGCAGACCACCACCTACTATGAAAATCAATCTGATGTCCAAAATGTGTATGTCCTACAGTGTCCTCGTGTGTGTTTTGTGTTTTTCCATTTGAAAAGCAAGGATGATCCCAACATCTACGTTAGGAAGGATTAGTCAGCTGAGATTTGCTCTCTGAGGTTTTAGACAGTCACGGCTCTAAGAATGCCCTAGGCAGGGCCTTTCACATGGTGATGGAAAACCAACGTGCTGACATGAATGAAATGATGATGCCGAATGATTTTCATCCATTATTAGTCTTACGGTGGGTAATATTTAGGGTACTTGTTTAATATAGAATGATTCCCTTACCAGCTTTGTCCCACTCTCATACCTGGGCACCTGGAGCAGAATTCTTAAAATATGAAAAAGGTACATGTACTAGAGGAAAAGGAAGAAAGAATTCCTCTATTTGTTCAACCAAATGGCTAAATGCATGGTGAACAAGAGCTGAGAATCTAAAAACAGTCACTTCAATTTACGCAAAACAAAGTAACATCTAAAGTTACATTAAGCATGAACACACCTGCTGTAACGATTCTAAAAACATATTAAAAGTTGTCAGGCAATCAGCTGCCAACATAGTGCAGTGAAAAAATGGCGTGCCCAAGTGGGGGATCAGGTCCCGGGTGGGAAGCTGGGAGATGTTGGGCGAGTCACTGAGTGTCTCAGTGTCTTCATCTGTAAGGCGTGGATGTTAAGGTCACAGGGCTGCCGTGAAGAGTAAATGTGACAAAGAATTTGGGAACACTTTGTCAGTGCTATTCAAATGTTCTTGTTTTAAAATGTATTGGTTTTAGAGCTATGCGAATGGGGTGTTCAAACATTTAAAAATTGTTCACCACATGTGGCAGGGTTCAGAGAGCCCTGAGTCACAAAAGTCAGCCACACTGGCTTTGGGGGCGATGCTGGAGTCTGGCTCTGAGAACGCTGCTGCTGCTGCTGCTGCTGCTGTTGCCAGTTGGGCTCGTTCTCCTCCGCCTTCCATGGCTCCTCAAGACCCCACCCCCACCCCCACCAGTAGCACAGACCATACTTCAGCACAAGGTAGATTAAATACACTTTTGTAGTTGACCTATACAGTTAAGCACCAAGCATAATTAAGCTTCCGTGTGAAAAAGTCTGGCAATTTCCAAAGAAACCACAAACAAACGCGCGTTTGGAGATCAGCATATTTGGAAATTGAGGACTGTCTGGGCAATATTTTTTCATATGTAGACCTGGCATGGTTTTTCTGTAAATTAGATAAGGTGCATCGGCAGCTAAAGATGATATCCTGGCTAATGTTTAAAGCTACAAGCAAGTAGTAAAGTCATGAGTTGTGATTCTATTTATACTTCTATTGCCAAAACTTAATCAAATGAGGAGTAGAATGGAGCTTCCTCAATTTGATGAAAGTTATCTATAAAACAACCCACAGACAAATATGGTGAAATACCGAACATGTTCCAGCTAAGTTGGGAACAAGACAAGGATGTCCACTCATGCCACATCTATTCAACATTGTACTGGAGGTCCCAGACAGTACAGAAAGTAAAGAAAAATGAATGAAAGTTATAAAGATGAGAAAGGAAAAGTTAAAGGTGTCTTTATTTGTAGATGTTGATTCTGTGCATAGAAAATTCAGAGGAATTCACATGATGGAACTTTGTGAGGAGCTGAAAATGTTCTATATTTTGAGCTAGGTGGTGGTTACACAGGTACAAACTCATGTAAAAGTCACTCAGCTGTACACTTCAGATTTATGAATTTTACTTTTTATAAATTATACCTCAAAATAAGCTATAAAGATTTAAAAATAATTTGCATTTATCTATAACCACTGATGGTTTTAAAGCATGTCTGCAAGTTATTTGACACGCCTCCCTTTAACATGTGGAGCTTAATTCCCCTCCCCTTGAATGTGGGCTGGACTTTGTGACTCACTTATGATGAATGTAAGTGATGCTATGTGACTTCTGATACTAGGTCATAAAAGGATAACGCTTCCACCTGACTTCTCCGTCTCAGAAGGTTTGCTCTGTGTGAAGCCAGCTGCCGTGTCATGGAGACATTCACGTAGCCTTGTGTGAAGAAGCACACAGGACGAGGAACCGACACCTCAAACCAACAACCAGTACCAACTTGCCAGTGTGTGAGTTGGCCAATATGCATGTCGATCTCCAGCCCATAAAGCTATCAGAACTTGTGGCCCTGATCTACCTTTTGACTACAGCCTCGTGAGAGACCCAGAGCCAGAACTCAGTTGAGTTGCTCCTAAATCCTTGCCCCATAAAAACTGCAAGAGATAAATTGAGCCAGCCCTGATGGCCCAGCGGTTAAAGTTCGGCGCACTCCACTTTGGCAGCCAGGTTTGTTTCCTTGTTGCGGGACCACACCACCTGTCAGTTGCCATGCTGTGGTGGCTCACACAGAAGAACTAGAAGGACTTACAACGAGGATATACAACCATGCACTGGGGCTTTGGGGAGGGAAGAAAAAAAAAGAAGATTGGCAACAGATGTTAGCTCAGGGTGAATCTTTCTTGGGAAAAAACAAAACAAAAAAACCTGCAAGAGATAATAAATGTTTATTGTTGTTTTAAGCCAGTAAACTTGAGGGTAATTTGTTATACAGCAATAGACAATATCTATCCTCAGATTTATTGGTTATGTTTGAGTAGGAGACTTCACACCTGTAAATGATTGAAATGTTTGAGGTTCTTTATATCTTATGTTCTAATCTAGAAAACCAGTTTTGAGTGCTGTGTATGAGGTATTATTTAAATTGAAACATATCTGGGCCTGATAATAAAAAATGCAAGTAATACTATGTTATTAAATTTCTAGTTGTCCCTTTTCACTTTTGGGCCCCAAATGAACACAAAGTCTCTGCATATTCAGAATAGGTTCACTGTAGCCATGGTGGGTAATGTTGGAGCAAACCACTGAGTGAGAACGAGAGATTCATAATAAAGTTCCTCTGAGGAATTTTCCCTTGTGGCAAGCCAGGGCACGAAGACTGAAGACCCCTCTTGTCAAAGTGACCGTGTGAGGGAGCACGAGGAGGAAGCTGCCCCTTCTCCGTGAACAGTTCTTGGCCTCTAACCAGTTGCTTGTTGGTCTCATTAAACTAATTTTGTTCTTCTAAACTAGATTTCAAGTCCCTATAAATCGTCTTCTTGTTTATGCTTTTGAAGCACTGAGAAGTCAGGTTGGTACTCATCAGATGATGAATGTCTGGTTAGTGCGCATCACAACAGCTGCCACCCAGCCGGCCGTGTGCTCACGGCCACCTTCAGCTTTCAGAACTAGTTACAGTTGCTGTCATTCTTACAACGCACACACTGAATGATCCTACGTAGAAAAGCACAGGGATCTTTCTTGTTGCTTATTGCTCAGCGCACTCGGAGAAATTTAATTCCTAGCAACATGCCTGTTTTGCAGCCCAAGGGTTTCTCCTTCAGATTAGCCCTTTCAGGATTAGTGGGAAGAAAGCTGCACAGATGCTTCCCCGCTCAGTGTGCTTGTCTTTAACACTGCTTTCCTAGCCTTGCTATTCGGTCCAAAATTTCAACAGCAAGTTTGTTAAATGAGCCTTTCAAAATACATGGTCATGAATCATTTTAAGAGTAAAATGGTTTAAACTATAGGTGCTGGAAACAGGTAAGCACCTGATAATGGATATGTAAGAATTTCCCCTCAAGAAGTCATTAGTATTTCTCTACAACCACTAGTGGTTTTCTTAGGGCGTCGATTTTCTCTGGAAAGGAAGGAAAAGTTAAAGGACAGGAATAAATATCTGAATAGCCAGGCTCTTCTGTGCTTCCGGGGAGTTGTCCCTGAGCTCAGGCGTGCTCTCGACGCCTTTCACACACACAGTGTGTCCTTGTGTGAAGCCTGACACTAAAAAACAATTGGAGGGGAAAGATGAGCAGGTACAGATGGTAAAATGCAGACATCAGTCGAAACTATTCTTAAGCTGACAAAGTCAAGATTCAGTAATAAAACCATTAATTTCAAGGAATACAGAAGCAGAAGGGTTTTATGTCAGAAGAGATAATTTTGTAAGCAAGGATCAGAGTGGAAATCAACGCTTGATAATAATGATAGTGATGATGGTGATGATTTAAAATATCATGAAAATAACATAAAAACACTTCTTCCCTGAAAAGCTTGAAGACCTTTCAGAATTAGGTGGAAAATGAGAACACTGAAGTAAGATGATAGAACCCTGAGAAAATTTCTTTTCTAAACAAAGGAGCTTTGGAAAACCTAAGCTGGAGGTAGATAATAAAAGTTTGGGGGATGTGTGCATGCACTGTTGTGTGAATAAAGCTAAGTTGCCTGCATTCTGCTCCAGCTGGAGTTTTGACAGTTAACATGAAATGAAATGAGCTGTGGTCAAGGGAAGAGGAGGTGAGGGTCCTGGGGAGCTGAGGGGAACACGCAGCAGAGGTGATGAAAGGCAGATTTATAGACAAAAAAGGGAAAACCTAATGGGGAGATGGGAAATGTCAGACTGAGGGACATTTTTGGTCACTGGAACCTTTGGCTCAGTGGGGCCAAGGCTGGACACGGTGGTGGTGGTGAAGGGACAGGTGTCAGAAGGTTTTGGTCCATAACCTCAGGACAGGCGCCTCTCTCCCTTTCATCGCCTCCTCAGCCAAGAGCCCCTGGGCTTATGTACATTTGATCCTGCAGTGGGAGTGTTATGCATTTCGTTCTCACTTTGATCCGAGAGATTAGTGTGTTCTTCACCATGTTCTTCATGAAGAGGGTGGGGACAGGCAGGATTTAGAGGAACCCAGGGGACCCAGCCTACAGAGGCTATGCTTGGAGGCAGAGGGCATCGTAGCTTTTTCCCCAAGACAAAGTGAAACTTTGCAGAAAGCCAGGAGAAGACTCAGCTCCCAGAGTGTCCTCGTGTACACGTTTGGCATCAAAACCAGTTGCCAAATCCAGCCCAGCCCCTGCTGAGGGATCTTGGGCCAGCTGCTTGACTTCTGCGAGTGCTCCTCTCGTCTGTAAAATCAGGACATTGTTGCTGATGATGATATGGCTCCTTAGCTCCTGGTGTTATGAATAACACATAAAATGTGCAGGGGCGCGTGCATGTCAGCTGTTCTTGCTGTAACTCAGGGCTGGAGTCCTTGGTCCCATGAAATCCCAGATCCACCGCATCTGGCCTGTAGCAGGGCTTCCTGGAATAGGGTATGACAAATTCTTCATGAACTTGCTGAGTGCAGACGCACCTCAGGTTCCAGGGAAAGCCATTTCCAGACCCCTGATCAGCCCCAGTAGGCGGTAGGGGCTCCTCTGCAGACACGGTGGGGCAGGAGCAGACCTAGTGTCTTGTAGTTTATGCAAGACAAGCTCCACTTTACATAAGTTTCAGCAATTACAAACTGCTTCAGAGGTCTGAGTCTAGATTCAACAGTTTGAAACCTTGATGAATAGAATCAAAGAAAACATACTATTCAAAGGCTACCAGGTCTTTTCCTCTTTTCTGAGAGGTAAAGTCTGAATTAATAATTATTCTGTTTGAGAAAAGGAAAAAAGAAATCCCACTATTGGTTTTAGGTTTTCAGAGGTGAAGCCAAGATCCTACTCTGGAATGGAGTTCAAGACAATGCAGAACTACATGTTTTTCTACACTAATGTCCAAGGTGGTCCTCACTGTGGGTAGATTTGCATTTCTGTGTTGATTTGTTCACTCATTCATTTAACTAGGATGCACTGAGTCCTACTATGTGCTTCGCTCTCCACTAGGCCCTGAGTGCTGCCCTCGTGGAACTCACAGCCTAGTGAGGGAGACAGACACCAATCACACCATCACGTCTCTCATGCTGAGTGCTGTGCAGCCAAGGGCATGTGTGGTGGGAGACAGGCTTGGTCTTGGAAGACTTCCCTGAATAGTGACTTTTAAGCTGAGATCTGTAGGATGAGTCAGACTCGCTTCAGCAGCAGATAGACTAAAATTGGAACAATACGGAGATTAGCATAGCCCCAGTGCAAGGATGACATGCAAATTCGTGAAGTGTTCCATATTTTTTGCACAACAATGTGAATGTATTTAATGCCGCTGAATTGTACACTTAAAATGGTTAAAATGGTAAATTTTATGTTATGTATATTTTATCACAATAAAAAAGAGGAGTGTGTTGGGAAGGTCCCATCCTAGGCAGAGGGAACAGCAGGTACAAACATCTTGTGGGAAGAAGGAGCGTGGATGAGAGGGAATGTGGGTTAAAGCCATCAGGGCTGGTTTGTCAAGATTTGGGGGATGGTGTGTAGAGCAAGATGAGGCTGGAGTCGCAGGCAGAGGCCAGACCACAGGCCAGAACCTGGACGTTGACCTGTGTCCTGAGACTAGTGGGATATTGTGGAGGGCTTTCATCAGGGTAGTGACATAATTTGTGTTTTAAAAAATCACCCTGAACTAGGGTGGAGAGCAGGTGGAGGGGCAGTGATATGGCTGACCATTTGGGAAGGTGTCAGTGTGCTTCAGATGAGAGATGGATGCTACTTGCACTAGGGTGTTGGGGTTGAGTTGGAGAGAAGTGGATAGATTTGAGAAAAGTTGGAGGGCAAATGGCTGAACTTGTTGATGGGTTGCTCTGGGGGTGAGGGAAGGGACCAGTCAAGAAAGACCTCTCTGTTTCTGGATGGATGGTGATGCCAGAGACTGGGACAGGAAGCAGAGAGAAGGATTTTGGAGAGGCAACTCTTGATTCTTGTTTTGAACATGTTGAGTCTGTGGGCCTCAGGGAGGTTTGCAGCTGCCAGCGCAGGAGATCCTATGCACAGGGCGTTGGCTCAGGGCTCACTTAGGCCCACGCTGGTTTCTGGCAGGGTCTCTGGTGATACTACCTGGGTCGCAGCACAGTGCTGTTCTCTGAGGCATATCTGTCACCAAGCACGTGAGGACATAAGGCTACTCCCGAGAGAAAACAGACGGAACGCCCAGTCTGCCTCATGCAGCAGGCTGGCCTGCTCAACTGGGCAGCTGACAAAAACAATTTCTTCTTCTTCTTCTGAGTGGCTGCTCCCAAAGAAGCCCCGTTGGCTTTGTGACAGAATCTTGACTAAACCGTCCGTGGCGTGGCGTAGATCAAATGGGGTTGGGTGCACACAGCTGGGCTGCCATCTGCGTGTCCAACTGGGGTCCTCTAGACTCGAGGGTGAGCCGTCATCAGAGCGCTTCTGAAATGTCAGCGTGGAGGGCAGATCCTGGTGCTGAGCGACTGAAGCAGTGTTGTGTCCAGTCACAGGCTTGATTCTCTGAACAGCCACCTTTTCATTTAATGATTCTGGAAAATCAAAAACATACACATTCAAGATCCACCCAAGGCAGAAGTAGCATTGTATTTTTGAGCTTCTCTTCTCCCTGCCTCTAGCCTCTCCATAATCCTGAAAACCATCCCAGACCCATTCTGAAGTAACCTCATTCTTTATTCACGCCCCACTGATAAAAGATGTGTAAAAGCTTCAGCTGAACAATCAAATGTCAAGAAAACAACATTTTAAAAGGCTCTAACTCTAGGACATACCATCTAGGCAACTAAGCACATAATAAATGCCTGCAATTAGTCACACATGCCTCAAGAAGTAAATCCTGGCAGGACTGAACGGGCAACTTCTCATCTTGCTCAGGACTGAGTCCTCTCAGCATACAAATGTGGGGTGTGGTCAGAAACAATGCTCTGGAAGGGGCTGGTCATAATTAGTTTAAAAGTGGATAAGGGTGTGAGACAAACCCTTAGGTTTGATAGTAAACATGTCCTGAGGGAAACTAATCTACAAAGGTCAGCCAAGATGACCTTGATGTGTTCTCAAGAAAATACAAGACTATGTATGTAAAGCTACAAATAGACAGATAAACATTATAAGCGTGTCTGAGGAAAGCATTCTATTATGAAAATAGAAGGGGAATAGTACACCTGGAGTGGAGGAAAATGGGTCAAACAGCAAGAATGTCTGGGGTTTTGCCACAGCTGCAACTCCACCTTAACCAAGCAGCATTCTTTAATTAATTTGGCTCTGAATGTTGGCTTTGCTGCAGGTGGAAGAAGGCGCCAACAAGCTGGTACAACGATTCTGAATCACTGAACAAAATATTCCTTACTGTAAATTGCTACATTGTTATTCAGATTTATATAAACTCTTTAATAAGTCTGGTTTGTGCTAGTCAGTTCCATAGCCTCTACACTGCTTTGATCTTCCTCATGAACCCACAGTCTGTCGGGTGGCAGGACACTTTAGACAATTAACAGTATTCTGGCTTAAACAGAACATTTTGAATTTGAGCATTTGGTCTATTTAAAGTTCCATTCTGGTTTAGGGCTGGTTTAAATATTCTCTTCTGTATGGCTCTTAAACAAAAGCTCAGTCTTTGAAATGTCACCATCCTGTTTTCCCCCTTCTACAAAATGGTGTCCCAGAGTATGAAGCTTGTTGTATAATAACAAATTTGACTGGGCTTTGTCCCTGGATCCTGGGAGACTAAATCCTAGGAATTTCCTGAGTAATAGGAGTGTCTTTGTTATTCATGAGCCCCTTGGATCACACCCCAGTTTATCCTAACAAGATGACTCAGAATGGAGGACCAGCCAGGTGATTAGAGGGCTGGGGCTTTGGGCCTGCCCCACCTCCAGGGAGCAGAGGGGAGCTGGAGATTGAGTTCAGTCACATGGCCAATGGTTCTGTCAATCACGGCTATACCATGAAACCCCAAAGAACTTGGACACTGAAGCTTGTGGGGCTTCCTGCTTGGTGAAGACCTTAGTATGCTGGGAGAGTGATGCACCCTGACTCCACGGGTACAGGCCATGGAAGCTTTATGTTCTTGACTCTTCCAGACCTCGTCCTATGTATCTATTCATTTATCTGGTCCTGATTTGAATCCTTTATAATAAAACTATATTTATAAGTATAGTGCTTTCCTAAGTTTTGGGAGTCATTCTAGTGAATTATCAAAACTAAGGGGAGGGGGGCATGGGAACCTCTTGGAACTTGGGCCATTTGGTCAGAAGTGCAGGTGGCAGGGGGACCCCCAAATTTATAGCTGACATGTCAAGTGGGGACAGTCTTGTTGGGACCATGCCCTTTAAGCTGTGGAGTCTGATGCTAACTCCGGGTATTTGCATCAGAGTTGAATTGTATTGCTGTGTGCAAAGGCTGTACTCGTGCAGGGATGGAGAGTACCTGCCCTGCCTGAGTGTCCTCTGGATTCTTGCTGGGCCACATCGCCCAGGTAAGATTAGTTTCTCTTAACTTTATTTCATTCCATGTCTTTTTGTCTCTAGTTCACATAGGTCTTGGGAAAGAGTCATAAATGCATAAGTTGTTATTTTGTTTATTGTTATGCCATTCACACAGCTTGTAACTTTTCTTTTTTAAGTAGTTAAAAAGTCAAAATTTCTCAGGAGGTCTGAAAATCATATTTTCAACAACTGGGGTCTGTGCATCCAGTATATGGGCCGTTATCCAGGATGATGTTGAGACGAATGATGACAGTACACTTCTCTGAAAAACTGATTCCAGGATCAAGCACTGAAGTGATGTAAGGACCTACTCATGAACACAGACGCTCTGCTGCCTTAAGAAACAAACTCCTCCCAACTCATTACTCAGGGGAGGCAGAGGTGGGGATCAGCCGCCGCCACCACCACTCATCTCAGTTGGCTACACAAGATTCCTTGAGCATGGGTTCTGCTGAGGGCCCTCTGCTCCACCCCTGGGGCATCTGTTCTCCTTGGGCAGCAGCTGCCATCCTCCACCTCATCACTAGTGCAGGTTCCTCCACCCTGGCTGCAGGTGAGCATCACCACGGGAGGGTGATAAAATGCCCACAGCTGTCCTTACCTTCAGACAGTCTTGCCTACCTAGGATAGGTAATTCTCCTGGGCTCTGCTAGTCATAGCCTTGCAAGGCACTGTGCTCTCTGCTTGCCTGCAGCTGCTGGCTTGGTTAACGCCAGGGAGAAAAGGTCTCTCCCTGGCTGTGTCTCCTGATGCGCTCTTGGACCAGGCACATTCCGTCTCACTCTTAGCTTTTACAACTAGAAAGAGAGTTGTCAGTTTGAAATCCTTCATCTAGTTTTGCTGGTCCAAATAAGCTTCTCCAAATTAACATTAATAAAACCAACAACTACCTTATTTCATGAGAACTTATGCTGTGTTAAAGGTTTCACATGCATTTTCTTTTTCTTAGCCTTTTTATTGTGAAATATGACACATATACAGAAAGACTTTACAAAACAAAAATATATATCTGAGTGAATTATCACAAAGTAAACACTCATGCAAACATCACTTAAGTTAAAAAAGAGATACAGCATGGCCAGCACCCCAGAAACCACCTTCTCACCAACCCCTCATTCCCCATCAAAGGTAGCCTCCACCCTGACATTTACGGTAACCACTTCCTATTCCTTTTGATTGTCCATCACCAAATATGCATCTCCAAAGTTGAGTTTTGCCTTGCAGTTTGTCAGTTTCACACACATGGAATCTCATGTCATGTGTTCTTTTGTGTCCAGCTTCTTTTGCTCAATATCACATTTGAGATTCATCCATATTGCTGTATGTAACTGCAATTCATTCATCTTCATTGCTATAGAACATAGCATTGCAGGAAAAAAAATCCATTTATCCACTCTATTGTTGAACAGCATCTGAGCCAATTGTAGATTATGGTCATTGTAACAATGCTGCTATGAACATTCTTTTTTTTTTTTTTTTTTAAAGATTTTATTTATTTATTTTTTTCCCCCGCAAAGCCCCAGTAGATAGCTGTATGTCACAGCTGCACATCCCTCCAGTTGCTGCTTGCGGGACGCGGCCTCAGCATGGCCGGAGAAGCGGTGCGTCGGTGCGCGCCCGGGACCCGAACCCGGGCCGCCAGCAGCGGAGCGCGCGCACTTAACCGCTAAGCCACGGGGCCGGCCCTGCTATGAACATTCTTAATGTGTGTCTCCTGATGCACACAGGAATTGCTGGGCCGTGGGCCATGCTCCTCCTCCAATTGAGTAGATGATGCTGAGCCATTTTCCAAAGTGGCTGCATCAATTTACATTCTCACACTCCGTACTCTGGTCAACACTTGGTATTGCCAGTCATCCTCAGGTCAGCTGTCCTGTGAGTGTATATGACAGCCACTATGGTTTTGCTTTGCATTTCCCAGTACAGTGAGGTAGAGCACCTACCCTCTTATGTGTTCATTGGCCACCTTGGTATCTTCCCCTGAAAAGCGCCTGTTCAGTTCTTTTCCTCACTCCTCCACTGGGTTATCTGCTCATCTCTTATGAGTCACAGGACATTCTGAATGCAAGCCTTCTCTGTTATATATGATAAAACACCACTTTCACTCCAAGGCCTGACTCCTTATTCTCCCAAATGATATACCCAGATGAACCAAGTTTCCAATTTTAAAGTATACCATGTACCTTTTCTCATGTGATCCTTCCAAAATTCCTATGAAGTAGAATTATTGCCCCCATCCTGAGGGTGAGGAAATCGGTGCTTATGGAGGTTAGCTGACGTGCCTAGTAAGTGGCAGACCTGAGATTAGTTCTCAGATCAGCCTGACTCCAGAGCCCACGCACTTAATCCCTAGGCTCTGCTAGTAACAACTTTGTGTTTGAGCCTTGGTCATAGTCCCAGCAAGCAACACTTGAAAAGCAGATTTGTGGATTTCTGTTCCTTTGTTAATCACTCTCCCACCCACTACTCAACACAGGACAGGTACACATTAACTGTTGACTGCTAAGTATTAAATATTTACTCAAAAATACTGTGAATTTAATCCTGGGACAAGTCTTGGAAGAGAAATATTATCAGGCTACACTTGATAAAAAGTTAGCTCTAGTTAACCTCTTTTATTTTTTTCAGCCAAGTTTTAACACCCAAACTCAATCACTTGGCATGGTCCTCTGAATCATAAGACTTGACATGGGAAAGATCAAAGGTGAGAATTCAAGCGACATCTTCTGTGTCCCCCACGTGTCCACTCAGCATCACAGGGTCCCTGCCCCGGGTTGCATTTGGGAGCACTTGGCTGACTACATGTGGTAAAAAGGACAAGAGTGATGTCAGACTCATGGTGTTTCGTCCTATGTTCAATGTATGTCAGACACAGGACAGCGAAAAATAGAGGGATGGAAAAGGAATACCCAACAAGTGCTAACCAAAGAAAGCTGGGGTAGAAATATTAGTATTAGAATAACTCTAAACTCTGTGATTTCTTTGTTACACACAACAAACATTTCCAACCCCACCTGCCAGCCGCTCAGTCTTCGGCATTCATCCAGGCTACCAGTCCTTGCATTCTATTTATTTTCAAGTGGTCTTGTAAGAAAGCGTAAGGTTCTTCCCTTCTGCTTGTGGGTAAAGAAGGGCAATGCCTGGTGGTGAGCTGGACACTCTTCTAGTGCAAGGCTGATGAGAGAAGTTTCAGCTTTGACCTGACCTTGAGGCGTCACCATTGATTCTGAGGTTTTGCACCAAGACTAATTTCTCTTGAATCCTGGCTCTATTCTCAGCTATATTTATGACCAAATCCTCAGAGTCAGATCTTTTGTGTTAAATTAACCTCTGGCAGGAAGAGAGGCATGTGTCAGTTGACCTAGAAAGAGGGATGGATCCTGAAGGCTCCACTACTGATGGAGGGCAGACTGCTGGGACAGATGTCTGGAGGTGCCACTGCGGGCCTCGCACAGTGGACCCTCCCAGCAACACAGGGGGCCTGCAAAGAAGTGAACTCTGCTGAAGAAAAGTTAGTTGCTTGGACTTAAAAAGTTCAGTTTGCTCCTCCTCTCCCTCTTATTTAAACTAGAGAAAAAGGTGAAAAGAGTAAGTACAGAGAAACAGAGAGTGGAGGGAGGGAAAGAATCGGTGTCTAAAATGCTGATCCTTTGAAGACATCCGATCAGTTTCCAGGACTGGCCTCCCTTGCAGCTCCCTCAACTTCCTGTGCTGTGGGGCCTCTGGGGAGCAGCTCTGTGAGGGAGCTGTCCTTGGCGTCGTACTCCTCTGGGTACTTTGAACTTTTGTCTTACTGTGGGTGTGTGATACTGTTTGAATTTTTAATATACAGAAATAAACGAGCAACTGCCCAACATCTGTTTAGTGCTCTGGGGTGACAGGGACACTTTCCTAGACATCAGTCAGCCCAGAGCAAGGGGGAAACTTCTCTCCTGTCTTTGCTATGGGGCAGGGGTCCCAAACCTCCACTGCTCCAACACCACAGACACAATTTTTACCAATATGTGAATATGTATACACTTCTATTAAGATTCTACCAGAATCTCAATCAGGTTTTCCCAATATGAATATGTAAACATATTCATTAAGCATTTTTAAAAAGCCTTTTACCCATTGTCTAATTGCCACATAGTAGGAGGTGCTGGAGGTGAGAAAAGACTGAAAAGACTCATTCCAGTTGGGGTGAAGTAAAGGAGGCTTCCCCCAGCCCAAGGCTTCTGAGAAGCTGGCCTGCGCCACTGAGGATGGATAGGTTTTTAAGGAACCAGCCTGTATTTATTGCACTGGGGTGCCGCCTGGGCATCAAGGAGATCTCTGAAGAGATGAGAATTTTCTCCCTGGGACGAACTGTAGCGTACTTTAGGACCAACCGAAAACAAACGATGTTTAGAATATTGAGCCCTTGGCGGAAGTTCACAGGCAGGGGTGACTGACAGGTTAAGATCACCACCACAGGAAGTGTCCTTCTGAGATGCAGTGCAATCATAAACAGTCCACTCTCTTGCCTACCTGCCTCTTGCTCTCCTAGGCCCAAGAGAGTGGGATGTGTGGGATCTAGAATGTTCCACATCTCCATTTACTCCAGTTACTCCAGTGTGCACCATTCTAATCAAAACTTTCATTTTGAATGTCAACATTTCTGAGACTGTGAATTCCAAAGGTACAAAAAGAGAAAAGGAAAAAAATGTCCTGAATCACAGTCCCGAGCAAACCTCAGCTGAGAAGAGCAGCTCCTCCGGCAGCTGCACTGTGACCACAGTTTACACCTGAAAAACCGCAGTGGGCACTAAAGCCAGTGTGGAGGCCAGCAGTCAAGGTGACCTTGGCTCCCAGCTGATTCATTTGATCTTGTTGCTTAAACCACACCTTTCTACTATCGCCTCCTCTCAACAGGCCTCCTGCCACATCAGCAAGCAGTGGAGCCCGATCTGCTCACTGCCCCCTGAGGGTTGTACGTGGGGTATAGACACAGGGGCAAATAGAATGTAGGGGACCTTGCATTTGGTCAAGAAGACAAGTGTCCTCAGAAGAGGCAAGAATGGAAAAAGTACATTGTAGACTTGAATGCTGAAACATTACTAGCTGACATTTATTGCAGACTTCTGATGTTTCAGGAGCTGTTCAGACACTTTGCTTCTGTGATCTTCACAGCAGCACCAAGAGGTAGGAACTTGAGCAGTGAGGGAACTGAGGCTCGGACAGGTTCAGGGACTTGCCTAAGGTCTCCAGTGCGGAAGGTGCAGGCTGGGACTCTCACCTGGCAGCCTGGGGGCTTTGGAGAGTCTTGATGCATATAAGCATGCTAATTAGCCTGAGGAGTTCAGCAGTAAACCTGGAAAAATAAAGCTATTTATAGCTCTTCAGAGTTTCTCACACTTAGTTCTAACAATGAGCCCCCTTGCCTACACCTCCCCCTGCCTTTTTAAATGAGGTTATGATTCCCCAGAACATAGAAGGAAGTGAGCCAAGGTCCCTGTGGCCATCTTGGTGCAGGCGTTGGGGGAGCTTCTCTTCCCAGCTCAGCTGCTGACACGGTTGTCTCAGAGCACACCCGTCTCTGGCCAGGCTCCCGGCAAGTGTCCTGCCCAGGATCAGTTACTGCGGCCAGACAGCTGGGCGGGATCGCTAGGTGCCACGTAGTCAGGGCCCTGGGGCTGGTGCCTGTGTACTGGGGCCCAGAGAAGGACTTTTTTTTTTCCCCTTATTCAGATTTTTTTTAATTACAAGAGAGAAAGACAACTGCAGTGATTTGAGAAAAAACAAAAGGAAAGAGTGTCTATGTATATCAGCTCAAGAAATCAAAGGATCTAGGGGATAAAGCTGGCTCCAGATCTGAGTCCAGGGACTAAAATAAAGTCTCTCTGCGTCTTCCCATCTCTCAGCTTTGCCTTGCTGTGTGTTGTCTTCATTCTTGGGCAGCAGGCTCCCTGCGGTGACTGACAGCAGGTCCAGGCTCCATCAGCTGTACTTCTGGCAGACCCTATAGCTCCAGCCCAGGCCCAGGCCCTGGCACTTCCTGGACCCATTTGGGTCATGGGCCATCCCTGGGCCAATCTCTGGCATGTCTTTGATTGGCCAGGCTTGTGTCACAGGCCTAGGGGTAGGGTTAGCCCTCCCTTTACCACGGAAGGTGAGTTGGAGAGGTGCATCTCTCCCTGCCCCCATTGTAGTCTGTTTTATAAGGGAAAAGGGGGAATGGATGCTGGTCAGGCAACACAACAGCCCCAGCGTGAGGGGGTTGCTGTGAGCCAGGAGTGTCTACTCTGGATCATCCTCCCGCAGAACAGTTCCACTCCCTAGAGTTTATCCTAAGCAGATAATCGGACAGACACAAAAAAACATATACATATATATGATGTTCATTGAAATGTTGCTTATCATAGTGAAAAAGTAGAAGTCTGTCAAAAGGGAGTTTTTTAAATAAACTATTCATATCCAAATGCTATGCAGCCTAAAAAAAAGAGGATGTAGATCTGTAATTATCAATTTTAAGATGTCCAGAGCATATTGTTGTTTTGTTTTTTTTTTTTTTTTTTGGTGAGGAAGATCAGCCCTGAGTTAACATCCATGCCAATCCTCCTCTTTTTGCTGAGGAAGACGCGCTGAGCTAACATCTGTGCAGATCTTTCTCCACTTTATGTGGGACGCCACCACAGCATGGCCTGACAAGCAGTGCGTTGGTGCACACCTGGGATCCGAACCTGGGCCGCCAGCAGTGGAGTGTGCGCACTTAACCGCTACGCCATGGGGCCAGCCCCCAGAACGTATTGTTGAATGGAAAAACAGGTTACAAAAATCATTTGTGGTAAGATTACACTTTTGGAAAATTATTTATCTTTTTGAGTCTACAGGAATGGAGAGAACTCGCTAGTTTTCAAAATCTTAGCATGCTTTTGGCTGCGTGGTGGACTTTGGGTAATTTTTACAAGCTTTTTACTTTCCTGAATTTTTACCACCAACATGTATATTTTGAGTGCAGTTTTTCATTATTTTTAGAGAAATCTCTTATTATTTTCTCAGCTAACGTAAGGTTTCCGGCGTGGGAGAATCCCACTGTTTCACCTCAGAATCTGTATGTTCTCAAGGAGCACGCTGGCGAGGAGACTGAGGAGACTGCCTGGAGCCCCATTCTTCTCCCGTCCCAGCCGTGGCCGTGGGGAGGCCTGGCTGTGTGCATCAGTGTGCACAGGGCATCAGTGTTCCTGGTGTTCGGGTAAGGCGGCCCGGTGCTGTCAGAAGTCCTCCGATTGACCCAGTGGTCTTTGAGCACTGCCCATCTTGTCTGAACACCTAGGACAGTAAATCTTTTCTGACCAGTGTCCCTGCCTCTCTCCCCTCCTCCCTGTGTGCAATGTCTCTGGCAGCAAAGCCTCCAAGTGCCATTGTGTCTCCTTGCTGGGCGCATGAATTTTTGCTTGTCTGCACCAAAAACAGCCTGGAGGGTGGGCGCTCTTCACAATTTTACCATTAAATTGCTTTGTGAAAGGAGCTACTTTCTGCTTTAACTTCTTCTGTCACTGACACTGAATCATTTGTCGAAAGGACTAAAGGACCTTTTGTTGCTACTCATTGTGGATCGTAAATAAAGCTGTGGTTTAAATTCAGTAGAGCCTTTTTGAGCAGCTGAGCTCACCTCTAAGTTGGTTCGATTCAAAATTTTGCCATTTTTCAGTCTACGTTTCACACAAGGTTATTGAAGGAAATATGCTAATTAATTTTGAAATAAAAAGCTGGAAGTGTAAAGGTGTTTACCTTGAGTCGTGGCATAAGGCAAATGGCCATGTTCTTCCCTGGATTTCATCACGCAGACCACACTCTTATTTGTACTTGCACTCACCTTGAATGGAGTGGAGGATCACATAGGGCGTCTATGTTCCAAATTGAGCTGTTTGGATAATCATAGTTCTAACAAAGACAATCTCTCACATCTGTAGAGTGCATTCTCTACCCTGATGCCAGGGTTGTTTCCCTCAGTTACTAAGACAAGTTCTTAGCAAGTTACTGCCCTGCTTAAAAACCTTTGATGAGCCTCCATTGCCTTTGTGATTAAATCCAAACTCCTTAGGCAGCATTTCAAGGGCCTTCCCATTTAACACCAACCTCCCTCTCCTTTCCCTCCATCCACTCCCCATGCTGACGGCGCAGCTGATTCCCATAGAGGATGGTCTTCCCTCTCCTTCAAGGCTTGATCTCATCCTCTCTGTGAGACCTCCGTGCCTTCCCCCAGGCTGGGCCCCCATAGCACCTAATAAGTCCTTCTTACGGCCTTCTCATCTGACTCAGTTTCCCCATCTCTTTGTTGAAATATAATTGACAAATAGCAATTGTATGTATTTAGGATGTACAAGTGATGTTTTAATACACATATACTTTGTGAAATGGTTACCAAAATCAAGCTAATTGGCACTTCCATCACCTCACATAACTACCTTTATTTGTGTGCTGAGAAAACACTTCCAGTCTACTCTCTTAGCAAATTTCAAGTATACAATACAGTGTTATTAACTATAGTGGTTGCCAGGGGCTTGGGAGTGGGGGATATGGGGAAATGTACAAAGTTTCATTTGTGCATGATGACTAAATTCTGAAGATCTAATGTACAACCTGGAGACCAACTCAGTTTTAACTGTTTGTCTTCTCCACTAGGTCCAGCTCCCTCTGGGGGAGCTGTTCCCAAGTCTGGCTAAGCATCAGAATCTCCTGGGCAGCTTGATAAAAATAGAAAATTCCTGAGCCCCACACCAGACCAACAGATTAGAATCTCAGGGAGGGGAGCCCAGGGATCTATACATTTAAAAAATTTTCCAGGTGATTCCGACCAGCAAGTGGGCTTGGTAACCACGCCCCAGGATGAGGCATGCATTTTCAGTGGGCCCAGCCCAGTGATAGCAAGAGGTGGAACAAGGCAGAGAGCTGAGGTGCACCGAGGGCTTGCTTTGTGCCAGGCCCTGCTCTAGGAGCTTTCACGCGTATCATTTAGTCTCAACCTTCTAGAGAAACAGATGCTAGTGCCCATTACTACAGACGAGGAAACCACAGCTCAGGGGGTTAGGCCCTCATCCAAGGTCCCCCCTGGTAATGGAACCAGCTCTGCTATCTCTTTATGCTCATATTGTTATCGAATATAAAGACATGTTCGTTTACCCACTGCACAGGAGGGCCAAAAACTGGAAACGCCTGGCTTGTGGCAAGGAAAGAGGTTTATTATTGAAAAGCAGCCAGATGAGGAGATGTGAGTTAGAACTCAGATCCACCTCCTAGAAGGGAAAAAGGTAGGGGTTTTTGTCTGGGGTTTAACGTAGGAGAGGGGGAGCATGTGGCCTTGCTTGCTGGTGCCTTCCCACCAGCCTGCATTTGGCCTTGAAGACTGAATTTCTTTTCTGTTGACTGGACTTTTCTGATTAGTTTTCACCTTCAGCCTGCGTTTGGCCCTGTGAGGCTGAATCTTGATGTCTGGACCCTGACTTCCTGGGAAAGACAGCTCACACATATACTAAGGAGGGACAGAAAGACCTGGTTAGTTTGAAGCAACAGTTGATTATGCTGAATATGCACAGCTGCAGTTAGCAAAGCTTATCTCAAAGTTTTTTGCTCTAGGGAAGATTTTTTAACTTCTTTGTTCTTGGTTTCATTATTTTACTTAACTCGTGTTAATTAAATATTTGTTATAATAAATTCACATCTATATTTTTAGAATCTCCATGCTTTGCTCCTGTACATTCAATCAACCTGTAAGATCCGTCCACTCTATCCGTTCATCTCCATTCTCTGTCACGTAGACCTGGGAAACAACCTCCTAATTCATCTTCCACCATCTCCTGCCGTCTCCCCGCTAATCCATTTGCCCAGCTGCAGCCAAGTGATCATTTAAACTCACAAATCTACCAAAGCCACTCTGCTTATGGTACCTGTCAGCACATATAAGCTTTTCATTTTTACATAGAGAAATATGTCTATTTTTTCCTTTAAAGCTTCAGTTTTCAGACTTGATAATGGGTGTTTAAGCAAGCCTTCCCTGCCCTCCAGATTTCTAATGCAAACAACAGTCCAGGGGGAAAGTTCTACAGTGTATGGAGAGTTTATACATATTGATGTAGAAAGGCAAACCTTAGAAAAATGGGCAATAGGTCTGAGTAAGCAATTCACAGATGAGGAAATTAAGCTAATAAACAAACAAATGAAAAGAAACCCCAATCACTAGTGGTCAAAGAAACAAAGTGATGCCACTGTACACCCTGAGACTAGAAAAACATGAAAAACGGCCATGACACTTATTGCTGACAGTGAGGTGGGGAGGAGGGCACTCTCGTAAACTGCTGGTTCAAACGGGAATTCCGCCAGCCTTTCTGGAAAGCACTGTAGTAACATTTTAAAAGTAGGAACTGTAATACTGTTTGTTCTAATGTCCCATTCCTGGGGCTCTATCTATTTTCCACCACAAAACCACTAGTATAAAGAAATTGTGGACAAGAGCATTTACTGCTGCATTGTTTACATGGCAAAAACCTGGAAATTGCACAACTGTCCATCTCTAAAAGAATTGTTTGCTTTATTATGGAACATCCACATGATGGTATCATATGATCCCATTAAAAATGTGAAGTGGGGCTAAATTGACCTGGGAGCATTTGTATGAGGTGCGGTTGAGTGAGGAAAGCAAGACGCAGAAAAGCGTGATATGATCCTATTTTGTAAAACGTCAGCACACGAACACATGCACACAAAGCCCTTTAGATGTAGAGCGTGTGTGTGAGTGTATGTGTGAATGGGTGAGTGTGTAAGTGTGTGTGTGTCTGTAATGGCTTTGTGAACACAGAGAAAACTGCAGGAGGACTCACAGCAGGTTATGAGCATGGGTTAGGGCTGCTGATGGTAGGGAGTGGAGGAAAAGGGAGGGAGCAAGCCAAGAGAGTAAGGACAAGGGAGAAAAGGTTGATAACAACTGTAATCAATCATATCAGCATGTATTATATGATCATATTTATGCACTTATATAAAATTATAGATTTGGATGTCCGTATATTACAAAATCTGAAAAAATTAAAAATGCAAATCTAGTCAGTTCATTCCTCTTCCTAAAACCTGTGAATGGCTCCCTGATTCCTGTGGATCAATCCAGAATCTTTAGCCTGGGCTCCAGAGGTCCTGCCCACCTCTCCACCCTCCTACCGAACAGCTCCCTCCTCATTCTGTGTCACAGACACATTTCTAGTTCTTCACCTTGCCATGGACACCCAGTCTTCCTCTGCCCTGCAGCCCTCCTGCTCCTCTTTAGTTCTTCACATGCTGTTGCTCTCTGCCCAGGGCGTCCCCCCTTCCTATTTTCCTGGATGACTCTTGTGATTTTTGTAGGTCTCAGCTTAAATGTCAGTTCTCAGGAGGCTTTCTCTGACCCACAGACGTGGTGAGGTATCCCAATATTTATTCCCATAGTTCTCTGTCCTTGCTAAAATTCTATTTTATTATGAGCCTGTTTTCTCACACTTTGCTTGGATTTTCCCAGCTGTAGTTTACTGCTCATGTGTTGCATCCAAATTGGATAAGAGCCCATGGCAGGGACGTGAGCACTGTACCCTGGATCTCAGAACTGTGGGGACGTGGTTTCAGCCATGACGAGCCCTGCCAGTTTTCCAGGGGCAGCAGTTTATGCCACCATGTGGCATCCGTGAGGGCTGCGATGCCCACCCCAGCACCTCTCAGAAGATCTCCCACCTCGCCCTCTGGGTCCCTCTGGCCATCTGTGTTCCGTGGCTTCCCAGGGCTCCCCACTCTGCTCCTGTCCCCCAGTGAGGAACCCCTGGGCAGAAGAGCCCTAGTTACTGTGACTGGTAGGGTCTCTTCCCCTCTGCACTCATGATCATGCTCTGGGCCCAAGAGGTGGCTACAGTGAGGGTGACTTTAAGTCCCAGAAGGGGGTCCAGGGGCAGCTGGAGCTGAAACCTGCTGTGACATCAGTGAACCAACCAAGACGGGCACGAGGGGGGTGACACAGGGCACACACCAGTGAGGGCACAATAACCAAGTTTATTAAGCATGATTTTGCTCTCACTGCATGTTTCTAATTAAATATGTTTGCAGGAAAAAAAAACCTAATTCATATGAAGAGGGAAAAACTTAGTTCATTTTCAAACCATATTGTTAATAAATTCTTATTTTTTATAATAATTGCTTTATTTCTGTAAGTAGTTGCATTTCCGTATTCACAAAAAGGGGGGACAGGAAGAAAATATTGTATGACTGTTTTTCCAGAAGACCCAGGAAAGCCAGATTCCCACCAAGGTCGTTGCTTAGATAACCTTGTTCTAAGCTTAGATAAAACATTCAGACTTCAAAATGAGAAGAAAATGTGGAAATAAACTACACTACATGGATCTTTGAAACCTGGGGAGTGCTAATTCCAAGAGCTTTTTATATTAAATAACCCGAGCTTCATATCCCACTGGCAGTCATCCTGTCCTCTGTGCAGAGAGGACTGAGCTGGCTAATGACTCCCATTAGCACTGGGGGAGGTTTCACATGTAGATCCCCTCACAAATGGGACAGCAAATAGAGTGTCCTGCTTAGTAAGTCAACATAACTTGGGTGTTAGTTTTTTCTCCTACGAAAGTGCCCTTGGTGCTTGTTGTCTTTGAAGTCCATGAGGCAGGAAGCTCTCAGCCCATGGTGTTTGCCTGCTTTCCCTTCTCATCAGGATTGTCCAGCATCTGCAATCTTTTCTCCAGCCTCTGCTTCCATTCTTCTCTGAGCCTAAGGAGGGGAAACAACACACAGTTAGTGTATTTGTCTCCACATCTGCTGGTCCAGTGAAGATTTTTTTTCCTTCTAAAGAATATTTTTAAAAGAAACATATGACTTTTACAAATTAATGAAGAAGAAAAATCAATAGACAAATGAGCAAAGTCTGTGAATATGTAGTTTTCCCCCAAATTTATTCCTTCCTAAATTGATATGTGGATTCAATGTAATCTCAATCAAAATCACAGCAGGACTTTTCCATAGATACCAACAAGCTGATTCTAAATTTTATATGGAAAGGCAAAAGAAGTAGATTAGCCAACACAATTTTAAAGTAGAAGAAATTTGGAGTACTCATACTACCTGATTTTGAGACTTAATATAAAGCTACCACCATTGAGACAGTGTGGCATTGGTGAAGAAACAGACAAATAGATCAATGGAACAGAATAGAGAATCCAGAAATAAATATGGCAATTGATTTTTGACAAAGAGAAAAGGCAACTCAATGGAGGAAGGATAGTTTTTTTTAACAAATGGTGCTAGAACATACGTCCATATTAAAAAAATGGACTTTGATCCATACCCCACATCTTATACAAAATTAACTCAAAATGGATCATAGATCTAAATGTAAAATGTAAGACTTAGACTTCTAGAAAAAAGCCACAAAATAATATCTTCATGATCTTGGAATAAGGAAAGAATTCTTAGATACAACACAAAAAACATGATTTATAAAAGAAAAGAAAATTCGGGACTTTATCAAAATTAAAAAATTTGCTCTGTGAGAGACACTAGAAAGAGAATAAAAGACAAGCTACAAACAGGGAGAAAATATTTTCAAATCCCACATCTGTTAAGGCACTTGTTTCTAGAACATATAAAGTTTCAAACTCAAAGATAAGAAAAGAAACAACTCAATATGTAATGGGCAAAAATTTGAGCATTTTACCGAAGAAGTTATATGGTTGGCAAATAAACACATAGAATATGTTCAACATAATTAGGAAAATGCAAATCAAAACCACAGTGAGGTACCACTCACCTCACAGAATGACCAAAACAAACAACAAACAAAAAAAACCTCCAAAACCAAAACCAAACAAACAAGAAACCCACCAATAAAAACAAAAACCTCTCACAATAAAATCCAAACCAAGTGTTGGCAAGCATGCTGGGTAACTGGAACTCTCTTACCTTGCTGTGGAAATGCACAATGGTGCAGTCAGTTTGGAAAACAGTCTGGCAGTTTCTTATACAGTCAACCACACATGCACCATACCACCCGATAGTCTCGGTCCTGGGTATTTACTCACGAGAAGGGGAAACTTACGTTCACACAGAAACCTCTATGTGAATGTTTATAGCAGTTTTATTCATAGCCAGCAAAAAGTGGAAATAACCTAAATTTCCTTCAACTGGGGAGTGGGTCACCAAGTTGTGATATGTCCATACAACAGAATAGTACTCAGCAATGAGAAGGAATGGATGATCGATACACGCAAGAATTAATCCCAAATACATTTTGCTAAGTGAAAAAAGCCAGACTCAAGACCACATACTGTGTAATTCATTTATGACATTCTAGAAGAGGCAAAATTACAGAGCAGAGAGCAGTTGCCAGGGCTTGGAAGTTGGCAGAGGAGTTAACCACAGAGGAGCAGCATGAGGGAATTTTTCCAGGTGATGGAGCTGTTCTATATCTTGGTTATGGTGATTACATGACCCTGAGTGTCTGTCAAAATTCCCAGAACTGTACAAACAAAGAACAGAAACTCACGGTGCTTATAAATCAATTAAGACAAAGAAAATCTAGAGTCAAAAGGGCACAGACTATAAATAGGGAGCTCAGAAGAAGAAATCCAGCTGTTTCTTACACATGTGAAAAGATCTCAACCAAACTTGTAATTAATTAAATTCCATTTAAAACAGTAAGATGCCATTTTCACCTGTCAGATTAACAATGATTAAGAATTTGACAACCACAGAGTGCTAGTGATGGTGGAAATTGGCACTTCCATGCTCAGGCTGAGAGTTTAAATTAACACAACCTCTTTGCAAGACAAGGAGGCAATAGCTATCAAAATTTTAAAAGCTCTTAACCTTTGACCTAATATTTTCATTTCTATGAACTTATCCCATAATACTTATCCATGTAGGCAAAAATGTATATACAAGTATACTTATTACAACATTATAAAGCCGGAAAATGAAAAACAACCGAACTCTCCTTTCATGAGATTGGTTAAATATATTGTTGCATCATTGCAATGGAAAAAATTAAAGAAGAACTAAATGTATTGATACAGAAAAACTTCTAAGACAGACTAAATTAAAAAGGCAAGGTGCACAAGAGTGAAGATAGAATAGTCCCATTTGACATAAAAATACAGGATACGTATTCTTTTGCTTATTCAAACTGGAGTTTGGGGGAGAGATATACAAGAAAGTGTGAGCGGCAGTTTTCTCGAGAGGGCAGGCCTCGGAGGTAAGTGAGAAGGAAACTACCTCCTAAATATACACCCTTTTGTCATGCTCGAATTTTAAAAAATATGCACTGGTGTTAGTTTCCTAAGAATAAGAATAACCAAAATGAAAAGATTAGGTAAATGTTTTTATTAGTTTGCTAGAGCTACTGTAACAAAATACCACAGATTAAGTGGCTTAAACAACAGAAATTTATTTTCTCAAGGTCTGGAGGCTGCAGCGTTGGTTTCTCCTGAGACCTCTCTCCTTAGCGTGTAGATGGCTGTCTCCATCGTCCTCACACCGTCTTTCCTCCGTGTGTGCATCCCTGCTGTCTTTCTGTGTGTCCATCTCCTCTTTTTATAAGGGCACCAGTCAGATTGGATTAGGGCCCACCCTAAAGGTCTCATTTTACTACATCACCACTTTTAAAGGTCCTATCTCCAAATATTGTCACATTCTGAGGTCCTGGGAGTTAGGACTTCAACATATGAATTTTGGGGGGACATGATTCAGTTCATAACAATACTAAAGCATAGTAATGCATGCTGTTCCAGGAAGGAATATACAATAAAGAGTAAAGGAAAATTATTGGATTCAAACTTACTTTTTCACTGATATCTGAGTGTGATTATACACTCACCATAAAATGAGTATAATACCTAATACTCTTTCCATACATCAGTCTATTTTCCTTGGAGAGACTCCCAGAGGTGAATAATTTAGAGGGTATAAATATTTTGAAGACTCTAAGCACCCACTACCAAACTGGCTCCTGGAAAATTCTTACTTAAAACTCTGCTCAATTATGGGCCCAAGAAAGAATGGAAAGAATCTGGAGTTGGTCTCTTGTTTGGTGGTGTTTGTTGCTTAAGCACATTAGTAATCAAGGATTGAAAGTTGAAATATTGAGAGAAGAATTAGGACATTGGGAATATTGTTAAGACATTGGTTATCATCCTCTTTCCACCTCAAGTTTAAATAAAAGTGAATGACGTAAAAATATTGTTTGCCTGTTTGAAAGGGGAGATAAGGGCTGGTACTGCTGCCCTCCCGCTGTGGCGGCTGCCTCATACATGGGTCCTTGCACACTTTACTTAAGGAGTGATGACTGACTGAGCTATATGACCTTCTATTGATACCCACCTATTAGTAATTTTCATAGTCATATTTCTTCATTATGGTTATTAAGTATTCATCCTATATTTTAATTTGTAACCAACCTCTCTAACCCGGAGAATATCCAGGCTCACAAGCTCTCCTTGTTAAGCATCTCTGAAAGGTTCCTTAACCAAATCCACCTCCAAAAGTACATGATTTTTGTCACTTGGGATCTTTTAAAGCTCACTAATAAGGGTTACTGCCTGTGTGCTTCACTGAACTTGACGGGCTTCCTAATAGGATATGGATTCCTTCGTTAATTAAAGGGGCTTTCAGTTTTCCTTGGTGTGGTGGGCATGAAAGTGTGCCACTGAGAGATCCTGCTGTTGGGAGCACACATGACTTCCCATCTGCATCTGCCCCAAGCATTCACACCAAGGCCAGACTTCTCTTGGGCTGCTGTCAGCCACTGACTGAGCGTGGCAGAGGTGCTAATAATGCAGGCCCATCTCTGCAAGATGCAGGACTTCTTTAACTGTTGACTTAGACTCCCCACTAGTCTGGCCAAAACTTTATTAGGCCTGCCCTGCCGTCTACCCAATCTCACTTCCTTCCCTTTCTCCTTCATGGAGGTCAGAACTGCATCGCAGTCTGATGACTCTCCTTAACTTGTCTGGCTCCCTCCTAGTGGTATGCTATTAGTTTGTGAGGGCAATTATTAATTTCTTAGGAATTCTGTGAGCTAGTTATTAAACACAGACATTACTAAAAGTAAATTATACATGAGCCAGCCCTGATGGCTTAGTGGTTAAAGTTGGGCGCTCACCGCTTCAGCAGCCAGGGTTCGTTTCCCGGTCTCAGAACCACACCACCTGTCAGTTGCCATGCTGTGGCAGCAGCTCACATAGAAGAACTAGAAGGACTTAAAATTAAGATTGACAACCACGCACTGGGGCTTTGGGGAGGGAAAAAAAAAGTAAATTCTACAAATTTATAATTAATTAAATTATATGAAAAAACAAAGATAACTGTGGAAAATTCATCACTTCCTAATTATTTCACTACATTTTACAATAATCTATGCTCTTCAGGTTATTTAGGTCTCTTATATCTGTATGGCAAAAGTACCATATGGTGGGGTGCTCTGACCATACATCCCTTCTCAACTCACCTCCACTGATGTCACATTGGTAGCTTGGAGTAGACCATGGTGGGAATATTTACATCATGAAAGTTGGCACACTATAATATAAACACTATAAAGGCTTGATTTATTCTTTTGCTCATTGTCTGGACAAAGGATTGTCAATTTGACCACAGGCCAAATCTAAGCACTTGCTTGTGTTTTGTAAATAAAGTTTTATTGGAATACAGCTCTGCCCATTTGTTTGTATATTGTCTAAGGCTGCTTTCACACAACAATGGCGTAGTTGAGTACTTGAAACAAGACCACATGCCTCCCAAAATATTTACTACCTTGTCCTTTATAGAAAATATTTGTTGACCCCTTGTCTAGACTTAAGAAAGTGATGGAGAAAATCCTTTTTTTTTTTTTTGTGAGGAAGATCAGCCCTCAGCTAACATCTGCCAATCCTCCTCTTTTTTTGCTGAGGAAGACTGGCCCTGGGCTAACATCTGTGCCCACTTCCTCTACTTTATATGGGACACTGCCACAGCATGGCTTGACAAGCAGTGTGTCGGTGCATGCCCGGGATCTGAACCTGGGCCACCAGCAGTGGAGCGTATGCACTTAACCGCTACGCCATGGGGCCAGCCCTGGAGAAAATCTTAATAATGCAGATTAAACTTAGAAGTGTGCTGTGTCTGTAGCTATTACATTGTGAATAGCAAAAAAAAAAAAAAAAAAAAAAATTGTGGAAATATTCTTCCAGTACTAGAAAATTATTATCTTTAATGATCTAACTTATTTTCTGAATTAGATAGTAATTAAGCATTTATTTGTCAAATCATTGTTGAATTGCAAGCATAGGTTGGCTATACATAAAAGAGGTTGACAAAAACCAATAAAAGCATACTGTGAGAATCAGTTGGCTATGTGGAATTTATAATAAAGAGCATTGTGTATTTTCTTATTGCAGGCATCCCTCTTTATCCTCAGGGTTTATGTTCCAAGACCCCCAGTGCATGCCTGAAACCAGCGATAGTACTGAACCCTGTGTATACCATGTTTTCTCCTATACATACACACCTATGATAGAGTTTAATTTATAAATTAGGCACAGTAAGAGATTAACAACAATAACTAATAATAAAGTAGAACAATTATAACAATATACTGTAACAAAAGTTACCATAGATTTTAGCAACCTCTGCATATGATTCTTTCCTTTCCTAATTAAGTTGAGAACTTTCGTCTTTTCACTTGAAGGAAGCGCTTTATGGCTTCTCTTTGGCATCTGCCAATGGCCAGCATCACTACTTTTGTGCTTTGGGTCCATTATTAAGTAAAATAAGTGTTATCTGAACACAAACACCGTGATACTGCAACAGTCGATCTGAGATGGCTACTAAGTGACTAACGAGCAGGTAGTGTATAAGGTGTGGATCCACTGGACAAAGGGATGATTCATGTCCTGGGCGGGACAGAGTGGGACGGCGTGAGATTTCATCATGCTACTCAGAATGGTGTGCAATTTAAAACTTATGAATTATTTCTGGAATTTTCCATTTAATATTTTTGGACTGAGGTTGACCGCAGGTAACTGAAACTGAGGAAAGTGAAACCGCAGCTAAGGGGAGTTACTGTATTTGTAAATTGTGTACTACACATCCTTTACACCAGTACCATTTATAATAAAACGTATGAATGTACGTGTATGCATTTTTTTCTGCAGAGAGCCAATTGTTATATATTTAAAGCACAGTACAACATCTTCCTCATTTTTCTTGCACAGGTGCTTCCCCCAATAAATCTCACACCCATCTAATCTGGCCTTGCCCTCTGCTTCTTGGAGGACCCGAATTAACCCATTTGGAATGATGAATTTATTCTAGGAACAGAATTTAGGAATCTGGGGTTTATGACATATTTATTCACTTTTTATAGCAGCTATATCACTATTTATTGTCAGATGGTGAAGGATTCAGGGCTCCATCTACCCAAGTTCCCTTTAAACTCTGTTTTATGAATATTTAGATTGTTTGCCGTCCCTTTCTGATCAATATCTTTCATCACTGTGTTGCTTCCATTTATATTCAGGTTCTCAGTAAATCGGTGAATACAAGTGCATATATGGACTTTTATTTTGTAGTAAGAAAGGGCAATATGAGGAAGATAACGCTTGAAAATTGAAGTGCAGACTCATACAGCAGAGGAGCAATACGACTAGCACTAAGGGAACATTCTTTCCTTAAGCTTAGAAATATTGACCTCACTTTTCAAGTGGAGACCAAAAAATGTTTACTGTTTATTGTTTCAGATTCATCTGATTTGTGGAGGAATTGTAGTTAATATCTAGGAACACAGATTCTCCTTGATAGGTATGCAGTTTGACTAGACAGCAGGATGTTTTTTGTGGGGTCCTTAAGCCGGAATCATAATGTCTTTACTGGGAAACAGTGAAGATCAGCTGGGAACATAATTAGGTTTTTTTCTATCATGTTTTAGGCACTAAATATATGTGTCAGTTTAGGTCCTCCAAGAAGCAGATTTGGAGGAATCACCCATGAAAAATAAACTGAAGTGGTAAGGGACAGCCTTCAGACTTCCATGCTGGTCTGATGCCTGTGAAAGGAGAGAGGGAAGGAAGGAGTGACTGCGTTGGAAGAGCCCCACACCTAGCACAGTTCTGAGAAAGCTTGGGCTGGGCCTATGGGGAGTCCCTGAGCAAAGGCTGCCCGCCAAAGGAGGCCTGGCACGCAGGGATTGCCCAGGACTGGTCCCACTGCCGTGTTTGTCATGGGATAGGAGTAGTTGGGATAAGTGTGGCTTCAGCTCGGATGCAACAGCTGATCCAGAAGGCAGCAGCTGGAGCTCTCATCACTTGTGCTCCCAGTACAGGTGGTCTTGAAGGAGCTCTGAGCAGAGCACTTCTGCGGCTACCCCAATATGTAATGAAGAGCAGTGGAGTAATAATCCATCACCAGGAGGTTATAGTTTCCTGAGCTCCTGATGTCCCCTTTCAGATCTCAGTGCTCTAATCTTAATCTCTGTACTTTTGTTTCAATATGAAAGGTCAGATGATGATTTTGCTGCTCCTGCTCCTGTGTAGGAACACACATGCCTTTGCAGTATTTTCTCGTTTGCAAGGAGAGATGGGCCGGGTCCTGGTTTCCCTGTGACCTGCAGCTCGCTGGCTGGCTCTCGTCATGGTCAGGTCAATCACTCAGCACCGGCTGGCGGCCTCGGCATGCCCATCTGATCAACTTAGTCTACTAGCCGCATTCCCCATCCCGCAGTTTGAATGAAAAATCTAAATAAAATTTTTCTCGCTGGTTATTCTTTGTAGACTAAGTCTTATCTTATAAAAACTTTGAATAATGATTTCATCTGACTGGGAGGTTTATGAGTTGGATATTTGTTGCCCGCAGCTGAAAGCATCCTGAACGACACAGTTGATAAGCAGGAATCAGAACAGAGGGAGGTGAGTGGTTGTGGGGTGAGGCTTCTAAACCCCTCTTCCCACTCAAGTCCACCAGACTTAGTGTCGACCTGGCACTGTGAGTTCTGCTAAATTCTGAAGAGGTAATTTGAAGACTGTTCTTGCAGTAAACCATTATTTTTTCATATAAACACTGTACAGTTTCTCAGTTATAGTTACAGGCTGGCATTTAGACTTAGACGTCCGTATAACTTATCATGTAAACTGAGTAGTTTTGAAAATTAAAGGGAGTGCAATCCAGAATTATAATGGAATGATAGGCGTCCCCCTGGCGTGTTCCAACAAAGCAAGAGGTTTGGTCATCGTGCCTATACTGCACTTGACTTTTCTCAAATTGCCTCAATCAGTTATTTGCAGGTTGCAACTCCTCCAGGGGGCCAAACCCACCCCTGCTCTGTTGCTTCTTTCTGGCCAGACCCAGAGAGAGTAAGGGGTTTCCAGCCCTGGAGCCTTGTGCTCTCACCTCTAGGGCCTCTGCCAGGTACATCAGTTACCAGGGTGAATGGATTCTCTGCAGTTCTGGCTGCCTTCCTCCCGGTCAGTGAACCTGCAGGTGAGTGCTAATGCGCATGCCCATGGCAAAACACCTGTTTCCACTCACCCAGCTTTGGCTCAAGTTCTTGCCAGTCAGCGAGGCAGAGAGAGAGGAATAAGGCAATACTGGCTTTGTCCTATCAGCAAAGAGGTTGGTGGAAAATTTGAGGTTTTTGTCTTCTACTGTTCACTTAGAACATTTCTTGATTGCATAGTGACTTGAGTCTGCCTTTTACAACTGGAGGGTAGAAAAAAAGAGTGAGTGTTACATGTGTGTTGGGCACATGTGCTTGTGTATAGTGGAGTGTGGAGAGGCATAGCCCACAGGGCTGGAATAGTGACCTGTGGGTTCACAACAGTCATTGGTCTGCAAGTGTACGCTGGAAGATTATTCTGTTAGGACAGCATTTCAAACTTTGCTCAGATCAGCAGGATTTGAACAAATGTTCCAACATTCTGATTTTGGTTTGAAAACATCTGGTTCATCTGAGATATATGTGGATGTGTTTTTTGTTTTATTTTTTAGCAAAAATAATAAAACCACTAGGTTTTCATTCATTGTTTACCAAATTAAGAAGACTTTGGGGTTTTATTCACAGTTGTTAAGGGCAAAAGCTCTAGTAAGTGTGACAAGAATAGAGGTGGGACCACAGGATGCTGCCTCTGCTCCTTGGCTCCAGTGATCTTCCTCTGCTCCCAAGCAGTGCAGCGGCTCTGTCCACATCTTTAAACACTTATTTGGGGGACACAATGATGAAATGTTTCATGATAAGCACATTTTGAAGATTTATTCTCTTGGCTATAGAAGGAAGAAAAAACTGTTCCAAACTTTGAAGGGGGTCATTTCTGGGGTACACGGGAGCCTGGAGAATTAATGCATTTGTTCTACGGACTATTTGCAATTGGTTTCCTTTTTTTATAACTTTTTTTTCCTAATTACAAAATGGCACAGTATCATTGTAGAAACTTTGGAAAAAATAGGAGAGCACATACATACAAAATCTGCCATCCTACCAGCCGAAATAACCTTAATATCTCTGTATTTTCTGCTAATGTTTTTCCTTTACATATAGATAGATCATATATGTATTTTGACAAAAATCAAATCATATTGCAAATTTTGCTTTTAATTCTGCAACCCAGGGCTTCTGGAAAGGAGGACGCAGTACAGAGCCCGTGCTCGGATCTGCATCCCGGCGAGCTTGTGGGCCGGGCCTAGGGGAAGACGCCGGCGGGGCCCACACAACTGACTCTCCTGGCTCCCCTGGAATCTGCAGGACTGGATGCTTCAACATGTGACTCCTCCAGCATGTAGAAAAACTGGTTTTGCTTGCTGGACAACCAGGAATGTAGCTGGAATGATGCCAGAGCTCTTCTCTGGGTATGGAGGGAGGTTATTTCCCCTCAGGGGCTTAGGAGAGGTTTTTAGAAGTTAATATTGGTTCAACACATGTGAATTACACGTGTGTTCATCTCAGAAACATGGAGGCATAGTGCCTTGCTGGCTGGCAGAACACACAGCTGCCACCTGGGAGTGGACATCTTAGCAAACAGACAACCTGCTGGGCTGTTCCCATTTTAGGGATGGAGAATCCAGACAGTCCCTGAAGAGTTGAGCTGGTCTGTCTGCTCCAAGGCACTGCACGTGTGAGGGCAGGACTGACCCTTTCAGCGACGTGGACACATGTGACTCGTCTTCTCAGAGAAGGAAATGTTCCCCTCTCAGCAGACGCCTTTGGCTAGAACAATAAGCTCACTTGCCAGTGAGGGGAAGACCACATTATCCTTCCTCCAAGAATCTAAATATGTATCATCTCAGACTGGGCTCTTTCACACTTACATATATCTGTTGACCTAACCCTGAAATTTAGTGTGACTTCATGTGCTGGGGATGACAACAGAGGCAGGGTAAGGAAGAGATATTTTCAGTTTATCAAAATATAAATAACAGAACTTCATTTTTGTTACATAAAAAAAGCCTCATTCATATCTATAAGTCATTGGTTCTCAGTCAGGGGTGACTTTGCGCTCCAGGGGATCTTTGGCCAAGTTAGATTGTTTTCACTTGTCACAGTGGGGGAGAGGAGTCCTACTGGTATCTCATGTTTTTTATTATTTTTCTCTTTTTCTGAGGACAGTCATCCCTGAGCTAACATCCATGCCAATCCTCCTCTTTTGTTTTTGCTGAGGAAGACTGGCCCTGGGCTAACATCTGTGCCCATCTTACTCCACTTTATATGGGATGCTGCCACAGCATGGCCTCCCAAGCTGTGCGTCGGTGCGTACCAGGGATCTGAACCCGGGCTGCCAGCAGCGGAGTGTGTGCACTTAACCACTATGCCACGGGGCCGGCCCCTGGTATCTCATGTTTTGAAGGAGGCTGCTAAACATCTTGCAAAGCACAGGACAGCCCCTGCAAGAAAGAATTATAAGGCCCTAAATGTCAATAGTGCTGAGGTTGAGAAACCCTGGTATAGATGGTGGCAAGTCTGAACTAGTGGATGAATTAGTCATGTCTTTAATTTTCTATATTTTATCATGTTTTGACATCTTAAAAAGCTTGGTGGCCAGGAAAAAATGCCCTTCCCAGGGCTAGCCCTTTCTTAGAGATAGCAAAGGGCTTGGCTGCGAGCATGTCAACCAATCCAAAGTCTGTGGCCCCAGCCACCTCCTTATCTAACTCTCACACAGGAAGCCATAATTCCCCTGCCCAAAATCATCCCAGGGCCAGACATCTCAAGACCATGTCTGCAGCCCAAAGCCTTTGGAAATTACTCACACTAGCCAATCCTAAGCTGTTTATTCTGCCCTGTCTTGTCTTTTGCTCGGAAACCCCAATAAAGGCTATGGCTTAGACTTTCCCCTTGCTTCTGCCTTTTGCCACCTGACCATAACCTGGTGCTTCCCCTGTGGCCTTGCATGGCATGTGGTGACCCCTTCTCTGAGACCTATGAGGATAATAAACTTCTTCCTTCCAAGCTTCACTCTCCTTCTTCTTGTTGCTACACCAACTTTACCGTACCATATCCAACAATCAGACTCTTAGAACAGTGAGTAATGAAAATAATTCATTCTCCCTGTGTTCACATCTGGTATATTTCTGGGGAAATCTACTTTAAAAAAACAGAAGAGAAGCAATCCACCTACTTTTTCAGGGCGCTCCTTCCCTGACGATCTTCCTCCAGTTCCCGGTAACAAGTCTGTTTGCTAATTTCTTTTTCCCAGAAGCTTTTGAGCTCGTGACAAGTTTCACAGCAGAAGACTTCCCGACGGATGTATTGATTGTTCATCCCCTGAAAAATAGAAGAAAAAATAAGTCCCAGTCCTTCAGATAAAGCCACTCTTCTTTTGAAGTCATGAAAGGTGAGTTTGAATCCAGATACTGTCATTCACACTTTGTGCGACTGTAAACAAACCACACAGTCACTATGATTTTGTTTCCTCAACTGCAAATAGGATAATCATGGTTATGTCAGAAGATATTGTGAAAAATTTTGAAATGAACAAAGATAAAAAAGGGTATCTAGTAACCCTTCCAGATTATCTGATTCTACAAGGGCCTGCCTCTTTCATTGTCTTTGAGCTATTTTACAACTCTGTAAATTATAGAAAAAATATAGTAATGCAAATGATTCTTGAACATAGAGATTCAAATAAATTTTGTCCAGTGGAATGCAATTAATATTCCTGTGAATATCAACCAATTTTTATCTACTTATAAATTCATTTTAGTATTCTTGATTGTCTATATGTGTGTTTTTTTCAGATTCTCGTTGAATCAGTTGTAATATCTTACTAATTTTCTCACTAATTCATAAGTTAAATAAAATATTTAACACATGTTTACTTTATATTTGTATGACAGTCATGATTTTAACTTCAAAAAATGATCCTTGAACAGTTACTTCACAGTCATGTGTGTATAAAATGAGATGGTACATACAGGCGCCCTAAACACAGTGGCACGGCAGATAACAGAACTCAGCGAATGTTGTGCTCTTTCCATCCTTCCTCATAGAGTAACAACAACCTCTGCCACTTACTGAACGCATAATGTGTGATAAGGCAGTCTATAGACACTGTTGCATTTGATCCTCACTCCAGCTCTGTGAGATGGCTGATTCTACACTCATAGTTCAGAGCAGGAAACTGAGAGCTACAATTTGTCTACAGCCTCAAAGCTGCACATGAAAGAGTGGGAATTGCAACCTAGGTCTGTCCCTCCTCAGAGTGGATGCTCTCTGCTCTGTCAATCCTCATGACAAGCAATGGCCACTGTATTTGGAAATGCCCGTGTCCAGTGTAAGCTCGTGTGGCGTGTGTGTGTGTACGTTGCATGAAAGTACATGTCTTTTTTTTGTTGTTTTTTTGGTGAGGAAGACTGGCTCTGAGCTAACATCTATTGCCAATCCTCCTTTTTGCTGAGGAAGATTATCTCTGAGCTAACATCTGTGCCCATCTTCCTCTATTTTGTATATGAGACGCTGCTGCAGCATGGCTGGATGAGCAGTGCGTCGGTTGGCGCCTGGGATCCGAATCCACGAAGCCCAGGTGGACGAAGCGGAGTGCAGGAACTTAACCACTACACCACTGGGCTGGCCCATGAAGGTACATGTTTAATACTAAAAGATGTTGACATTTTCCCTGAACATTGCCCATTTTCCAGATCTTAGTGGCTCTGGCAGGCAGGTAGATGCAAAAGACTGCAAAACAGGTCCCTCTCTGCCCGCTGGTGAGCACCTGCACCTTCGGCCCTGGCTGGAGATTGGAAGGGACGTGGCCCTTCACTCCCCCACTCCAGGGTCCCAGTGATCCCATAAAGCGGGATTGCCTGGGGCAACCAGAGGATTGGAGGTGAGAGGGTTTAGAAAAGGCTTCAGGGAATAAATAACACATTTATTATTTTATATTTATAACATGGAATAGTAATTCTATGTTGTAGAATTATAATATTTTATAACATAGAATAATACATATTAGAAGATAGAATATGTAATTTATAATACATATTCTGATACACCTGTATCAGAGAGGTGACAAGATCTTCCCATTTGGAGGGATGTGTAAATGTCCTGAAATAGGATGAAGCTTGGTTTTCTGGAACTGAAAGCAGCTCTGAGTATTCTATGAAGAGTCTTTAAAAATCCACTTCTTTTTTTCCCTACTAGACCCATCTTCTAATCATCTGGTCATTTCTGTAGCTACAACTGCCCTGGGCAAAACTGTGCTGGGAGCATGTGGGAGGGCGTTTGTGGTGATGTGGGTCAGAGTGGGGATGACAGCTGGTGGGTGGGGGGAGAGGAGAGGGAGAGAATGTTCCAGAGTGCCTATGCTCTGCCAGGGGCTGTAAGGTGATTCTCACTTCTTGTCACACACAGCTACATGAGAATCATTGTTTTCTCACTTTGCTCATAAAGAAGTTGATTTCTGAGACCTGTGACTTCCCTGCCACACCCAGCCCTGCCCTAGAAAGGAGGATGTTTGGCTTTGGCCCTCTCTGCCTTGGAGATGCTCAGAGGTCTTGCTCTTTCCTGCAGCTGGTAGACACTCACGTGTTTGTGACTTAGCGGGGTAGTTTCTTGAAGAGAGGGACCAGGTCTTATTTTGTTGCTGATGTTTTTAATGTCTTGAAGCACATAAAATGTGCTCAGTTATTCTTCATTAAATTAAATTGAATGACCTTCTTCCAAGTTAATTTTTTCCTAAGAGAGCTTGCCTGAAAATGGCAATGGCCCCTCTGGAGTGTGTCAGACACTGAGGGAGGGTCCGAGTGGAAGTGATTTTCATACTTTCTGGGTAAGAGAAGCACTCAAATCTGGTTGCCTTCTGTCAGCTCCACAGGCTGGCGCTGTCCCCTGAGTCTCTCCAGGTTCTCCCTGGGCCCCTGCTTGAGCCCTGAAGAGCAGGGCAGGGCCGTCTTCCAGCCTGACTGGAGCACATGCTCCCTCTTCTAAGGATACATCCCCACTGATTTTCTTTCCTAGGCTAATGGATTCAGTGTGCAGAATTCTAATTCCTAGTCATTTGACATTGAGAGTTGTCAACAAAGAAGCATTCACCAGATTTTACATTTCCTTCATGGAATGTGCGGCCTGTGCCCTTCTGCAGCACTTAGGTTTCCTGTGGGTTTAGTTCAGGCTGCAGGGGCTTCTCAGGCCTCAGTTTCCTGCTGTGACTTCTGCCTGTATAAATGCCAGATGAGAAAATAGCACCTGTTTTGACCTGGGAGGAAGGTGTTAACGCAGAACTTGCAATTCAAGTAGACAAAAAGTAATGCGTGATTTATGCGCACATTCCTTTATTACAAAATTCTCCAAAGAATTTCAAGTTTATATTAGGTATCTGGTATTCAGAGAAAGGAGAGTTTTCTCAAAGAAGTCTCCATCAGAATTTTTTTCTTTTCTTGAAATTTAGAATTAACATTTTCTTCTAAAGAGCTTTTCATTAAAAAAGCAAAACAAAACAAAGAGAGGCTTATGCAGGAACACAGACTGCTCCCATTGTCACGTCATTTCACATGGGCTCCATTTGGAAAAGGTGTGGTTTGGGTGTGGAAGGAGGATTTATTCTAGCAGACCCTGTGATTGCATGATTATGAGCTAGGTTAAGAGAAATAGCTGAAAGCAGAGCAGCGTCCACACACTCAAGGAATCAATTAAATCAGGGTAAGTCCAAAGGAAATCAGGCAGCAGGCTCTGAAGGATCTGATGCACGCTGGCTCTGCTTCTTGTTCCCCTTGGATCAGGAAGCAAAAATGGAGGGGGCCTCCATTTTTGTAGAGAGCTTGAGTGCAGTGGCTGTGACCTTAGGGAGGACTTCAGGAGGTGTCACGAACTCGGACACCCTCAGGGGCCAGGCAGCTGTCGTAAAGGAGTGACACTACTGGACCCGAGCACCAGGGAGCAGTGGGCACTGCAGTCATCGGCGGAGCAAGACGTCACTGTGCTGGACGAAGAAAAGATGGCTCTTTGCTGGGCACAGTGTGAGGGCTCCCTGGTTGCCCATCTTAAGGGATGCTTTCTCTATCTACAGCTTTAGCCTATGTCTTTCTTCCTTAGCTTTTCTCAAAACCCCCTCCATGTGCTCTCCCTACAGGACATCCTGGACTATTTCTTTCTGCCTTCCTCCTTCCTACTGAGTCTCTCTGAACAGCTCTTTCCTGCCTCTGAACCTGAGCATGCAAATACGACCCTCGTGGGCCAGGTTTGCTCTTGAGGCCATCTCAGCAGCAGCTGGGATTGGAAGGCTCCACTGAGCCTCACCTCACCCACTCGGTGACATGTGGACACAGCTGTCCCACCTGCCAAACACAACGCCATCCCTGCCTCACTCACCAGGCCTGGAGGCTGTGCCCTGACAGCCAGGATGGCCAGGGAGCTGAGAAGGAGGACAGAGAACTGTTGTCACTATTGTGACTTTGGGCAATAAGTCCTTCACTGCTCTGAGCCCCAGTTTCATTTTCTATGAAGTGGAGATAAAATGTAATATAGAAGAAAGTGCCTAACACTCTGCCATCCGTTTCCCAAATGTTCACCTACCAACATAGCACGTGCTGCCCATGGGGAGCACCTAGTCTGTTGTCGTGCCCTTGGTCAGCAATCAAAAATGTTAATGGAATTTGAACCACCATCTCAATAAGTTCTCACTGTACTTAGTTTGTACATGATGTTAAATGCCTTGCTTCTTATTGGCTCAGCTCTGTTAAGGTTTATTTATCTCTGTTGCTGTGCTGTCAGGACCAGAAAGCCTTAGAGCGCGGGGATAAGATGTTTCCCTTCTTGTCCAAGGCCCAGGGTTGGACTGCACACAGAGAAGCCTTTGGCAAAAGCTCTTTGTGATGAGTTTCACCCTTACATCATTTAGGATGTTATGTTTGGAGATCTTTGTAGTCAGAGCCCATAATCACATTCACTGGGTGATGCCCAACATGTTTAAGAAGTGACTTCTTACTGAAGTTGATAGCTGCCACTCTGCTCAAGATTGGACTCAGATCTCCCACGTGATTTTACAGCCTAACTGCTTGTTCTGCTGGGAAGCCTGAACTTGATCATTTAAGATCATGACAACGTGTAAGACTTTCAATGAAAGGGGCCAGCCCGGTCGCACAAACGGTTAAGTGTGCGCGCCCTGCTGCAGCGTCCTGGGGTTCGCCGGTTCCGATCCGGGGTGCACACCGACGCACCGCTTGGCAAGCCATGCTGTGGCGGCATCCCATATAAAGTGGAGGAAGATGGGCATGGATGTTGGCCCAGGGCCAGTCTTCCTCAGCAAAAAAAGAGGAGGATTGGCAGATGTTAGCACAGGGCTGATCTTTCTCACACACACAAAAAAAGAATTTCAATGAGAGGGGATGCATCTTGTTTCAGACGAGCTGCCGTCCTCCCTCCCTTTTTGGTGTTTACTTGTTTACATTTTTGCCTGTTTACTGTGCTCACTGTGAGCAGCACGGTGGTAGCTGCTGTTGCCTGCTTTGTACCCTCAAGAAACAGAATTGATAGCAACTTTAGAAAAGCTTTTTTAGGAAAATATCAAAATAAGGCAGGGAACAGGAAATAAAAGGTGTCCAGTCTTCCCTGGGGAAACTGATGGAAAGCCTGGCACTGACGGTTCCTGTCCCTGCCCCTGCCCCTGCCCCTGCACCTGGTCCAGGCAGAGAAAGCCGTCACTACATGCCCTGTGTGCTGCCCCCGAGGGGCTCCGAGGAAAGTGAGAAGGGTTTCTTTCCCAGGTTGTTCTCCCAGTGGTGCCAGGAAGAAGGAAAACCGAGTGATCTCCTGTGGGACAGATGGCTGGTGCTTTTGTAATCACAGAAATAAGAAATACTAAGGAATGTGAAGACACATAAACCCACCAGATACCTGAAGCCTCCTGAGATCTTGGAGATTAAACTCCTATTTTTTGCATGAGGAACTTTTTGAACTCGGGTGTCTCCAATCTGTTCTTGTGCAACTGACTTTTTTGTAAACCCAGGTTTAGATCTCGTCGCTCACTCCTTGTAAATTTCTACTTGCTATCTCACCCCATGGCATACAGGCAGACAGGGGGGATAGACTTCTCAGGTAAGCGTGTGTGTGATTTCGATGACTTCTTAGCTCCCTCTAATCCTGAGATTCCCTAAGAATTTAGGATAATTTCTTTTTCTTGACACCCAGATAGCTGCGTTTTCCTCCACCCTCAACGGCTCAAAACTCAGAAGAAGCAAATTTAAATAACTATAATGAGTTATTCTGGTCATTTTCATAATAAACACTTACAAATAGTATCTGCTTCCCCCTGTTTAGAAATACATATCAGAGTCACTGCATTTATCTTTTTGTTTTTTCAATTTTGATAAAAACATGGGTACGGAGAAATATCTCTCTTCTTTAAGATAGGCAATAGGATAAAATGCATTGGTATTGGCAACTGATTCTCAGCCCTGGAGTGACAACAAGGAAGGAAGTGAGTTCAGGGATGGAGCAGACCTGCCCCCACTAAGGGGCCAGAGGAAACCTGCCGCCCTGCGCTGTTTCTCCTCCTGGCTGGTGCTGCAGTCTGTGATCTCTGGTTGGTTTTAATGCTCTTTACTGAGTACTTACTGAATACCTTCGTTCTTCAAAGTGCTTTATATCATGCATTCCTTTCTCACAACCCTATTCTTATCCACATTTGACTGAGGAGGTGCAAAAGAGGGAACTATTGCCCAAGGTCACCTTGTCGGTGACGATGGAGCTAGGATTCCAACCCTGCCCAGCTTCAAAGCCTGTGCTCGCCACTGTCACACTACCCGGCCAGAAAGACGGCAGCTCAGGGAAGAGCTGAGCAGCGTGCAAATCATCAATGCTTTATCAAGGCAGAACTAGATTAAGTTTTGTTTTCAAGATTATTCCATGCTTATTGCATAGATACAAACTTCTCTTCTCCAATACCTTCTGTTAGAGCTGCCTACCATTATCAGTGTTATGTGCATCATGATAAGGACTAAAACAAACAAGCAAACACATACATGCACACTAGGGGCACCGACTCCTCCTGACACCAGCAAAGTGTGCCCTCCCCACCATCCCTCGCAAATGCCGGCCCATCACCAGGAGATTCTGCCTGTGCAGCTGCAGCAGGGGGACACACGGTATGCCGTCACTCCGTTTCCTCTCAGGTGGTCTTTTTCACTTACAGTGAAAATACCTTTAGGAATGCCGTGCGTAGGTCCGGCTGCTAAGATGACTAGCTGGCTGTGGCTCGAGACGTTTAGATGGGTTTCTTTCCCCTCCCTCCTTCAGGGCCCACTGGGCAGAGTACAGTGAGTTTTCTTCCCTGTTCCTCCTTCCAGACAGGAGTTGGAGCACTACATGAAGTGGTTCTCCTCGGGTTAGCACTGTGTCAGGAAATGTTTTCTTTTTAACCTCTCCTCCAAAATTCAGTCAGGCTATTTGAATTTAAGTCTTGAGTCCCTCTCCACAGTTTTCCCTCCAATTAATATCCTTCAAAGCCACCTCACGTTTTGCACACAGTATGACATTTGGGTCTTAAGAAAAGGTGCAGATGAAATAAAAGACCTCCTGGGACAGTACGAGTGAGTTCTTGGATAGCTGGAAATTTTAACTTAAGAGAAGACATAAGAAAAAAAATGCTTATATTGAATGCGTCCGTAATACCTCAGCCCTATTGTTTCCTCTGAGTTCATCTGAATTAGTTGGGATGACACTAAGTCATGAAGGAAGGACACCGACAATTATTAGGCAAATAATTAATAGTTAAGTAAGTAAAGGAGCAGCTTTGACTCCATGTGACCTTGGGAAACTTATATAACTTTTCTTTTTTTCTTTTTTTTTTTTGTGAGGAAGATCGGCCCTGAGCTAACATCTGCCAATCTTCCTCTTTTTTTTTTTTTTTTTTGCTGGAGGAAGATTGGCCCTGGGCTAACATCCATGCCCATCTTCCTCCACTTTATATGGGACCCCGCCACAGCATAGCCTGACAAGCGGTGCGTCGGTGCGTGCCTGGGATCCGAACCGGCAAACCCCAGGCTGCCGCAGCGGAGCGCGCACACTTAACCACTGGCGCCACCGGGCTAGCCCATTCTTTTTTTTTTTTTAATAGTTTTATTTATTTATTTACTTTTCCCCCAAAGCCCCAGTAGATAGTTGTATGTCATAGCTGCACATCCTTCTAGTTGCTGTATGTAGGACGTGGCCTCAGCATGGCCAGAGAAGCGGTGCGTCGGTGTGCGCCCGGTATCCGAACCCCGGGACGCCAGTAGCAGAGCGCTTGCACTCAACCGCTAAGCCACGGGGCCAGCCAGGGAAACTTATATAACTTTTCTAAAGCTTGTTTCTCGTATAAAAAATGGATTGTTCTGATAATTAAATGAGATTAGCATCCAAAGCACTTAACATAATATTTGGCCCATGAAAAAACACTCATCATCATCATCGTCTGTATTCATATTAGCAACCTGCATCAAGTTAAACGTTATCTCATTTAATCCCGAACATATTGTGGTAGGTTCTATTATTCCTGTATTTGTGGATGAGGAAATGAATCCGAGAGGCAAGTGACTTTCCCCTAGTCCCAGGGCTGACAGGAAAGAGAGCCAGGAATCCGGCCCAGACCTGCTGACTCACAGGCCCTGGTCTGCTCACTTGTGGGGTGCTGACATCGCACGTAAGTAACGGTGAGCAAGGAATCACGCTTTGCAGTTGCCAATGAGATCTTGAAAATTATCTCATCTAATGATATCAATGGCTCTTGGAGGTAGGATTGTTTGCCCAGTTACCAGACAAGAAGCCAGGCTTAGAAAATTTAAGTTTTTGTTTAAATGTAAATGCTGGTGCTGAGCTCTGAACCTATGCTGTCTGATTCCAGAGGTCCTGTCATCACCTCCCACAGTCTGAACCACTCATTTAGGGGAAAGTTCACCTACTCTAGAAAAAATAAGGACTAGTTAGTGTCTGTCATCAGGTAGTACCCCAAATGCTCTGCAAGGGTGTGGCTTGGACCCACTCAGGTCCAACCTGCGCTCTCAATCCTCACATTTCAGTGGGCTTGGTCTGGGAGCCACAGTAACAGGATCAGACAGAAGCCTGTGGAGGAAAGGAGCTCTGGGCACCCAGCTGGGGTCAAGGACCAGTGAGATCACAAACATCAGTCTAGTTAGTTGATCTGTTCAAAAATTAAATTTCAAAATGCTATAAAGGTCAATATTGAATCAATGGACAAATTTGGAATATGGACAATAGCAGGATTGCATCAATGTTAAGTTTCCTGAGGCCAACAACTGTGCTGTGATTATGGAAGATAACGACCATGTCCTGAGGAAACACACTGAGGTATTTAGAGGGGAAGGCTCATGATGAGTCAACTTATTCTCAAATCGTTCAGAAAAAATATGTAGATAGCTGAAGCAAATGGAAAAGCAAACAGGGGGGTGACAGGTACATCTGAGTTATTGGTATGTGGGAATTCTTTGAACTATTCTTGTAACGTTTCACAATCTTGAAATTATTTCCAAATAAAAAGTTTAAAAAAATTACTTTTCTCTCCTTTCAAGAGAAAAATTGCTATTCCCTTGCTTCTCTCACATTTACCCCCAACCACTTATACAGACCGCCAACCTCTGTAAATGAGCCCTGGACACACTTTACCTTTTAAAATCCTTTGCACTGAGCATTTTGTAATGCCAAAAAGTAAGGAAGGGCTTAAAGAATAGGTAGGGGGGGGGGTGTCGCAAAATGACAGAGGAGCCAACTTGAAAGAGCTTCCAATAGCGCAAACTGAGAACAATTTGAGAATAAATAACATGATACTAGTTACAACCCAAAGAGTGAATAAAAACTGATATAAATTATTGAAATAAATAAACAAGGAAGAGGGACAACTATTCCTTTCAGAAGAATTCTGATGAATAAAAGTAGAAAGAATGAGGGGAATAGGAAATCACCATGAGGACACCACAGCAATAGCCACTGCAGGCAGGATCCTGCATCAATTCCATCATTGATGAATGATGGAATTAGTGGATGAAACTTTAAGGAAAAACAGGATATTTGCATAGCCTCAAAAATACCCGTCCAAAAATTTACTAATTACTGTAGTGGTTTTAATATATGACCCCTAATTCATTGATTATCGCCATGCTTCCCAACCCCTGGGAGCTGGAGCCGAATTCCCCTCCTCTTGCATCTGGGATGACTTGGTGACTGAGGGGAAAATAGTAACTTGACAGTGGAGAAACACCACCTTGACCACGTGGTGAAGGTTCAAGTCACTGGTAATGAGCAATGTTGATATCACATGCCCCCTGATATGAGGCAACAGAGGAGCACATCATCTCTGTATTGAACTTCCCCTAACACCAGAAAGTTCAGTCTATTCATGAGAAAATTGCATAAAATTCAAATTCAAGAACATTCTACAAAATACCTGGCCACTACTCATTAAAAGTGTCAAGATCACAAAAGACAAGGAAAGACTGAAAAATTGTCACAGATTGGAGGAAACTAAGGAGACATGATATATATAAATGATATATATATATGATATATATGCCACATAAATACAATGTAGTACCCTGGATTGGATCCTGAACAGAAAAAAAGACATTAGCAGAAAACTGGAGGAATCCAAATAAAGTCTGCAGTTCATTTTATTGTACCAGTGCCGATTTCATAGTTTTTTATGGATATGCCATAATTTATTTAACCATTCTCGTATTGATGGACATTTAAAATTGATAAACATATGTGGTTATGTAAGATGTTAACATTAGAGAAAACTGGGTGACAGATTTTCATGTTTGTCTAAATCTAAAATGATTTCAAAATAAAAAGTAAGAAAAAAAAAGGCTTTATACCAAGCATGTGCATCTTCCTGATACTATCGACAATTATGAACTGTGGACCAATCTCTTGCTGAGGAACATTTTCAGTGCCCACAGAGATGCCCCATCCTGGAGGCAGCAGCTAATGGAGCAGAGCCCTACCCGTGTCATGGAAAGAGCCCTGGATTAGGAGTTAGGAGACCTCTACACTCCATATGGGCAAGTTACTTGCCCAACTAAGTCTGTGTCCTCATCTGTAAAATGGAGCAATATGTACTTTCACAAGGTTAATGAGTTTTCATTTGAAAAATCTGCTGTGGTAAATGTTTAGCACCTGAGACAGAAAGTGCTTAATAAAATCCTGGGTTGTCTAATTTGTATCCATAATGTTGATTACCTGCAAATCAAGGGCCACAGACTCAGAAGCCAGCAGGGTCCAGGTGTGTTTAGAAGGCTCTGTGGAACATTCTAGAATGCATGGCCCATTTAAAGGAGACACTGCCACGCAGCTCCAACTGACTGTTGCCAGTGGACCGTGGTCCCCATGTTGCCAAATATTCAAGTTTTTCAAGAGACGCTGGAAATTCCAATTTTTAAAATGTGTAATCTGCTCATTTTTTAATTGTTGACAATGAATTTAAGACATTTTAAAGCATCGCACGGAACATCAGAACCTGTCTGTTGGCCAGATTTGGCCTCTTGGTCACCAATTTTTGAGCCCTACGTGGACCAACGGGGAAAACCTCTGAGTTCCCCATGGACTATGTAGCTGTGCCTTAGCTTCCAGGAGAAACATACACTGGCGCCTGCGGAGTTAAGACAGTACATCTCAAAGCAGAAGCAAACAGAGTTTAGCCTCCCCAACTCCCAGGTCACTGCTAACCACTGCAGCTTTATATTGGTCATGTCTTGGCTGTTCTATTTGATGTCTTGTCACCTTATTGGGGTTGGAAGGGAACTGGGAGGCAATTAAACCCATCCTGCCATGCACGGGGAAGCCCCTGGGTTTGCGTCTGCTCAATTCCATTGAAGCACGGAGAGCCTCCATGCCTGGCTGAGTTGGGACCAGGAGCCAGGTCTCCATACTCTTCTCTCATTAACTAAACTCTAAACTACTGTGGAGTAAGGACATTGCTTAATATGGTGCCCTTCACACAGTGTACCATAGACTTGTTTGTCCAATGGACAAAACGCCTATGATTCCCCTGTGCCAACACCACTCATCCTGTCAGTAAAAATTTGCCAAATAATTTTGAGCTAAAAGTGATAACTTCTCTAGCAAGTTTTATATTCTACTTCTATTAAAAACTTTTAAAGGTAAAAGTTGGCTAAAATACAAAATTTGGCTAAAATATTGTTTCTTCCCCCTCCAAATCTCAACTCAGTGGCTATTTGACTGTCACTAATCAATGCTATAGGGAACATTTTTAAAGGGTGAGCTCTAGCCAGAGTCTGATTTCCCAAAATAGTTGTGTTTCCAGAAACATTTTTTTTTCTTTTAGAAAATGGAATATCTGGAACAAAGTCTCCTTAATCATCTCTATTGCCCTGTTGAGTGAGAATAAAATTGTGGCGGTGGTTGTCTCACATTTCTGTCCCACAGGGTGTGCTTTCTAAATAAGCTGTATCATTGTGATCAATAGACCATAAATCCTTAGAAACTAAAGAGATGCAGGAAAGATAGCTGAGTCTAAATACACAAATTCAGGAGGACAGTTGGAGGGAACAATGAGCATGGCTGACAGGGAGAGCAAACAGCTGGCACACTTGGTGGTGGTGTTGAAGGAGATGAGACACTTGAGAGCAGAGATATGGAGACAGAGAGCGTTCACTTTCCTTTCTTTCCCTAAGCATTTGTAGGACAGTTTTTTCCTTTGTTTCCTTGTGTTGTGATGGTCCATATATTTGGGGATGCATATGAAAATTATTGCATGCCACAATTTATTCAATCTTTCTAGTCAGAAAATCCCCCAAATAATTTGGTCAATGGGTTACAATGTTTTACACTGTTAGCAAAGATGCTCCTTTAAGACTGCGTTTTAAAAAATGTAGACATAGTATGTATACACAGCAAAACCTTTCAAAAAGTACTGAAGGATATAAAACTAAAAGTAAAAGTCTTTCTCCTCCTTCCTTGCTGCTGCCAGCTACAAGTCCCAAAGATATCCACTGTAATAACGTCCTATTTATATTTCCATTTTAATGAAAGCGTATGTGTGCGTATATATGTGTGTATAACATTTTCTTTCTTGCAGAAGGGACCATACTGTATACATTGTTCTGCATTTTTCTTTTTCACTCAAGAAAATATTTCCTTACCAGCCCACATTGTTTTTCTCATGGTTGCTATTTTTTATGGATATGCCGTAATCTATTAAACCATTCTCGTATTGATAGACATTTAAATTAATTCCTGTTTGGGTCTATTACAAAATATTGCAGAGTGCATCATACATTTTGTTTAAGTGTATCTGGAGCATAAACTCCTAAAAGCATAATTGCAGGCCAAAGGCCATGTACCATTAGATATTGACTGCGTAATTCCATATTGCCCTCTGCAGTTACGTGAGGGTTGGAACGTTTATGGACTTAGAAGACCCTCTTCCATAGAGGTACTTTCAGTCCCCACTGGGGCGGAAAAGACCAGATTGTCAATGTGTTCGGCTCTGAGTAAAAAAACACAAGCACAGCTTCTGGTCTTGTACTCAGAGAACATACCTAAATGTGCCACCCAAGACAGACCCCAGAAAGTAGCTGGCACTCAAAAAATATTTGTTGAATTAATGAATAAACAAATCATGGCAGTGCTGATATAAAGTCAGTATGTGTTTCAATTCAGTTATGCTTCAAACATAAAAAGAACTAATCATTTAAACAAACATAAACTTGAACCAGTTTTATTGCATTCTTATACTAATAGGAAAGATACACAGTTTGAGGTAAGTAAAAAGAAATGTTCAAAGTTCTAACAGTAGACAGATATTCTAAACAGCCAATTATAATGTCTATTTTGCCTATTTTCTTTGGATGATACTTGGCTTACAGTTATTTCAACAGTATTATTATTAACATATAGTTATTTCTTAAATACATGTTTAAATGCTTTTTATTTTGTGGTTTTCATTCATTTTGTTTAAAAAGTTTCCATTTAGATTTTGGCAAAGATACTTCCCTTCAGTCTCCTCATCTGTGATTTAGAGGTTCGCCGAGGTTCCCTCTGGCTCTAACAGTCTGGGAAATCTGCCAGCATCAAGCCAGGGGGTAGTCTCTACCTTCAACATGATGGGAGCTTTGGATTTCAGTGTCTTCACTTCTAAATGAGGGTATCTGGTTGCCTTGCACGTATGTCAAGGCCAGATATCAATAATTAGGCCTTTAGCAAAAGGGGAATGTTCTTTGATAAATGAGCAGTTCTGATTCTCTGCATCCCCCACAGCAAAGCATTTTTTTTTACTAGAGTTTATATCTATTGAGAGAATTAGTTTTATTTGCAGTGGCTCATTCCCATTTTGGAAAAGTCATAATTCCAATGGCAATTTTTAAATTTACTTTACTAATTAACTTACATTAAAGAGTACTAAAATTCCCTTTTAAATAAATATCAATTTAATCAAATAACGTTTATTGAACCTTGACTTTGAGGCTCATGCACTTATATCTGTCTAATGAGGGGCTAGATAATGGTCAATCATATAAACTAAAACAGAAGAAAATTCTATAGCTTAATTTTTCAAGTTCCAGGTTACTCAGTCAAGTAGAAACCCCAAATTAAAGTTTAACCCTCCTGACCATCAGCTTTCTGGCATTTATAATGAATGTTTCCTTGGGACTAAGTTACCCATCAATCAACATGAGTTATATTCTGTATTTTATTTAATCTTAAGAGAGCCTTGCTCAGTGAGAGCAATACTGATTTCTGTTTTTTTCACACTCTTTAACTTGAAATTCATGCATCACTGACACATAGAAATCAGAGATACAAAAACTCTGTTGACCTGTCCAAATCTATTCCCCAACTGGTGCAGGGTAGGGTGTTCAAAGTGAGGAGAAAGGAATCCAAGTGGACAACAAAGGACACATGTAGAAGGAACGTGTCTCAATTCCCAGCCCAGATGTGAACTGCTCCACTCCTGACAAGACAGGCTCAACACACTGTACCTTAAGACGAATTTGCAGGTGAACTGATATCCTGCTGGAGTGCAAAAAGGGCAAGTCTCGCAGCCCCACTCCTGACTCCTCAGCTCTGACTTGAGAAGACTGCAGGCGCCGTCCTGAAATCTCATTGTTGCAGCCCTCTTTATATGGAGTGGAAGAGTTACAGAATCCAGCAGCCTTTCAAGGTCATTTGAGCCAAATTACTAGCAGAATCAGACAATATCTTTCCAGGGACATTACAGCCTTCCCTTGTGGTGAGAGATGGCTCTAAACAAATTCTGTCTCTTGCAACCCTACCCACACCAGGGCAGCCAGACTTCTGTTTTGGCAGGTCCCATGGGTGCTATGACTTGGCTTGAACCAAGAGAGATGATTTAGAACATGTACTGGATTACCCATGTGCCCTGTTCCTCTGAGACTTGTGAAAAGCCATCCTCTGCCCCTCAGTGTGCAAAGGGGATTGGAATGGTGGGACGAGTCACTCTTGGGTGTAACATTACAGGAAGACTTAGAGAGGCATCTCTTTCTTTGGAGCCATTAATCCTTGAATGGAATCTGGTGATGACATATCATGGTCTGCTTAGTTCTCTACCAGTTGGAGCAGAAATTGACCCTGGTGAGTGTTTTCCAATAAAATGCATCCAAGTGAGATCGACTTCTCATTTTAGAGTGGCTCTTATCCCATTATGCAGGAGCACATTTTGTCCTCAGAAAAAACATTTAGAATACTCACTCAACTGATAACAAAATTAGCTCTGGTTTTCATCAAATCCTTCTACTATGCTACTAATTGCATACCCATTACCTGGTTCAGTGGGTTATAAATTTATAACTTACACATGACAACCTCATCTAATATCGATGTTCAAATTTTATCTTGCTGAAGTGATAATATTTAATATTGAATCTATGAAAGTACTTTAATAAGCCTCTTTGCTTTAAACTGGATGCCTACTTTAATAGCAGAACCAAATTTTACAGATGAGAATTTTTTTTAATAAGGAGAGAGAAGAGTTAATTCTGAAACCGTTTTGCAGGGTACTAACCTATACAAAAGCAACAGCTTAAAGAGAGAAAAACTCAATACAAATGTTTCTAAGGAGTACATTGAAATCACAGAAGTGAAATTTCATATATATATATATATCCCACTTAAGAAAATACAGGGAAACTGAATAACTAGCAGATGATGGATTAGATGACAGCTTCTTTCTTTCCCTCCCTCCTTTCTTTTTTTCTTTTCTTTTCTTCCTTCCTTCCTTTCTTCCTCTCTCTCTCTCTCTCTCTGCCCCCTCCCCTCCTTTTCTTTAATCACCAGTATTCCAAAAGCTGTGCAAGTGATTTTGGTTACTTGGGATTCCTCAGTCTCTATTTAAGCCATCAGCAAGATTCCAAGAGACAAGTTATCAAAATACTTGTGTGGTTTCATTCCAGTTGGCTTATAGCAATTCTGTAAATTCTTATTTAATCTACTAACACGGAATTTTGCACAATCAATAATTTGTTGTACTTCAAAGAATGAACATTTATGTCCTTCCTAGTTCAACTGAGGTTTTAATCTACAAGTATCTGTATGTCCAAATATTGATCTTACTTTTATCTTTTATTTGATTGGGAGAACAGGGGCACAGAGAGAGTAGGTCACACAGCTAGGAAGTGGCAGAATTGGAATTTGACCTCAGACTGTCCAACTCTCAAGCTCTTACTCAAATGAGATGTTCAGTTACGAGGAAGCGTGTGTCTCTGCCCCAAGCTCCAAGCCCTACCACCATTCACTGCCCCACTGATAAAAGGAGGGAGGAAAGAAGAAGAAGAAATGATGGAATATGTGCTCAGCTCAGAGCCCCTGCAGAACCCCTCCTCCTGGAAGGGGAACAGGGCCAGGAAGAGCTGTCTGTGGTGAGGCAGGGGCCACACGGGGGTGGGAGCAGAGCAGGGGCACCTGCTGATGGGGAGCCTCTTCAAATACCCACCTGGGAGCTTGTTTTAAGAATTAAGATGTACTAATGTAAGATGTTAAAAATAAAAGAAACTGGATGCAAGGTATAAGGGAATCCTCTGTACTATCTTCACAATTTTTCTATAAATCTAAAACTGTTCAAAAAAATAAAGTATATTTAAAAAAAAAAAAAAGAATTAAGATGGGATGCCCCAGCACAGCTCTCGGCACACAGGGACATCTGCTCAATGGATACTATTATTATTATTAGCCCGAGACTTTCTTCTTTCTCTTTATTTTGAAACAAGGGATTTGTGTCATTTTGCTTTTTGAACTTGTCTTTTTTACCTCCCTGGGGTTGCCCCGGAGAGGAGAAGGGACCTCCAGGCATTGCTGAGCACACTTGCGTTTAGCAGAGGTGTGCACACACACTGCGCTCTGGGACCTGACAGGTTATATGCAAAGGGAGCAAAAAAGAAAAAGACAGCACAGAAGGAGAAATATGCTGTGGAAGAGAAGCACGTGGATATTTATTTAAAAAATCCCTCCACCATCAGGCCAAGGAAAGGCCCTCCAGTGAGAGGGGACTGCTGTAAACTGGAACCTTAACTCTCTTCCCTCAAATATACCACTCTGGGAATTCCTAGTGCCAACCCAACAGATTCCCAGGAACGAGTCCCTCAGGGCCCAGTGGGTTGGAGGTGGTGGGGATCATGCAGGAATCGAATGCAGATGAGAGTCAAGGAGAAACTTCCCGTTCATTAACAGGTAAGTGCAGAATTGGAAGTCTGTCACTTGATGTTCTGTTTTAAAATCTTACATTGCAAGACACCAATGGCTTAATTTGACCGTGGCCTGACCAGTGTTTTAGTTAGCCAGCACTTGACCTTCTCCAGCCCTTTATTCCCATTGCCATGTATCTAGTCTGAGTTCCAATCCTTTTGTTTATGTGATAACCAATTCCAATTTGGCTGTCAGGTATGTGTTAAAATTTATACCTGGGACTTGTTTTAATCAGGTTTGGTAAGACACACAGACCCGGAAATGACTGTCATGAAGAAAGAAGTCTATACTCGCAGATCTCCGGAATCAGGAGGATGGCACACCGTGGTACAAGGGGGAAGGACCAGAGTCAGTCAGGAGGCAGAGGTGTGAGAGCCGAAAGCTTGGCCCAGAGCCTGTACTGGGGTTTTCAAGGGAAGGAAGGGGTGAGGCAGTGTAGGTACCCTGACTAAGCTTAGAATTGGCTAGTTTGAGTAATTTCAGTGGGCTTTAGGCTATCAGGGTGCTTCTTAGTTGTCCAGTATCTGGCCCTGGGGTGATTTAGGGCAGGAGGAATATTGGCTCAGTGTGTGAGAATTTTATAACGGAGATGGTTGGGCATGTGGCTCTGGATTGTGGGTGTGTACATCAGAGGTACGCTAGAAGGGAGTCGTTTGCTATCTCTAAGAATAAGCTAGCTCTGAGGAGGGGCAGTCTCTCCAGGATCAAGGCCCCAAAGGCCGGAGCATCAAGAATAACCATTCTGATGAGTGTGAGGTGATATCTCATTGTAGTTTTTTTTTTTTTTGTGAGGAAGATCGGCCCTGAGCTAACATCTGCCAGTCCTCCTCTTTTTGCTGAGGAAGATTGGCCCTGGGCTAACATCCGTGCCCATCTTCCTCCACTTTATATGGGATGCCGCAACAGCATGGCTTGCCAAGTGGTGCGTCAGTGCATGCCCGGGATTCAAACCAGCAAACCCCGGGCCGCGGCAGCGGGGCACGTGCACTTAACCGCTTGTGCCACCGGGCCGGCCCCTGGTTGTAGTTTTGATTTGCATTTCCCTAGTGGTGTTGAACATTTTTTCATGTGCCAGTTGGCCATCTGTATATCTTCTTTGGAAAAAAATGTCTGTTTGTATCCTCTGCCCATTTTTTGATTGGGTTGTTTTTTTTGTTGTTGTTAAGTTGTATGAGTTCTTTATACATTTTGGGTATTAACCCCTTATTGGATATGTGATTTGCAAATAGTTTCTCCCAATGGGTAGGTTGCCTCTTCATTTTGTTGATGATTTTCTTTATTGTGCAGAAACTTTTTAGTTTGATATAGTCCCATTCGTTTGTTTTTTCTTTTGTCTCCCTTGCCTGATGAGATATGATATTCAAAAAGATACTGCTAAGAGTATACAGCCTATGTTTTCCACTAGAAGTTTTATGGTTTCAGGTCTTACATTCAAGTTTGTAATCCATTTTGAGTTAATTTTTGTGTATGCTGTAAGATAATGGTCTACTATCATTCTTTTGCATGTGGCTGTCCAGTTTTCCCAACACCATTTATTGAAGAGACTTACCTTTCTCCACTGTATATTCTTGGCTCCTTCAGTGAAAATTAGCTGTCAATACATGTGTGGGTTTATTTCTGGGCTCTCAATTCTGTTTCATTGATCTGTGTATCTGTTTTTCTTCTAGTACCATGCTGTTTTGATAAAATTATAAACCAATATGACCTCAATAAAAAGAAAAATAAGAAAATACAGTCTACACAGTCTGGATAATAGCCAGTAGACCCTCCTGGATAACATCTCCATATTCTCTGTTGCCTCCAATGTCATGCCAGCTGGGCTTAAGGCAAGGAGTGTTGGCCCTGCATGCCCACTGGCCGTGGCCTGGGCACAGCTGGTGACTGTGAATGGTCAGAGAAACCTGGCCACTGGAGCTTCTAGACAAACAGTTACCTGGGCAGAGTCTGGCTCTGAGAACCTCCTGTCTTTTCATAAGGATCTCACCTCCGTATTTCTTGTTCTTCCAGCCTTCTCTTGATGGCTGTACATTTCCAGGCTGAGACCCTGGGGGTCCTCTTCCCATTCTTAGCCACAAACCCTGCTGAGCATGTCAGCAGGAGGCAGCCGGGGTGGCAGAGGAGTCTAGGGGCTCTAGTGAAGGCCACACCTCTGTCTGGGCTTGTGACCTTTGGGAACTCTCATATGTGTGCATATGTACATTGTTTTTTTTTCTGAAGAGAAGGTTCATAGCTTTCTTCAAATCCCCAAATGGTTCCATGGCTCTAAACGGTTTACTGACAACAACAATAATAATAGTAGCACCTAACATCTATTGAATATTTACTGTGTTCCAAGTGTTATTTTAAATTATTTCTAAGTATTCACTCTTTTAATCCTCATACAACCTTCTGGGGAGCAGAGAGGCTAGATAACTTGCTTGTGGTCATCCAGATGGGCAGTGTGGCTGCAGACAAGGCCAAAATCTAGGGCTCTTAGGCCAAATCTGGCCCACTGCCTCTTTTTAATTTTAATTTTTTTATTGTGCTAAAATTCACCATTTTATTCATTTTAAAGTGTACCATTCAGTGGCAGTTGGTATATTCACAATCTTGTGCAATTATCATCACTATATAGTTCCAGAACATTTTCATCACCTCTAAAGGAAACCCGTTTCCCATTAAGCATTCAATCCCGAGCCCCCCGCCCCCCATTCCCTGGCAACCATTGATCCACTTTCTGTCTCTTATAGATTTATCTATTCTGGATATTTCACATAAACAGAATCACAATATTTGACATTTTGTGTCTGACTTCTTTCACTTAGCATAATGTTTTCAAGGTTCTTCCACAGTAGAGCATATATCAGAGCTTCATTCCTTTTCATGGCTGAATAATATTCCATTGTAATGATTGTATCACATTTTATTTATCAATTCATCAGTTGATGGACATGGGTTGTTTCCACCTTTTGGTTATTGTGAATAGTACTAATAAGAAAATTTCTGTATAAGTTTTTGTTTGAACACCTACCTTTAATTCTAACAATGCCTATTGTCAAAAAATAAGGTCTTATTGGAAAAAACTCATGCTTATTCATTTAGGCACTATGGTAGCTTTCATGCTACAACAACAGAATTAAGTAGAGAATTTCCCGTAACAGAAAAAGTGTACAACCCCAGCATGAACCACTCTATTAGCAGCTGAGAACATGAGGTTAAAGTATAACACTTCCTGAGATGATTAAAAACCCACCCCACCTTCCCTTACCCTGAGAGCAGTGCACAGCTTTGCTCTAAGCCTGTGTCTCAGATGAGGAGGGCTGCCTCTGACAGAGTGCAAGGTTTGGGAGGGAGGTTTGCAGAGGGGTGTTCAGAAACAAAGAGGGATCCTGTTTCTTCACCAATATCCTCTGTCTCTAAGACCCATCAGTTCCCCCAGAGTGGGAGGTGTAGCCTGAGATGTGCTATCTCAGAACTGGTGGTCTCATAACCAGTCATTGTCGTCATCATCATTGTTGTCATCATCATCATCATCATCTCCTGTCAAAAAGACACCCAGCAACTTCATTGACTTCAAATGGATATCATGAAAGTGGCTCTGACAGCAGGATTAGAGTTTTATTTTAATTGATTAAATGCAATTCTGGTGTCAAATTTTGAACATTCGAATCTAATTATATCATCAGTACTAAATTCCAGGCTCATCCAGGTGTGAAAAGCAAAAGGCTGTCCAGAGTGGAATCACTTAAGGCTCTGAAATGGAGGATGCTCATCTTGTCCCTTGCGCTGCATGCTGAGCCTTCTGATTGACATTTGTATGCTCCCCAAAACTCTGGCAGTGCTTGAGCAGCCAAGATAGACATTTTTAAAAGTGTGGAGGGCCCCCATTATTTCTCTAATGTGAAACATGGATGGACCTGGTTTTTAATTGTATGTTTATTTATTTGTATAGTAGTATTTCCTAAGAAAGCAAGTTGTCAAGGCAAATAATCCATAGTCAATCTATAAATCAAAATTTGGGTGAGTTTATTATGAGCCAGGTTTGAGGACGATAGCCCGGGGCCTTCCTTCCCCAAAGAAGGAAGGATACTAAAAAAATGGAGTGTACAGAGTGGCTATTACCATCTTGAAACAAAGAGCATACAACCCATATGACAAGAATATCTCTTTTACTGCTGTCACAAGATGCTTAGCTGGCACAGCAGGTCGGTGATTAGCAGGTCAGTGGTCACAAGGTGAGCACGGCAGGTTGGTAATTAATCCTTAGTTCCCAGGAAGAGATGCTTATCCTTAAAGAAATGCCGATATGGGGGGAAGTTACATCCCTGTCTTTAAGGGCATTGTTCTTGTCTTTGGGACATAGGAAATGTTTAAAGCAGATGTATAATGCATGCTCAACAGGCCATGTCAGGCCCTTTTGGAAAAACAAGGTCAGGCCAAATTAGTTTTACATCAAATGGCTTCCTCATACACTCCAATATATCCTATTGCTTATCATTTATTTATTGAAATAATAGAGTGAAGTCATCAAGAACACTTCTGACTGCGTTCACATTAACAGACTGGTTTGTAGGAAGCAGAAAAAGCATCAAAGCATGCTATTCAAGGAAGTGGTTTGTTAACGGCAGTAAGAACTGTCTTGTGGGAAAATCGTAATGACCATAAAGTCTTAAAGTGAGCTAGAACCCTTGTCACCAGACATGTTTTTATGTCATTATGCTTTCTTTCTTGTCTACTTTTGTGCAATAAAACAATTCCTCTAAAAATATGCAAATATTCTTAAATAACGCGTGTGTGACAGAGCTGACTGTGCGCAGCACGGATGAGGTGAGGAGTGTGTGCTGCACAAATGAAAAGAGGGTGGACACGGTGGTGGGAGCAGGGGCCTCCCAAATGTCTGCTCCCTTGACTGCGAAGTCATGCAGGTTTCTGAGCTCGAAGAACCTCAGTTTTCTCTTCTGTAAATTGAGCAGATGGAAACATGTTTCCTAAGATTCCTAAGGACTTGAAAGTTCATGGGTCTAAGCCTCCACTTTAATACCCATAATAGCCTGGCATGTTGCCTGGCATGAGGAGGGCGTTTGAAATGTTTGTTAATTAAACAAAAAGAAAATGAACATAACTTGAGATTTCAAATTTGAGTAAAATATCACAATTCAAGGAAGATCTTATTTTTATGTTCATTGTGTCCTGATGCTTTGGTCTCCAAGACTGTAATTGTAAATGAAGTATGATTGCATTTCTTTTAAGAGGTCTCTTTCACTGTTGAATCCTCTCTCTCTCTCTATGAATATATAAGCCACATACATAACAGACAAAAGGTCAATGTCAATCAGCAAAAGATAAATAACCTGAGAACAAATAAACAATAAAAAATGGGCAAAGGACAGAATAGGCAGCTCTTAGAAGAAATTCAGACTGTCACTAAATATTTGAAAATCTAATCTACCTCATTATAAAGAAAAACACAGTAAAATAATAATAAAATATCTTCAGGTATTTGATAAAGAGAGTGATGACACCCAGCGTTAGTGAGGATGTGGGGAAACAGGCACTCTTATGCTCTGTTGGTGGGAGCCTAAATTCAAAAGCCTGTACCATAATTTTCATTCGTTTTCAGGAAATAAGTTGCTTTGATTTTCTAATGAGTATAAGATTGGCATAAAATATTTTACTGGTGTAAAATATTGAAACAGCACAGATGTACTTAGAGTTAGACATGGAAGTTTCTCTTCACCACTGTTTCCTCCCTCTCTGCTACCAGTGCACTCCTCTCCCTGTATGTAGCCCCTGCTAACAGTCCGTCGTGTATCCTTCTAATGTGCATTTACACACACACGCTATGCTTCTTACCGAGTGGATGCACTGCCTGTACAGATCTTCACCTTGCTTTTGTGACGTAAATGTATGTTTATGTGCATATCAATATGAATTATATATGTATATTAAATTTCATATTTAATTTCATATATGAGAGATAAAATGGAAAGATATATACCATTTGTTAGTGGTGGTTATCTCGGTGATGTGGGTGAACAGGAGACTTTCCTTATACAAAAGTGTATTTTTTTCTTTCAATAGGTGTATATTGCTTTTATAATTGTAAAAACAATGAAAGGAAAGAGAAAAAACATGTTCATTGCTTTGACTCTAGGAATAAATAAATGAAAAACACCACACTAGTCTTTGAAAATATAACAATAAAAGGTTTTTAAAGATGATGGTGGGAACATGTACAATTTTCACTCATATCTCACATACCTGTAACATATGTGGGAAAAAATAGGGGCAAACGGAACTCCATTTGCCTGGATGCCGTCAACCTAAGGACTGAATAGACAGCCGGTCACACGCTGGTGATGGGGGAGACATCAGAGCCGGATGAATGAGTGGTTCATGAGGGCCATGGAGCCGCTGGAAGTCACCCCTGGGTTCTGGGAAGACGGATGGCAGCCTGATGCACTCTCCTGACCTCTGCTCCCTCTCAACTCCCTTTTTGGGGTACACCAAGGACCTGGAATTTGTCTGAAATGGCAAGCTCTCTTGAGAGCTGCACAGGAGAAAGACTGGTACTTCATTCTCCAAGGACCAGGTGGAGAAGAGGCTGGAGGCACAGGCGTGAGCAATGACCAAGCACAGGAAACTCTGTGGATCTGCTTAGGAAGGACCTGGCCGGGAATACTGCTCTTGGGGTGTCAGAGAGACCTGCCAGGCATGCTAACCCCCACAGACCTGGAGGGGCTGCACTGGTGGGCTGTGACATTCCACGACGCCAGCTAGGAGGGGTCTGCTCTTGGCCTCAGAGAATGGAAGAAGGACAGATGTCTCCTCCTTGCCCCTCAGCTGAGAGAAACAGTTTGTTCTCAGCCAAGCCCGCAGGAATATAACCAGCTATGGCTCCCAGTGACCATTGGTTTGCTACATTCTGAGGCACAAATAGCCTGGTGTTTGCAGGTGTGGAGGAGTAAACTACCAAAAGCAAGGACAACCTATTCAAATGGACTCAGGCGCTTGTGGGAGGAAGATTAAGCCAAACCATTCCATTAGTGACTGTGCTGAAGATTGTCCTCAGTTTAGCCCACTCCCCTTATCTCCATAAGCCCCCCAAGGAACCCCAAACAAACCCACAATCTAGGTAAAGGCTGTATGCTTGCTGTGAAAACGCAGCTTAAATACAAATCCCGACCATCGCTTTCTAACTAGATGCCTCCCAGAGTCAATACTGACACAGAAATTGTGCCGCCTCGGCACAGAGCAGTTGGCCAGCTACTGGACCCTGAGGAGAAGCTGTGCAGAGAAGCAGTGAGAACTCGCAAGGAGATGTATCTATAGAAGAAAGCTGGAATTTACAAAAACATGATTTCTGAAATCTTGAAGAAATCAGTACATAAACTGAAAAAGAGATTGGTCACTGGTGAGGACCAAAGAGCTTTCTGGATGATGAAATTGGATAATAAATAAAGGAAACCATGACTAAAAATTTAGATCCTATGATAATATGTGAATAGTAGGAGAGTCAGAAGGAGACAAAGGAGCAGACGGAGGAAAGTAATTGGTAGGCATGTCTTAGGAGGAAATTTCCCTAACTTAAGAACATGTGGTCTTTAGATTGAACGAAACCACTGAGCCCCGGGGTAGAACTAATGACAAACAAAACCAAAACAAACTCATCTAGAAATATTCTGGTGAAATTCCTGAATTATAAGGACAGAGCAAAAATATTCTAAGATTCCAAAGAGAAAGAAGATGTTGCTTAGAAAAGAAAGGGAATCTGACTAGCATGTTTAGATCATCGAGGGAAATAGAACAGTATCCAAGAATCCTGTACCCATCAGAGTGAAAGACATATCTGGACTCTGTGTAGACCCTCAGGGTGTATGCACCCATTGGTGTATCTGAAGAAAATTGTTGAGGAAATCTTGTAAACAAATGGCCCTTAAATCAGAAAAATGATCTCAAGGAGGGCAAGATGAAGAGAATGGGAAATGGTGATGAGGGCGGATCTTGTAAAGTGGGTAATGATGATGACAAATGAGGATTGTTAATCAGAAGTGACATACACTCAAAGGGGAAGTCTAACAGAAACAGGGAAGTGAAAGCGTCAATTGCCTGGATGTGGAAGAAGAGAGTTTGTGGGAGAGAGGCTGGGGAGAGGAAGCATTCTCAGTTCTGGTCTTGGTGGAGGAAGGGGGCACAGTGGGTGAGGAAAAGTGCTGTGAGGGCTCCAAGTCTACGGGAAAGGAGAGGAGAAGTCCGTGATGCCTAGAAGCGGCTAAGGAGAGCTAGCAGCGTGTCTGTGTGCCGGCGCTTGTTAGGACTCCGTCAGTCCTAGCTGATGAGGGGAGCGGGCGTCTGGGTGAAGTGCTTAGGATTTCATTTTGATTAAGGAAATGTTTCCTCAGCAGACTTGTAGCACACTGGGCACGGTGCTAGGTTCCGGGGATGCAGAGTCTCTGTCCCCAGGATCTACATTCAGAGGGGCAGCACACACAAGAGGACGGGAGGCGTGACATGGTGCAGGGCTTGTTACTCAACAAATATACAGTTTATAATTTTTGTTTAATGTAATATTGTGTATTTTAAGCCAATGAAAACAACAAAGAGAAAAAACCCATGATTTTCATTAAAGAGAAAAAATAACATTTGTATCATCATGTATGTGTATATATATATAGTCCCTATATATATACACACATATATATTTTTTTTCACTCTCATTTTCTTTAGCACTTTGAATATGCCATCCTACTGCCTTTGGGCTTGCATTGTTTTTGATAAGAAATCAGTTGTTAATCTTTTTTTTTTTTTCCTCTGAAAATAATGAGTCATTTTTCTTTTGTTGCCTTTCAAGATTTTCTCTTTATGGCTTTCAGAAGTTTCACTATGATGTGTTTAGGTGTCTATCTCTTTGTATTTGTCATATTTGGAGTTAATTGAACTTCTTGGATATATAAATTAATGTTTTTTTAAAATCACATTTGGGAAATTTTTACCCATTATTTCTTGAATTTTTTCTGTCTTTTTCTTTCTCTCCTTGCCATCTGAGACTTCCATTATGCACATGTTGGTATGTTTTATGGTGTCGCACAGTTCTCTAAAGCACTGTTCAATTTTCTTCATTGAACAGTGGTTTGTTCATTCTTTTTTCTTTTTCTTTTTCATATGGATAATTTCTATTAATCTATTAAATTTGTTGATTATTTTCTCCACCTGCTTAAATCTGCTGTTAAGGCCCTCTGTTGGTTTTTTTTTTTGGTGTGTGTGAGGAAGATCAGCCCTGAACTAACATCCATTGCCAATCCTCCTCTTTTTGCTGAGGAAGACTGGCCCTGGGCTAACATCCATGCCCATCTTCTTCCACTTTATATGGGACGCCACCACAGCATGGCCTGACAAGTGGTGCCTCAGTGTGCAACCAGGATCTGAACCCAGGCCGCCAGCAGCAGAGCGCACGCACTTAACTGCTATACCATGGGGCCAGCCCCTCCATTTGGTTTTGTTATATTTTTCTTTTTAAAGACTTTCTATTTGACATGTATTTATCATACTTTCCTGTAATTATTTAAACATATTTTTTAAAGAGTTTTTTGAATATACTTATAATAAGTACCCTGAAACCTTTGTCCACTAAGTCAAATGTCTGGCCCCTTCAGATACAGTTTCTTCTAACTGCTGTTTTTCCAGAGTATGGGTAACACTTTCCTCTTCCTTTCTATGTAATTTTAAAAAACTGGTCATTGTAGATAGTATATTGCAGCAACTCTGGATTCTGATTTTCTCTCCTGTGTGTTGTTATTGCTAATTTTTTTTTCTTGTTGTTATTGTTGCTTGTTTGTTTAATGATTTGCCTGGACTAAATCTGTAGAGTCCTTCTCTCCTATGGTGTGTAACCACTAATGTCTCTGCTCAGTTTTTAATTTTTATCCTGGTTTTTATTTTTATTTTTATTTTAGCTTAGTAGTCAGCCAATGATTTGTCATACTTTGTGTTCGAAGACCTTGAGCCAGTAAGTCTTCCATCATGTGCTGATGGATCTATGTGTGGCTAAAGAATGCATTCAGAATTTAGGCAGTTTACAAGTCTGCACTAGCTTTTGATTTTTCCTACGCCTTCTCATGTGTCCTTTGCATATCCACATGGGCTCATTTTGAGCCAGGAATAAGTGGACAGCTGGGCCCCTTTCTGGTCTTCTGCTTATGTGCCCAGCTTTGGGCATACTTGCACTCTTGCACTTGCTCTCATGCTTCCCGACAATCAGCAATATGTCTGAGCTCATCAGAGTCTGCTATGGCTAATTCCCTGGATCTCACTGTTAAATTTCTTTCTAGTCTGCCATTCTGTTGCTTGTCCCTACCAGAACTGCAATTTCAGTCTAGCTATACTCTTGGCATTTCCTGTCCATTTGCAACGAAAATTGCTATTGTTCCAAACATTGCCTCTGGGTTTTCTGGGCTCCGCTTGAAATCAAAGGCATCCCCTCTGGCAGTAAAATTGCTGGTTTCCACCAATTGCCCTGCCCTGGTAGAACTACTGTGGTGACTGAAGATGGAGCAGGGGTGGAGTGAGAGGGATGGGAATGTGGAGTGGGGGTCGTGGGAACAGGCAAGAAAGTCACAGACTCCCACTCTTCTTTCTTTAGGTTCAGTAGTATTTCTTGAATAAATGGCTCTCAGTGTGTTCTATGCCTTTGGTTGATTCCCAGAGTCCTCAAATAGTTGTTTTTGATAATTTTGTTTACTTTTATCATTGCTTTTTGGGAAGATGATTTGCTAAGCTCTTTACCATTTGGAAGTTCCTCACATCACCATTTTTTTTTTTAACACTTCCAAGGTGATTCCAATTTGTAGCCTTGACTGAGAACCACTGCACTTTAGAGAGAGCTGCTCCTACCATTCAGCCATAAGTGGTGGGCAGCTCTGATAAAGAACAGCTCCATTCAGGAGCCATTTGTCTCTGCGAAGGTCAAACAACCTTACCTTGTTATTTCTAGTAATATTTCTATCAATAGGTATATCGTTATTATCTCTGAAGAAATGACTAATGTTCTAAATAGGAAATTGTAATGATTTTGTTTGTTGAGCATTTACTGAACACTTCCTGTAAGACTGGCACTGAGCTCAGCAATGCACTTGCATTATTTCATGTAACCTTCACAATAGTCTTAGGACGTGAGCACTGTTGCTATTTTTCTCCCTTTCATAGATGGGAAAACTGATGATCTAGTCACGCCACCGCTGGGCCTCAGTCCTCAGATCTGACTCCATGGCCCTTAACATAGCCACCTAACTGTACAGTAGAACAGGAGTCCCAGCCCTGGATGCACATCAGGATACCTGAGGGGCTCCTAAAATTCCCATTCCTGGGTCCCATTCCCAGACAAATTGAATCAGAACGTCTGGGAGAATGGGCCCCAGGTAAGGGCAGATTTTAAAAGGTTCCCTGGTGACTCTAACGGATATCCACTCATGTGACACAGTGCCTTGGAACTCTTAATTTATGATGAACTAAACGGTTCAAAATGCCATGATTTTCATTAAATAAATCTCTATATCCAAGGATCTGAATGAAAAGCAAGATAGTGGTGTGTAAAAGCCTTGACACGTGGTAAGAGCCCAATAAATGATGATCATCAGCATGTTCAGCAGCATCAGCACCAGCACCACCATCAACACCATCTCTCAAGTGAGGTCACTGCATCAAGGGGCATAGAATATGATTGCTGTTGATGCACACTCGGAACTGCTTTGTGACACGATTGTGCTAATGTATACCATCCACATCCAGCCTAGCTAAGCAGAAGGTTGGTGGCTTTGAGAGCATTCCCAGCTGCCCTGGAACAGCTGTTAACAGGGTTGATGATTTCAGGTATCTTGAGGCCCATCAATACCAGACCTGATTACTGAGGGGGTAGAAACCTTGGAGTTTGTTACCACATTTCTTTGGGCAAAAGCACAATCACTGCTGTGCCTGAACTCCAGCTGATTTTTGCTGCAGAGAATGGCTACCTCCACCATGTGGAGCTCCATCCTGCTCTGACTTCTCTGCTATATTTTGGGGCAAAATAGCAGCTTCAAGAGCTAGCATATTAGAGGTTTAGCTGGATCCAACCCCATGGAGCACCTCAGTAGGAGAAGCTTTGAGTAATGTCAGCAAGTGAGGAGGAGGGAGTGATTTGCAACATGCACCATTTAAAGGGCCCACTTTCTCTCCCACCGGTCAGCACTGCTGGTCCTGCCCAAGCCTGACCCTTGTGGAAAGGGCAGTGGGGAGGGAGTGGTCATGCTGACCAGCTGTCTGGTAGAAAGGCCTCCTCTCATCTAGGGGGCTGCATGTTGGTTCTCAGCACTGATTGAGGCTGGAGTAGGGAAGTCCCAGCCTATCCATGACCCTGTGCAATGTCTCCCTCTCTGGGTGGTGGGAAGTTAACCTCACTTAGCATTGTCAGATGGATGATTGCTCAGAGGCCTGCCTCATACGTGGAAAGAATTGATTAACATCTATGTTGTATGTCCCTAAGGCTGATAACCATGTCTCAGATCCTCATGAAATCTATACTAGCTTTGAATGTTTGAGCTTTGTGCCTGCGGTGTGACACATCTTCTCCCATAGAATCATGGAAGCCCGTACCTGAATGTTTCTCTGGGGTCACCCTGTCCTGGAATGTCCAAGACCCATCAGACCACAGGGGCTGGATGTGTAGCCTGAGCTCCTCTCTCACCACAGCCCTGGGGGCAGCCACTGCCAATCAACCAGAGGGAGACCTGTGTGCTCTGCCTGAACAGTACCATCTCCCCAGTTCACAGACAAGAAACAGGATTAATGTGGTGTGGGGGAAAAAGCTGCTGTTTCTGAGGCTCTGACTTACTTAGGAGGCAAACTTCTGGTCCTCTGACCAGACTTCACTTGAATGACATGAGTGCCTCACTCAGATATAGAATTTACACCAGCACTCTCAAGTTAGGAAATCTCAGTAATAATAATAATGTAGTAACTTCAAAAATAAAAACAATGCATTCACAAGTGAAGGCTCCACATGGGTAGGAACTTTTTAATTAACTGCCTAACAAGTGCTCCATAAATATTTGTTGAATCAACAAATAAAAACAAAATTGCCGTGGCATGAATTTGTCAGATACTGACAGACAATCACAGGGGGGTCTCCTGCTTCCAGCCAGGAGATGGTGCAGGGCCCCATACACCTCAGAGTCACATCCCCTATAGTTTCACACTCCACAGACATGCACCCCACAGCTCCCGAGGACACCTGGTTCAGTTCACAAACCAATTCAACCCTGTGCCCTACTCCAGAAAGGCTTGTGACCTCCCCCTCTCATCTCTCCATTCATCGTGCTCATGGTCATGGCCGGTGATGTGGGGACAGACTAGAAACTGCCCAGGACCCAGGTCCCACCCCTGTAGGCATCTTCAAGGACCCAGTTGGTGGTGCTGTGACAGAATAGCCATGTCCAGCCCCTAGCTGTCCTCTGGCCATCACCTCTAAATTACCACAAGATCTTAGAAGCTGTAGTCTTGTTGTCCTTGGAGCCCAATGGTGTTAATTGTGTTGGTCAGTTAAATCTCACTTGCTTATTCTGGAGATTTAAGACAAACTTCCAAGGGAACTGGCTGGTCACAAAGTGAGCCTTGACAACCTCTGCAGGGGAATCCTGAAGCCCATGGTTAGGGATTTGCCTCCCATCCTCCTCCCTCCCTCCGTCCTTCCTTCCTTCCTTCTTCTCTCCAAAATATGATTCAATTCCAATAATAATGGTTTAACAAAATGTTTAATGCAAGTGTTTTAAAGGGCTAATTTCTTTAGGAAAAAAGGCAGGAGTTGTAATGTGTAACTGATTATAGCAGTGTCTTGCTCACTTGAAGGTGTGCTGGAACCAGACAGGAATCTGCTATTGTCTTTATTTTGCCTGTTTTTTAAAAAAATTACACTTAAATCACAATATTATCTGGGACTATGGGAAGAGAAAATTGGGAACAAATAAAATGTTTCTCCCATGAAATAGAAAATAATATTTGAAAAAATAGTCTATTCAGTTTCTCATTTTTATCTTTAAAGGATAAATTTTTCATACCCTGAATTCAGAGAAAACTGACTGAGTTTTGTGTAAGGGCTTTCCTGGGCTGTGTCATCACCTCCCTCCTCACAGTGGACACTGTCGGTCCCCAGGCGCTGTGGGGGGATGTGGCTTTCTGCCCCCAGGGCTTGTCTATGTCAGTGAAAATGTCTAAGGTCCGGCTGGCGGGTTTCCTGCTGGGGCTTTTGGGCTGTAGCATTGCTGATTTTTCCTTCATTGCCTTTGTACTTCTCTTCTTGATGGCTTTAAAATTATTAAAATATGAAGCTGATAATGATTGAGGTCCAAAATATTTCAAGATGTAATACATCCATAAAACTAAATAAAATGTATCACAGTTTCCCAGTGGATTGCCTATAATACCAAATTGATTATAAACAGAAGCCTAGAAAATAAAAATTGTCATTATTTTTTTTATGACTGAAGTTCACAACAGGAAATAAATACACAAGCAGTAATTCACACAGGTGTAAAACTTATCTTCAAAAAATATTAAAACTAATTGAATAACATACTTCTTTTTTTTTTTTTTTTGTGAGGAAGATCAGCCCTGAGCTAACATCCATGCCAATCCTCTGAGGAAGACTGGCCCTGGGCTAACATCCATGCCCATCTTCCTCTACTTTATACAGGACACTGCCACAGCATGGCTTGACAAGCGGTACATGGGTGCACGCCTGGGATCCGAATCCGGGATGCCAGCAGCAGAGCGCTTGCACTTAAAACACTATGCCACGGGGCCGGCCCATAACATCCATCTTTCACCACCTGTAGATTTTAGTTAATGTTGAAAGTGTTAGAAAGATTTATCAATGAGATAGAAAAAAGTGTACATTTTTTCAATTCAAAGGAATATTGACGAGTGCTTTGCAATCTATTCCTAAACTTCCTTGTGGTCTCCCATCGGCTGGACGGTCTCTGTTCTTACTCCACAGGGAGGCTCCAGAACATCTCCCACAGCCATTGCTGGTATAAGACTTTCCTTCTCTCCTCAGTGCTCTTGAGAAAAGACTTCTAAGACAGTTGCACCCAAACAGTTCTTATATCTGAAGCTCTCTTTGCCCCAGACGCTGGGATCAAGGTGTCAAGAAAGGATGAAGGACAGGAGCCAGACACAGTTGCTCTCTGCCTGGATCATAAGAAAAGTGGTTGAGCCTAGTGCTACTGTCCACATGCCATGAGTGAGGCCTGGTTTGGCATCCACACATCTCATTTGTAATTTGTGATAGGATTATAAGATGTCATCACAATAAGAGATCTCAGGAAGAAGGATTTTATGGAGGTCATGATTTATTTCCTATAGTCTTTCTATTCCTAAAATAGAAGAAATTAAATAAAAAGCCACCCAGTAGCTTTTCTTCTCCAGGCAACCACTTTCTCCCCACATAAATACAACCTTTGCTTGGCTTCCAGTTTGTAGGCTTAGCTTATTCCTGGTGGCTAGATGTCATCAGTTAGCTGGAGTTAACTGGAAGTAACTGAATGTCGGGAGCTCTGCAGTGACGGATGACACAGGGAGCTCTGGACTTGATTGCTCAGCTGTGTCTGATAACCCCTGGGCACTTCCATCCCTCAGTTGCTTCCATCAGTTTGGGGGCTGCTCCAGCTCTGGGGGCTGTGTTGGTTTCAGAAATACAGAGTCTTTGATGGACCAGTCCTGGGAGAGGCTGTGAGGGTAGCCAACAGTTGAGGTGAAATGGACAGCTATCAGGATATATGTGGGAGCCTGTAATATGAGGAAAAGTGGAGACATGTAAAGGGAGTCATGGGGAAGATAGAAACCATTCGAAGTCTGTAATCTAATGTAGTCTTTGGTGACCTTAACATCTTCCACTGAAATGTGAGACTTTCATTGGTTCTTATCTGCCTTGGTGAAGTTTAGCAGTTTAAAAATAATATGTTCACCCATATTCATAGCAGCATTATTTACAATAGCCAAAAGGTGAAAGCAACCCAAGTGTCCATCGATAGATGAATGGATAAACAAAATGTGGTATGTATATATCTCTCACATGGATCATACCATGGAATATCATTCAGCCTTAAAAAGGAAGGAAATTCTGACACATGCTGCAACATGGATGAATCTTGAAGACATTATGCTAAGTGAAATAAGCCAGGCACAAAAGGACAAATATTATGATTTCGTTTGTATGAAGTACCTAGAGTAGTCAAATTCATAGAGACAGAAAGTAGAATGGCAGTTGTCAGGGCCTGGGAGAAGGCGGGAATGGGAATTATTGTTTAATGGATACAGAGTTTCAGTTGTGGACGATGAAAATGTTCTGGAGATGGATGGTGGTGATGACCGCACAACAATGTGAATATACTTAATATCACAGAACTGTACACTTAAAAATGGTTAAAATGGTAAATTTTATGTTATGTATATTTTACAAAAATAAAAAATTTAAAAGATAAAAAAATACTTTCTAATATGTAAACATGAGAAAAATACTTATCTCTGGTCTTGTGAGTTCAAATTTTTCACATTAATTAAATGCAGAGAAAATAGTAGTGAGCTCACTAGATTAAGAGGACATTTTCCGGAATCCTGCTCCTCCATTGTGAACTTTGGGCAAATTAAATAACTTCACTTCCCTCCCTTTTGAGAGCTCAATTAATATTTGTTGAATGAGTAAATAACTTAATTTGAATATGACAATGTTTGTTGGGAAATACATTAACTTCTGTGATCCACTAGGAGCCCAGTCTCAAAGTTCTAGTTAGGAGCCAGAGGGTGGCTTGTTAGAAAAAAATTGGAGCCGAGAGGGAGGCATTCAGGCCTCTGTGAGCACGATGAGCTATCCCTGCCACACAAGGGAAGGACAAATGACAAACTCTGACACGTCCCTGTTCTTTGGGCTCTAGTCTTTTAGGCTCCACTCTGACCATGCTGTTCAGATAACACATTTCTTCCTTAGTCTAATACGGAGCCATTGTGAAATGATTGAAAGAAACCTTCTTAACAGTCATACTTAGCTTTAAGATCTGGTTTGAAAAACCTTTTACATTTATGCTTTCTTGATTTTACATTTTGGTACCTTGAAATAGCAGTTATATCAGTGTGTTTTTGAGTCAGACTAACCTGGGTTTGGTCCTTACCACTTAGCAACTGTTTGAAGTTGGGTAACTTTCTTAACTAGCATGAAGTTCAGTTTCCTTATCTGTTAAAGGTAGACCATAACTACCTCCTAGAGGTTGCTGAATGGATGAAATAAGGTAATGTATGTAAAATAGCTAGCGAAGTTCCAGGCACTTAGGAAGGACTCAATAAATGTTAGTTTCTTCCCTGGCTCAGGTTTTGAGGTCACAATTTGGTTAGATTTCTGCTTTTCTACACATCCAGGACATCTACAATTTTCTCAGCATATTCTACCTACCTTGAAGACATGCTTCCATTTGTAATTTTTATTAGAATTAAAAAAAATTGCACCTCCTTAAAGAGAGAAATTTATTCTCCAGCAAACTGTTGTTCTGCATATTATTATATATTTTCCATTTTGCATTTTTAATTTCCAGCAAAGCATTTCCAGTACCGGACATCTAGACACAGGTACTCTATCTGATAATCTATAAGCTGAGGATACTTTTGTTTGCGTACTTGAGTACAAAAGAAGGATTCTAACTTTCCAGGCAATTAAAACCACACTCTCACTCAGACAGCTCTTGATCAGCTGATGATTTAGTAACGGTGAACAGAAAGAAAAAGAAGAAAAGATAGAAATTTCTCTGTTGCCAAAAGGGAAAGACATTTTCTCTCATCCTTTTTCTTAGAGTATTTTATCAAGAATACTTGTCTTTGCAAATCTTTTGTTTGTCCCTTTGATATGTATGTTTTATGCCTTTTTTTCTTTGCTTTTTGCTTCTTTCTTTTCTTATGCTGTGGGTGTGTCTTAGGCCATGCCCTCTCTTCTTCCTCTTTCTCTTTCTCCTCCTCTTTCTTCTTTTGGTTACTTGTCATTTTGTCATAATTTCAGACAGAGAAAAATTGGAACAATACTACAAGGATCTCTCACATATTTTTATCCAGATTTATCTATTGTATGCATTTTGATCCACTTGCCTATCTCTCTGCATATTTTTTTTGAGTCACTAGAAAATAAGTTGCAGACATGGCGCCCCTTTACCTCTAAACATCTCTTTAATACTAATAATACTATTTTTTCTAACAGTTTTCTAAGGAACTGTCTCTTTTCCGCCATTTATTTATCCTCTCTTTATACCTTTATTTATATCAGATTTATATCAATATGAACTCAAAAATTCTTATTATATCTCATGAATTGTAATCCATTCCTATCATTATTTATTTTGATACTCAAGTGGTACCATATTTGGCTGAATCTCATGTCCTTTTGATTGGTCCCTGTCATTCTTGGAGTGTTTCCTTACTTTCTGATAAACCAGATATTTACCAGAAAAGTTCATCTTGTACGTTGCCTGGCCCAGATCTTGAATTAGTCTTTTTTCCAAGCTGCCCGTGGTTTTCTTTTGGTGGATATCTGTGCTTAGAAATTAAGGTCTGAGCATTAACTGTTCTCATTACTACTAGTCTGTCATACCTTTTAGGCCTTTTCAAGAAAACAGAGTTAGGAGATGTATGAATGTGTCCATGTATGTACATGCACATATATTTACTTCTATTTCTCTCCATATTCACATCTACCTATCTATCTGTCTACCTGCGTGTCTACATTTCTATTTATCATCATCTATCTAAATGATCATAACCTCACTGATGTCTCCACTCCCATTTCAACATCACAGGGTGGAATCATTCACTGTGTGCTCTTCTGTGTCTGACTTCTTTCACTCAGAATACAATTGGTGAGATTCAGCCCTGCTGATTTGGGTATCACTTGGAATGTGACTGTTTTCAATACATATCAGTGCCTTCAGGTCTCATCCTCATGGTATGTATTTTTAAGTAGGTTATAAATATTATACTTCTGTTTTACTTAATTAAACATATATTTTGAATGGAAATTTAAAATGTTGGATTTTTGGCTATATAATATTATAAATAACTTCCTGGCTTTTCCAAGTTCTGAATCTGTCATACTTTTAAACTTGTCAGAGGCATAAGGAGCATTTTAAAATTTGGCTGCTAATATTGACCTTTCCAAGAATGTGGGAAAGAAAATACTAACGTTTTTCAGAGGCAAAAGCATTGGCATCACAGCAATTCTTTTAAACCACGTGTTAAAGTGAGGGTTTTATCTTGCTTTATGTCTGTTTACACACTCTCAAGAACGGCTGAGCTTGTGTGTGCTGTTTCGTGTTTGACCACAGATGCTATCAAATGACAAAACAACGACAACAAAAACATAGAATATGATTTCCTAATGCCACCAGTCTCTAAGAATCAAAAGTTCATTTTCAAAGATGTGGGAACTCTGGGAGAGAATCCCTTCATCTCTCCACAGCCCACAGCTCTTAATAATTTAGTAGAAAAGAACTATTAGAATGATTTTACTCAAAGTGAACATTGCCATTAAAAACCAAAGAAAAAATAAATTGAATTGTACGAAGAGTAAATGCAAATGTAATACAAAATATCAAAGCAGACATTTTCTTTTCCAGAAATTTTCATTGCAAAGTAGGAGACAGAGAGCACACTCTGAGATGCTGGAAAGGGCCTGGCATTCAGGTAACAGGGGCTCTAGTTGATCTTCTCTGTTCCTGATTAGTTGTATGACCTTAAACAAGCAGCTTCAGTTTCGGGGACTTCATTACCTCTGATCTAAAACTAGAGGTTTGGAGAGGAAGGAATCTAAGGCGCATGGCCTGCAGGACTTGATGGCCCACGTGATGCTCAAGCGCCAAACAGATAGAGGAGTAAAACCAGAAGCATGAAAATTCTAGACAAACCTCTTCAGCCTGATCATATAGGGAACTGAAATACATTGTGAGTTATGGAAAAAGGCTTAGTCCTTATTTTGATGCCTGATAAGACCCGGAGCACTCTTACACACCAGCCACACCCTCTGCCTAGTGTTAGTTAATAGTCAAAAGGTCAGAGTGTTTAATGCCTGTAAGAATACACTTTCTATCAAGTTTGTGAATCAAGGTTAGGGAAGAGGTAGAAAGTAGGTTCTTAACTACAACACTATTTGAAGCTCTTAATGCATTTTTCATTTCATTGCTGATTTTTCTTCTTGAAATGTTGCTTCTCTCTTATTTTTCAGGGAAGGTTTATGGAGCTCCAGTATGGGGCCCTGAGGACACCATGGGGAGCTGAAGGCAGGGTCTTTGCCCTCTTGGAGTTCACATTTTAGTGGGTGAGACAGACACACACACACAGACTGAAGGAAAATTTAGTGTGCTGTGAGGAGGTCCTTTCGCAATAGGGGAACTAGTGTGTGTATCACCAGTCATGGGAGGCCTCCTGGAGGAGTCAAAGTCTGAGCTGAGATCTGAAAGTGAAGAGTGAGAGCAGGAGGGAGTGTCCCTATGTGGCAGTTAGTACTCTTCAAGCAGAGATGAGAATGCGTAGCCCTCCAGGCTCTGAGGGAAGATGAGGGTGGTGAGCAACTTGAGTTGGGTCCTGTGGAGAAGTTGTCAGGGCCTGACCCTCCCGGTAGGGCCTTTTAGGTCAGGTTAGAGTGGTGGACTTTGCATCCTAGGGGCAAGTGGTGTCACTGACAGGCTGTTGGGCAGCTGGGTGGTGATCTCCTGGAAAGGGCAGTTTATTCTGTATTTGCTGCAGGTCTATGGTTACAAAGAATAGATTCATACTGTTAAGAATCTACAATTGAAAAGGGAAGCTATGCAGAAAGACGTAATTTCAGGGCTTAGTTAGAAACACAAAATCATTTGGGATCATGAAAGAGACAGATAACGCTTCTTCTTAGAGGAGTGTGTATATGAGCCAGGGCCAGGGGGAGGGATAACTAGGCCCTGTCTGTGCCCACCCTTCGCCCTGCATCTGCTCTATTGGTAATGATAGTGGTGGTGGTGATGGTGGTGATGGTGGTGATGGTGAAGAATGTGATGGGGAGGAGGACAGAGTGAAGGTGAGGAGGAAGGAAGAATTTATGAGCCTATTCTGAGGAAGTAACAGCAGAAATTTGGCTGAAATTTCTTTAATCTAGTGGCTTTCAAAGTGTGCTCCCTGGACCACCAGCATCAGTATCACCTGGGCACTTATTAGAAATGCAAATTCTTTGTTCCCACCCAAAACATGCTTAAGGAGAAACTCTGGGGACGGGGCCCAGCAATTTGTGTTTTAACAAGCCTTCCAAGTGATTTTGATGCATGCTAAATTTGAGAGACACTGCTTTCATTGATATTTTTGTGTACCTCAAATGCAGAGCCCTCCTAGTCTCCATTCTTCTAAATGATTGCATAATATTCCACTCAATAGATACACAATGTTTATTTTACTGTTCCATTTAACAAACCCCTGGGTTGTTTGCCCTTTTTGGCTATTATAAGTAATGTGGCAGTGAATGCCCAAGCACATTTAGCTGGTGAACTTATTTATTTATGATTTATTTACTTTTTATTATTGAAGTATACTTTATAAACAGGGAAACGCACAAATCTTATGTGTACAGTTTGCTGAGTTTGACAAACACATATACCCATGTGACCCACACTGCTGTCAGTGCCTTACCCCAGAAAGATCCTTGGTACTTAGGCTGACAAATGAGGCTTGGTTTGCCTGGGACTTTTCTGCTTTTAGAATCGAAAGTCCTATGTCCTGGGAGCCCCCTTAGTCCTGAGTGAACTGGGATGATTGGTCGCTCCACTAGAAGGTACTCCTTCCACTCCAACCTCCACAGTCGCTGTTCTTGTTTGTTTGGAGAACTTTTGGACGTCTATTCAGAGAGTAACTTCCTGGTGATGGAATTGCTTGGGTAAAGGCACATGGCTGGTATATGGTGGATGCTTTAAAAGTCAATCAACATCCTGAATATCAAGGGTAACTTTGAATATTTTGGTGGGACATTGCCTTTCTTTCCCCTGTGTTTGTTCGGGGCTGGGGGAACAGGCAGGGATTTTTTTTTCTAGGCTCAATGACCTTCTCAATGACCACACAGTTTAGAAAGCAAAGCTAAGCCATAATACATGACTTTTTCTCAATTTTTCCCAAACACTACAGGTAAATTTAGATTTAGGCAAAGAGAAGGCAACAAGTGCCAGACACAGAAAATTACCATCTAATTCTTGAAAGCAGTGCCCTGGCATATACTCTCACTGCCAACATAGGAGAGGGTCCATTTCTCACATCCACACAAGATCTGGTTATCATTAAAGAGCTTAATTTTTGTTACTCTTATATCTGAAAAAATAATATCTCATTGATACATTGATTTGCATTTATTTGTCAGTGTAATTGGCCATTTTTTCCAAATGTGTATTGATTCTTTGTGTTTCCTTTACGATAATCTGGCCAGGAGATTTCTGCTGAACTTAACATAGAACTAACTTTCTCTTTGCTCATGTGTCATTTCCTCTAGGAATTCCTTCCTGACTCTTCCCTCACTCTTCCCATTCCAGGCTAGGCTACGAGAGAGCATCTCCATGCCCCCTGTGCCTTTCTCTGTGCTCCTCACACTAGATTATACAGCATTTCCGTGTTTCACCTCCGGCCTCCTCCTCTGTCTCCCTGAACACCCAGAAGAATGGGCCTTCCGCCTGTCTCCCTGCTGCCCGGCACGGTTTCTGGCACTTGGTGCCTTTTCTTTGCCTAAATCTAAATTCATCTGTAGTGTTGACGAGAAACTGAAAAAAAAATCACATATCACGACTTAGCTTTGCTTTCTAAACTGCAGGGGCATTGAGAAGATCATTGAATCTAGGGAAAAAATCCCTCCCCCAGCCCAGAACAATCCTAGAGGAAAGAAAGGCAACGTCCCACCAAAGCACTCCAAGTCCCCCTTGACATTTCGGATGTTGACTGAGTTGTAAAGCATCCACCATCCACCGGCCACGTGCACTGATGCATTTCTCCTATGCTGATCCCACTCTCTGGTGGGGCTCTGTGTGAAGAAGAGGAGCCCCTGTCTGGGTGAAGAAAGTCTGATTTTCAGCTTTTAGGCATGGTGACAGTTTAGAGCTCTTTTTCACCTAGATGCATTCTTTCCTTTTAAGTTCAACAAATATTTACTGATCACTTACTAGGTGCTAAACACAGAGGGAACCACAAAGACCTCTAAGACTGGGTCCTGTCCTCCAAGATAGGTCAAAAACACAATAGCTCCCAGTAAGCAGAGATGAAATCGGCATTTTGTATGTGAAGAAACGCTGGCGAGGGAGAGGTCAATTCCAGAAAGCCAGTGCTGACCTGATTAAGGCCAAGGAACGTGACAGCAGACAGACAGACAGACAGACTCCTCCAGAAAGTCCCCTTGGAAAAGGGACTTCAGGTTTCTTGAAAATGGGGGAACCCCATTGTAAAGCACTTCTTTATTTGGAAGTGACATTTGGACCCCTTTCTCAGCTCTTAATGGTGTGAAATTTGATAAAATGCAAAGTGAACAAGAGAGGCAGGGATGAGAAACCCGGGTTGTACTCAGAAATTAAACAGTCTCCAGCAAGAAGAGAGCTTACCCCCTGTAGCACTGTGAAACGCTCCCAGCCCTGTACTGGCATGACCTTGAAAACACTTGTCTTCTTTGTATTTTCGTATGGGTTCCCCGTCTCTGACAAAAGATTCTCTCTCTGACCGAGCTTGGGCCAGGCTCCTCTGAGCCCTCTTTTCAACTAGGCCTCAGCCTTGGCCTTGAACAAACACTGACATAGTTTCTGACAGCTCAAGGCCACATCCCTGAGATGACCCTAGGTCAGCTTCCAGTGCCTGTGTGGGGAAACTCAGTGTTGCCTGAAAATTTTACTGTTTGTTCCAGCCCACACCTGAGGATAGGACCCCTGTTCCCAGTCTCTGCAGAAGATGGAGTCCTAACTTCAATAATCGCCACTGTCAGACACAGTGGGCCCCGTCGCATTTATACTGACCAACCCTTTGTAATTTTTCACTTTCCTGACTCTACGAAGCCCCACTCACCCCCCTCCCTACTCCCTTCTTCTCTCTTTAAAACGCCCCATCACCTCTGTACAAACTGAACTTGAGTTCATTTTACGCCAGACTCTCTGACATATTAATATCTGTCCTCATCACTTTAACTAGTGACTGCCTTTGTTTATCTTTGACATCCCTGTGGGCCAATTTGCAGATCTGAATAGAAATGTGCCATAATTGGTTCAGACTTCTTACAAGAATGAGAGAAAAATTCCCACTTATCGGATAATTTATTTATATTCTTATTTTTTGTTTTGGCTGAAATAGTTATTTTCAAGTATTGATTGAACGATAAAGAGCTCATATAATTCTCATTAAAGGCTACATTTAGCATTCTGCAGGCTTTCCAACAAGACTCGTTTTCAGCAACGTAATTGTGCAATTATACCTGCTGAATTTGGGTCCATGGACATTTACCAAACGCCTGTGCCAGCCACTGCTCCAGGTACCAAGGAGGCGAGGAGGAATCAGATGCTGCCCCAGAGAGCTCACATGCAACACCCGTTACAATCCTCTGCCCTGCGGGGCCCAGTGTTGTCAGGAGGTCTAGAGACCTCATCATGTGGTGGCTTGGAGGCTGGGGGAAGAGAAGGTGACTCTGGTGAGGCTGAATGCTCTGTGTCTCCCGTGGCAAGGCACGTGTGCGTTGAGTCTGGTAGGAAGGGTGAGGGTTTGACTAAAGGAGAAGAGGATAAGGAGCAGCACTCTGGGATGGCAGTGAGCCGTGGCTGTGCATGTTGGTTGGACTCTGCATTTGGGGGTAGATAAAGGGACAATAGTAGGGATGAGGTAGGGAGGAGAGGAGGCATGGAAGGTGAGTCAGCCATGACATGAAGGGCCTTGGATGCTGAGCTCCGGGATCACGTCTACTCTGCAGCGGTGGGAACCCACTGGAGGCTTGTAAGGGAAGGGGGACACCGTCAGTCCTGAGAGGAGGGAGGGTTAGAGGGCTGGGTTTGGGGCACCGGTTGGGAGGCTCTTCAATAGTCCAGTGGGTCAGGGAACAGACCAGGGTCGTGGGGCACTCAGAATATCTGGAACACTTCTGCACTCTGCCTGGCAGAGGTGGAAAGAAGGAGGGTGACTGAGCTTCCACGTCAGCTATATAATTTCTGTACCTAGCAAACTGCGGCTGGCTGGGGTCCTCTATTAGCTTGCTCCAGGTGCCATAACAAAATACCACAGACTGGGTGGGTAAACAGCATAAATTTATTTTCCCCAGTTTTAGAGGCTGGAAGTCCAAGATGGAGGTGTTGGCAGGTTTGATTTCTCCTGAGGCCTCTCTCCTTGGTTGGCAGATGGCCACCTTGCTGTGTCCTCACATGGTCTTTTCTCTGTGAGTCTGCATATCTCTATCCTAATCTCCTCTTTTTATAAGGACACCTTTATAAGGTCCTTAGGATTGGATTAGGATTAGGACTCACTCTAATGGCCTCAGTTTAACATAATCACCTCTTTAAAGGCCCTCTCTCCCAATATGGTCACATCTGAGGTACTGGTGGTTAGGGCTTCAACATATGAATTTTAGGGGGACGAAATTCAATCCGTATCAGGACCCATGAAATATTCTTGGTAGTGAGACAGTAGAGCTTCATGGTTAAACACATGGGTCTAAAAGCCATATTACTCAGGTTTAAATCTTGAATTCTATCCTAAGGCAAGTTACTTGACCTCTCTGTGCCTCAGTTTCCTCATCTGTGAAATGGGGATGATCATAATTGTCCCTATTTCATGTTGTGAGGGGTAAATAAAATAACATGTGTGATATGTTCAGAACAGTTCCTGACACATAGCAAGCTCTGTACGAGAGTTTTCTTTAATTATCATGACTTTGGACCAGTGGGGTGGCAATTCTGGAAGTCAGTCCCACTATGGTCTCAGGTGGACACTGAGTTACAGGGCCTGAATTCCTGTCCTCAGCATTTCTGCTGCAACCACGAAGCAAATCACTTAAAGCAGTGGTCCTCAGCATTGGTTGTAGATTAGATTTATCTGGGGAGGTTTTAAAACTCCCAATGCCCAGGCTGATTCCTAGGCCAATGAAATCAGACTTTGAGGAGGTGGGGCCCAGGCATCAGTGGATTTTTAAGGCTTCACATGATTCCAACATGCAGCCAAGATCGGCAATCATTGCCTTAACTCCTTTGTTCCTCAGGAAAACTGGGGTGGTGAGCTTAATGGGTTGTTGTATATAACCTCACTACTCACCAAGAGCAGCAGCATCAACTGTGGACTTGTGGTCTCTTGATCCCTGTCCCAGACCTGGTGAATCAGAGTCTGCAGTTTAACAATTGCCCAGGTGATTTGTACGCACGTTAGGATTTGAGAATCCTGGAAGTTCTTCAGTGTTCGTGGGTGCTTTTCAGGTCCCTTTCTTCTGCTACAGGAGACCGGATGACGGCTGCTAACACCCAGTGCAGTGGGGGAATGTTTTAGTGGTGCATTCTGTTTTTGAAGGTAATACTATATGTGAGCATGAGGAGATGGAAAGACCATTGAATTTAGAGTTAGGATTATTCAAAATGAGGTCTTAAAACTCTTTCTAGTAGCTCGGCAATCTTGGGAAAACCAATTAGCCTCCCTGAGCCTCTGCTTCTTCAAACAACATATCTAAGGCCTGTTAGGTACTAGAGTCTGTGCCAGGTGCCCAAAACAAAACGAGACAAACAAAAACTGCACACACACACACACACACGCACACACACAGACACATGCATGCACGTACAGCCAATGGCAGAAAAAGCTCTCAGAGAATTTATAACCTAGGAGAAATGAGACAAATAATTACTGTACACAATAGAGAAGCAACGTCAAATGACCTTGGAATCCAAAAGGAGGGAAGGTATCTTCTGTCTGGGCTTCATGAAGATGTGACATTTGAGTTGCATCTTTTTTTAAGGATTATTTTTATTGAGGTCATATTTGCTTATAACATTGTGTAATTTCAGGTGTACATTGTTATATTTCAGCTTCTGTATAGACCGCATCATGTTCACCACCAATAGTCTAGTTTTATCTGTCACCATACATATGTGGCCCTTTACCTCTTTCACCCTCTCCCCACCCCCTTCCTCTCTGGTAACTACTAGTCTGTTCTCCTTATCTATGTGCTTGTTTATCTTCCACATATGAATGAAATCATATGGTATTTGTCTTTCTCCATCTGACTTATTTCGCTTAGTGTAATACCCTCAAGGTCCATACATGTTGCTGCAAATGGCACAATTTTGTCTTTTTTATGACTGAGTAGTATTCCATTGTATATATATACCACCTCTTCTTTATCCATTCATCAATTGATGGGTACGTGGGTTGCTTCCACATCTTGGCTATTGCAAATAATGCTGTGATGAACATAGGGGTACATATATGTTTTTGAATTATTGATTTCATGTTATTTGGATAAACACCCAGTAGTGGGATAGCTGGATCATATGGTAGTTCTATTTTTAATTTTTTGAGGAATCTCCATACTGTTTTCCATAGAGGCTGCACCAGTTTGCATTCCCGCCAGCAGTGCATGAGGGTTCCCGTCTTACTACGTCCTCTCCAACATTTCTAAGTTGTATCTTAATGAGTAGATGGTTTTGTTTTCAGCAAGGGTAAAAGTCCACATGAGCAAAGGCCACAGTGTGAGAAAGTTAAGGGCATGTTTGAGGTGGCAGAATAATATGTACTAACTGGAAATTAGGATGCTTAGGAATAAAAAGTGTGAGAAATTAATGAATTCATCTGATATCCTTATTGTTGAACATCAACTATGTATTAGGCACTCTTCTAGTTGTACTCCTAGAGCTGTGAAAATATGGCCCAAAATTCTAGTCAGAGTCAACAGATTGTAAACAACAGAAATAAGTGAATATTATAGTATAATAAGAGTAGACTCTGATAGAAGAGTGTCCCAGGCAGAAAGAATAGCAAGTGCAAATCCTTGAGGCAGGAGCAGGCTGCCATGTTAGAGCAGAAGGGTGGGTGATAACCAGAGTGAGGCTCCAGAGCAGGGGAGCAGGTGGAGATTAGATCAAAGGGGTAATGGCAGTCCCGTCGTGTGGGGCCTTGAAGAACATTGTAAGGATTGTGGCTTCTATTCTGAGTGAGAAGGGAGCTATTAGAGGGTTTTGAGCAGAAGAATGACATAATCCGACTTAAGCTTAAATGGATTATTCTGGCTGCTGTGTTGAGAATAGACTTTAGGGAGGTCATGGTGGAAGCAGAGATTGGTTAGGAGGCTACTGTAATAGTTCAGGCAACAAATAATGGTGGGTTGGAACTGGTCACATTCTGGATATATTCTGAAGGATTGATAGTATTTATTGCAGGTTAGAGAAGGAGTCAACCAAGGATGAATCCAGTTGAAAGATGTCTCAGCAGTTGGAAGGAGGGAACTGCCATTTGATGGAAAAGACTACAGGTAGGTTGGTCAGTTTTGGAAGTGTTAGGTTTCGGATTTCTATTAGACATTCAAGTGGAGATGTTGAGTAGGAATCTTGTGTCTGGAGATATGAATTTTGGGAGTTCTCAGAGTTTAGAATGTATTTAAAGATTTAAGACAGGATGAGATACCCAATGGAATATGTGTAGATAGAGAAAAAAAGAAGACCAAGCACTGAGCCCTAAGAGATCCCAATGCAAAGAGGTCAGGGAGCCGAGGAGCAGCTGACCAGAAGCTGACCCTGAGAAGGCATGGCCAGTGAGGAAGGAGGTAAGCCAGGAATTGTGGTGTACAGGAAGCCAAGTAGACAAAGTGTTTTGGGGAGGAGAAGATAATTAACTAAGTCACACGCTGCTGATTGGCAACTAAGATGAAGCCTAAGACTGGACCACGGGAATCAGCCATTGTTGCCTCCACCTGAGCTGTGTCAGTGGACTGTGGGAGGGAGAGCCTGGTCACAGTGGGTTTAAGGGAGAGTAGGGGGAGAGGGATTGTAGACAGCAGCTAGACAGAATTCTTCTGGGGAGTTTTGTTGTAAAGGGAAACAGAAAATTGGAGCAGTACCTGGAGGGGGAAGTGTTGTTTTGGTTCCCCCAGAAGAAGCCCTGAGATAAGGATTGGAGTGGAAATAGTTTATTTGAGAGGTTCAGGGAACATCAACGGGGCAGGATGAAGTTAGGGGAGGAAGAATCATGTAAAGATGACTTATCAAGTCAGCTCCCATGGTGGGTGATGGGGCACCATCCTGTGGGGAAGCTTTGGGAATGACACACACACACACACACACACACACACACACACACGCACACACACAAAAGCCAAAATTATCCCACCTGAGGGGTAACAGAGATGTAGTATTTATGTACAAACTCCTGTCAATCAGTGGGTGAAGGCTGTTCCAGGGAGCGTGAATTTACTGGCGCTTATGTTTGCTATGGGTGCGTGGGGGGCAAAACTGAGGCAGGAGAAAGCAAGCCCTCAGCTGAAGAACAGCTGCTGGCAAGTGACATTGGGCTTATGTGCCCGCAGAGGTAATGGCAGAGATACGGGAGGGAGGAGAGGAGCAAACAGCATCCATTTCAAGCCCAGAGACACTTTTTAAAAAATGATGGGTGGAATAAAAGCATCTTTGTTGAGGTGAATGATCTTAGTGTGTGTGTGTGTGTGTGTGTGTGTGTGTGTATGTGTGTGTAGGGGGATCACGAAGGAGAGGGAGGGGAAATTACTAGAATATGTGCTTGGGTAGGCAGGAAAGAATGGGTTCTAGTGCACAGGGGAGGGGCTGGCTCTGGATGGCAGCATGGAGAGTCCATGTGCAGTAACCAGCAGGAAGGCAGCGTATGTGGGTGCAGATGGATGCTGGGAACTTGGGCACATCCTCTTCTGATTACTCCAATTTTCTGAATGAATAGAAATAAGGCCCTGAGCTGAGAGTGAGGGCAGAGTAGGAGGAGTTGGAGGCTTGCAGAGACGGGAGAAGGGGTAAAATGCCATCGAGCAGCGTGGGCGGTGAGTAGACTTGGTCAGGCAGTGTGATTCCTTGGCAGCTTGAAGGATAGATGGGAACTGGGGGAGGTGTGAGGGTAAGGATCAGTTGGGATGATTTCCCATTACCTGACAAGATGTGACGAGCTCTTGTACTGGGAAATGGGAAATTGGACTTGGCACAGTCTCAGGGCTTCAAGGGCAGTAAAAGGTTAATGACACATCTCCTTATTGCTTGTGCTTGCTTTGTTACAATGATCTTCAATCTTTGGTTTCTTTTCAAGTACGTTTTTAAGCTCACTTGTTTGTGTGCAGACATTTAGTTAAAACTAAATAAAGTATATTAGGGGCCGGCCTGGTGTCATAGTGGTTGGGTTCGCGTGCTCTGCTTCTGGCGGCCTGGGGTTCCTGGGTTCGGATCCTGGGCGCAGACATGTGCGCCACTCATCAAGCCACACTGTGGCAGGCGTCCCACATAAACTGGAGAAAGATGGGCATGGATGTTAGCTCAGGGCCAATCTTCCTTAGCAAAAAGAGGAGGATTGGCAACAGGTGTGAGCTCAGGGCTAATCTCCCTCACCAAAAAAACAAAAAACAAAAAACAAATAAAGTATATTAAACCACTTACATGCACATAAGTAAACTATGTTAAAGTGCTAAAAGTGAACAGGTGGTGGGAATTCCACTCCTCTCTAGAAACCCAAGGTCCTGCTGACATGCGGAGCAAGTGTCAACCCATACATTAAATATTAGTAAAGCAAAATTACTTTCTCATTTTTTGATAAAAATAAATTCATATAGCAGTTCTAATATGTTGTTCCCATAATACATTGGATTGAAAATCTTGTGCCCTTTGGAGATTCCCTGGTCTAGACCAGTGATCTTCAAACTGGGATGTGCACACCCCAGGAATATGCAAAGAATTCTCATGAGATAATTTTAAGGAAATTAATTTCCCCACATTCAACTTCTATAGGGTCTAAATTTGATATCTCTTGACTTTTGCTATTTACCTGCAAGAGAAGATACTTCTGGTAGAGGGTCTCCTTTCCTACCTCTACCTGCATAATCTCCTTTCATCCCTTGACAAGTGGAAGGCACACCTCTTATCCATCCGGAATCTTACCACGGAGCCTTGCTCCAGCCTGTGCAGTCTTCCTGGTAATCAAACAAAAAGGCAATTCAATAACTCCTTTAACGCAGGCACCATTCTCTTCACTAAGATGTGTTCTTCAGTAAGTATTTACTCTTTGTGTTTAAAGATTGCTTAGCACAGTGTATATTGTGTTTATGTTGTTCAGATCAATTAATTATGGTCTAATAATATTTGCAAATGATGCAATTCAGAAGGAAAATTTTTTACCACTTAGAGCCTTATGGTCACAGAAAACAAAATCAGTAAATTTCAACTTGTTGCAGAAGAATATGATAGGGCTATAAATAAAAGAATTTCAAGCATAAGAGTAAATTACATTAGTATTAAATGTTATGTAGGAAATGGAATCAAATACAATTTCAAAGAACAATTGTAATTGATGTTCCAGTTATTAAAGAGCTTGCTCATGCTTTTTAAAAAAATGGATGAAGGTAGATATGAATTCCATATGGTATTTATATCTTATTGAATACATTTAAAAGAGTGATAATAGTTTTATTTTTAAATGTCAGTGTTTATGACGCAAGAGATTATATGCTTTGCAACTATTTAAATTTGTGATGAAAATTTTTAGCTGTCTACTTAAAACCACGTGAGAGGGATCATAGTTGTAAATTCTTTTAGGGAATATTCAAACCTCTGAACGAGATGACTCTTTTGGAAAGTTTACAGGTAGGTGACAGAAAATAGACACTACGGGAGCTCCAGGTGCAGGGACACTAGATTTTTAAGGTGCCATAGCCTTGAGAATGGTTCTATTCTCAGGGGAAAAAACCAATGTCCCCCTATTTACACTTGACTTAGTCTGATCATGAGTTCCAAATTTAGCCTTAGAAAATCTCACCCCTTCTCAATCCATAGATCTGACGCCACATCCACCAATAGTGGAATTGACTCTGCCCATAAAGGATAAACGCCGTCAAATAGAATATCTAGATTTTAGTTTGGAAAATGCTGAACACAAGCTGACTTGGGAACTTTAAAACTCTGCTAATTATTACGTCTGATCTGAATTCATAGAATTTCGCATCCATCTGCTCCTTTCCATTTCTCAAAGTTCTCATCATCTCATGTCAGCTAGACCGAGGAGAGAGCGGGGTAGGAAAATGGAGAAATCTCTGTCCTCTGCTCTTGAAGAAAATAATTGCACAGATACGCTACGAAAGAAAACCACAATTAGGTTGCTCTAGACTTAAATCTAGAAGAAGAGTACATGCACACGTTTTAGAAATAGTTTCTAACTAGGATTAAGAAATGAGCGTACTGGTGCTGTCTCAGGTAAGAAAAAATCATGATACCTCCTTAGGTAAGTTTCTGGTTTATTGAGGTTTCACATGTGTCACAATAAATGTTGCCTTTATTGATGAGAATCTATCCTACTAAGATTAGGTTTTTGTTGCAATTCAGATCAATTCAGCAGATACTATGGGAGGTGGCCACAAAACTTTAGGGAATTTACAGTTTGAGGGAAAATAGTTACATACACGAATAATTTCCTAAGTCATAAACAATTGATCTTCATAATATATCTGTAATTACAGAGGAACTGCTATGCTTCAGATACTGTGAGCAACACAGTGGATATAAGATAAACAAGAAGCCATGCTCATTTCAACATGAGATCCCCACCTGGCCTCCACTTCCATGACTCACCAGGTAATCTGAGGTTCCACCTCTACGTAGGCAGCCTGCCATGACAGATGCCCCGGCATGCGGGAAGTTTGCAGTGTCTAGGCCACCCACTCTCTGTTAAGCCCACACATGTCATCTCTCACCAGATGATTCCTAAATAAAGTTCTTAAATTATTATGATGCTAATACTCCAGTCTCAAGAGTCTGCTTCTTGTGTGGAGATTAATTTACTGAAAAACTTATAAATGCTTGGACAACTGGTTGATAGGGATTTGTTGAAACAAATCAAAACATTTACCTCACTGATCTTCCTTTCATTTTAAAATAATTTTATCATCTTTCAGTTGTAATGTATGTATTGCTAGCTTTTTCTTATCACAATTGATCTATGAAGTAGATATCAACATTCAAACATTGTAACTAGTGATAAAATAAAGAACATAGTTTTGACTGAATTAAATAAGATCATTTAAGAGGGCAAAATTAGAGAAATGGCTGAACATTGGCTAAAAATGAGTCTTGCATTAAATGGAAAAATCTAATGTATTTATCACAGGGCACTGAGACTGTGAGTTTGCTCTGTAAGGAGAGGTTATTTTATTTGCTCCATGAGTGATTTAATTGATACAATTTTAGTGGCACTGTTTTGTATGTTGTTTTCTAATGGCAGTTCTGTTAAATGGGATACAAAGGAAAATTTCTTATTTTGTTATTATGCTGATAATGAAGAACCAAGAGAAGAAAATATGTTTGTTTTAATGATGATGAGAACAGAAAAAAAATCACTTCATGTTCTTTCTTGACCTTAAGTTACTGAAGGAAAGACATAATATGTGTTCCTCCTTGGGGTGGGTAGGGGGAGTGGACTGTGACCTAAAGGAGTACTATCCATCCTATTTAATCTTTGTAAAATTGTCTCTTTTCTCCATATCATTTCCCTAGTCAAAATGACACAGCCTCCAAGTGTTTATGTGGTACAGCATAGACTTCTTGGTCTGGCATTTGAGACTCATTTTTCCTACCTGGTCTCCCAGGACTTAAGACAAGAGTATGTCTTTCCAGATATAAGCCAATTTATGGACTCCTTTCATTTTCTGATGTTCTACATTTTTTTTCCCTATGCGAAACACCCAATCTGGTCATGCCCATGGAGCCAGATGAGGTAGCTGGAAGTGCTGCTTGGATGGGCAGAGGCAGGTGGAGGGGCCCCTTGAGTCAGTTCATACTTGGAGGGACATACTCCGGGTTTGTGGATGAGCTGCCTGCTTGATGGAGAGGTGGATTTGTGGCTGAAGGCAGTCAAAGTTCCCACCAGGAAAGAGCCTTTATGAATTTGAGGAATGAGGAAATGCATAATGTAGTAGTAAACAGCTGCTTAGTACGGTGAATTGCATGTGGTGGGTGTTCAGTGAAAATGTATTATTTATTTGGCTTTCAAATGTTGGAATAAGATGCCAGCCAGAAATTTTCTGTAAGCAGGATTTCTCAGCCTCAGCACTATTGATGTTTGGGTTGGATAATTCTTCCCTGTGGGGCTGTCCTGTGCATTGTAGGATGTTTTGCAGCATCCTGGCCTCTATCCACTGGATGCCAGTAGCAATACTCCTCCTCTCAAGTCGTGACAACCCAAAGTGTCTCCAAACATTGCTCCATGTTCCCTGGGAGTGGGGGCAAAATCGCCCCTGGCTGAGAACTACTGCTGTAAGCTAATTTTCTTCAAATTACATGGGCTTATGCAATTTTAGAATTATGTTTCCTTCCTTCCACATTACCTAACAAACAAGGGCATCTTGTTCTCCAACATACCAACTGTGACCGGTCCTCGATTTGTGCTGACCTGCTCCTTGGAACTTACTGACAAGGCAGTTTACCTGCTGAATGGCATCCAGCTCTTCCCCTTCCTCCTTGTTTGAAAGGGAAGGGATGAACAAGTTATCTATAAAAGCTGTCTGATTTATACTTTGGGGGAGGAAATCTGTATTAATTCATTGTACAAATAAGTTAATGCCTTTTGAGCAAGGAATAGTGACAAGGCCTATGCTTAGAATATATCACAACCTCACTGGCACAGTGGATAAGATAGAATATATTTTGCCTCAATATCAACGACTTTGCTATCCTTATGAACTATACCTGTCAATGATACTTACCTGGATGACAAGGAGATATCGTTCCTCAAGACCTCTGCAGAAGGTACTGGCTTACGTGGACGTTAGATTGCTCGGTCAGACTTGCTCTCTGGGCTGTCGTATCACTACATGACACTCTTTTATTGTGTTTGCCATCAAAGCAGTGTGCTGTTCTGTTGTTGTGCATCCAGGTTCAGTTTCCTTCTCATTATTCTTTTATGGTACTTCACAATAAATTGATGCTTGTATGCATAACTTCCGGCTAAATTTCTCTTCCGTGTGTTTCATTTGCTTACTGGGGAGAAACACATCGTATGTTGCTTTTATAGACTACAATGGGCTATGCTATTTATATTTTTATAATCAAAATATTAATTGTAACATATTTAGAGTTCTGATTTAGTCATCATGTTTGAGAGCGTGGAGGAAGTGAGGTCTCTAGTTCAATTTAGACACCCTGTATTTCTCGTTGGTCTACTGGACCCATGATGATTTTGCAAGGAGAGGGTTGATTTTACTTTTCAAGAAAATTTGGTTTGGTGCTAAATTATTATAAATACCTTTCTTTTGTGGAGCTCAAATCTGCCTTCTGGAATTATTCTCTATCCATTCTGTGTCGTCCTCTAATGCAGTGACACACACAGATGCTTTCTCCTCCACTTCAACTATTCAGTCTTCACTCAACTTCAGGTCTTCATTCATATATAATATTCTCAGTTTCTTCAACTATTCCTTAAGTAAAATGATGTTAAGATGACCAGCTCCACCTGCTGAAATCCTACCAATTCTTCCAGCAGTGGAAATGCTGGTCACCTCCTCCATGAGCTCCTCCACGATCCCCATGGCAAGAATTCCTCTCTTTCTCTCTGTGTTCCCACAGGACTATGCACTTTGTTGTAACCTTGGCCACATTCTGCCTGTTTTCTGTGTGCACCTGTTCTCCCTCCCCAGTCATGCTCTATGCCCCCACATTGCATGAGTGTCTTTGTCTCCAGAGTGATATGGATACAGTTACTATTCTGGAGATACTAATTTCATGTGTCAATGGGATGAGAGAAGAGAAGTAGTACAGGATGAGCATATTCTATGTGTTAAATAGACTTTTAAAAATAAACTTTTAATTTTAGAACAGTTTTAGATTTACAGAAAAATTGGAAAGACAGTACAGAGAGTTCCCATCTACCCTGCATCTAGTTTCCCCTATTATTAACAACTTATATCAACACGGAACATTTGGAACAATTAATGAACCAACATTGATACATTATTATTAACTAAAATCCATCCTTTATTCAGATTTCCTTGGTTTTTGCCTAATGTTCCAGTTCTGTTCCAGGGCCGCATCCAGGATACCACATTACATTTAGTCATCATGTCTCTTTAAGACTCGTCTTGGCTACAGCAGTTTCTCAGACTTTTGCTTTTGATGACCTTGACAGTTTTGAGGAGTACTGGTAAGTATTTTTGTAGGATGCTCCTCTATTGGAATTTGTGTGAATTTTTTCTCATTATTAGACTGGGGTTATGGATTTGGGGGAGTGTTATGAGAGGTTCCGGGGATTAGATCAGAGACGTAAAAGAAACTTTCCACTCCAAAAAAATGGACTGAAAGTATATTTTATTGTATAGAGGATAGTAAAGGCGATAGTCCACAAACAGATCCAAATAGGTCAAATATTAAGAGGGAAAAACATCAGATTGACTGGAAAGGGAAAACATCCACGTTGACTGAGATAGCAGCAGATTCGAATAGATAGTGTAATGAGAGGGAAAAACATCAGCTCGACTGGAAAGGGATAACATCCACATCGACTGAAGGGAAATGACACAAATCAATCAGAAAGAGAAACACCAGGTTGACTGAAAAGAGAGCACATCAGATCAATTATTCACAACAAATCAATTACTTCACAACAAATCAATTACTCACAACATCCATGCCCCACTGCCGGGAGAGTCCTTTCAATTGGCACGGCTGGGCGGGAATCACACGTCCTGGGCAAGGTGTCCCTTTCACAGGTGGAACTCTCACCAGGCCTCGGTTTCCAGCAGTTTTTTATAGCATCAATAATTCCCAAAGTAAGCAGTTACAGAGCTTTTACAGAACAAGCATTCAGTGTTCCCATGCACAAATGGTTATCAGTGGCATACATGCACTGAGTCTCCTGGCTGTCATCCCAGCCTGGCAGTTGTGTATGTGCATTGTTTACCCTGGTTATCATCTCAGCCTGGCACAGATGGCTATTCTGCCCCAGGCTGCAGCACCCAAAGGGCCTTGAAATTTTTACACCTTGCAACTATCTCCGTGGGAAAAGGGCCAGTTCCCACCACGCAGAAAGCAGCTTTTATATTTCTTTTTGTGCTGGTGGCTGTAGGTCAATGGAGCAGCTAAACATGGCTGTACTCATGTCAAGACAGGGAGGCAGACCATGGAGGCAAAGTGCCATTCTTATCTCATCATTTCAGGGATACACACCATCAACACGACTTATCACTAGTGACGTTAACCTTGATCACCTGGCCGAGGCGATGTTAGTCAGGCTTCTTTACTGTAAGGTCACTATGTTTTCTCCTTTCCAAATTGTACTCTTCGGAAGGAAGTTGCTATGCGCAGCCCACTCTTAAGGACAGGGGAGTTATGCTCGACCTTCTCTTATAGATATTTCAGGGTGGAATATCTAGATAAATTGTTTGGAATTCTTCTGCATGGGAGATTTACCTATCGTCTCCCACTTATTTGTTTATATCCGTATGGACTTATGGATATTTACCTTATACCTTGGGTTACTAAGGAGATTTTTATTAAGTTGAATTGTTGAGTTGATCTTCCCATTTATTATTTTCTCTAGACTTGGAAGGAGTTTACTCAAATTCTACAACCAGTCCTAACTCACAGAAAAAAAACGATAATATTTCACCTGTGTAAAAGGGATGTATACGTATATGTATATAATTTTCGTAAAGTTCATAAGGTGTGTCGGATATTAGAGAATGATAGATAGTCGCTGACACCCTTGTGCTCTCCCCTGCTCCTCCCTAGCTCAGAGAGTCAGAACCCCCAAACTCACTCCCCTTGGGCAAAGATTCTGGTCTTCTTATTCTTCAGTATAGACGTTAAACTGTGTCCTAGCTATGCTGTTAAACTTATAAACCAACAAATTTTTGATTCAGTGAAAGATCCAGTCTAGGAAGCATTTTATTAGGATTTAAAAATTGTACATTATAGCTTTAAATCCTTAGACATCATCAGGTGTTGCTTGGTGAAGTGTTGAGAAGCAGCGGGTGCTGAGCTCCGGTCTTTGGGAGTGCTTCTCGGCAGCTTCATCCCGCTAATCTCTCCTCTCCTTTACTCTCTTCCCTAAATTCCAATTGCTTTCAGATTTGGCTGCTCATAGAAGGTTTACAGATAAAATGCTGGATTCCCAGGTAAGTTTGAATTTCAGATAAGCAACAGATAATTTTTTTTACTGTAATTAAGTCCCAAATAATGCACAGGACATACTTCTGTGATCTTCCTCCCCAAAACATATAACCCTAGTCTAATCACAAGAACAATATCTGAACATGAGAAAAACCCAAATAATGCACAAGATATACTTGTACTAAAAATTACTTGATTTTTAAATCTGAAATTCAAATTTAACTTGGCATCCTGTATTTTTATTTGCTAAATATGGCAACCCTATAGGTGTTATTTGGACAGGCTTACAAAATATGTTAGCGACTGGATCCCCTCCGCCAGATATTCTGACTTAAGTGGTACAGCCTGGAAACCAGGATTTTTCAACAGCTTCCCAGGTGTTTCTGTTGTGCAGCCAAGGTTAAGAATCATTGCTGGACTAGCAATATCTAATTAGGCAGACAGTCGTGATTAATGTAAGCCAAGGACTAGGGCTGAGGGCCCAGAAGGTGGAAAAGGTAAGCACGGTGGACTGCCAGGGAAACTATGTCTAACTAATCAGCAGATGAACAGTCATGGCCAGATGAACACAGCCCACTGAGCACTGAGCATCAACAATACACGCGTGGATGAGGGGAAAGGACCGCACTGCCATGCTCCCCTTGAGTGCCATCACTGAATTTCTAAAATGCATTAGTGCTCACTGCAGACCTCATGTATGATGCTTGGGGACCCCTGTGCTGTGCTTCTCACATGCCCAGATTCTCAGAGATTGCACCGGGCACCATGACTGACTTCCAGATTCTTGCTGCATAGACTGCTTCACACCATGCCAGACTCCTTGGATGCCCAAAGAATCTTGAGCACTGCTGTGTAACCTGAGTGTAATCCACACACTCTTTCCTCTGGTATCTGCCCAGATTGCCTCAAGTCAATGGCTATAATTTCTATGCTTAGACTAACCCTCAGCCACTGGTTTATCTGGCATTTTGTGCCGCCCTGGTTGCTGTTGGGACCTGGCTGGCGTCTCTGTAGGTTGGTTCTGAATTGGCTCCAGGTTTACCACAGGTGCATGGTTCTGGAGTTGGGACTCCCTGGTCTGGGAGGCCCACCTCAGCCCAGACTGCTCGAGGTTCCACTCAGTAGGACCTCATGCCCCCATAGGCAGTGCATATGCCTGGGAGCCTCGAAGGAGAACTGCTAGGAATTCTGTTTTTGCACCACATATAACATAAACTGGTCAAAGTCTTTAAAGCAGAAATTGATCCATAAACGGAGAGACATCCCTGTTAGAGGCAAGCACTGTCCTAACAGCTGTGGGGCCCTCCCAGGAGTGAAGTCATGGTCCATCACCTTCACTCTGCTCATGATCTAGATGAGCAGATGAGCCCTAAATGAGAAAGGCTAAATAAGAACATCCGACAAATAGGAGTAAGATTCTAAGGCATGATGACGTGCTGAGGAGTAATGAGTTCTCCACTGGCCGGTTTTAACTTCTGTTTCACGAATAACTGGTTTATTCATAGGAGTAAAACTTCACAATGTGTGGCTGATGAATGACTGAGCTTGTTGACATTTTTATAGTGTGAGTTTTCTCAGTGCAAGAGTCCTTGACTTATTAGGGTTTTATATAAAATCTGGAACATATTTCCCATTGAAATGGTATAATAAATGGTAGTTAAGCTTCAGAAACTTGCTTAATCCAAAATACATGTGAAATATACTAAATTTTCCACTTTATTGCCAGGACTTGAGGACGGTGGATCACAAATCATTTGGTTGCAGCCTCAGTCTCTAGAGCAGAATCCTTCCAACATTGTGTCCTATATGGGAATCACCTTCTCTCTTTCCAACCGCAGGAGGAAAGGGCATTTCCCCCTCTTTTCTCCCACATGTAGGCAGTGACAAAGTATCTTTCTTCTAGACCTTTCCCCACTGACTGAAAGTTAGGGAGTTTTTGCTCACCTCCCCCACCTGATGTGCAAAAAGTCCTATTGGACAGGTGAGGAAAGGCTAGGGTTTGGGATGGTTTCCAAGGGGGTTCGTGGGAAGGTTGGAAGTGGGGGAGTGGGGCTAACCTCAGCAAGGTAGGGTCAGTGGGATTGAAGGTGAAGAAGAAAAAAGTGGTGTATGCTGAGTGACTAAGCAGCCTCACAGTCCCCAATTTGACATGAAAATAACCCGGAGAGATGTAGACTGGCGCAGTCTCAAGCTCATTCAGCCACATTTCCGTGTGACCGTGCACAGGCGCAGACACTGCGCTGCTCCGGAGGAGCAACTCCAGGGCAGCGCCTCCAGGTAAGTCGCATTTGTGTCAAATGGCGTCACGGGGCGGTAGAATCCAGGCTCGGTTTTCCCTCGGTTTCTATGGAGTCCGCAGCTATGATTTTCCCTGCCGTCAGATATTCCTCTCATTGCCTCTAGATTCTGGCTAGTCAGGAGTTTCCACCTCTGTATGTAGCTTTGAGCTCCCAAGTTCCCACGTGCACGCAAAAGCTGTTGTAGCCCGTGGAAGGACCCCCACCGCCACCCCCAACTTGAGCTTAACTTTTCTTGTTGTTATTTAAATGTTGGCTGTTTGCCCTCACTTGGACTTGATGTAGATAGTATTTTATATCAAACTGGGAAAACACAAATTGTCAGTGTGTATTATTCCCTCCTTCCCCGAATTTTCAACTCAGTCGCATTGTTTTTAACTACTTGCAGAAATGTTAACTTTTCTTCTAACCTAGCTTCTTTCAACGCATTTGCTAACCTCTTAAATTTCTTTTTTCCAGTATACAGTGATAGTCTGATAGTATCTAGAGATCGAGGACATTCAGTTTCTTCACTTATTCCCCTGATCCCAAGGGAAGTGGAGCAGACAGATGTCATCCTTGGGAGCAGGGGGAGTTTAGCTGGGGCTGGTGCTGTGCCTGTGGTGAAAGATGACACTGTCTTCAAGGAGTGGGGACTGAGAGGGTGTGAGGCAGAGGCCAAGCAGAGAGTGTCTGCACCAGGTGACCCCCCACGTGGCCTGACAGCTGCATGTTTCCAGAACATCAAGCCAATCTGTATTTGGCCATCCCTCCCTCTCTCCAGTCAAACAAACATGTATTAAGTAACAAAAGCAAAAATATGATTTTTTTAATACAGTATTTTTTGGAAATAAGGTGCTGATGTTCCCCCTCAAGTGCTAGGTGATCAAAGACTGTCTGTAGATCAAACATTAATATAGCCAGTTTTCAGGAAAGCAAAAACCTGGGAATATGTTGAAAATATTTGTCATGAGTACTTTATTAATTTCCTACTCACCTAAGCAGATTGACCAAAGATAATAGAAAAATGGGAGGATGGCAGTAAAAGTAATACATGGGGAAAATCCCACTGGTAAACTGTAATCAGACATGGAATCATGAATGACTTTATATTTCTGAGGCATAGGCTGGGACATTTAATCTTAGCAGAGTCTCCACTGCCCCCCAGTATTTCTAATAACAGCAGAAAAAGTGAAATCTTTCAAAAGACACATTTATCCTCTCTTTTTATGGGAACTCAACTAAGCATCTGCCCATGTCCGCAGCCCTTATTGACCTCTCTGATGCAAAGAACAGGTCTTAAATGGAGGATTCTCTAGGAAAGAATATATACTAAAACTCCACCTGACATCCCTTCAGTAAATCTTCTTTAGGTTGGCAAGCTGAAATAAGCCTTTGCGTAATTTTGCATTTTAAGAATAAGATCTTGGCTTTTATATTTGATGGTCATAGTAAAGCTAAGAAAAATTAAATGTGAATGAATAAAAGAAGGAAAAAGGAGAAAGTTAAAGAACAATTTTGAACAGTGAAGGCTTTTTCCCCCAATTATTTGGTATAGGGAACCATGAAGCACATATAAAAATCCACAGGAAATTTGAAAGATGTCTCAGTACGAGCCTTGAGGCAATTCACATTACTTTCCACAAAGCTGTTATAATCTGACAAATATACAAGGTGGGTGACATTGTAACATACACCTGGTGTGAAAATGGAGTGCAGAATTAAATGATCCACATCAAAAGGGAAAAATTTTAAGTATAGAAAGGCTAAACATCAGCAAGACTTTGAACAGTGTCTGCTCTGATAAAAAGTCAAGCCCCAACTTTTACACTAATTCTCCTGAGGATGATATGCTCTTTTCTCTGTTTCCCATCTGTCATGATTCTATCATTCGTGTCAGAGCCACTGAATATTTAAGGTGAGTAGCACAGATCTTATTGCTTCATTGATGACTATTTAGATGTATCTTCTTTAAAATTAATATAATGCCATTACATGACATTTAATGCTATTTAAAATAATTTATTTGTATTTCCTTAGAATTCAAAATAATCTCCAGGAAAGTTTAATTCCTTCTGACCAGTACAGTTCCATCTTGTTCATGTTGGCACCCAAATTATTCTAAGACAGCTCTTCGTCTGAACACCTCTCTGCACCTTTTTTCTTTGGCACGAAGGGCTGGAGTCAGTAATGGGCCTGTCTTTGGGAATCCCCCTGCCCACCCTCACCTCCACTGGTCCAGCAGACATGCAGAGGGCCTGGAGGACAGTGCAGGTGGTGAGCTGGGCAGAGGCACAAGAGAGCGGTGAGTCACAGACAGGCAGACCCAGTTCTGCTCCACGCTGGATGAGGGGCTTTGGGCAAGTCATTTCCCTTACCTGAGCTTTAGTTCCCTCATCTTTAAAATGACAGTAATAAAGCTTCATCTGTATGATAGTTGTAAGAGACAAATAGCGTATTAAGGTCTCATTAAATTATAGTTATGAGCATGGGGAAAGTTAGCTGTGCTTAAGTCCAGCTCCGTAAGTTCAGCTCTCAGGGGAACAGGGCTAAATCTGGGATAACTTTTCTTTAGGGACAGATGGGGCTAGAGATTGTTTTGCTACAGCTGGATCTTAAATTTCAGACCCCACTTTGGCCAGTAAATTGTAAGAGTAGAATTCATTTATTTAACTCTCAGTTTCTGCCTATTTCCAATGCTGCTGATGACGGCTGCCTTATCTATTTTATAGCACTGCTATGGGGGAAAGATTAGTAGAGGTAAGTATTTTAATAAGTTAGAAGGCTTACTATATATGCAGTTTTATTAATATTAGTGTTCATAAAGTATATTACAAATACTTATATCAGAGAAATGAACTTCTCTGCCTACTCTTTCTCTTCTCTTCCATTTAATTGGAATTAACCCTCCTCTCTTCTGTGTACCTATCATACTTAACAGCTATGTTTTCACTTTTTTCATTTTATCCCATCTAGTTCTTTGATTACTTGAGCATATGTCTTTGTGCCCTGGTAGAGTATAAGCTCTGAGGGGGAATGGGGAACATAACAATGTTTTTCCATCGCTTCGAAGCTCAGAACAATACCTCCTTCACAATGAGTCCCTCTCTAAATAGTTGGCAAGTTAGATTTCTTCAGTCAGATAGAGTGGCCTTTCTAAAGGTTTTAACCACTTCTGAACAGTTCATGTAGATCTCTCTGTCCGTTACATCTATCAAAGTGATGTTAAGAATGGAATCACAGGTGTTTGGGGTAGAGCAGACCTTGAATATCATTGAATTCTGCACCACCATTTTATAGGTGAAGAGCAAAGACTCTGTGAGAAGAGGTGAACCACTCAGTGTCACATGGCTGGAAAATGATAGAGTAGGATTTGAATTCAGGTTACCTCACCGTCTTTCTAGTGTTCCTTTCTCATCAAAGGCTTACAAAAATATTTAGAATTTTGCACAGAAAATATTAGATATTTGTCAAGTATGTCTAAAAGTCAGAGCAAAATGTAAAAACTGTGGCAAAAATTCTTAAAACTAAATGAGGGAAAGATTATAATTTAAAAAGTGTTTCATTGATATAATGAAAAGACTTGTGGCCATGGATATTTGCTCAGTCATCTAGGTTGACTCAAATTTAATAGTATCATAAATCTGATGGCAGTTTTTAGAGGCTGAGCTAATCTTCATTTTGAAATTAATGACAGCTACAGGGTCTATGGCATTCTTTATAAACTGTGTCCTTCACAGAGCAGAACTTTTTAATTTTAATAAAGTCCAACTTATGAATTTTTTCATTCAAGGATTGTGCTTTTGGTGTTCTATCTAAAAACTCATAGCCAAACCCCAGAACACCTCAATTTTCTCTCATGATTTTTCTAATTTTATACTCTTGTGTTTTACTTTAAGATCTATGGTCCATTCTGAATTAGTTTTTTCTGAAAGATGTAAGGTCTGTGTCTAGATTCTTTTTATGTTGTTGTCATTAACATGTGGACATTCATTGGTTTGAGTACCATTTGTTAAAAAGGCTATTCTTTCTCCTTGAAATTGCTTTTGCTCCCTTATCAAAGATTAGTTGACCATATTTGTATGGGTCTATTTTTGGGTTCTCTATTCTATATTGATATATGTGATTATTCTTTTGACAATACTATACTTTAAGAAAACCCACTTTATTGAGATATGATTGACATACAAAAAGCTGTACATATTTAATGTGTATGACTTGATGAGCCTGGAGATAAGTCTACACTGATTAGACCATCACCACAATCAAGACCATAAACTTATATATCACATCCAAAAGTTTTCTTCCACCCTGTTTATTTTTTATTTACTTATTTATTTTTTTGGTGAGGAAGATTAGCCCTGAGCTAACATCTGTCGCCAATCCTCCTCTTTTTGCTGGGGAAGATTGGCCCTGGGCTAACATCCGTTCCCATCTTCCTCTACTTTATATGGGACGCCGCCACAGCATGGCTTGACAAGCGGTGTGTCGGTGCATGCCCGGGATCTGAACCTGCAACCCTGGGCCGCTGAAGCGGAGTGCATACACTTAACCGCTACGACACTGGGGCAGGCCCTACCCTGTTTATTTTTAATGTAAAAATTTTGATTACTGTAGCTTTATAGTAGATCTTGAAGTTGGTAGTGTTTGTTCTCTGACTTTGTTCTTTGCCTTCAATAATGTGTTGGCTATTCTGGGTCTTTTGATTTTCCAAGTAAACTTTAGAATCAGTTTGTTGACGTCTACAAAATAGCTTGCTGGAATTTTGATTGGGATTGCATTGAATGTATACATGAAGTTAGGAAGAAGTGACATTTTCATAATATTGAGCCTTCCAGTCCATGAACATGGGATATTTCTCCATTTATTTAGGTCTTTGATTTCTTTCATCAGTTTTTGAATTTTCCACATATATCTTACACATATTTTGTTGGATTCAAACCTAAGAATTTCTTTTGTTGGTGCTATTGTAAATGGTATTGTGTTTTTAATTTCAAATTCCAATTGTACATTGTGGTATATAGGAAAACAGTTGACTTTTGTATATTAACCTTGTATCCTATGACCTTGCTATAATTGCTTATTAGTTCCGGAAGGTTTTTGTGAATTTTTTAGGATTTTCTACAGAGACAATCACGTCATCTATGAACAAAGACAGTTTTATTTCTTTCTTCCAATCTATACCTTTATTTCCTTTTTCTGGTCTTAATGCATTAGATAATACTTCCAGTGTGACGTTGAATAGGAGTATGAGAGGGAACTTCTTTGCCTTGTTCCTGATCTTAGGGGAAAAGCATCCAGTTTTTCACCATTAGGTATGATGTTAACTGTAAGTGTTTTGTAGATGTTTTTTAAATCAAATTGAGAAAGTTCCTCTGTTCCTTGTTTGCTGAGAGTTTTTATCATGAATGATCATTTCATTTGTCAAAAGTTTTTCTGCCTCAATTGATGTAATCATAAAATTTTCCTTGTTTAGCCTGTTGATGAGACAGATAACATTAATTGAGGTTTGAATATTGAACTAGCCTTACATACCTGGAATAAATCCCACTTAGTTGTGGAATATAATATTCCTTATATATTAGAGGGAGTTAGGTTTGCTAATATTTTGTTGGGAATTTTTGCATCTATGTTCTTCAGAAATGTTGGTTTGTATTTTTCCTTTAATTTCTTTATTTGGTTTTGGTATTAGAGTGATGCTGGTTTCATAGAATGAGTTAGGAAGTGTTACCTTTGCTTCTATTTTCTGGAAACAATTATAGAGAATTGTATAATTTCTTCCTTAAATGGTTGGTAGAATTCACTAGTGAAACCTGCTGGTCCTGGTTCTTTCTGTTCTCAAGGTTATTGTTATTGATTCAATTTCTTTAATAGATATAGACCTATTCAGATCATATATTTCTAACGTCTAAGTTTTGGTAGTTTGTGTCTTTCAAGGAATTGGTCTATTTCATCTAAGTTAACAAATTTGTGGGCTTAGAGTTGTTGATAATATTCCTTTCTTGTGATTTTAATGTCCATTTGACCCCAGTAGTGATGATCCCTCTTTCATTTTTGATATTAGCAATTTGTGTCCTCTCTCTTTTTCCTTCATTAGCCTAGCTAGAGTTTTACCAATTTTATTGATCTTTTCAAAGAACCAACTTTTGGTTTCATTGATTTTTCTCTATTGATTTCCTGTTTTTAATTTCATTGATATTTTATCTAATTTTTATTATTTCTTCTGGTTGCTTTAGGCTTAAATTGATATTCTTTCTCTAGTTTCCTAGGGTGGATGCTTTAAGAGTTTTTTCTTTATTCACATAAGCATTTAATTCTATAAATTTACTTCTAAAAACTGCTTTCACCACATCCCATAAATTTTGATAAGTTGTATTTTCATTTTCAATTGGTTCAAAATATTTTTTGATTTCTCTTCGTATTTCTTCTTTGAACCGTGTATTATTTAAAAATGTGTTGTTTAAGCTCCAAGTATTTGGAGATTCTAGCTATTTTTCTGTTATTGATTTCCAGTTTAATTTCATTGTGGTTTAAGAACATACTTTGTATGATTTCCATTCTTTCATATTTGTTGAAGTGTGTTTTATGGCCAAGAATGGTCTATCTTGGTGAATGTTCCATGTGAGCTTGAAAAAATTGTATATTCTGCTGTTGTTGGTTGGAGTATTTATAAATGTCAATTAGATCAAGTTGATTGACAATGCTGTTCAGGTCAGCTAGACCATGGTGGAGTTCCTGGAGGTAAACGCTGGAAAGTGGGGGGCCTCCTCAATGCTGCAGCCTTCAGGAGCTTCTCACTCTCACTCTAGTCCACAGTCAGCCAACAGCAATTTGTCAAAATTACCATTCTAATTAAAAACATTACCAATTTGTCAAAATTAGGATTCCTTCCAGTTTATGGCTCCAGCAGCCTCTGCTCTTAGTAAGTTGATATCAGCTGTGATTCTGCTTGTCTGTCCTGATTCTGGGGTGACAGTTTGCCCTGTGACCTCATTTCTCTGACAGGTTCAAGAAAAGTACTCGATCTCCAGTGTGTTCACCTCTTTTCTTCTTATAAGGGCAAGAGTGACAACCTCCGCTCTCTTTACATGTTGTAGCTGAAACAGGAAGTCTCAGTTAAAAAAAAGCCTGGATTGCTGGCAATTAATTCTAATGATTTTTAAAAAACTAACGTGCTGTTTTATTTAGCTGTGGACCCATTGCCACTAAAACCCAACATACTAGATAAGTAACTAGTTCTGACTGATATAATTTAATTCTATTTTAGAAGCTCCCAGATTTACTAAAGGCACAGACCCACCTGAGAGATTCAATTCAGTTTGCACATATTTTATGCTGTTTCAAGCAGTGAGAATTCTGAAGCTGCCAAAACACCAGTCTCACATCTCACCCTGGAATTCCTTGGCACCTTTCTATGGTAAGCCATGCAATGATGTGCTGTTTGTCAGAGCCTGTGCAAAGAGCATCCTTCACTGCTGCCCCAGAGAGAGGTAAGGCAGGGCTGTTGCCTCTGTTCACAGCACTCTTCATCCACAGAGCTCCAGCCCTCTTGCCAAACCAAGGAGAGACTAGCTCTTGCACTGTCTCATGACCTAATGTTAACTACTTGTACTATAGAAAGAGATTTTTAAAAAATTTTGTTGTTATAGTTTTTGTTATTATTCTTTTCTATTTTTGAAAATACTGTTCCTGTATATTAAGGCCTTGTCAAGCTCACTTTGGCTAACTATCATTTTGACATGAAATTTGAAAACTTTCAATCATTCTATGATTTATGTTGTTCGTTAGGAAAAGAATATAAAATTATTCTTTGTGTTAGACTATGAAGGTCTAGTATAGAGAAGGAAATAATTTTAAGCTCCACCTCGCAACTTGTGGATAGAAAACCAGGTCGAGAATGTGTTCTTAAGGAGAGCAATCATTTGTGACAAGGCCAGGTGGTCACATAAACATTTTGCTAGACTTGTAAAAATAAAATAGAAAATGCAAGTGCAAGAGAAAATCAAATTCAAGGCATTAAAGTCTGCTTCCAGCAGTGTAAGAAAAGGTGCAGTCTGGATCACACAAAACTTGTTAGAGACTCTGCCTTAACAGGTAATGACACTGCAGCTCCATTACCTGAGCTCTTGAAGAAGACGATTCAGGAGTGAGGCTGTGTCAGTTAGGATTCAGTTGTAGATAGAAGGATCCTTTTTAGGAAGTTTAATCAGAAAGGGATTTATCAGAGGAAATTAAATGATTATAGATTGTTGGGAATCAAAAAAAGCAGTCTGAGTTTTTCAGGAATGACTTCCCAAGTCCCACTGTAAAACTAGGTCACTAAAGTAGCTGCTGCCCTGCTGTAAGCAAGACACTCTAGAATTAAGAAACTGTTTCTAGTACCGCGAGCTCCTGAGCCACACCACCGTTGCAGTGATTGACTCCAGATCAGGCCCCTCTGCAACTACACTAACCCAATGTTATTTTGAATTCAAGTCTTGGATGAATGCATCTGATTGGTGAAACCTAAATAGCATCTGGAACTCTAGCTACAAGGAAATCTTAAGAATGTAAGTTTTGGCTTTCTACACTTAGGGAGAAGGTACACAAGAAGAACCATTCATAGTATCAGCCACAAGGGATCATCTAGTGGAGGATATCTCATTTGTTTTAAAAGTCAGTACCTCTTATTTTTTTAACTGAGTTTTAATCTGTACATATTGAGTAGTATTTTAATAATTTTTCTCAAATTCCCTATTTTCTAAAAGACCTTTATATTGCCAGCCATGGCTTTGCCAATCACATTTTTTTTCACGAATGCATTCTCTGTGGTTGGCGACATACTGATTTCACCATGTGAGGATGGCTTCTTCTGTTTCCTTGGCCCACTGTAGGGGCTGGCACACTGTGGCCAGTGAGCCAAATCTGGCCAGCTGCATGTTTTTGAAAATAAAGGTTTTTGAGGAACACAGCCACACCCATTTGTTTACGTATTTATCTGTGGTGGCTTTTGCCCTGCAGTGGCAGAACTGAGTAGCTGCAAAGGTCTGCAAAGCCTAAAATATGAATTGTCTCCCCCAGGGAGAAAGAGGAAAGAATATAACAGCTGAGGGCTGATAAGAAGAATCTTATTACCCTGGACAGGTTATCTAACCTCTCCTTTCCTCAGTGTCCTCATCTGGAAAGTGAGAACAATAATAACAATAGTCCATCCTCACTGAGCTGCTGTGCATATTAAAGGAGCAAGGCATGCAATGTACTTAAAGCTCCACTCAGAGGCCGGACGTTATCTACATAGATGTAGCACGTGCACATGGTGAAAATACAAACGTTACTTAAAGTTATAAAATGACAACATAATCTGCCACATTACAGTCTTCACTAGAAACTGTTCACAGCTTCTTGGGTATAATTTCATAAGAAAATTATACATTTACCCAAATATATCTATATACCAACATATGTATCTGTGTTCATAGCAAACAATACGTAAATATACATGCTTCCTTTTTTTTCTTCCAGAAAACAAGATTATCCTACACTCTTCTCTACCTTGCGTTGTTTTAGATAATGTGGACCTGAGTTCTCATTCTGGCTGTTCCACTTACCAGATGTGTAGCCTTGGGCAGGTCATTCACTGATTCATGGACCTCCCTTCAAGAGTCCTTATCTCCCTGGATTGTTGTGAGAATTAAATGAATAAATACATGTGAAGCACTTGGAACAGTTTCTTAGCCACGGCAATACTAAAAAAAAAAAAAAGAGGCAGCCCTTTATTGTCATTATCAAAAATATTTTTCAAAATCAGAATATACAGTTTTCCTTTTTAGCCTTGTGGTTATTGTAGGATTTTAGAATAATTTTTAAAACGGTTTCTAAAGATCTTTAAATTAAATTCAGTTACTTGAACACCAGACCCAGATTCTGCAGCTACGGATCTCGTCTGGGCCTGAGATTCCTCATTTGTAAAATGGGGGTTCAGAGTAGATGGATCTTTCAGACACTTGCCAGCTTGAATATTTTCTGGTTATAATTTTGTTGCATCACTACATGTGTGTTGAGAGGCAGGGGGTGTGGTGAGAGGGCCCCAAAACAGGAAACCTAAGAATCCGTGACAATGCCCACGCTGGGTTCCCAGTTGACTGGAGGCCTGGAAGGCTGCAGGACCACGCACATGCCATCTAGGAGTGGAGGGCAGATAATGCCCTGGGAGCGAAGCTCTGGCCCGTTGGAGGGACAAACCACTGGGCATATTTTCCCCCTTCCTTCCACAATGACTTGGCCAGAGGCGTGGCTTATTGGCTTCTCAGGAAAAGGTCCCACATGGCCGAGCACTTGGCGGTGGGCAGCTCAGTGTTGCCTCCTCCTCGTGTAAGTCTCCCTCGCTCGCCCTCGCTCCTGCAGCATGGGATCGCTCGCTGTAATGAGATGGCAGAGCACAAGCCTCGGCCTGCAGCGCTGCTTTCTGAGGAACCTAGGCTAAGACGTCCTGTATAACATTGGTTTTTATTTGTCTCCTAATATAGAAAGAGGGAACTGTTCTTAGAGTCACTGTGGAAATGCACCTTCCTGTAATGCTTTTAGTAGCTGATCTGCAGTCCTTCTGGGGTGCCATTGGAGTTATTAGCTTAGAATGTCTTGAATCCGTCTTCACCTTTTCCTGATACAAAATTCCTGTGGGCATCTAGAATGAATGGTTCCAAACGCACTCTCGTCTATTCCCCTTCTCATCTCACACTACATTAATCAGGCCAGGATCCTCCCCTGGAGGAGGAGGTGTCAACTCTGACAGACTCTAAATAAAAGGGAAAAGATTCAGCTACAGAGGCTATCTGCTGGTAAAGCAAGAATGATAAACAAGAGATAGCCATAGGGTCTTCGGCTGTTTCTGTTTCACAGCTCAATTTTCAGGCAGCGGTTCAGGTTATGTTTTTCAGCCTTGCCCCGCAGTTGCAGTGGGTCGGAGGTTAGTGGTGTGAAGTGGAGGAGTGGTGACTGACCTTATGTAAAGTGACAGCGGCCTGCCCTTTCCTCGTTATGGGGAGAATTACACATGATTTTACATCAAGCAGAGTAGAGGAGCGATGGGCAGTATTTCTAACTCCTTTGGTCAGTCACTATTATTTTCATGTCGTTCAGGTAAAATAATTACTGAAATGTTTAAAAATAAAAAATAATCCATCATTTTAAAAGCACACGTCATCGTTGAGCTGTCCCCAGGCCCACGGAAACAAGAAGCCTGTGGAGGATAAGTTGAGGCGTAACTGGAGTACATGTAATTCATTGGGAATTAGGGTGAGGGCCTTGGTCCCAGGAAGAGTGAGTAATGAGATGGTAGTTTTTGTTTTAGTTGGAAAAGATCCTAGTCATTCAAAGAAGGAATAAGCTTGTTATTGACACATGTGCTAAGATGAAGTCATGAGGGCTAAGAGGTATTGTTTAGTTCCTTTGATATTCTAAATGGAACATACAGTTTATGACTCTGATGTCACACACTGGAAAACTCTGCTCTGTCCAGAACCTCAGACTCGTGACCCTTGAAGATATTGCTGCTTTTTAGAAAACAGAAAGGGAATTTGTTAGATTGAAGGTGTTAAATTAGTGTCTGTTAGTCAATGAGCAGCTATTTCTGAGTCCACATTATATTTTATGTTGGTCTGGGATTAGGGTTTCTCAGTTTCAGCACTGTCGACACTTTGGGCTGGGTGATTCTTTGCTGTGGGGGTGTCCTGTGCGTTGTAGGTGTTCTGCAGCATTCTTGGCCTCAACTCACTGGATGCCAGTAGCAACTAGCAACTTCCACCCCTAGTTGTGACAACGAAGAACATCTCTGGACATTGCCATATGTTCCCTCGGGGGCACGATGGTCCTTGATTGAGAACAACAGGGTAGGTGCAGTGGAAGATGCGAGAGAGTTACAATGCTGGGAGCCTGCCCTCCAGGATCTGATAGTGTCCTCAGCAGAGAAGATTAAGGGAAATAAGAACACAGACAAGAGCAAATAATCTAGGAGAGAACATAATTGCAAAATGGATACAGGCCAACTTTTAGATAAATGTCTTGTCAAGATGACGCTGTGGGTTATAGTTCTTTTCTGCTCGTATTCATTTATTCAACAAATATTTATCAAGTGTCTACCATGTGACATGTGCTGTTTTAAGTTTTGGTGATACAGCAGGAAGTGGACAGATTCCCTGCCCTCACGGAGCTGATATTCTATTTAGGGAAATAGACAATAAAGACAAATTAGGACAATTAACACAACTAGATATGTAGCCCAATGTTAGACAGTGGTAAGTACTACAAAGAAAATTGAAACGGTGTAATGGGAGGGAGAGTGACAGAGGATAATGGCCTCTCTGAGGGGCTCATATTTTTCTGTGAAGAACAGTTAACCTTCTCCTTTACTCTCTGCGGAAAACTCATATACTCATGGGTTTTTATTGATTCAATGTGTCACAACCAGAGTCATTTTGAGTTTTGCTTCTTGAGTTGTCACAAACGTGGCTGGTACAAACCCCTTCAAGCTGGCTTCTATGTTGTTCTGCCATGACCCCTTTGTCTTTCAGTGCTTCCTTGATTTCTGGCATAACAAGTTAAGAGTTTACTTTGTACTTTCATTGCACGTACCTGGAATCGGTTCTTTCCCCAAGGATTGGATCATCATCATCATTATTACTATTGAGGTATAACACATACCAAGTGTGGAAAGTACACTACTCTTAAGTGTACAACTCAATGAATTTTTACATATGTTTACAGCATGTAACCATCTCCCAGATAAAGACATAGAACATTCCAGCACCTAGAAAGTCCCCTAGGGTCCCTTTGCCATGTGTTAGCCTTGCCTCCATGCTGTATGCAGAGGTAATTACATATACTCTTTGTTTTTTTTTTTGAAAGATAACTCCTTTATTTTTTTTTTATTATTTTATTTATTTATTTATTTTTCCTCCCAAAGCCCCAGTAGATAGTTGTAGGTGATAGCTGCACATCCTTCTAGTTGCTGTATGTGGGACGCGGCCTCAGCATGGCCAGAGAAGCGGTGCGTCGGGGCGTGCCTGGGATCCGAACCCAGGCCGCCAGCAGCGGAGCGCGAGCACTTAACCGCTAAGCCACGGGGCTGGCCCTACACATACTCTTTGAATCTCTGTTATTTTGCTCAACATTATATTTGTGAGAGTCATTCATATTGTTGAATGTGACAGGAATCCATTGTTTTTTGTTGCTGTATAATATTCCATTCAACTGTTGATGGATATTTGGATTGTTTGAAGTTTTTGGCTCTTGTGAATAAAACTGCACAAAGGTTTTTTTGAACTGAGTTTACTGTCGTAATGATGACATCTATAAAATACGCTAAATGAGGTTTTCATATAGGAATTAACAAATAATTTGTAATTATTATGAATGTCTGGTTTACTCGATTTCTCTCACTTTCTCTTAGGCGGGAAGGACTGCACGCATTTCTCTTACATAAAAACAAAGAGACCTCTCTTCCAAATATCCTTGCTCAACCTGTAAAAGCTTACCTTTTTAGTCATCAGTGGGGAACAGTTAACTGAGATCCTGACTGCTCTTGTCACGCATCCATACCTGTGAGGTGCGTAGATAAGTGACATTAAAACATAAATGAACTCAGACACCGAGGAAGGTGAATGACGATGATTCCTCTAATAGAAAGAGCCCAGGGGGAGTGTAGGAGTATCTGGGACTTTGATGTTCATTTCATGTGACTATGTTAGGAGAGCTCTTCTATTCTGAGAGTGTGACCCAGGTTCACTGAAGTTTTTTGTGGAGCATTTTGAAATTTATAGTCAGTGACACGGAAGGTTCGTCCGGGAGGATTCTGACAAAAACTGCACCCAGCCCAGGTTCAGTACTGTCAGTATAGCAGTGGTGGAGCATTATGCCGGAGGTCAGAGCACATGCTGAGATGCTGCATGCCACCCCTTCCCGTTCCTTGTCCTCTTAAACAGTCTTTAAGAGAACTAGAAAACCACTAAAACCTAAGAAAATTATCAACATAAATATAATAAAATAAAGGAATAGTTTCCAGCTTCTAGAAAGAAAACCAGTGACCTCTCCAACAGGTCCAATGGGATTGCAGAGCCGGCATCCCCACCTCCCTTAAATGCCTCACGAGGCTGAGGAAGGCTCTCTGGTCTCACGTCTTCTCAGAACTTTGAGGCTTTTAGCTTTCCTTGCTCACCTCTCCTCTGAGTTCATGTGGAGTCTACACTTCCGCGGTGGCCTGCCCCCACAGCCTGGGCACCCCTAGGAAGCTCTCTTTTGGGGCTGCCCCTGGCTCTGGTGTGGCAGGAGGGGCATTTGCCTTAAACCAATTGTTGTTCGAGGTCACAGGTGGGGGTGTCTTCTAGGGCTCCCTGTTTTCTCAGTGCTTTATTTAAATCATCCTGGATATTTTGGTCCTTGTGATAAAACATGAAGCAACAGAAATAAAGGGTTTAACTACAGGGACAAAGAGAACAATCTGTTATTGCTGCATAAGTACATGGTGCTATAATGCATTAAAAGATGTTTTGGGAAAAAGAAATTATTTTACATTAACGCCCACCCTTGCCTGTTCACTGGCCCACTGTCTTCCACAGGCACCCATGAATGTCCCCTCCAGGACTGTCTGCTGGACAAGAGCCCCCTTGGAGGTGAAGGGTGGCAGCACTCTTCTGACACCAGCCTCATTCCCAGGCCCCTTCCACCCTGGCAGCCAGGGTAGTCTTGGCAGTACAAACAGGGACTGAAGACTCCACATGAGTCTTAGATGGGGCTTATGTGTAGGCAATTTAGGTCTTTTCAAATGATATAATTGTAAAGGTAGGAAACCCAAGAGAACTAGCTAACAAAAACCTCTATCGAACAATAAAAGTTTGGTAAAGTGATTAGAAACAAGTTTGCACAAAAAAATAAAAGCTTGCACACCTGTATCAATTAAAACTTATTTAAAGATATAATAGAAAACAGATGACATAAATAATATTACCAAAAAATACAAACATTTAGGATTGGTCGTAATGAAAGATATGTTGGATCAACATGGACAGAATGAAAAATGCTGCTGAAAGATACAAGAGGCCTTAAACAATCCAGTAGACATACTGTATTTTGATGGGAAAACTGAATGTGGTAGGATGGAATTCCTTTAAGAGTTAATATGTAATTTTGTTATGATTCCAATCATGATTTCAATTTAATTCTTTTTTACTACTTGAAATATTGACTTGAAAATGCACCACGAGGTAAACAGAAAACATGAATAGCAAAAAGAAATTTGGAAGAAAAGATTACTGTGTTTAAAGTGTTATTATTATAATAGTATGATAAGGAACAAGAGTAAGTAGATAATTTATTAAAACAGGATAGACAGTCCTAACAGACTAGGATAATTGATAAAGGAATCTTCAAAAATCAGTGAGGGGGAGAGTGACGTCAGCATCATGGCGGAGTGAGCTTTCCGGTGAACTCTTCCCCCGACAAGATACAATAAAAGCAACAGTCACAGACCAACAACAGAATCCCAGACAGTGAAAAGCTAGAGCGGAGGGATCCACACTACCGCACATCTGAGAGCGGAACGTGCTGGGCCCCCGGAGGAAGTGGGGAGATGTAAGGAAAACTCCTCTCCCTCCCCATCAGATCAGCGATCACGGTCCGCATGGCTCCCAGAGAGGGGGGAGGGGCAGCCCTCGGCGGGGAAACCGTGGCTCTTTGGACTCTCTCAGCCAGTGGGAAACTCCGGCACAGAGGACTCAGAGGAGCCACAGGGCTACCATCAACATCTGAGCACCCCAGAGAGCGGATAAAGAGGGGCAAATGAGAAGCCTCCCACCTCAGGGACCCAGAGGGCAAAAGAGAGAGCTCCCCCCTCCCTGCAAACCGGACTCTGCAGCTCAACCCACCAGACCAGACCAAGCAATCCGAGGCAGACCTGATCAAATGACTGGACCTGTGGATCGCAGCGGGGAAAAAAAAAAACCAAAAAAAACCCAAAACTGCGGATCACAGCAGAAAAACCAGGGCAGAGCGCACGGAGCTTAGACTACACAGACCTTTACCACCAGACAGTGGTGGCAGGTGGAAATTGCAACCAGAGATTTCCAGGATGAGGAAAAACAAAACCAACACAGGAACCACAATGCAAAAATATATGAAATCACCAGACCAGAAACAAAATGACAAGCACCCAGAAATCAACCCCGAAGACACAGAAATCCATAAACTAAATGACAGAGATTTCAAAATAGCTATCATAAAAACACTCAACGAAATACGAGACAACACAGACAAATAATTCAATGAGATTAGGAGTTTCCTCACAAAAGAGATTGAAATCATAAAGAAAAACCAATCAGTTCCGATAGAGATGAAGAACACAATGGAGGAGATAAAGGAGAATCTGGACTCTCTAAAGAACAGAGCTGACAATATGGAGGAAAGAATTAGCACCTTAGAGGATAGGAATACAGATATATTCCAGATGGAAGAGGAGAGAGAACTAAGACTAAAAAGAAATGAAGGAAGACTCCGAGAAATATCTGACTCTATTAGAAAATGTAACATAAGAATTATAGGTATTCCTGAGGGAGAGGAGAGGGAAAGAGGAACAGAGAGCATATTCAAGGAAATAATAGCTGAGAATTTCCCAAATCTGGGGAAGGAGCAGGAAATACCAGTAAGCGAAGCCAACAGGACACCTATATATATTAACAGACAAAGGCCTTCACCACGACACCTAGTGGTAAGGCTAGCCAGGGTCAACGACAAAGAAACCATATTAAGGGCAGCTAGACAAAAACAAAAAATAACGTACAAAGGAACTCCCATCAGGCTCTCAGCGGATTTCTCAACAGAAAATTTACAGGCTAGAAGAGACTGGAATGATATATTCAAAATACTGAAAGACAAAAACTTTCAGCCAAGAATACTCTATCCAGCAAAAATATCCTTCAAATATGATGGAGAAATAGTAACTCTCCCAGATAAACAAAAGCTAAGGGAGTTCATGGCCATGAGACCCCCACTACAAGAAATACTCAAGAAGGCCCTCAGGCCTGAAAACAAGAAGAGAAAGGGAACACAAAGCTTGGAACAAGGAGAAAAGTAGGTAGACAAACTCAGAAAAATAGTAGATCTTTACCGGAATAGGTTAGCAACCACTTAAATACTAAATTCAAAGATCAAAGGAAGAAATTCACCAAAAATAAATTTAACCTCATCACTGTAAACACACAGCCACAACACAAGATAGAATAAGGTATAACAAGAACAACTTAGAAGGGGAAGAGGAAAGTGACTGAATTGACTTAGTATAAGGAAATAGGAGGCCATCAGATAATGGACTATCTCATACACAAGATTTTTTGCCCAAACCTCAAGGTAACCACTAAACAAATAATCAAAACAAAACCACATATGATAAACAAAGAGAAAACTAGAAGAGTCATAAGACAGAACAACCAAACTGAATTGGCAGTCCAAAACAAATGGGACAAGAAACAAAGGAAATGCAAAAGAACCAGAAAATAAGTGACAAAACAGCAACATTAAGCCCTCATATATCAATAATTACCCTAAATGTAAATGGATTGAACTCTCCAATCAAAAGATACAGAGTGGCAGGATGGATTAAAAAGCAAGACCCAACAATATGCTGCCTTCAGGAAACACATCTTAGCACTAAAGACAAGCACAGGCTCAGAGTGAAAGGATGGAAGACAATACTCCAAGCTAATGGCAAACAAAAGAAAGCAGGTGTTGCCATACTCATATCAGACAAAGTAGACTTCAAGATAAAACAAGTTAAGAAAGACAAAGAAGGGAAATACATAATGATAAAAGGGACACTCCATCAAGAAGACATATCACTTATAAATATATATGCACCCAACATAGGAGCACCAATGTACATAAAGCAACTATTAACAAACCTAAAAGGAGAAATCAACAACAACACAATAATAGTAGGGGATCTTAACACTCCACTTACACCAATGGATAGATCATCCAGACAAAAAGTCAATAAAGAAATAGTAGACTTAAATGAAAAACTGGACGAGATGGACCTAGTAGACATATACAGAGCACTCCATCCAAAAACAGCTGACTACACATTCTTCTCAAGCGTGCATGGAACATTCTCTAGGATAGACCATGTGTTGGGAAACAAAGCAAGCCGCAATAAATTTAAGAAGATTGAAATCATAACAAGCATCTTTTCAGACCATAAGGCTATGAAACTGGAAATGAACCATGAAAAAAAAAAACTGGGAAAGTGACAAAAATGTGGAAATTAAACAACATGCTACTGAACAACCAATGGATCATTGATGAAATTAAAGGAGAAATCAAAAACTATCTGGAAACAAACGAAAATGATAATATGCCATATCAAACCATATGGGATGCAGCAAAAGCGGTCCTGAGAGGGAAACTCATAGCGATACAAGCCCACCTTAACAAACAAGAAAAAGCCCTAATAGGCAACCTTAAATTACACCTAACAGAACTAGAAAAAGAAGAACAAACAAAGCCCAAAGCCAGCAGAAGGAGAGAAATAATAAAAATCAGAGCAGAAATAAATGAAATTGAGACCAAAAAAACAGTAGAAAGGATTAATGAAACAAAGAGTTGGTTCTTCGAGAAGATAAACAAAATCGAGACACCCTTAGCCAGGCTTACTAAGAAAAAAAGAGAAAAGGCTCAAGTAAATAAAATTAGAAATGAAAGAGGAGAAATTAGAACAGATACCATGGAAATACAGAGGATTATAAGAGAATACTATGAGAAATTATATGCCAACAAATTGGACAATCTAGAAGAAATGGATAAATTCTTAGACTTATACAACCTCCCAATATTGAACCAAGAAGAAGTGGAGAATCTGAATAGACCAATAACAAGTAAAGAGATTGAAATAGTAATCAAAAACGTCCCAAAAAATAAATGCCCAGGACCAGATGGCTTCTCCAGTGAATTTTACCAAACATTCAAAGAAGATTTAATACCCATCCTTCTCAAACTATTCCAAAAAATAGAGGAAGATGGAACACTTCCTAAATCATTCTACGAGGCCAACATCACCCTGATACCAAAACCAGACAAAGACAATACAAAGAAAGAAAATTACAGGCCAATATCACTGATGAACATTGATGCAAAAATCCTCAACAAAATATTGGCAAACCGAATACAACAATACATTAAAAAGATCATACACCATGATCAAGTGGGATTTATACCGGGGACGCAGGGATGGTTCAACATCCACAAATCAATCAACGTGATACATCACATCAACAGAACAAAGAATAAAAACCACATGATCCTCTCAATAGACGCAGAGAAGGCATTTGACAAGATACAACATCCATTTATGATAAAAACTCTCAATAAAATGGGAATAGAAGGAAAGTACCTCAACATAATAAAGGCCATATATGACAAACCCACAGCCAACATCCTACTCAACGGGGAAAGACTGAAAGCCATTCCTCTGAGAACAGGAACGAGGCAGGGCTGCCCACTCTCACCACTCCTGTTCAACATAGTACTGGAGGTTTTGGCCAGAGCAATTAGGCAAGAAAAAGGAGTAAAAGGAATCCAAATAGGTAACGAAGAAGTGAAACTCTCACTATTTGCAGATGACATGATTGTATATATAGAAAACCCTAAAGAATCTGTTGGAAAACTATTAGAAGCAATCAACAACTACAGCAAAGTTGCAGGGTACAAAATCAATCTACAAAAATCAGTTGCATTTCTATATGCTAATAATGAACTAACAGAAAGAGAGCTCAAAAAGATAATACCATTTACAATTGCATCAAAAAGAATAAAATACCTAGGAATAAATCTTACCAAGGAGGTGAAGGACCTATACAATAACTACAAGACATTATTGAAAGAAATCCATGATGACATAAAGAAATGGAAAGATATCCCATGCACGTGGATTGGAAGAATAAACATAGTTAAAATGTCTATATTACCTAAAGCAATCTACAGATTCAATGCAATCCCAATCAGAATCCCAATGACATTCTTCACAGAAATAGAAAAAAGAATACTAAAATTTATATGGGGCAACAAAAGACCCCGAATAGCTAAAGAAATCCTAAAAAAAAAGAACAAAGCAGGAGGCATCACAATCCCTGACTTCAAAACATACTACAAAGCAATAGTAATCAAAACAGCATGGTACTGGTACAAAAACAGACACACAGATCAATGGAACAGAATTGAAAGCCCAGAAATAAAACCACACATATACGGACAGCTAATTTTCGCCAAAGGTGCTAAGAACATGCAATGGAGAAAGGAAAGTCTCTTCAATAAATGGTGTTGGGAAAACTGGACAGCCACATGCAAAAGAATGAAAGTGGACCATGTGCTATCGCCATTCACAAAAATTAACTCAAAATGGATCAAAGACCTGAAGGTGAGACCTGAAACTATAAAACTCATAGAAGAAAATATAGGCAACACACTATTTGACATTGGTTTTAAAGGAATCTTTTCGGATGACATGCCTACCCAGACTAGGGAAACTAAAGAAAAAATAAACAAGTGGGACTTTATCAGATTAAAGAGTTTTTATAAGACAAATGAAACCAGAATCAAGATGAACAGACAACCAACCAGCTGGGAGAGAATATTTGCAAAGCATACATCTGACAAGGGGTTGATCTCCATAATATATAAAGAACTCACACAATTGAACAACAAAAAAACAAACAACCCAATCGAAAAATGGGCAGAGGAAATGAACAGATAATTCTCCAAGGAAGATATACAGATGGCCAATAGGCACATGAAAAGATGCTCAACATCACTAATCATCAGGGAAATGCAAATCAAAACAACACTAAGATACCACCTCACGCCCGTTAGAATGGCTATAATCACCAAGACAAAAAACAACAAATGTTGGAGAGGATGTGGAGGAACAGGAACCCTCATACACAGCTGATGGGAATGCAACTGGTGCAGCCTCTATGGAAAACGGTATGGAGATTCCTCAAAGAATTAAAAATAGAGATGCCCTATGATCCAGCCATCCCACTACTGGGAATCTATCCAACGCACCTGAAATCAACAATCCCAAGAGGCTTATGCACCCCTATGTTCATTGCAGCATTATTCACCATAGCCAAGAAGTGGAAGCAACCTAAGTGTCCCTCGACTGACAATTGGATTAAGAAAATGTGGTATATATATACAATGGAATACTACTCAGCCATAAAAAAAGACAAAATCGTCCCATTTGCAACAACATGGATGGGCCTGGAGCGTATTATGTTAAGTGAAATAAGCCAGAAAGAGAAAGACAAACACTGTATGATCTCACTCATATGTGGAATATAAACCAACACATGGACAGAGAAAACTGGACTGTGGTTACCAGGGGCAGTGAGGGTGGGGGGAGGGGAGTGGGGGGTGGGCACAAGGGGTGAAGGGAGTCATATATATGGTGATGGACAAACAAAAATGTACAACCCAAAATTTCACAATGTTAGAAACCATTAAAACATCAATAAAAAAAAAAAATCAGTGAGGGAAGGGATATAGTATTCAATGCAGCATTCAAGATGTGGGCTTTTTAGAAAAAAGAATATCAAGAAAATTTCTCACTGAACCAGGCATGTGAATAATATCCAATCTTCCCATCTTCAAAATGAAAGGGTTGAGTTAAGGGATGTTCAGCAATTTCCTATTCTCTTAGTCTCTGAGCTAAAAATCTTAAGGAGTAAAAGCTATAAATAGGAAGGGAAGAGAGAAATTGTCATAACTGACAACTAAATTTGTAGTGCACACACACGTATTAACCCCTCCCAACACACACATGTTAAAGTGGGGTTTATCCATGCAAAATAGAAGGAAAAAGCTGAACAAAATGGCCATTAACTGGGCTTGCCAAACACTAAGTCAGGGTAACTTATGTGGTTGATGAGCAGTAAGCTCTAGCATTGTTTCTCTTTCTTCCCTGTTTGGTCCACTCTCTTTTGTTCTTTAAATTCCCAACTCAGTTTACTACCTCATTATGGAAAATGGGAGGTAGGGGAGAATAATTTGATATTTTCAGTAAGAGTTTTGGGTGGGTATAAATTTAAAATGCTTATTTTGTGGTATATTTATCAAATTGATATTTAACACTAAAGGGAAAAGAAGTCTAAATATTGAAACTTGAAGAAATGGTGCTAAATTGCGTTAGGATCAGGGGAATCAAGTATCTCACCTTTGAGATACTAGTTATTCCTTCTGAATGAAAAATGTTGATTCAACTGAAATCATTTCATTTAGAGAAATGCAAATTAGGAGTAAGCAAATTATAGCCTGCTGCCTTTGCCTGGTGTTGGTAGAGTTTAGATAAGTTAGATTAGATATAGTTTGTAGATAACTATCTATGTAGAGAGATCAATGAAAACCATTTAGTCATGTGCAAAGCAGTTTCCCCAGAGGAAGGCAACGAGGAGGAGAACACCCTCTCCTTTTGTAGCTGAATGCTGTTCCCGATGAAAGTCACCTGGGGCCAAATAAGAAATGTGGTGCAGCAATTCTATGCACCCAGATAGCTTCCCACTGGAAAGAAATCATCCACATTGGTAACTGAATCAAGCAAAACAGACATGAAATTAAGCAGATACATTTTATTTCAACTCTTAAGTTTCAGTCAGAAGGGCAGAGAGTGGATGCTAGGCTGAGCTAGAAGCAGCAGTTGGTGATCCTGAAGCATCAGGTAGCAGGACACAGGGTGACTTCTCTCTCCATTTTCATCCATTACTTGCTGCCAGGAAGTTTAATTTGTTTTAGTTAGTAGGATTACTGGCTGGTTTAGTGCATAGACTTGACTTTACATTTCATTGGCCTCTTAGTTTGTTTAATTGACTTGAAATAGTAACCAGTAAAAGTTTCCAAATTTTGAGTCTCTGATTTGTAAATAGACTTCTATGAAACTTGTAAGTAAAAAGTTTCAGAAAGATGCAATTGTAGTAAATGTCATCTACATTTCACAGAATCATGATCAGAAGTTTTCACTCCTGCCTCCAAATAATATGTTGGCCTAATAGATATTTTCAAGTAAAATATTTGGCTATTCTTGGATTTTTCAGAATATGCATGTCACCTATTTCAAATTGTTTATGATATCTGAATGAAAGAAAAACAGGACAAAGAAATTGATGTGCTCTTGGCTATATCCTGCCAGAATCCACTTCAGAGATAAGGGGGAAATAATTGGGAGGTGCTGATAACTTTGTACTATTAATTTCCTGGACTACTTGTGTAATCTTGATTCTTGTCTTCCAAATGATTGGGAGGGGAAAAGAAATCTACTCTAGTCCATTGTTTAGCTTTCACCTGTTTTTTTTTTTTTTTCCATAGAATTAAATGATAGAGAGGAGAAACAAAATTAAGTCCCTAAATTAAACATCAGGACTAAAGAGAGACATTTGAGAGACGTCTGATTTATCATGAAATAACTCTTCCAAAGATGAAAAGTAAAGTTTTGGAACAAATGTTGGCTTGGTCAAAGGAACAAAGCAGTATTTTGTTAAAAGTATTATGAGAGTGATGTCACCAAGATGGTAGAATAGGAAGCCCAGACCTGATTCCCCCACAGAGACACCAACTTAGTAACATTGTATGGATCAAATTGCCTTTGTGAGAACTCTAGAAACTGGTTAAGAGGTTGCAACACTCCAGGTGAGCCCAAAGCCAAGAAGAACTGCATTGAAGTAGGTAAGAAAGTTTGTTGCATTTCTTGCTGTAGCCCTTCCCCTTAGCTGGTACAGCACAGTGCTACTGGAAGAAAACTTCCAACCTAACATCTTCTGCCTCAGGAAAGGAAGAAAAAAGTGGACCAGGCATCCAAGGTTTAGGCTTTTCAGGGGGCTGCCTGAGGGATTGGTTTCTCTCTTGCATGACTCAGAGCACTGGTGAGAATCAGCATAGTTTGGATGCCTGAGGCTGCTGAGAACAAAGGTGAGCGTGGTGGCTGGTTGCAGCAACAGAGAGACTGCATTATTACAGAGAGACATCAGGGGCAGCAAGAAATTATGAGCTCCAGGAAAAGAAACAGGGCAAAACTTTTTACCTGGGAAAATACACAAGTCTGGAGAAGATATAGCCCCAGAAAAGGGTTGAAAATCCCCCTGAGTCTCTAGCCAGGCTGATTGGTGAAGGTCTTTCCCTGTATGAAGCCAATCCATAAAGACTGAGAGAAGTGGCTGTTTTTCAAATTCCCAGACCTCAACAAAAGATGACAAGGCAGAGCCAGCCCTGATGGCCTAGTGGTTAAAGTTTGGCACACTCCACTTTGGTGGCCCGGGTTTGGTTCCTGGGTGCAGAACCACACCACCTGTCTGTCAGTGGTCATGCTGTGGTGGTGGCTCAAGTAGAAGAACTAGAAGGACTTACAACTGGAATATACAACTATGTACTGGGGCTTTGGGGAGGAAAAAAAAGGTCACAAGGCATACAAAGAGACAGGGAACCATGGACCAATCAAAGGACCAAAATAAATTTCCTGAAACCAACTGTAAAAAAATGGAGATCTATGAATTACCTGATAAAGAATTCAAAATAACTGTCTTAAAGATGCTCAGAGAGCTAAAATAGAATGCAGAGATACAACTAAATGAAATCAAGAAAATGATGTGTTATTTTAAATGATGTATAAAATGATGTCAACAAAATGAGAATATCAACAAAGAGATGGAAACTACAAGAAAAAAAAGAACCAAACAGGTAATGGAGCTGAAGAATACAATAACTCAACTGAAAAATTTACTAGCAGGGTTCAACAATGGGCTTGATCAAGCAGAAGGAAAAAACCCCAGCAAACTTGAAGAGAGATCTTTTGAAATTATCAAATTAGAGGCACAAAAAGAAAAAGGAAGAAAAAACAGTGAAGACAGCTTAAGGGACTTATGGGGTACCATAAAACAGACCAATATATTTACACATTTTGGGAGTCCCCGAAGGAGAAGAGAGAGAGAAAGGGTCAGAGAACCTACTTGAAGAAATAATGGTTAAAAACTTCCCAAATTTGAGGGAGGAAATGGACATCCAAATTAAGAAGCTCAATGAATTTCAAGTAGGAAGAGTCCAAAAAGACTCACACCAAGATGCATTATAATCAAAATGTCAAAAGTGACAGAGAATGTTGAAAGCAGCGGGAGAAAAGTGACTCATCATGTGGAAGAGAGCTCCCATAAGATTAATAGCAGAAATCTTGCAGGCTAGAGGGAGTGGGATGATATATTCAAAATGTTCAAAGAAAAAAACTGTCAGCCAAGAACACTGTATTTGGCAAAACTGTCTTTCAAATGGAGGAGAAATTAAGACTTTTTCAGATGAAAAAAAAGCTGAAGGAGATAATTGCCATGAGATCTGCCCCACAATAAATGCTAAAAGGAGTCCTTCAAGTTGAAATGAAAGGATACTAGACAGCAACACAAAAACATATTAAAATATATGTAATGTTGGTGCATAAATCACTTTTAATTCTGGTATATAATTTAAAAGACCAAAGCATAAAAATAACTATAAATCTATATTAATGGATACACAATGTAAAAAGTTGTAATTTGTGACATCAATAACATAAAGATGGGAGGTAAGATGTAAAGGAGTAGACTTTTTGTTTGTGGTTGAAGTTAAGTTATCAGTTTAAAATAGATTTTTACTTTAAGATGTTTTATGTAATCCCCATGATAACTAAAAAGAAAATACCTGATAAACAAAAGGAAATGAGAAAGGAATCAAAGCATTTCACTACAAAAGTAAAAAATCAATGAAACACAAAGGAAGACATCAAGAGAGGAAAGGAGGTACAAAATAACCACAAGACATACAGAAAACAATGAACAAAATGGCAATAGTTTGTCCTTCCCTAATAGTAATTACTTTCAATGTAAATGAATTAAATTCCCCAATCAAAAGAAATAGATTGGCTGAATGGATAAAAAACAAGATCCAACTATATTCTATCTATAAGAGACTCACTTTAGATCTTAGGACATATATAGGCTGAAAGTGAAAGTATAGAAAAAGATATTTCATGCAAGTGATAACCGAAAGTTATACCAGACAAAATAGATTTTAAGTCAAAAACTATCATGAGACCAAAAAAAAAAAAATTATATAATGATAAAAGGACCTATTCACCAAGAAGATATGATAGTTATAAATATATATGCAAGTAACATCAGGGATCCCAAATATATAAAGCAAACATTGACAGAATTGAAGTTACAGACAGTAACATAATAATAGTAGGAGACTTCAATACCATACCTTCAATAATGGATAGAGCAACCAGACAGAAGATCAATAAGGAAATAGAGGACTTGAACAACACTACAGACCAAATGGACCTAACAGACATCTACAGAACACTCCATCCAACAACAGCAGAATTCACATTCTTCTCAAGCGTACATGGAACATTCTCCAACATAGACTGCATATTAGGCCACAAACAAGTCTTTGCAAATTCAAAATGATAGAAATCATACCAAGTATTTTTTCTAACCACAATGGAATGAAACCAGGAATCAATAGTAGAAGGAAAACTGGAAAATTCACAAATATGTGGCAATTAAACAACACACTCTTAAATAACCAATGGGTCAGAGAAGAAATTACAGAGGAAATTAGAAAATATCTTGAGACAAATGAAAACAAAAATACAACATACTAAAACTTATGAGACAGAGTCAAAGTGGTACTAAGAGGGAAGTTTATAGTGGTAAATACTTAACATTAAAAGAGAAGAAAGAGGGGCCAGCCCCGTGGCTTAGCGGTTAAGTGTGCGCACTCCGCTGCCGGCGGCCTGGGTTTGGATCCCGGGAGCGCACTGATGCGCTGCTTCTCCGGCCATGCTGAGGCCACGTCCCACATGCAGCAGCTGGAAGGATGTGCAGCTGTGACATACAACTACCTACTGGGGCTTTGGGGGGAAAAAAAAAATAAATAAAATCTAAAAAAAAAAAAAAAGAAACTTAAAAAAAAAAAAAAAGAAGCGAGAGGGCCTGGCCTGGTGGCAAAGCGGTTAAGTTCCCACGCTCGGCTTTGGCAGCCCAGGGTTTAAAGGTTCGGATCCTGGGCGTGGACCGACGCATCACTTATCAAGCCATGCTGTGGCAGCGTCCCATATAAAGTGGAGGAAGATGGGCACGGATGTTAGCCCAGGGCCAGTCTTCCTCAGCAAAAAGAGGAGGATTGGCGCCAGATGTTAGCTCAGGGCTAGTCTTCCTCAAAGAAAAAAAAAAAGAAAGATCTCAAATCAACAACTTAACTTTACACCTCAAGAAATGAGAAGAAGAACAAACTAAACCCCAAGTCAGCAGAAAGAAGAAAAATAATAAAGATTAGAGCAGAAATAAATGATATAGAGAACAGAAAAACAATAGAAAAAATCAATGAAACTGAGTTGTTTTTTTGAGATCAACAAAATAGACAAACCCTTAATTTTAGATTAACTAAGAAAAAAAGAGAGAAGACTCAAATAACTAAAATCAGAAATGAAAGGGGAGACATTATAACTGATGCTATGAAAATAAAAAGGATTATGAGACTGCTATGAACAACTATACACCAACATATTGGATAACGTAGAAGAAATGGATAAAATCTTAGAAGCATTCAACCTACCAAGACTGAATCATGAAAAAATAAAACATCTGAACAGATCTATAACCAGTAAGGAGATTGAATCAGTATTCAAAACCTCCCAACAAACAAAAGCCCGTGAACAGAAGAAGTCTTTACTGGAAAATTCTACCAAGCATTTAAAGAGGAATACCAGCAAGCATAGGAAAAGATGCTGACATTACCATCTGTTACACACATGCAAATTGAAACTACAATGAAATTGCCACTTCACACCCATTAGGACAGCCACTATTAAAAAACAGAAAACAAGTGTTGGCGAGGATGTGGAGAAATTGGAACCCTTGTACACTGTTGATGGGAATGTAAATTGGTACAGCCACCATGGAAAACAGTATGGAGATTCCTCAATAAATCAGAAATAGAATTACCATAAGATCCAGCATCCCATTCTGAGTATATATCCAGAAGAATTCAAAGCAGGGCCTCGAAGAGATATTGCACATCCGTGTTCATGGAGGCATTATTCACAATAGTCCAGAGGAGGAAGCAACCCAAGTGTCCATCAACAGATGAATGAATAAAGAAAATGTGGTATATATGTACAATGGAATATTATTCAGCTTTACAGAAGAAGGGAATTCTGTGACATGCTACAACATGGATGAACTTTGAGGATATTATATAGTCATGCACCTAATAACAATGTTTCAGTCAATGATGGACTGCATATATGACTGTGGTCCCATGAGGTTAGTACTATATAGCCTAGGTATGTAGTAGGCTGTACCATCTAGGTTTGTGTAAGTACACTCTATGGTGTTCACACAATGACAAAATTGCCTAACAATGCATTTCTTAGAATGCACATCATCGTTAAGTGATGCATGATGGTACTTAGTAAAATATGCTAGTCACAAAAAGACAAATACTGTATGATTGCACTTATATAAGGTGTCTAAAGTAGACAAACTTATAGAAACAGAAGGTAGAATGGTGTTTTCCAGATGCTAGGGGATGACGGAAATGAGGAGTTGTTCAATTGGTATAGAGTTTACATTTTCCACTTTGTAATTTCTGTCTTTTCCTTCTTATTCTCAGTCGTAGTTCAGGTTTATTCTCTATTCACAAGAGATCCTGTTCTTGGTTTCTCTTCTTCCAGCTTCTCTCACCTTTAATCTGCCCCACTGAAATTAAGGTGTTTAACGTCAAAGAGATGTGAACAAGTGACAGACTTTTTTTCTTCTTCAATTTTTAGGTGGTTTCCATTTCTCCCTGGAAATTAAAATTCCTAAAGTCTTTGGTGAGCACCTGAATTTGTTCATCACTTGTAATTTTCTATTGTTCTTTAGTACATTGTTTCTTATTGATAGAATATCTGAATGTATATTATCTCTGCATTGAGTTACTTTGAATCACATGCATACTCTATTCTTTTCTTCAGACCTTCTGCACCCTTTCCCCCAACCAATCAGAACAGATAAAAACATCTCCAGACGTTGCCAAATGTCTCTTGAGGGCAAAATCTCCCCTGGTTGAGAACCACTGGTATACATACTTCCCAAATTTCAAGATCTTTTCCAAAGTGGTCTTCATATTTCAATTCCCAAGACTTTGCTTATATTATTCTTTCTGCCCAGAACACTTCCCCATTTTCTCTATCTGTGCAAACCTCCAGGAAGCTGAGCCAGAGCAGACCATAAGGTTGATCCAGGTTCCAAGAGTGGTGAATACAATGAACAGAACAGTTAAGATCACCTCTACTTTGGTTTATCCTTATGACAACAAAACTGGGCCTGTTAGGCATCAATTTTGGAGTCACTGGATTTGCAGAATTTCCAGGACAGCAGGTCTGGGCGTGCTTTTCTGAGTCTAGCAGCATGAACTCTCTCCTCTTGTTGTTTTTAATTTCTCATTGTAAGGTGGCCATTCTGTGCTTGCCTAATCCTCTGCATCCTCTCTCTCCATGTTCACCTCAGCCCACTCCAATTCTCTTAGCCTCACTTAGATTTCAGTTCCTTGGGGCCTGGAGCTGTATCTTACCCTGGTGTTTAAGTGCCCATCATTTCTCCCATGGAGTAGGAACTGAATAAATACTTTTCAAATTGTAAAAAAGAAATGTGAAATAAAGCACCAACTTGTTAGAACGAATCAGAACACCATATTGTCTGCATTTCACTCCTAACACCCTCTGTCTCTGTCAATCAGTGGGCACACTGGCTATGGGACATATTTGGGGTCACAGAATGGGTTGGCTGGATTAGTGTTTTGTTTTTTTTACCCAGTAGTTTATATTCTATAGACTCTGGGGAACCTGGTCGCGTAAACCCTGTATAAGCAAATCTTTTCCTAAGTGGGATAAGGAAGCATTGTCTAGATTCCTAACAAGGGCTTTGAATTCAGAGATTATCCTTCAGAGAGTCTAAAATGTATTTCTCAGCAAATATGAATAAAATTAATTTAATTTGAGGTCATCTCTCTGTGTTGGTAATCTCTTCCTGAGCAGCAGTAAGGAAGGCTTTCCTGTTCAAGGGCTCTTTGGATCCATAATTTCAGCAATGCTCTTGCTTGCTTCCTCTTTAGGAGTCCACAAAAACAAATGAAGGAACAGTAAGCATATGACAAGGGAAAATTTAGAAAATTCCCAATGGAGACCATAAGGGCCTTTAACAAAGAGAAATTGATAGAACTAAAGGAGAGAGAGTCAAGTTTGCAGGATTTCATGAGGTATCGGACCTCTGCAAAATGAATTTTTATACAACTTTTGATACATGTTTTACATTTGCACAATCAAAATAGGACCAAGAAGCCTTTAAAGCATAATTAAGAAAATACACTAGCTCAAGAGCTGATGGAATATTGAAGGAGCCTGCGGCTGACGACTGAGGCTCAGGCCACAGGAGCAGAGGAGGACGCTTAAAGATCCTTTTACTCACCACTCTCTTCCAAACGTATTTTGTGTGCTTAGTAATTACTTGTTGAACAAGCAAACTGCAAATTGTTACATGAAATAACAGCAAAATAATAAGAACCATAGCAAATTTCAGGTACTTTATGCTTTTGTTTTGATCAATTTCTCCTCACCAACCTGTCTCATGGAGAGCCATTTCCTTTAAAAATTCACTTTCCTACGCGATGTTCAGCCTAGCAGCAACAAGAGTGCATATTCCATTCATTTTTTTCTAGATTAAAAATTATAGCTTGCAGGTATTTTTACTGAATGATGTTGATAATGCTAGGAAAAAGTTGCAACTATTATGCTTTTTAAAATTATTTCACAAATGAGATCTTTTATCTTGTTGGAACTATTGACCAAATATTAATGAGTGAATTTATGTTTTGTTTTTAATATTGAGCTATGTTTTAGAAATCAATATATACTCTTCTAGAGCTTAGAAATTACGATACTGATAAACTCTGTGAGTATCTTTGTTTTATTGAATAAGAGAGCAACATAAATTTCAAGAAAATAAAAGTCATAAACAGTCAGACAACTGTTATCATAGAAATCCTTCATTTCTGGGGCAACGTTTATTGCTCCTAGGATTATGAAAGAGTAAGCTATTACCAAGTATATGGCTGTTAAAACCTGAGTTTTTCTCAAAGCCTTAGAAAATGAGTGGAGTACTAATAATAGATAATTCTTGAGTCTAAAGTAGACTATTAAGGGCATTAAGATGTGAAATATTCTCCTTAAAATTTAGCTTGCTAGAGTCAATCTTTCCTGTTTGAGAAATGTGCATTACAGCTTTTCTTGCTGAGGTTGGTAACTGTGAGCCACCTGCCATGTAGAGTCATTTCTTGAATCTCTCATTCTTCAGTTGCCGGTCTTCACGTGAGGACAATTTGCTTGTCTCGCTATTTTTGTTTTAGTTTTGCTCTAGATGCCATCAAGACAATTTAATCACTGGAGTTAAGAATTTTATAGTTGCAAATTGAAAAGCTCAACGAGATAGATATCTTTTTTGTCTATCATTTTGATTAAAAAGAAAAGGGAAAAATAAAAATCCCAGTTTCTGGGGAAATAATCACTCATATAGTGCTGGCATTAATATAAATCCTTAAATCTTCATAGAGGACAACTTGGCAATGAGAAACACATTTGTAAGAGTCTTTAATACCCATTGAAATTGTGGTAAAAATTGGATATCTAGGAATTTCCCCTAAAAATAATAAAGATACAGAAAGATTTGGCTATAAGACTGTCACAGCATTATTTATAATAACCTCAAACTGGGAACAAGCTAAATGTCCATAAAAAGAGGACTAGAATAATATTCAATAGTAAACAGAACATTGTAGAATATTTAATGGCATAGAAACATGTGTAACAGGACATTGTATGGGACTCTTTTGTCTAGAAGTCCCAAAAGGTTGAGAACAAAAGATGGCAAGCCCTTCATTATTATGAAGTGTGATGCTTCATTATCTCTTTGGGTCTTGCAAAGGAGACAGTAAACAGCTCTGTGACTGACCTTTGGCTCAAGACCCATTCGAAGATATAAAACATCTGCCAGTGAATGGTTGGATGGAGAGATTTCTCAGGAGAACATTGGGTGCTGTGAAATATTTCCTCTCCCATAGCCCCGCCTGGTGGGAGAGGCTTTAAGGAGACTACTCTGGGAGTTTGTTTGAGCTCCCTGGATTCTGAGGGCAATATAAAGAGTTAGGGTTTGACTCCAGCCTGTGAAGACTAAGGTTGTGAGATAAACCAGGGTAAGAAGAGAGGAAAGAGGCGGGAATGCTTACACTTTCACCATTTGCACGACAAGACTGTGTGGGGACCCATGAACCATTGAGACTCTACAAGGTAACTGAGGTGGAGCTGTGCTAAAGGGAACCTGACCAAGAGTTGAGGGGACACCCGGTTAGAGGCTGTGGGTTGCACCACCAGGGGCAGATGCTGGGAGTGGAGGAGACACATAGCTCATATCATGAGACATATAATTGGGCATACAAAATGGGGGAATCACCGGTAAGTCCCACAATAGGAATGTGTCAGGGAAAGAGCTGGTTGTGAATACTCTGTAACATTAGATTAAATAAGACCTTTTCTGTCCCTTCTCTCCCCTTCATGCCCTTATTCCCCCATATAAACATGACACAGTGAGTTCCCTTCCCAGCCTGAGGCAGGGCTGTGGTGGGAAAGGGGAGAAGATCAGAGTTTTGATTATTACTATTAAACTATCGGAATTTTAACATGATTGACGTGGTTGCATTAGTTACTAAAATATTAAAATGCTTAATATTGGTTGGCAAATAACTCTGGCCCCAGGCTCCTGAGGGCCTCTCATTTGCCCTAGAAACCCCTGTGGGCACTGCCAGCTTCCCCTTCCACTCCCCTTCTTCCATGTCCTATCCCTGGAGATGGGTGTCCCTACCAGTGAGGCTGACACTCCAGTGGCTCGTACTCAGTGTCTCTGATGTCACGGGCCAGGCTTCCTGGGGCTGCCCTCCTGTGATACTTATGGGACCAGCAGCCTCCACAGTTGTTAGCTATTTTGAATATCTCTCGAAATGACTGGGGAAATTATGAACTGGCCCAAGTTTTATCCAAAGGACCTGAAAGAAATAGTCCTCAACGCAGCTTTGCCAGGCATTTGTGAGAAGATTGTATACTGCTTTACGATTTTACTCTACTTTCAATGTCACATTTATAAATGTTTATGATACATTGAGTTAAAAGGGCAAGGCACACAACCATGCCTGTGCGTACTGATTTTTGTCCACAATCTGTCCGTATCTAAATCTGCTAGAGGTTTAAATAGCTGCTTCCTAGTGGCCATTTCTTGGGGGCGGCAGTAGGGGTAATTTTTCACTTTTATTCATCAACGTTTCCTATATATCAGTATTACCCAGTATTTACTTCTATTTATCAATATTTCCTAAAATGTTATAGCACCGTTGAATGAGAGGGATAAAATGATACAAGCAGCTAAGTAGGATTTTTGTATTTCTCCTTTAAGGATGATCTTCACATGCCTTGACCTACCTTTATAATGCAAGCCTTCTCCCCGCCCCCTAGCTCCCCATCCCTGCCTCCCTGCTCTGTGAGGTCAGGGTCGCCTCTGAGTCCCCAGTGTCTAGGAGAGATTCTCACAAGCGCTAGGTATTTAATACACATTTGTTGTCGGAATAACTTGAAACACTTCAATCTGCCAGGGAAGATATTAAAGTGTAAATGGTGCCTTGAAGTGCCTCCCCGAGGGGTGACACAGCGTGGCTTCTGTGGGGACAGGAGAAGGGATCCAGCCCCACCCGCCCACTACTCCCCGCCCCTTATGGGCTAGGTAGTGGCATTTGTTTCCTTCTCAATTAGGAACATGATATAACTTATTTATTCAGTCTTATTAGATTTATTCGTAGATATTTTCTAATTTTCCCAGTTATTGTGAATGCTATTATTTTTATTTCAATTTTCTGATTGGTTATTGCCGTTATAAAGGAAAGTTACTTTGTAAAATTTACCTGTTTCTAGCCACACAATGGAATTTTCTTATTAGCTTCAATGGTGATTTCTTTTTTTAGCAAACTCTTTTGAATTTTGTATGTTTACAAGAAGGCAAATTATAATTGTCTTACTAACTTTTTAAAACAATTGAGGTAAAATTCACATGACGTAAAATTAACCATTTTAAAGTGAACAATTCAGTGGCATTGAATATATTTGCAATGTTGCACAAGCACCTCCTCTATCTAGTTCCAAAATATTTTCATCACTGTGGAAGAAAACTTCATACCCATTAAGCAGTTACATCCCATCTCACCTCTCCTCCCAACCCCTAACAAGCACCAATCTGCTTTATGGATTTATCTGTCCTGGACATTTAATATAAATGAAATTATAAAGTAATCAACCTTTTGTGTCTGGCTTGGTTCACTTAGCATAATTCTTTTGAGGTTCATCCATGTTGTAGCATGTATCAGCAATTCATTTCTTTTTATGGCTGCATAACATTCCATTATATGTATATACCACAATTTGTCTATTCTTCAGTTGATAAACATTTGAATTGTTTCCAACATTTGGCTATTATGAATAGTGCTACTATAAACGTGTGTACATATGTTTGTTTAAAAACCTGTTTTCAATTCTTTTGAGAGTGGAATTTCTGGATCATATAGTAATTACATATTCAACTCTCTGAAGACTGCAAAATTACTTTCCATGGTGGCTGAACCATTTTGCATTCACACCAGTGATGAACAAGGGTTCCAATTTCTCCACATCCTTGCTAGCAGTTATTTTCTTTTGTTGTTGTTGTTGTTTTAATTTTAATTATAGCCATCTACTGAAGATGAAGTAGTATTTCATTGTGGTTTTCATTTGCATTTCCCTAATAACTAATAATGTTAAGCATCCTTTCATGTGCTTGTTGGCCGTTTGTAGATCTCCTTTGGAGAAATGTCTATGCAAGTCCTTTGCTCATTTCATTCTAATTGGGTTGTCTTTTTGTTGTTGAGTTGTAAAAGTTATATATATATTCTGGATATTAGGCACTTATCAGATATATGATTTGCAAATATTTTCTCCCAATCTATAGGTAGTGTTTTAACTTTATCGATAATGTTCTTTGATGTACAAAAGTTTTTAATTTTGGTAAAGTCAAATTTATTTTTCTATTTGTTGCTTGTGCTTTTGGGGTCATATCTAAGAACTCATTGCTACATCCAAGATTAGGAAGATTTTATTCCTTGGTTTTCTTCTAAGAATTTTATAGTTTTAGGTCTTATGTTTAGGTCTTTGATACATTTTGAGTTAGTTTTTATATATGGTGTAAGATAGAAGTCCAACTTCATTCTTTTACTTGTGGCTATCTGGTTGTCTCAGCACTATTTAAGAGACTATTATTTCCCTATTGAATGGTCTTGGCACCTTTGCTAAAAATCATCACCGTAGATGTATGGGTTTATTTCTGGACTCTCAATTCTATTCCATTGATCTATATGTCTATGCTTATGCCAGTAACACACTGTTTTGATTATTTATAACTTTGTAGTAAATTTTGAAATCAGGAAGTGTGAGTCCTCTTTTTCAATACTGGTTTGGCTGTTTGGGGCCCCTTGAAATTCCATATGAATCTGAGGATTGGCTTTTCCATTTCTGCTAAAACACTATTTGAATTTTGACAGGAATTGCATTGAAATTACAGATCAGTTTTGCCATTGTAACAATATTAAGTCTTCTATCCGTGAACATCGGATGTCTTTCTATTTATTTGGGTCTTCTTTCATTTCTTTCAGCAGTGTTTTGTAGTTTTCAGTGTATAATACTTTCACCTTCTTGGTTACATTTGATCTGAGGTATTTTTCTATTTTTGATGGGATCATAAATGGAATTGTTGCCTTAATTTCCTTTTTGGATTGTTCATTGCACCTGTCTAGAAACACAACTGGTTTTTGTGTGTTGATCCTGTACCCTGCAATTTTGCTGAATTTGTTTACTTTTATTCTTTTGGATTTTCTACATATAAGATCAAATTTTCCTATAGAGATCTTCCTTTCCAATTTAGATGCATTTGATTTTTTTTCTTGCCTAGTTGTACAGGCTAGAACTTCCAGTACAAGGGTGAGTGAAAGTGGTGAAAGTGGACATCCTTGTCCTCCCAGTCTTAGGGGAAAACTTTCAGTCTTTCACCACTGAATAAGATTTTGGCTGTGGATTGTTTTTTTTTTATTATTATTAATAAATGTCCTTTATTATGTTGAAGAATTTTTCTTCTATTACTAATTTATGAGCACTTTTATCTTGAAAAGGTGGTGGATTTTTAAAAATACTTTTTCTGCATTATTTGCGATGGTCATGTTTTTTTCCTTCATTCTATTGGTGTCATGTAACACTTTGATTTTCTAATGTTGAACCACTCTTGTTTTCCTGCGATAAATTCCATGTAATCATAGTGTATAATTCTTTTAATATGCTGTTGGATTTGGTTTGCTAGTATTTCATTAAGGATTTTTGCATCTATATTCATAAGGGATATTGGTCTGTACTTTTCTTGTGATGTTGTTTTCAGGTTTTCATATCAGAGTAATGCTGTCCTCATAGAATGACTTAGGGACTGTTCCCTCCTCTGCAATCTTTTGGAAAAACTCTGGAAGGGTATGTGTTAATTCTTCTTTAGATATTTAGTGGAAGTCCTCAGGGAAGCTATCTTGTCCTGGATTTTTGCTATTGTTATTGGGAGGTTTTGTTTACTGATTCAATCACTTTACTTGTAATGGGTCTATTCATATTTTCTATTCTTGAGTCAATTTTGCTGAATTGTGTGTTTCTAGGAATTTGCTTGTTTCAGCTCGGTTATCTAAGTTGTTGGCAGAAAATTGTTTATAGTAGTCTCACATAATTCTTTTTATTTCTGTAAGGTTGGTAGAATGTTCCCACTTTCATTTCTGATTTTAGACATTTCCTTCTTCTCTCTTTTTTCTTAATCTGGTTAAAGCTTTGTCAATTTTGTCGATCTTTTCAAAGGAATATTAACCATTGATGCCACCAGGATGCCACCTGTTCATCTTTTCAAAGACCAAGTTTTTGTTTCCTTGATTCTCTGTATTGTTTTTCCATGCTCTATTTTGTTTATCTCTGCTTTAATCTTTATTAATTTTTTCCTTCTAGTGGCTATAGGTTTAGTTTTCTCTTCTTTTTATAGATCCTTAGGGTATAAATTTAGATTGTAGATTTGAGATATTTTTTTCTTTTTTAATATGGGTTTTTATTTCTATTAATTCCTTTCTGAGCAGTGCTCTCACTGCACTCCATAATTTTGTTGTGCTGTGTTTTCATTTTCATTTGTCTCAAAGTATTTTCTGATATCCCTTGTGACTTCTTCTTCAACCCATTGGTTGTTTAAAATAGTGTTGTTTAATTTCTACATATTTGTAAAATTTCCAGTTTTCCTCATGTTATTGATTTCTGGTTTCATTCCATATTGGTCAGAAAAGGCACTTTGCATGACTTCAATCTTTTAAAATTTATTGAGACTTTTTTGATGGTCTATCCTAGCAAATGATCCATGTGCATTTGTGTATTTTGCTGTTGTTGGGTATAGTATTCTATACATACCTGTTAGATCTTATTGGTTTACAGTGTTTCTCAAGTCCTTTATTGATCTGTTTAGATGTCCTATCCATTATTTAAAGTAAGATATTGAAGTCTCCAACTGTTATTGTAGTACTGTCTATTTCTTTCTTCAATTCTGTAAATGTTTGCTTCATATATTTCAGGGCTTTTTTGTGTCTATATATATTTATAATTGTTATATCTTCTTGATAAATTGACCATTTATCAATATATATTGACCTTAGTTCATTTCTTGTAACAAGTTTTGACTTAAAGTCTATTTTGTCTTATGTTAGTGTAGCCACCCCAACTCTCTTTTGGTTACTATTTGCATGGAATATATTCTTCCATCCTTTCACTTTCAATCTATTTGTGTCTTTGGATCTAGTATGAGTCTATTATAGACAGAATATAATCAGATGATGTATTTTTATCCATTCTGCCTATCTCTGTTTTTTAATTGTTGAGTTTCATCCATTTAAATTTAAAATATTACTTGATAAGGGTAACTTACATGTCATTTTGGTACGTTTCTATATCTTATATCTTTGTTCCTTAATTACTCTAATACTGCCTTCTTTTGTGTTTGATTGATTTTTTTGTATGTATCATTTTGGTTTCTTTCTCATTTAATTTTCTGTATATTTTTTTGTTATTTTCTTAGTAGTTACCTTGGGGATTCCAATTAACATCCTAACTTTATAACAATCTAATTCAAATTGATACACCTTGGTTTCAATAGCATATAAAAACTTCACTTCCATATAGCTCTGTCTCCCCTCTATATCTTGTTGTTGTCACAAATTATATCTTTATATGTTGTGTGACCAATAACATAGGTTTGTAGTTATTATTTTATGCATTTGTGTTTTAAATCATGTGGGAAACAAAAAGAAATTATAAACAAAGAAATAGAGTAATTTCGGCTTTTATATTTACCTGTGTAGTTATCTTTATCAGAGTTCTTTATTTCTTTGTATGACTACAAGTTACTGTCTAGTGTCCATTGATTTCAGCCTGAAGGACTCACTTTAGCATTTCTTATATGGTGTCTATTAACTCCCTTAGCTTTTGTTTATCTGACAATGTCTTAATTTCTCCTTCATTTTTTTTTTTTTTTTTGGTGAGGAAGGTTAGCCCTGAGCTAACATCTGTTGCCAAGCCTCCTCTTTTTTTTTGCTGAGGAAGATTGGGCCTGGGCTAACATCCATGCCTGTCTTCCTCTACTTTATATGTGGGACACCTGCCACAGCATGGCTTGATAAGTGGTGTGTAGGGTCATGCCTGGGATCCGAACCTACAAATCCTGGGCCGCTGAAGTGGAGTGTGTGAACTTAACCTCAATGCCACCGGGCCGGCCCCTCTCCTTCATATTTTTGGGTTTTTTTTGGTCAGGAAGATTGGCCCTCAGCTAACACCCATGCCCATATTCCTCTACTTTATATGGGATGCCACCACAGCATGAGTTGACAAGTGGTACGTCGGTGCACGCCCAGGCTCCGAAACTGTGACTCTCCAGCCACTGAAGCAGACCACGCGAACTTCACTGCTATGCCACCGGGCCAGGCCCCACTCTCCTTTATTTTTGATGGATAGTTTTGCTGGATATGGAATTATTGGTTCACCTTTATTTTTTTTCCCTCAGCACTTTACATATGTCATCCTACAGCCTTCTGGCCTCCATAATCTGATGAGAAATCTGCTGTTGATCTTATTGAGGACACTTGTATGTAAAGAGTCACTTCTCTCTTGATGCTTTCAAGATTCTCTTTTTGTCTTTGGTTTCTATAATATGTCTTGGCATTGATCTCTTTGAGTTTATCTTACTTGGAATTTACTGAACTCCTTGGATGTGTAGAATCATGTCTTTCATCAAATTTGGGCAGTTTAAGCCATTATTTCTTCAAATATTCTTTCTGCTCCTTTCCCTCTCTTTCTCTTCTCTCTGGGTCTTCCATAATGCATATCTTAATATAGTTGATGGTATTCTTAGCTTCTATTAATTTTTATTCCTTCTTTTTTCTTTCTGCTCCTCAGATAGATACTTTCAACTGAACTGTCTTCAAGTTTGCTGATTCTGTCTTCTGTCTACTCAAATCCGCTGTTGAATCCCTCTAGCAAATTTTTCTTTTTAGTTATTTTACTTTTCAGCTTCTGAATTTCTATTTGGTTCCTTTTTATAATTTCTATCTCTTTATTGATGTTTTCCATTGTGTTGGACATTGTTTTCCTAGTTTCCTTCAAATATTTTTCTATAGTTTCCCTTAGGTCTGAACATATTTAAGACAGTTGATTTAAAGTTTTTGTCTACTAAGTCCAAAGTTAGGGTTTCTTAGGGATAGTTTCTGTCAATTTATTTTTTTCCCTGTGAATGAGCAATACTTTCCTACTTCTTTTTATGATTCTTTTCTGGAAAACTGGAAAATTTGAATATTATAATGTGATAACTCTGGAAATTATTTTCTCTCCCTTCGCCAGGTTTGCTATTGTTGCATGATGAGGGCTGCAGTTTTCCATTTGTTTAGTAACTTTTCCAAATTATTTTTGTAAAGACTATATTCCGTTTTGTGCATGGTCTTTGAAGTCTCTGTTCTGTTATCTCAGCAGTCAGCCAGTGACCTGGAAGACATTTTCTTAAACAACTGAATCCAAAAGGAAAAAAATGTTCTGTCAGTCTTTGTGAATTGTCTCAGAGCTGGGCTATTCCTTCAGTGCTAAACCAGAGCACCTAAAACTTTGTCTTAGCCATCAACTCCTGCCTTCACAGACTGCCCAAATTAGCCAGTGGTGCCAGCCTATGGTCTTCTCAGATCTTTTCTGAATATGTGTTTAGCCCTGGGCCATGAGTGTTATACTCCAGATTTTTGGTTTTTATGGTAGCTTTTCATAGTCTTTATTCCCCCAAGAATCTTCCTCCTTGGGCTTCTCATTCCCAGGCATTGCGTCTGTCTGCTGCTTGCTCCCTCTACTGTCTCCTGCCCCAGGTGGCTAGGATTAGTATATGTCTTTTAGATGCTTTCCAAAGATGCTGCCAGGAGAGCTGCTCCAGCCCTAGGGGAGTGAAACAAAAGTCAGCCTCTATGCTGGTCTCTTAGGGAAACTGTCAGTTCAAAATGTATGACTACACTTTTTAATGAACAAGGTCCAGTTTGCCCTCTCTTGGCACCAACAAGCTGCATCTGTATTGTAGGCCACTGTCCCCATGGCCACTGTTGAGCTGGGGAATGGGGGATGGTAGATGGATAAGCAAAAATGCCACAATGTTTCCCTTCTGAAATTTAACAGTCTTTTCATTAAGCACTCCCACAGTTGCTGTAAGTTTCTTTTTTTATTAGATTCCAGAGTTCTGAAAAGGCTAATTCTGTCAGTTTTTGCCAGCTGAATGGTTACTTCAGATGATGGACCAAATCTTGGAGCTCCCCACGTCATTATTTCTGTGATGTCACTCTTGTCTTTTTTTATTTGAGGAAGATTAGCCCTGAGCTAACATCTGTTGCTAATCTTCCTCTTTTTGCTGAGGAATACTGGCCCTGGGCTAACAGCCATGCCCATCTTCCTCCACTTTATATGGGATGCTGCCATAGCATGGCTTGATAAGTGGAGCATAGGCCCATGTCCAGGATCCGAACCTGCAAACCCTGGGCTGCCAAAGCAGAGCATGGGAACTTAACCACTATGCCACCAGGTCAGCCCCACACACTCTTGTCTTTTTATCTTGATATTCCTTTGTTTTCTTGCCTTACTGGAGAAAGTAGAACTTTCAAAATGATGTTGAATGAAACAACATTAGCAGGAATTTTCTTATTGCTGATTTTATATGAATAGCTTATTATTTCAGTTACTTTACCATTTTTAATTGGGTTGTCTTACTAAGTTTTAAGAGTTCTTTATGTATTCCTGATTAAAGATTTTTGTCTGATGGTGTTTTAACAAATATTTTCTGCGAGTCTTTGGCTTGTCTTTTAATTTTCTTAACAGTGTATTTTGAGGAACAAGCATTTTAAAATGTCAAAACTGATATCTTTTTAATCTAAATCCCATGCTTTTTCACATGGCCACCTCTTTGAAGCCAAGGTTGAGTCTCATTCTTCTGTTTATGCTGCAGACTGTGGTGAATCTCTCCCCATGATATCATGTCAGAACTTACCTATCTTTATCAAATTCCTTGAAGGATTTATTTTTCAAGTAATAGTGAATAAATTCAGACCAATTTACTCACAGATTTTAAAGAATTTTCCTCTAAGGAGGAAATAAATATCATATTGTTATTTCTGGAACCAGCATATGCTAGGGAAAGAAAATATATCCTTTGGCTTCTCCAAACCCCACCGAGTAGATAGTTGACTACCCTCTCTGTGTGCACAATGGGACTCAACTTAGCAAGAGTGTAGTGGGTTAAAGCTTTACTGTTACTACTTCTGTTATCCAAGAATATATAGTCATGGCTATTTTGCTTTTTTAGCAGAGCTCATCTGGGACAAATTATAGCCCTTTGTTTTTCTTTCTTTGACAGATTTAATACATGTTTTTCATTTATTTGGAGACAGGGAACAAAATAAATCGACTCAAAGGATTCAGAAGGAGAAATTAAATTGTTCACAGAATTTTCTTATTTTAGTTGCTACTAATTTGTTTTCACAGGTCATGAAATCTTCTCTGAGGAGAAATAAGCAAACATTAACAAGTGGAGCACAATGGGGTTTCTTTACCCAACGCCCACGCCATTCCCCAGCAGCAAGATGCATCAGTGCAGCGGCCGCTGCTGGGTGAAGCAGAAATGAGGGTTCATTTCAGTAGTGTCCTGTGTGTTTCCCTAGAGGCCTAAGTGATTTAATATGTCTTGTGGGAAATCTTACTATTTGAGAAAGAAGGATGAGTGTAGCAAGATGTTGTAAACTAAGAAAAATACAGCAAATTAAGTTAAATTCTCTTTTACCTCATTTTGTAAAATGTTGGTGCCATGGGTGGGAAATCAATTTTGGAGGACAAAGAGTAAGATAAGAGTAGGTGTTACGCTTACGTGGCTGTTTATGGGAAAGAAAATTGCAAGAGTAATGTAACTTATATTTATCAAAATGCCTTTTTAGAGAGAAAAGGGTTTTTGCTCATGCATGCATATGTCTGTGTATGATGTACTATGATGTATTAATATGTATATATTTTTTTGGAAAAACATATAGAGTAGCTTTCAAGTACACGTACATTGTGAAATGTTAAGAATGTGATCAGTCTAAACCAGAGACTAGAACTACAAGATGAGCTCAGATTTTATGTTCAAATTATTAGCTGTCAGATTCAAAATAACATTTTAAAAATAATACACTCAGAGAGAAGTGAAGTCCTTTTTCTTCTGTTTTAGCTGTCATCAAAATTTCTCTTCATTGAAATAAAATCTAGTAGTGACAATTACTTCTCTTTACCTTGCGTCCTATTCCAAATCTTTTAAATTTAACACCTCAGGGGCCGGCCCTGTGGCTTAGCGGTTAAGTGCGCGCGCTCCGCTACTGGCGGCCCAGGTTTGGATCCCGGGCGCACACTGACGCACCGCTTCTCTGGCCATGCTGAGGCCTCGCCCCACATACAGCAACTAGAAGCATGTGCAACTATGACATACAACTATCTACTGGGGCTTTGGGGAAAAAAAAGGAGGAGGATTAGCAAGAGATGTTAGCTCAGAGGCGGTCTTCCTCAGCAAAAATAGGAGGATTAGAATGGATGTTAGCTCAGGGCTGATCTTCCTCACACAAAAAAAATAAAAATAAAAAAATAATAAATTTAACACCTCAATGTGTTGTGATCAAGATGGTCCCTGGAGGGCTGACAGAAGATCTTCTACTTCTGATGCAGCATTTCACTGACAGTGCTTATTATTTTGTTAGAAAAGAGCTAGGGTGTTTAGGTGTTTAGCTGAATTTTCTTTGATTTTGTTTGCTTTTTAAATTCCTTAAAATACCCAATATTTTGCTTGTTAATTTCTAAACTAATTCTAAGCTAATTATTAAAATTTTCTGTCAAACACACTGTGGTTCAGCAACATAAATAGGGCAGCAAATAACATCCAGATGGTATCCTGTGAGGACCTCAGCTGTGGGGCAGGTGGCCTGGATTCAGAGACTGTCCCAGGCAGTCGCATGTCTCAACCTCCTCATCTATAAAAGGAGTTAGTAAGCACATGTGTGTTTTTGTTTGTTTGTTGCTTCTTTTGGTTTCAAGTATTAGAAAACCAATCTCAAACTGGCCAAAATAAATATTTTCTTGGCTCATATTACCCAAAATTTCAGAAGTAGTTTGGAGTTAGTGAAGAGATTAGTCAGGGTTCTGTCTCCATTTTTGACATTTTTTTTCTTTGCCTCCTCTATAGGTTGGCTTTTAGCTCTCAGGCTGACTTCTCACGTGTTTGTGCAATGGCTGCCGACAGCAATTGGGCCAGTGTACTACTCATACACATCAGAAGGAGACAAAATTCTATTTACCACGGTCTTTGAACAAAAGGCCCCATTGGACCAACAATGACCAATTTCTGCAGTCAAAGGAATTTTATCCTTAATCTTGGATAACTTTCCCATTTCTGAGCTATTGTGAACAATTTCAACTCACTCTGAGCCCATCTCTGAATTGCTGCAGGGAAGTGATGAGATAGTGCTGAGCCATCCCTAGGGGTGGATTACTATTACTCACACCCGAATCACGAAACTGTTATTGAAGGAGGGAGAGGTGGGTGACATGGATTTTTTAAAAAACAGCTTAATTGGGATATAATTTACATAACATAAAATTCACTCATTTAAAGCATACAATTCAATGGCTTTTAGTATATTCATAGAGTTGTGAAACTACCATAACAATCTAACACTAGAACATTTTCATCTTCCCTAAAAGAAATCTCATACCCGTTAGTAGTCAATCTTTATTTCCCTCATCCTCCTCCCCCACCCCAAACAACCACTAATCTGCTTTTTGTCTCTGAATTTGCCTGTTCTGGACATGTCATATAAATAGAATCATACAATACATGGTCTTTTGGGTCTGGCTTCTTTCACTTAGCATAATGTTTTCAAGGGTCATCCATGTACCAGTACTTCTTTCCTTTTTGTTACTGAATAATATTCCACCATATGGATATACCACATTTTATTTATCCATTCATCAATTAATGGACATTTGGGTTGTTTTCACTTTTTGGCTATCATGAACAACACTGCTATGAACATTCATATACAAGTCTTAGTGTGGACATATGTTTTCATTTATTTTGTGTATATACCCCAGGAATACTGGTTTGCTGAAGCTGCAATAACAAAATACCACAAACTGTGTTGCTTAACCAACAGAAATTTATTTTCTCACAGTTCTGGAGACAGAAAATCCAAGATCAAGTTGTTGTCAGGATAAATTTCTTCTGAGGCCTCTCTCCTTGATTTGTAGATGGCATTTCCCCCCATGTCTTCACATGGCCTTTCCTTTGTGCACATGTGTATCTATGTCCAAATTTCCTCTTCTTATAAGGACCCCAGTCATATTGGATTACGGCCCATCCTGAAGACCTCATTTTAACTTAATTACTTCTTTAAAGATCTTGTCTCCAAATATGATTACACTCTAAGGTACAAGGGGTTAGGACTTCAACATATGAATTTTAGGGGGACACAATTTAGTCAATAACACTGGGTCATTTGGTAACTCTATGTTTAACATTTTGAGGAACTGCCAAATTGTTTTCCACAGCAGCTACACCATTTTACATTCCCACTAGCAATGTACAAAGATTCCAATTTCCACACACCCTCACCAACACTTACTTTTCTTTTTTGTAAATAAAATTATAGCAATCCTAGTAGGTGTGAAGTAGCGTCTCATTGTGGTTTTGACTTGTATTTCCTTAATGACTAGAGACTTTGACCACCTTTTCAAGTGCTTAGTGGCCATTTGTATATTGTCTCTGGAGGAATATCTATTGAGGTCCTCTGCTCCTTTTTTAATTGGATTTTTCTCTTTGTATATTCTTGATACTAAACCTTTATCAGACATATGCTCTGCAAATATTTTCTTTCATTCTGTGCATTGTCTTTTCAATTTTTTGATGGTATTGTTTGTAGCATGAAATTTTAATTTTGATGAAGTTCAATTTATCTATTTTTCTTTTGATACTTGTGCTTTAGTGGTCATCTCTACAAACCCACTGCCAAGTCCGAGGTCGTTAAGATTCACCCTGTGTTTTCTCCTAAGAATTTTATAGTTTTTGTTCTTTATTTACATCTTTGATCCATTTTCAGTTAATTTTACTATATAGGGGGTCCAACTTCATTCTTTTGTACATGGATATCCAGTTGTCCAGCACCATTTTGTTGAAAAGACTATTTTCCCCCATTCGGTTGTCTTGGCATCCTTGTCAAAAATCAATTGAGCATAAATATAAGGATTTATTTCTGGACTCTCAATAATATTCCATTGATGTACATTTTTATCTTTATTCCAGTACCTCACTTTCTTGATTATAGTAGCTTTGGAGTAAGTTTTGAAATGAGAAAATGTGAGTCTTCCAACTTTATTGTTTTTCAAGATTGTTTTGGCTATTCTTGCCCCTTGCATTTCCATATGGATTTTAAGACCAGTTTGCCAATTTCTGAAAAAAGCCAACTGGGATTTTGATAGGGATTATATTGAAACTGTGGATCCATTTAGGTGGTATTGCCAACTTAACAATAACATGTCTTCCAATCTATGAACATGGGATTTCTTTCCACTGATTTAGATCTTTATAAATTTCTTTCAACAATGTTTTGTAGTTTTCATTGTACAAGTATTGTATGCCTTTTGTTAATTTATTCCTAAGTATGGAATGGATATTTTGAAAGCTGCTACAGATTCTACTAGCCTATATTAACTGTTATTGTTTCCAACATTATTATTATTATTTTCTTACTACTGGTACTATTAACACTCCTATTATTGTTATAATTTACTCATTTGGTAAGCTATTAGCCATAGATTTGTGCTTTCTGTACCAGAGGGCAATGGGGACAATTTTTGAACATTTCTCTAGTTTATTTTTGGTACCTACAGTGATTGCATAGGATGACTTAGGGGATTATTCTCTTGTTTTTAGCTTAATACTATCATATGCTGGAATAAGTTGCTTTTGCTGTCTCAAATTTTATGACATATTTTATAAGGTTTGAAGAATCTTATAATTTCTGAAACTCAAAATCCTGAAATCTTACTTTTAATGATGAATTTTTCAATGAATATTGAGATAGATGACTATTCTTCTAAACAAGGTTGGAATTATAGCTTAGAGAGAGTGACTGAGATTGCATAGAGAAACTGGGAAACCACACAAAATACAGAAAATCATGGCCAAGTAGGGACTTTGGAGAATGGGTCAAGTAGGATGGCTAAATTTTTCTAGAAACAGGTTTAATCCTTTGCCTTGGTGAGGTATTGTTTGAGTGATAGAGAGCAGAGCTCACTTAACCTGGAGTAAAATGAAATGTAACTTTGGAAGAGCAATTAGCTCTCTCAGGGAACACAAAGGCAGATGATGCCACTGGGCCTGAGGAGACAGTAGAACCAGCAATCTGAAATCTACTAGGATCCAGGTCAGCCCCTCTAGTCTCCACCCCTCTGAGGGTTGCCTCATTCTCTCTATGCAGATTGGACTTCACCAGGAAAAGAAGGTCAGAGTGTCCAGACTGGATCACAAGCCCCATAGTCCAAGCACATTTTGGAGGGTACTGGTCTTGTGGTCCATATCCTTCTCATGTTGGAGCAGCATCTCTGAAAAGAGCCAGTCATATTAGCGAACTCGTCTACTGAGCCATTTGGGTGTCCCAAGCTTGTATGTTTGTTTAATGATAATCATGCTGAAAATTTTCTAAAGTTCATTATAAACACTTACAGGGAGTGTTTCGAAAACAGTTTAGACTTTTTGCAATGATATATTCCATACTGACCTGGGTAGTAATGTCTGTTAATAGAATGATATTTTTTGTGTCTGTGATCTGGAATCCATTTTTTATACTTTTCAGTTTTCTTCTTTGTGCTACATATCACCTATCATTGTTTATCATATGCTTTCCCCTTTTATACTTTTTCAGTTTTGTTTGCACTTGACTGTCAATAAATTTCCTATTATAATTGTGTATAAAATGTGAATAAATATTTTTTTTTCACTGAGAAAGACATTCTTTCCTTTGAGAAAATATGATAAACTTAGAACATAGATTTTTATAACAAATTGAGTTGTACAGAGAATTTGTATGCCTTGTGATACTCTGCTTTGTTCTGGATAGAGTCAGTTGTGTAAAAATGAACACTGTCAATACACTGTGGCTTTGTTGTGTTCTCAGAGTCATGCAGTTGAGCATCAATTTCTTTAGTTTCATGCCATGTTTTCTCTTTAAACAAATGCTTTATGTTAACTCTTTATTTTCTCTGGCCATTTGGAAATCATTTCTAAGAGCCAGGTTTTTTGGGCAGGTATGTAATTTTTTTGTACCTATGCTGATGTGACTGATTCTAACACAAGAGTAAAGACAAGTCCAAATGCACCTGATTTGGTCCACGGTTATATTTTACTTTATTTCCAGGAATTATGCATAGTTTATTATCATTACTCACTAGTTTTATTTTCAGTTTACCTCATATTTTTCTCATTCTTTGCATGGATTTGTAGAGATGCTTTCATGATTTTTGGGTTGTGGACTGTATTGTAGTCACTGTGTATCATTTTGTGGCTCAGGCAGACTCTAGAGTTCTGGCAGCTTTTCATACTTTTTGGTTATTGTGTGCTTAGGGTCTTCATGATGAGTTCCAGTTTTATGTCATGCATGAGCTTTATTGACAGAAAATCATTATACTTTATTTCCTTACTTGATGCTTGGGAGACATGGCTTTGACCTTCTAGACCCCGAATAGATGCTTGAAGTGAGTCAGATGCATCTGCTTTAAATAGATATTGACTAAAGAGAAATAATGGAGCAATCTATAAAACTCAACCCACCCTGGAGTCTGTGTTTCTATTTCTTGTTAGTAGATATTATTTATTCAAAGAGATTGACACTTTCCTGTACATGTCTAAGAATTTCTTTCAATTTAGGCTTAATTGGTAATAAGAATTTGAAATCTATATTTCACTTAGATTTCTTATAATGCAAGTATATTTGTTGTTTGTTTGGGAACATTAACAATCCATCAAATTATTTGCAGTGTATTCAATATTTTTGCTATATTCCTCCTTACTCAAGCCAACACTTCTAAATCACAACCACAAGAATCTCAAGCATATTCAAAATATTTCCGATATAATTGTGAATGTTTTAAAATAAAATTTTAGTGCTTGAAAGGACGTTAAAAAATTCTAGTCCAACATCCCCATTTTAGAGAAAGAAACAGGCTCAGAAACATGAACACAAGGAAATGAAATTAGTCAGTTATGTGGCCAGAATTAGGTACTTCATTTATGAGAATATTTAGTTCCTTTGAGATGAATTAGGACTGGAGGGATATGGAGAGGGGCTCTGTTGTCATATAAATGTGAAGAACCTACCAAGCAAAAATACCTCTGGGTGACTGTGCTTAATGAGTTCTAAAGAATATTCATAATACGTTGGCTGGCAAATGACATGGAAATGGATTGGAATTATTAAATATTTTTGGAATTTCCTTTTCTGTGTTTTTTTCTCTTCCTGCCCCTCAAACCCACCCCAAGGTGGAGACATTTTATTATGGTGAGGACTTTAAAGATACAACACCAGAGGCATGATCCATGAAAGAAATAATTGATGAACTGGGCTTCATTAAAATTAAAGACTTCTGCTCTGTGAAAGACAATGCCAAGAGAATGAGAAGACAAGCCACAGACTGGGAGAAAATATTTTCAAAAGACACATCTGATAAAGGACTGTTATTCAAAATATACAAAAAAACTCTTAAAACTCAACAATAAAAAACAAATAACCCAATTAAAACATAAGCCAAAGACCTTAACAGATGCCTCACTAAAGAAGACACACAGATGGCAAATAAGCACATGAAAAGACTCTCCACATCATGTGTCATCAGGGAAATGCAAATAAAACAACAACGGGGTACACATCTCTCAGAATGGTCAAAATCCAGAACACTGACATCACCAAATGCTAGCAAGGATGTGGAGCAACAGAAATTCATTCATCACTGTTGGTAGTGCAAAATGGTACAGCTGCTTTGGAAGACAGTTTGGCAGTTTCTTACAAAACTAAACATACTCTTACCATATGATCCAGCAATCACGCTCCTTGGTATTTACTCAAAGGAGCTGAAAACTTATATCCATACAAAAACCTGCACATACAAAAACCTGCACATAGATGTTTATAGCAGCTTTATTCATAATTTCCAAAACTTGAAAGCAACCAAGATGTCCTTCAGTAGGTGAGTGGAAAAATAAACTGTGGAACATCCAGACAACAGAATATTATTCAATACTAAAAGGAAATGAGTGGTCAAGCCATAAAAAGACATGAAGGAAACTTAAATGCCTTTTACTAAATGAAAGAAGCCAATCTGAAAAGGCTACATACTGTATGATTCTACTATATTACATTCTGGAAAAGGCAGAACTAAGGAGACAGTAAAAAGATCAGTGGTTGCCAGGGATTGGTGGGGAAAGGATGAATAGAGGGAGCACAAAGGATTTTTAGGGCAGTGAAAATACTCTTTTTGATGTCATAATGATGGATACATGTCATTATACATTTCCCCAAACTCATAGAATGTACAACACCAAGAGTGGACCCTGCTGTAAACATTGAACGTTGGGTGATTAGGATGTCAATGTAGGTTCATCAGTTTTAACAAATGTATCACTCTGATGGGGGAGGATAATAGCGGAGGATTCTTGACTTGTTTTTACCTTTTAGTTGTAGTGAGTAATGCTGCTGTGAACATTGGTATACAAATATCTGTTCTAATCCCTGCTTTAAGTGGTTTTGGTTATATACCTAGGAATGGAATAGCTAGGTCACATGGTACTTCTGTTTATTTGAGGAACTGCCACACTGTTTTCCACAGCAATTACACCATTTTGTGTTCATACCCACAATGCATTTCTCCACGTCCTCACCAATATTTATCTTCTTTCTTTCTTTTTTTTTTTTATTATAGGCATCCTTGTAGCTGTGAAATGTTCTCATTTTTGTTTTGATTTGCATTTCCCTAATGACTAATGATGTTGAGTATCTTTTCATGTGCTTATTGGTCATTCGTAGATCTTCTTTAGAGAAATGTCTACTCAAGTCTTCTGCCTATTTTTGAATTGCATTGTTTGTGTTTTTGTTGTTGTGTTGTAGAAGTTATTTATATATTCTAGATCTTTATGCCTTGTCAGATATATGATTTGCATTTCTTTTCTCTCATTCTGTACATAGTCTTTGTACTTCCTGGATAGTGTGCTTTGATGCACAATATTTCTTAATTTCTGTGTATGTCAGATCTAATTGGCTTATTGTGTTGTTCAAGTTCTCTATTTTTTAAAATATCTTCTGTCTAGTTGTTCTATCCATTATTGAGAGTGCGGTATTAAAATCTCCAACTATTATTGTAGAACTGTCTATTTCTCCCTTCAATTCTGTCGATTTTTGCTTCATGTATTTTGAGGTCTGTTATTAGATGTGTAAAAATGTTATTGTTTTTTTAATCATTAATGTTTGTTTATGTGACTTATAAAAGTGACTCCTATATTGACCAGTTTTAGTCCTCTTCATTATTCTTATTTTTGGAACTACCACCTGATATTGTTTCCCTTCTTCCTAAAGAATGTCCTTTAGAATTTTTCTTAGTGAGGTTATTATGGTGGCAGCAAACTTTCTCAGTTTCTTTTTTATCTGAGAATATATTTGTCATTATTATTATTATTGTTCATATTTTTATCTCTGTGTTTCTTTGTAATAAATTTTTACACTTTTTATTTTGATATATTCATAGATTTACAGAAAGCTTCAAGGATAATACAGAGTTCTCTTTTATTCTTCATGAAATTGTCTTAATGATTGCATCTTACATAACTATAGCACAATATGAAAGTTAGGATTTTTATGGTCACAGAATGTGTGTGTGTATATAATTTCATGTCATTTTGTCACATGTGTAGATTTGTATAACCACTAGTGCAATTAAGATACAGAACTATTCCAACACCACAAAGGTCTCCCTCGTGCTCTCCCTTATAGTCATACCTCCTGCCCCTCATCATTCCTAATCCTGGAAACAACTAATTTCTTCTCCATTTCTATAATCTTGTTTTTTGAGAATGTTATATATTAAACAATTTATATTTAATGTAACTATTTGATATGTCAGGGCTTAAGTCTGACATTTTATTTTTTGTTTTGTGTTTGTTCTCTGTTTTTATGACTATGATTTTTTTTTCTTTTCTGTGAGTTACTTAAAAATTTTTTAGAATTCCATTTTTTCAGGTTTAAATTTTTCTACTTGACTTTTCTTTTTATATTCTATTTCTTTGCTGAGACTTTCAATTGTTTTATTTGTTTTAAACATGTTCATAATTGTTTATTAAAACATTTTTATAATGGTTCCTTTAAAATCCTTGTCAGATAATTCTAACATCTTAGTGTTGGCATTTGTTCATTGTCTTTTCTCATTTAAGTTGAGATTTTCCTGGTTCTTGGTATGGCATGTGATTTTCAATGGACACCTGAACATTTGGATATTATGAGACTCTGGATCTTATTTAAATCTTCTGTTTTGGTACATAGGGGAAGAGGAATGTCATCTCATTCCTACCAAATGTGGGTAGCAGTTCAGGCCCCCCATGTGGTGTCCACTGACACTTTAGGAGAACGCAATTATTGCTACTACCTGGCAGGGATGAAAATCCAAGCTTCCCACTCAGTCTTCTTTAGCGTTACCTTAGCAGAGGGATTGGGGTGAATTTTCATAGTCTGGTGAGTTAAGTCTAGGCTCCCCACCCCACCTTTGCTGGGGCGGTAGGGCTAAAAGTGGAGCCACAGGTTTTCCGTGGTGTCTGGCTGGGGTAGAGTGATTATTGTCTAAAAGTTTTCTGGCTTGTTAGGTTTCTCCTTTCTTGGTGTTTTGACTAGGGAGAGTAGGCTTTTGGGGGAGCTTTTAAAATCTGCATTGAAGTTTCTGGTTACCTGCGTCTCTAGTGTCTAGTCTGCAGTATACAAGGCATAAAGAAAACCCAGGGAATGCACCATCATGTCATTCATTGGGTCCTAAGGTCCCTAGCCAGTTTGCCTTTTTCTCTCCACCTGTTAGAGTCTTCCTATATTTATTTTATATACAATGTCCAGGGTTTTTAGTTCTGCTTACTGGAATAAATAAAGAAAAATACTTTGATTCCATCTTTCTGAAAGAGGAAGCAAACTTCTCTGTAATGAATTTTGCATAATTTCTTTAAATTAATCTACAAATTTATTAATTCTCTCTTTGGCTACATCTAATCTGTTATTAAATTCTACCTTCAGATTTCAATGACTGAATTATTAATGTCTGGAAGGTCTATTTTGTTCTTTTTCAAATATGCTTGGTCATTATTCGCATTTCCATAGTCTCTGCACATATTGTTTCAAGCTTGTGTTTTATTTATTTAAGCATATTAACCATGGCCATTTTAAAGTCTGATCTTTATACTTCTACTATTTGAATTATTTGTGGGTTTATTTATGCTGTCAGTTATTTTTGCCTGTTCTTATTAATATATTTTTTCTCATGTTTTGCAGGGATGATTCTTTGAAGACTGGGATGATTTTAGGTTTATCAACAAGGACTTGTGTTTGCTTTTACTCGATTCCTGGGTCACTGACAGTCTGGAATCTCTTTGAATGTAATTATTACCTTAATTTTTTTTTTTGGACGAGCCAGCTAGGGAGAATTCACTCTGCATGCCCATATGTGGCTGGCTTGTGATTTTAAATTCTCAGGAGTGAACAACTCCCTGCCCTTCCTGATATCAGCTGATTTTCTTTGAGTCATATGGCAATGACAAAGGATGGGATGAGTTCTGATTCACACACTATCTATGTGACCATTTTGGGTTCTATCTTTATGAAGGGAAGTATCTTCCTTTAGACATCTCACCTTGAGCAAGTCCTGGGCTCTTATCTTATCGCTCCCACTCTGAAAGAAGAGAAAACCAAAGAATAGGTTTAACATATTCAACCAATACCCCCACAGTGAAAGCTGTTTGCAATGCTCAAGCTAACTTTCTGTGTTCCTTGATTTTTTTGGCCCGTGATCTGAGAATTTCTTATTTCTTACCAGTCCATTGAAGCTTTAAATAAGTATATATTTAAGTAAGATATGTTTTTTGTTAGAGTTGATTCCAACTCCTAGTGACCCTGTGTACAGCAGAGCAGAACCCTGCCTGATCTTTTTGTACCATCCTCTCATTGTCTGGCGCTTATCAGACAATGTTGTGCTTCTATTCATAGGGTTTTCATGGCCAATTATTTCAGAAGCAAGTGGCCAGGTCCTTCTTCCTAGTCTGTCTAGTCTGGAAGCTCCACTGAAAACTGTCCATCATGGATGACCCTGCTGGTATTTGAAATACTAGTGGAATAGCTTTCAGCATCACAGCAACATGCAGCCGCCACAGTATGACAACCAACAGACAGGTGTTGTGGTTCCCTGACCAGGAAATGAACCCAAGCCGCAGCGGTGAGAGCACCCAATCTTAAACACTAGACCACCAATAAGATATTTAGATATATATATATATAATCTTGAATTTTCCATTGTCTTTAGTAAGAAGGCCAGTCTAGGTGTCTAGCTCATAATATTATTGAATTTTCCTCTATGAATGGCTTCCCTAATTTTAAAAAACAAAATTCTTAGTTTATTTTCTGTTTTCTTGGGTAGTAACAGAAGTACTTAAGGATAGAAATTTTTACCTGTGTCAACTTTAGTTGCTTCCCATTTTTATATGTTATAGAGTTGATAAACATGTAAATCAACTAAGGTGAATGTAAAGGCAATTATGAGAGGTAAATTCTTAACATTAAAAAAAAATGTTTAGGTTACATATGAACCTGTGCAGAATAACATTGTAGGAAATAATCTTATAAAAATGTTCTTGGAACCACTTTTAGAGAATAGTTTACTGTATTGACTATTAGAAAACTCTCTTGACTTTATAAAGAACAGGAAATTCTTCTATGTGAGAAACAACAAAACCTCAACTAAGTTTTTAAGATCTACATTGATGCTTGACCTACTCTTAAAGAAAATTGTAAAATAAAGTAGAATGGATTTATTTTCTACCAGTTATAATCTTAAAGTAAAAAAGTAGTTAACTGTAAAACTAGGTGGCCTTAACGACTAGTCTGAAAAATTGGCACAAGAAGTGTTTGGATTTTTGGTAATTTGCTGTTTTGGCCCATATCATATGAGAGCAGTTATATTTCAATGATGGGAAAGCTCTAGCTGATAACAATCACAGAAATGTTCCAGTGGTCTAATTTTAAAAATATGTGGTTGTCTATTGTTAGAAAATATTTTTAAAAATCTACTTCTCATTTCTGAAAAATAAGCAGTTGACTCCAAACTTCTTTTTTTTTAATCTGGGTGTTTGTTTTTGTTATTTGATGTGAGGCAGAATCTTTTATAAGGATTTAAATACTTTATTAAATCTAGGAATAAACAAGTAGGTAAAAACACCACAGTTTTCTTGAAGGATTAGTTTGTGTTTCATCCACAGAATGAAAATATTACCATGGATAATTGGCTGATCAATTTAACCTCTAGTGAATTTTTGGTTTTTGTTAACAGTTTACCTCAGTAAGTGTTGAATATCCAGCACAGGCACTTGAAACTGTTTATGTGTTTACCCAGTAACAGAGAACTTATGAGAAAGTTTAAGGTTGCGGTTTTCATTTGTTTCCTCTCCTTGTGATTAAATGTCCCAGTGCTCTAAGATTTTCCAGTTGGTACATTTTTGATTCTTTATCTTCTTTGTTCTTCTTTGCTTTCAATTTGCACACATGTGCGTCTGTGTGTGTGTGATGCTTGTATGTTTACTTCTAATTTTCTGCTCACTCAGAAATTTTTAGACACCTTACTCTTATATACCTAAGTACTATACCCTTCCAGTGTATATTTTCAAAATCCCTTTTCAATTTTAAAGAATAATTCTTATACAACAAAGGAAAGAGTCATCAAATTTTGCTATGATGAATTCATCTGAGGAACTTTCTAGGGGAAGACAGTGTTTTAAAAATTCTTTTCCTCTTTCAATTTGATGAAATTTATCTTCATCATCTTAAACGTCATCGGTGAGAGATAGCATAAATAAACAACAAAAAAGTGACTAAATACAAGGAAAATATTTGTAACCGATAGAACAATGAATCGTCATTTATATATGTGTACGACCCTTGCAGATCAATACTAAAATTACAAATATTCCTGTGGAAGAAATGTTCAAATGACATGAATGTGGAAAGAAAATCACAGAATGGCTTTCTATTTCATCAACTTCTGTTTTTTTTTTTTTTAAAGATTTTATTTATTTATTTTTCCCCCCAAAGCCCCAGTAGATTGTTGTATGTCGTAGCTGCACATCCTTCTAGTTGCTGTATGTGGGATGCAGCCTCAGCATGGCCGGAGAAGCGGTGCGTCGGTGCGCGCCCGGCATCCGAACCCGGGCCGCCAGCAGCGGAGCGCGCGCACCTAACCGCCACGCCACCGGGCCAGCCCCATAAACTTCTGTTTTTAATATGTCTTTTCCTTTATTTATTTTGTAGTTTTATCTAGCTGCCTGAGTTGAATGCTCAGTTTTTATTTCTCTAGTTATATAATAAATGCATTTAAGACTATGAATAATTACAATAAAAGAAGATCGGCTAACTAGAAGCATTTATCTTAATTGTAAAGGTTAGAATAATCTAAGATGTAACTATATATATATATATATATATATATAAATTTACAAATATTCTGTTTAACTTCACAGACTCTTTCTTTTAAATTATTTTTTAAATTATGTGATTCCAAGCCCCTCTCTGGGGAAACCTCCCCACAGCAGTGAGGTTTGCTCAGTAAGGGGTGAAGCCTCAGCTGGCCTCTGACCAAACTGTTTATGTATTGGCAGTTCTAGTAACTCTGAAAGAGAGACACACTCCCACCCTCGGGAAGGGTTTTTTATGTCATAACATATTCTATTTTTTGCATAATTGAATTATTTCTTAAATTACCAGTTAATGGAAACTCACTAGCAATACCATTCTGTTCTACTTATATATTCCACCAAAGAGAGCCAACCTGAGTTATTTGAGGAAAAAAACAAAAACAAAAGCCCTTTACACTATTTAATTGAAGTTGTGTTATTTGAATTAAATTATTATAATAAAAAGTTTTATAGCAGTTTATTTGACTCATGAGAATTTGTATTGCTTTTCATAAACTAGCTTCTTTCCTCTCAGACTTCCCTGAAGTACAGTTGGGTGTATACACAACACATAAAATCATAGTAAGAGCCATGACTTCCCCAGGCAGTCAGCAGCAAGAAACTCAAAAAAGCCTTCTTTATATCATTGAGAATCTCAGGAAAAAAAGTTAAAATGATGCTATAGTTAAAAAGCAGTTTTTTTTTACTTTTTAAAACTGACATGAGGAAACTCTAATATTAAGGGTTTGAAGTTCTGTGTTGACCTCATGCTTCTCTTCCCTCTCCCCCTTCCTAGGTGGGGAACTAAAGAGATAATTTTTAAAACTTTCAGGCAATTGAGGAGAATTAAGCTTGGTGCCTCAGAGGGGCCCATGTAGGTTTTTGGTCTATGCAGCAAGAGGGGGCCATTCTCCTGCTGACAAAGAGGGACCTTCTGCATCATGTGGGCCCTTGGACTGCATGCAGTAATTCAGATGGGGTTGCCACAGGAGGCCCGGAGAGACTGGACACTGATGAACAGCAGTTGCCTGTGGGAGGTGTGGTCCAGGAGTGGTTCCTGGGTTTGGCCTCTACTCTCTCCTCCCTCAGAGTGCTCAACTCACCATGACTAGAAAGCCCAACTGAGAGCCAATCCCCAACAGTGACCACCATGCTCTCCAGACCTGGGCCCTTCTTGTCAGAGTAAGGAGTGCCCAGATGGCCCAAGCATCGCTGAGTTAGAAGTCTGTGGTTCACTTTGTTAAGAAGATAAAAGAATATGGGACTCATTGCATCCTCACAAGGTGGACTTTCTACATGTTACCCAGGGATCCGTATGAGTTGGACTGGAAACAGCAGGAGAATAGCCTGCCCTGTGTCATTCTTGAGTGGATGGAAAAGGGCCTCTTATACCTATATTTTCACTATAAATCTGGTGATAATCCAAGACTTTTAAAAGCAAAACAATTAACTTAGTTCCTCCAACCCTGAACCATGGCCGTTGATCTCCTTTCTCTATAATTTTTTTTCCTTTTCTTTAAAACATGAATATAAATTAGTCACAGACTCCTCTAGGAGCCACACAGATGGCTTCTGAGATAAAATAAGAAAATGTGAATGACTGTGGTCGCTTCTCAATCAGGGATGACTAGCTGCTGCCCAAGGAGGCCCCAGGCACAGCTGTGGTATTCGGGGTCTTCTCCTAGAGTCTCCCTGCTGTTTCCTCTGGGCTGAAGTGATGTTTCTTCCCGGATCAGTGTCTACAGCCTTGAGAAAACATTGCATCCTGGCGTGGATCTGATGGGATCCAAAGCAGGCCACCCCAAGATGCACCACTCGGGAATGCAGATTATTTTGAGCTGAAGACAATAAAGGCTCAGAAGACTCAGGAAGAAAATTTGTCCTTCTCCCAAATTGCTCAAAGAATTTGATAGAAAGCCTGTTCCAGGAAGGAGCTAATACCATAACTATAGTATAATATAAAATAGATGTGATAAGAAAGGCACCAACAAGCCCATCTTATCGAAATTGTATCTCTTCGGCCACATTCTTTATAGGTGGCCCAGCAAACAGCTGTCTAACAAGCATTTGCTTTTCCTTCTCCATGTGAATTGCCTTTCTCCCCTTTGAAGTCCCAAACCACTACCCCCAACACCCTCCTTGTCTTTAGCTGCAGATGGTATTTAAGGTGACAACTTTGTGGAGAGTTGTTCAGTTTTCCTGGGTTTCTCCCATGTATACATGTTATTAAACTTTGTTAATTTTCTCCTGCTAACCTGCCTTATGTCATTTTAATTATTTGACCAGCCATAAGAACCAGAGGGAAAGGGGGGGATTCTCCCTCTTCCCCTACAGATCAACATGTGGACTCAAACAACTAGAGTTGTTTAAACCAGAGCAAGCCCCTTCTTGGCTGACAGTTTGTCTAGCAGTTGCCTACATGGCAGTTGAAAAGGAGCTGCTCATGTCGTTACAGACACCTCCTTTCCCGCCTCCGTTCATCTCCTTTTAAGGTAACTCCTGAGGAAAAAACACAACTTCGGTCTGATACAAGGTTAAAAAAATAGATGCACATCAATTCTTTATAACCTCAGGAACCATGCAGTGAATGATCTATTTCCATCCATCTATCATCTGTCTGTCTGTCTGTCTGTCTATCATCTATCTTTATATATGTAAATTTTAGTTTAAAAAATGGGTTTGTCACATGATACAATCAACTATATGTGAGACATATAAAATTATAAAATTGTATACTTACAGTGTTTATTTCTTACATGACAATTATTTATCACACTATTTTAACCAATGTGACCAGATCCAAAATCTTTTTAAAGGGCTAAATTGCAGTAAAGATTTCAAAATCAAAGTAATACGGAGAGTGGGGTGTGACTTCTCTAGTGATGAATATGCAAAATAAGCAAGTGTTTGACTATAAGTCAAAGACTTCTCAGGTCGGGGTGGGGGCATAACTTCCCCAGGCAGTGTGGTCTAAGGGCAGAAATATTTTGAAAACTATACTGAAACTAAAAAAAGTAATATTCAGCATCTGATTTGTTGACCAGGGCTTCACAGCAGAGTAAGCTTCCTTTGGGTGAAAGAGAGTTTTTCAAATATCGTCAATTGCTTTTTAGCATGTTGAAACCGGCAAACAGCCACTGATGATTAAGCAGCTGGTAACTATGGGGGATTGGAATTTGCCAACTCAAAATATGTCTCTTCCTGAATGACATTTTGACCCCCATCCACACTAACTGACCAAAGGGGTTTGGGATGGCAGGCCTACCCCCGGAAAAGGCCATTACTATAGACATCTCAGGGTACCTGGGTGCGTCGTGCTAAGCCCATTCTAGTTACCCTTTATGAGAGACATTTACATTTGTAAAGAAAATCTCCATTTGTAAACGTATCTTCTTCCCTGCACCAGGAAGAAGGGGGGATGGCCTTACCTAGAAACTTATCAGAATGGAAGGCGTGGGATTAAATCTGCATGAGAAATTTACTCATTGTTAACTGTGCTGTTTGGGCAATATGCTGAGTCTCACTAGGTTCCTATAGATGACATCTCCCTGGAGCCTGGGTTACTAATGGGTGTTTGAGCTATTTTTTTTTTTTCAGGAACTGAGCCCTTTGTCCACTTCAGGCTGGACTGAGACCACCAACCCATCAACTGGGCCCTTTTGATGGCAGGAGGTTGGAACTCCACCCTCAGGGCATGCTAATGCCGCCGTTCTGTGAAGATGTGTCCTACAAAGAAACATGATGCCTGACTACGCTTGCTTTCGCAGATCATCAATTACCTCACCTCCCCTCACCTCCAATCATTTCAGATCACCTTGCCCCCTTCCCCATAAATACCCCTGAGTCCCTATTTTCGGGGAGGCGGATTTGAAACTTGTTCTCCCGTTTTCCTCACTGGGCTGCCTTGTGATTAAATCCTCTCTCTCTGCAATCTCGTCATCTCAGTGATTGGCTTTCTGGGTGGTGGGCAAAAACAGACCTGGTGCGGTAACAATGTCAAGGGCTAAGCCTAGAGGACTCAGATCCTAGTTTCTACCAATGTGGTACAGAAAATATCCCTCTTTTCTGTCAATGCAGGTCTGGAGCTGTGATGATGGAGGGTATGATGTGAGAAAAATGAAAGGGTCTTTTCTGGTCTCCAGGGGCACGGGCACACCAAGTGCAGAGGAGGGCAGCTCTTGCCCCCTCCATCTTTCAGGCTTAGAGGGGGAATGTGTGGCCTCCTGAGCAGCCCCCACACTCACCTCAGTCGCAGCCACTGTAATTTGATGGCATACGATGGTCGGAAAGCGGAAGGCCCTGTGGTGCTGTGTTCCTGAGCCTCTCTTGGCTCCTGGGACGCATGTGGGCTTGAGAAGGGCCACTTGGCAGAGGTGACGAGACTAAAGCATGGCCCCCTAAGCCAGATCCAAACAGGAGACAGGGCCAGACGTCAGAGGCATGTGTAGACCAGAGTGAACCCAGGTAGGGCCACATCACCCGGGAAGGCCACTGAGTTTGGGCCAGCATGAAAGGAACCATGAACAGCATCCAGCCTAGATTTAGCTGAGAATGCCAGCAGAGCAAGAAGCAACAAGACGGAGAGGCCCTTTGTCCCAGACTCTGTAACCCGGGGTCTTGACTTTAACACTACATAAGCCCCACTTCTCTTCAGCTCCCCATAAAGATTTTCTTTGGAACGCCAAGGTGCCCTCCTGCCTCAAGGCCTTTGCACTTACCATTTATTCTACCATGCAGGAATGTGTTCCCCCAGATGGCCACAGGGCTGGTTCCCTTACTGCATTCACATCTCTGCTCCCAGTTGCCACCATATCAGTGAGGCTTCCTTAACTCTCTTTTCTAAAATTATTCTCCCTTCGCCACTTTCACTATATCCCCTTATCCTGTTTTGTTTTTCTTTTTATCACCTATCACTACCTGATTCCTGTATCTGTTTATTTCTTTCTCACCTCCCCACTAAAATATAAGCTGTATGAATTTGACATTTTTTTTCCACAATAGTGTCCCCATTGCCTAGGAACAGAGTAGACACACACATATACACACACAAATGTTTGTTATCGATGAGCTATGATGTCCTGATGCTCTCTTGATCAGGAGCCATGGGGAAGGTAGAAGGCTGAGAAAACTAATGGATTGGATGTTTTTTCCCATGAGATACTGAGCATCAATTGAGAAGCTTGTTTAAATTTTTGTACAGTCACGTGTCACTTGACAATAGGTTAAGAGAAATGCATTCTTAGGCGATTTCGGCATTGTGTGAACATCATAGAGTGTGCTTACACAAACCTAGATGATGTAGTCGACTACACACCTAGGCTATATGGTGCCAATCTTTTTTTTTTTTTTTTTGGTGAGGAAGATCGGCCCTGAGCTAACATCTGCCAATCCTCCTCTCTCTCTCTTTTTTTTTTTTTTGTGCTGAGGAAGACTGGCCCTGGGCTAACATCCATGCCCATCTTCCTCTATATGGGACGCCGCCACAGCATGGCTTGACAAGTGGTGCATCGGTGTGTGCCCAGGATCTGAACCGGTGAACCCTCGGCTGCCGCAGTGTAGCGCGTGCACTTAACCTCTTGCGCCACCAGGCCAGCCCCTGTGGTGCTAATCTTATGATACCACTGTCATATACATGGTCCGTTATTGACCAGAATGTCATTATGTGCTGCATGACTGTATATAATGAGTTTTAAACCTTAATGAACAATTTCCTCTTATAACCGGGGGGGGGGGGTCTTCAGAAAAATCAGCTTGGTTATTAAACAATAGAGAGATATTTTCTTTGCACATATAAGTTGCTGTGTAACTGATTCTGCCTCAGATGACAATTCATCTTCTCTGCCTTTGGAAATACCCCCAGCAGACAGTAAGTGCCAATTCTCTATCTTCTCACAGCTTTGGGTTTCATGATTTGTGCTAGGACTCAGCAGGAGGACTGTTATCACTGTTCCCAAGTCCTCCAAGAACTCAGCGCATCACAAGGTGGAAACATTCTCCTAGCTGGCAGATATATTTATACTAACTGCCAGTGATCAAATATTTGCAAAGTGTGGGGACAGTTGTGAGACATTCCATAAGGCTTAGGAAGATCTAAATGCCTTAGCTATGCAGTGGTGCCTGTCCCATCTAGGTTAGTAATCCAAGGTGCTCTGCCGTGACTTCTGGCTGGAATGCTCCTTTATTGCATGGTAACATCCCACTCATGCACATCTTCTCTGGAGGTTAGGTTAATAACTCTTTAGTCTGAGAACTTTTCTTGGCTATTGCTAATCAAGGATTTTTGCTTGATTAACTAATAATTTTAACAAATACAATTTATGAGAAAAGCAACATATACTTTAACCAAAGCGCCAGAAGTCAGATTCCTAGACTCATCAAACAGTCCTCTAAGCGTAGAAATAGAGAGTAACAGTTAAAACACATCTCTATGAAATTATGAACATTGAACATCAACAAACCAAAGCTTGGCTTACTGAAATTGCATTTACAAAATTCAAATAAAAATGCATTTATACTAATAAAATTCCAATTAATGTACTATGTAGGCTGCTTCTGTAATAATGATATAAGTGGCTCTGTGCCATTGTTCTTTTTCTTTAAAAAGAAAATCAACTTTGAGATCATTCTACAGTTGTGGAAGGAGAATTTGGAGAAATTAATCTTGTTAAGACCTCTCAGAGGAAAGCTAGACTCAGCCCCAGGAGGACTTAGAGGTGGCCTCTGGTGCTTGGGGGGTCGGGGAGGTGGCATTCAATTCTCCTTGAGTTCCTGTCAAGCCTTCAGTGAGTTCTAAACCAGTGAAGCCAGCTTCTCAGATGCACGCAGAGAACAGCCAGTGTGAAGACAAGGATGACACAGCACTGAGGAGTCTGTATGCTCTTTTCCCCAGTTGACTGACGGCAGCTCTGGGGCCTCCTACTCGCTCAAGTTCAGACTCTACCTTTCTGCCACCAAATATGAACTCAAAGAGACTGAAGAAGTTGAAGACCACTGAGAAATCCTGCAAAGTTTTAGGGCACCTTATTGACTCACAAACAAAGGCATCAGACATTTTCTAAATTGCCATTACTTGAGTCCACCAAATGTGAGTCTTCTACCATAGAAGAATGAAATATGGCAGTATGGGACAAGTCTGAATAATTAGGAAAGTTCAATGAATCTTCTATAATTTTCTGTATTGTAGGCATAAGATCTTTGGGATGTTACCCCAAACAGCTGATGCCTGTCATTAGGAAGTCTGTAGATTGTGCCTCTGTTGAAAATTCTTGTTTTCTTTTTATAGCTGTATACTCAGAGAAGTATATGTCTTAAAATTCTGGTCCCTCCAGACTCTTCATCCCACAGGTCTATGCCTGTGTTGCCAATGGGCCTGTAAGGCCATGGCTCTGCTTGGCACAGCTGCCCTCCACTGGAGTCTGCCTCGTCCTCTTAGGGTTGTTTTTTCTTATACATAAATATGGTTTTTTTCATAATTGAGATCACATTGTATAAACAGATTGGTATTATGCATGCTTTTTTCATACAATATTATATAGTGAACATATTTCCCATGTCATAAAAATTACTTGAAACATCATTTGCATAGCTCTGTAATATTTCATAGTATGAATTCACCATTATTTTATTATTTTAGAGAGAGTCTTTTTTTTCTTTTTGAGGAAGATTGGCCCTGAGCTAATATCTGTTGTCAAGCTTCCTCCTTTTCTCCTTTTTCTCCCCAAAGCCCCAGTAGATAGTTGTATGTCATAGTTCTACATCCTTCTAGTTGCTCTATGTGGGATGCTGCCTCAGCATGGCTTGATGAGCGGTGCGTAGGTCCGTGCCCAGAATCTGAACTGGCAGACCCTGGCCAGCAAAGAGGAGCAAGCAAACTCAACTGCTACACCACCAGGCTGGCCCCAGAATTCACCATTATTTATTTAATCCCTTGCCTCTTCTTGAACCTTTAATTGGTGCTTAACACTTCTCTATCTTCTTTGGATTTTTTTTTTTTTTTTTTGCTAAGGAAGATTTGCCCTGAGCTAACATCCACTGCCAATCTTCCTCTTTTTGTATGTGAGCTGCTGCCACAGCATAGCTGTGTATGTCTGCACCCAGGAACTGAACCTGGGCTGCTAAAGCAGAGCGCGCTGAACTTAACCACTAGGCCACCAGGGCTGGCTCTGGATTTTTTTAAAGATGGCTTTTCTTTGGTGATAGTAGCCATGGCAAAAGCTGATTTTATATTTGGTGTTTTTGATTCTTGGACCCTGGATATCAAATACAATTTTTAAAAATAGTATCCGAGCCTGCTATGGTTTATTGCCCTTTAAAACTCTACCTTTATTTAGTGATTAAATACTGCCTCTGTTTTATCACAGTCATCTTTTCTAATGAATATCAGTCAGATGGATCACTCTGGCTTTCCCTTCCACGGAGAGGTGTTGAATTCAGTTGGTTGTTGTCCCTGACACATAGCAGCTCACCCACAATTGAGTTGTTGGTACTCACTCAGTGTCTGCCCTAACATACTCCTTGGTAACTCGGAGCATCAGAGGCAGAAGCTGACTGGTGAAGCAGGTTTTCCATGAACAAGCCCTGGGTGAGGAGGAGGCATTCACGTGTGCAGTGATATCTGGACATCTGGGTCCACAAACCCGAGAACATTCCCTGACTGCCAGCACTCTGCTCTTTCCATGGACTTTGGCTAAGTTTTCTTCTAACTTGACAATGTGTATAAGTGTGCTGGTTAAGAATTTGGCTTTTGATTCAAGCATGACTTTGCCATTTAATAATTTATGTCCTTAGGCAAGTCATGTACTCTAAGCCTCAATTTTCTCATTTGCAAACTGGGAATAATGAGAGGATATATTCCATACAGATTCAGTGAGGATTAAATAGTATGACACAGATCTGACACATACAAGTGCTCAACCAATGGTAGCCATTTTTGTGTTTATTGCTATGTTTTTTTTTTAATTGAGTTTAAAGTACTGAAATTAATAATACATATTATCTGCCTCCCACTCCCCTGCTTGGAATCCCAGACTAAACTTGCCACCTACTTGACAATTTCTAAGATTTACTTTGTATTCTTTGGTTTATTCCACAAGTGTGTTTTGAGAACCACGCCAAAACTCAGCAGCTTACAACAACCAGTATCGACTTTCTGCTCATGCCCCTGCAGGTGGCCCGGGGTGCAGCTGGCGGGGGCAGGGCTGGGTTTCAAGTCCGCCCCGCATAGCCGCTGTCCTTGTGCAGCAGCTACTGGGCACAGGCTCTTCTCTGCTCAGGCACTTTTCAAGCCCCTGCTTGGGTCAGGCCCGGTAATATCCGGTCAGCCAAAGCCAGTCATATGGCCAAGCCCACCATCACCGGGGAGGGACACTTACTCCTGCCATTGAGTTAAGGAGAAGGGAGTGAATCCTTGATAGACAACAATCTGATCTCCCACAGCTGAGAAATAGCACTAAAAATTGTGTCTCGAGTCTGGACCTGCCCTGGTGTTTTCTGCCTCTTGGTAGAAGTTACTCCCTGGCCTTTGCCTCAGGGAGTCCACTCCACTGCTCTTCCTGGGTGTCCCCATTCCTGTCATTGCATAGTAGTCCTGAATGGTCTTGGAATTTGGGGGTATGGGGAAAATGGGCCTCTCAATGCATGTCCTCTCTCCTGTTCTGTTTCTCTGTACAGGCAGGGCAGCCACTGAAGCTTCTCTCCTTTCCATTGCACCTTAATGAATTTCTTAGAAAGTAGCCAACATTGACTACCTGGCTTTTTCTACCAAGTTCCCTAAAGCTCCCATCTCAGGATACACATGTGTTGACTCCATACAAGAAATAGTATTAACTTAATGCACTGCTTCATTACTAAACAGCAAAGTATTTTTGCTTTCCCAAGTCTAATCAAGGTTCCCCACCACACCCTGACTCAGCCAGGCCAAAATTTTGATACCAAGCAATGGGCTCACTCCACTTGCTGTGATCTGAGCCAATTAATCACAACGAGTTAGGAATCGAGAAAGGAAGATGATTAGCTGGCATAACCAGGAAGACGGAAGACTAATGTCTCAAAAAACCATATTCGAAGATTACAGAATCTTGAGGCAGTTATATAGGGAAAATGGGCAGTAAGGAGGGGGTCCAGGGATGTTGGTCTCCAGGCATGATGGACTCCAGGGTCTTTTATTGATCCATTCTTCTGTCAGCTGTGATAGATACCTTGTACGTGTGTTTCCTGCCTGTGGTCAGCCTGTTCCTGGAGAGAAACTCATAGAACAAAGTTTTTAATTTGTCAAGCTATAGGGGAGTACATATATAAGCAGAGGTCATAAATCAGGAGAGCATGTGAATTTTTTAGAGTATGTGCAGAGCAGTGAGAAGAGAGGCTGGGGTCCTTTAGTGTAACAAGATGGCCTCACTTATGTTCACTTATAATTTGAGTGTTTGTCACTTGCAACATGTAGTGAGTTGAATACTGTCCCCCCAAAATTCATGTCCACCCAAAACCTGTGATTATGACTTTATTTGGAAGTAGGACCATTGCAGATGTAACAAAATTAAGATGAGGTCATATTGGATTAGGGTGGAGCTTAACTATAATGACTGGTGTCCCAATGAGAAGAGGGAGATTTGGAGACACAGAGACAGGGAAGATGGCCATGTGATGACAGAGGCAGAGACCGGAGTGACACAGCTACAAGATGGGAACACCAAGGATTGGTGGCAACCACTAGAAGCTAGGAACATGCAAAGAAGGATACTTCTCTAGAACTTTCAGAGGGACCATGACTTTTTTGACACCCTGATTTTGTTACCAAATCAAAAGTGGGTTCACCTCCTGGCAGAGTTAAAATCAGACTCTCGACCAGAAGTAGTTGTCACACAAAGTAGAACTTATTTGCAGGAAATAGGAGGTCATACAGAATCATTCTCAACTTAGTGGCTGTCCCTGAACAAAGGGAAGCAGGGACCTATTATTTTGGATAATGAATACTTAAAAGGGAGAGGTGGGTATTCTCTTGGGCGGGCTCAGTTGGAAAACATGCTTCCACATACACTGTGGGTTATGGTGATGAGGCCTAAGCTCCTCCCAGAGAACAGATCTTAGCATTAAACATGAGGCAAAGCTCACAGGCATCGCTCTTGTGGTGGGGCTTGGTCTGGTTCACGGTGGTTGGTGATTGCATCTCTTAAACAGTTAAATGCATCCAAACCCACCCTTGAGATCCTGGGGGCAATTAGTTGGTGACAATTTCAGGCTTCTAGGCTCTGGAACTCGGAGAGAATAAATTTCTGTTGTTTTAAGTTACCCTGATTATGGTAATATGTTACAGTAGCCTTAGGAAACTAATACGCAACACTTCCTTTCAAGATACCAATGTCTACATTAGTCAGAATTCCTTGGTTGCAATTAACAAATACTAAAAAATATATGGATTTTTTTGGGTCATATGATGCTGGCCTTAATGTCTGAAATCAGGAAGATGAATGCTGTTGGGATGCTCTCCATCTTTCGTTTCAGATTCTCTCTTGTGCTGACTTTATATTCTCAGACCAGCTTCTTCATGAGGCTGAAACAATAGCAGCTGGAGTTTTGGATTTTTTGATGAGGGAGAAAAATGTTTTTCTGTCTAATTCTCAGCATAAAGAATCCCAGGCAAAGGCTCTATTGGTCCTTGCTCATCTGGAAGAATCACTGAGGTATAGTGGACAGGCTCTCATGTTGGTCCACCTAGCATCAGGCATCCAACTGTGAACAATTACTCAAGTCATGAAAGAGTGGGAGGAGAGGGAGCATAACCGGGAAACGAATACTAAAAGAATCTCGGAAACTGTTCAGCCACCCCTTTTTATCTGCTACCAGACTGATGTGCTAGAACAAGAAACTAGAAAGTAATGGGAAAATAATGCGAAGAATTAGTTAGAAACTTAGTTTCAGAATAGTGACGTTCAGTGGCTTGAATAGTGTCTCCTCAAAATTCTTGTCAACCAGGAACCTCAGAATTCAACCTTACTTGGAAATAGGGTCTTTCCCAATATAATTAAGATGAGTTCATACTGGATTCATGTGTACTGTAAACCAATCACTTTTATCCTTAAAGGAAGAGACACATAGACACAGAAGGAAAACACCATTTGATGATGAAAGCAGAGAGTGGAGTTAAGCAGCTTCAAGCCAAGGAATGCCAAGGTTGGCCAGAAGCTAGGAGAGAGGCATGGAACAGATTCTCCTTCTGAGCCTCCAAGAAAGAACCAACCCTGCCATCGCTTTGATTTTGGACTTCTTTCTCCAGAACTGGGAGGCAATAAATTTCTGTTATATTAAGCCCCCAGTTTGTGGTACTTTGTTATGGCAGCCCCAGGAAACAAATACAGATGTTGAACTCAGTAGTATTTTATTTCTGTACTGCTGAATGGTATAGTGAAATCTTTAGAAAACACAAGAGAGTTAAATTTTTTTAATAGGAAGTGTAGTTATACATATCATTAGGGGGAAACCTCTATTGTTTTCTACAAGAAAAAATTAAATTTCTTATTGAAACAGGGAGAGGATTTGCCTACAATACATATTATGATTATGTATGCCAATTTATCATTGATAATACTGATTACAAAACAAAACTATTTTAGGAGACAACAGTGTGAATACTACAAGGACATTAAAGAAAAGGTGTGAAAGAGGAATGAGGGAATTTTTCCAGACTTGTTTGATTCAGTCAAGATTCTCAAGGCTGCCGCATTCCATTTTCTTTAATGGTACACCATACATCTACACTTCCATATTAAGAGACACGGGAGACCTTACCTAACAAAATTACTTTAAAATTAATTTGATTTTGCATATTAAAACCAAAACAATTCCCCACACTGACACTGGTTCACCTTTAGTACAGCATTATGTCTGAGGAGGCAGGAGTTGATGGTTAGAACAAGCTCTTTCTACTACATAGGTCTGGTCCACAGAAAACTACCAACTTCTCTCCGTGCTCAATGTTGTTTTCCTTATTTTATCTAGAAAAAAGTGTAACTTTTATACCGTCATGAAACAAGTAGAACCTTGACTTATGTTCTGTATTACAGGTAATTAATTTAATATCTTTTTGATAGTTCTATCATATTCCTGGCAATAGTATTCCACCCCCACCCAAGGTGAGGGTACATATTTAGTACGTCCTCCACCCACTCTTTCTACTATATTGAAGGTCTTTATTCTGGCATACACAAAAGGAAATGCCTTTTGGAGAGATAATTATCCACAAAATACAAGTTAGATGATCACTTATGTTTCTTGGAATTTTAATATATGTAGAGCTGCTTTCAATGTGCAGTTTTTACCTTCAAGGTAGACTTTGGCGAGGTCTACTGTCTGCCTAGAGCACTAATTTTTAGCCGGTGGCCTCGCGTTTACATATACCCCCGCTCATTTGGGGTGAGCCCCATTCCTGAGACCGCCAGCACCTGAGCGCTTCCCAGCCCCCTCCCCCACCCCGTCGCTCTTCCTGGAGAGAAACCTGCTTTTCATGTTTAACACTTTTCTTTCCTTCCTTTTCTAGATTCATCTCCTCCATTTCCAGCCTGTTTCATTTGCATTCCGAATAACCACAGTATGTGTGCAAAGCCCTTCTATTACACTTGCACTGAAATGTGGTAAATGTGTGACCGCTGCTAACTGGAGCATCCCAAATCCGATGTGTTCAAACGGCACTCTCCGCGTTATCGTAAGAATGTTGCTTGACTCGAATATGCCCAGAGCAAAGCGCTCAACATCCATCCTCTGAATCCAGGGCAGTCCAGCAAGGAGCATTATGACCTCAGCCACTTCTCCATTCCCAGCCTGGATTCTTGCTCTATTAATCTCTGTGGCTCCAACACAGCAGACTCAGATTTTTTTAACTCATTTTTTATGGCTCCCAAGAGAGTTACCAGATTCAGAAAATAAAAATTCAAGACACTCAGTCAAATTTGAATTACTGATAACTAACAAATAATTTTTTAGTATAAGTATGTCCCAAATATTGCATTGTATTGTATTGTATTTTCTCTGGCCACCCTAGCCCCCAAGGACTGCTCCCTTCAACACCCCCTCCCCCCTTACCTGAGCGTACAGATAACTTACAGGACCACACACTGTTGTTGACCTCCAGTTCCCAGTTGCAGGTGGGAGGTGAGACCCAGCCCTATCCTATCATATCAGCTTTGTGGAATTCCAAAAGAGACAAAATTGAGAAGACAGGAATCCTAAAGAGGATCCTAGGTATGTGTGGCTGTCTTTTACTGACCCCCTCTTGTTTTTGACAAACACACAGTCTCTGCCACGGCAGGTTTTGGGCGCCCCCTGGTGATTGAACTTTGCCAGTAACGTATGGCGACGACTAGGTTTGCTGATGCCGGACTGACATTCAGGGGACAAAGTAATTTAAACCACAGAATTTACTCTCCAATAGGGAAATGGTAAAACAAAGGGTAGAAGGAGGTGGTTGGACAAATCAGAACCCATTGTGAAATTATAAAGCGAAGGGGGGGCCTGCAGGGTTGCTGTATCAGTTTCCCCCGCGAAGACCTACCAAGGCCTGACTTCTTCAGTGCTTGTGCACACACAAGCACTGGTGTGTCTCCATGGCCAAAAATGTGCTATGGTGTGTCTTCATGGCCAAAAATGTGCTATGGTGGAGGAGATTAGGCTGCCTTCATCAGTGATAACTGTGGCCTCCCCAGACTAGCTAATTCAGGGCCAAATATTCTCCTTTATATTCCCCCAGATTCTCTTTCATTTTCATTGTGTCGACTCAGCTCAGGAAATGAATACATGTATTTGCCAACATTACTGAGCTTGTTAACTAAAAAGCACCAAAAAAAATCTTACTTTCCACACGTGTACTGCAACTTTCCCCGCTAAAACTTTTTCTTATGAAGCATCTTCTCCAGCTGTGCTGTGCAGAGAACTCTTGACCTGGACTCTAAAGTCCTCAGTTCCTTGCCCAGGCCTTTTCCGAGTGGGCCTTCAGACACTTCTCAGTCTCTTGGCGGCCTCAGGCTGCTCATGGAAGAGACTGTTGTACAGCGGTTTCCTATGGGGCTGCTCAGCACACTAGCTAAATGGATCAAGTAATTGACTTGCCTGACAACTTTTCACTAACCTGAACATCCTGACTTAATATGTGGATTTAACTGGTGGTGTTGCTGGTGTGTCAGAAGTGTGTGTTTCAGGGTTTTGTTATTCTTTTCCATCTTCTATTACGTTGAGAGGAACACGTTATGGAACACAAAGAAATGTTAAAACTGCAAAGCATGTGAATAAAGGTAAGTGTGACTATTTTCTCTTAATAAACAAGTGTAGTAAATAGTATATATTACTTCATGTAAAGCATTCTATTTAAAGCTACTTTCTTGCATTTGGGCCATTTGAGTAGGCCACATTCTACTAAAAAAACCATTATAATTATAGGATTTTTTTTTTTTTCAGAGAAAGATTCGCCCTGAGCTAACATCTGTTGCCAATCTTCCTTTTTTACTTTTTTTTTTCTCCCCAAATCCCCAGTGCATGGTTGTATATCCTAGTTGTAAGTCCTTCTAGTTCTTCTATGTGAGCCACTGCTACAGCGTGGCAACTGATAGATGAGACGTGTGGTTCCACACCCGGGAAACAAACCTGGGCTGCCAAACTGGTGAGAGCCCCAAACTTTAACCACTAGGCCATCAGGGCTGGCTCAGGATTTTTTAATCAAAGAGAAAACATTGGAACTAGGTTATCTGATATTGGTTTGGACAGGTTATTTTCAGCTTTGTGTACACATTCCAATTATTTGTTATTATTCTTAGAATTTTCCAGAGGTTTTTGTCATCTGTGTAGAAGCTGTTATTGAATTTTCTTGCTTAGATTATACAATTTCTATTAAAAGAATCGAACTCCTGCTGTTATACTGTGTTGTGTTTCTCTATAATATAAATGGAAAATTATTTAAAAGGGGAAGTTATACATTTGTTTTGCACCTGTGGTATTTAAAATGTGAAAAGCACTTAGAGCTGTCATGGAGATCCAGGCCAAAGTGCTACACTACACATGATGATCCTTCTCTTCCTTCTTCTAAAAAGGATGGGATAGGCCATCTTAAGATTTATGTGTTCCAGCCAAACTGAGGATTGAACAATAAAGGGAATAACTTATATTTGCTTCCAATATGAAGAGTTTTATCTTGTTATCTGAGAGTAATTGCTTTGGTCTTACATTATGATAATATGAAGTGGATCATAAATTATGCTTCCTGAGTGCTATTTGTGAAACAAGAGTATAAAACATGCTTGGCCCTGCTCGTGCCTGGAGCACTTCAGCCAGATCATGAGCTGAGAATGCTCAAAGCAGCAGCTCGTACTGGTTTCTCTGCATGAACAGGAGAGAAAGTAGTGATTAGAGTGCGACGTTTACCACTCACATTGTTACTAATGGTAGGCTTGGGGGAGTGGGTAAAATATAATTAATTAAGCAGGAATTGATCCCGGGAGTATTTGATACCCGTTTGACATAACCTGGCTCAAACCTTTCTGATGGGTCTCCAGAGTCGAATGATTCAAGTTCCAACCTTAGCCTGATCCCTGTTTTCTGATGTAGGCTCTTTTCTCGTGCAGTTCTCCTAGTCTCCCTGATCACCCTGGTCTGCAGGCTGTTTGGCGAACACACCAAACAATGTGAGTACACTGTTCTCTCACCTGAAAAACCTTTTATTTTCTTCTTTACCCAAAGGCTAACCAACATCCATGGCCTAGAAATGCCGTCTACTCCGTGAAGGCCCTCTTTGCTCTTTCCAGCCCTGTGAATTCACCTCTCCCTCCTCTGTGCGCCTGTGTCACTGAGTAGCATTCACGACATCTCTCATAGCTAGCTCTCTGTCTCAGGGCCAGCCCTGGGCTACTGGCAATTCCCTGTGGCAGAGATCATATTTTTTCATATTTTTATTCTTGTAGCACCTAGCATAGAACAGCCCAGTACCTGGTAGTTATGCAGTCAGAATGTATACAGATGCACGTAATTTAAAAATTCAGGTGGGTGGCACAGGGTGGTGTTGCAAGCAGAGCTTTAAAAATATCAGTGAAAGCACAGAAAAGAGACTATGGTAACGGGTCCATATTGCAAGACAGCTTGCACTGAGAGGGAATGCATATATGTTTTGACCATAACTCTGTAATTGTACATTTGAGCCTGTCTGGAATTTAGTAAGCCACTTTGCTATTTGAATCCTCAATATTTCCTTCTAATTTCAAATTTATTTGTGTAACCTTAAAAATTTCTCTATTTAAATGAAATTGTTTAATGACACAGAACCCTTTCATTTATACATAGCAAATTGGAAACTAAATATGAAAGTACTGTTTTCTAGACTAAACTATAAAAGAAGTAACATCATGCCTCCACCTATATAAAAGTAAACACATGTTTTGACGTGGGTAAGTTGGGTCATGTGAAACTAACTTCTGCAGAACTTAATTTGCCAAAACATGAACAAAAAACCAAAATCCTAGCAAAATGCTTGTTTTAATTTGCTAAAGTGAGTTGAGGATTTCAGACAAATAACTTAGCCAGTGGTTAGATCAAGGGGCTTTATAGAAAAAAATTAATGGCCCTTATTAAATGAGCCATTAATGAAATGAAAACAATGAAAACACGTGTAGTTCTTGGTCCTTTTCAAACTTGTCGATTATGAAAGAGTTTTTGAAATCCACATCCACTGTGCACCATCTGGGTTCTGGTGCTGACTTCATCCCAGGCCAGTTTTACCATCTGCTGCTTTTCTTTGATGCTGGATACAACTGAGCTATATTTTAATATGCCATTGAAATAAGCTAACCCTCAAGCTGTTGTGAGAATATCTGTTTGATGAAATTTTGAGCTGAGTGAGGGACCAGTTTGTTGAAAATAAGAGGTCAGAAATGTGTTGTGTCTTATCATGTTAGTGCCACAAAAAAGATGGAGGATGCTCTGCCATGTGGCAGAGCTGTGCCGTTGAGTCAGCAGTGAGTGAGTGCAAAATGACTGTTGAGGTGATTTTTTTTTTAATTTTTTGTTTATTGTAGTAACATTGGTTTATAACATTGTATAAATTTCAGGTGTACATCATTATACTTCTATATATTGAGGTGATTGTAGACACAACAGACATTCTGCTGTTAAAATATGCTGCAGGGTGTTGGAGAATCACAGCTACCCAGTGAAGAAAACAATAATGACAAAAAATCCTGGTCCTCTCATAGAACAGAGTTTTCTCTCTACCCACATGACTACCTTGCAAATGAACTGTGATCTTTTGATTTTTTTTTCAGAAAATATCACAGTCAGTTTAACAACCAAACAACTGAACTAATAGTGTAGTCTAGAAAACAGTGTTAAAAGCAAGATACCTGTAATGACCAACAGATCATCTATCACTATGCTTGTTCTGGTAAAATTCAGTATATTTATTGAATGCCTACTGTAGTAGATTGAATAATGGCCAACCAAAGATATCAAGTCCTAATTCCTGAGACCTATAAATGTGACCTTATTTGGAAAAAGGGTCTCTGCAGATGTAATAAGGATCTTGACATGAGAAGATTACCATGGTTTATCCAGGTAGGCCCTAATTAACCATCACAAGTGTCCTTATAAAAGAGAGGCAAAGGGAGATGACACAGACACAGGAAGAAGAAGCGGTGTGACCATGGAGGCAGAAACTGGAGTGATGGGGCCACAAATCAAGGGATACCAACAGCCAGCAGGAGCTGGATGAGGCGAAGAACAAATTCTCCCGTGGAGCCTCCTGAGGCAGTGTGGCCTTGCTGATATGTTGATTTTGAATTTCTGGCCTTCAGAACTAAGAAATAATAATTTTCTGTAGTCTTAAGCAACTCAGTTTTGATAATTACTTACAGCAGCCACAGGGACTAATATACCTACTATGCACTAATTACTGTGCAGGTCATGGAGATTTAGGCCATTTATTTAGGGGGAACAGCATGGCCTTCACAGCATTCTTTTTCCACTGGCACTCAGACAGAAGGCTGGGGAAAGTGTTATAATTTATTTATTCAGATATATCTGATGAGAACTTTCCAGGTGCCAGTCACTGTGCTAGGCTCCAGGGAAGGAGCCATGAGCAAAACAGACAAAATTCCCTTCCTTCCTCATGGACCTTACTTTCTAGGAAGTACAAAATAATGCTTAATGCTATGAAAGCAAAGGAGGAGAGTGACACTGATTGCAATCAGGAGGATCAGGGAAGATTTTAAGCATGATGTGGTTGAAACAAGGGTGGTGTGTGAGAGGGAATAGGTGTTCCAAATGAGGGAAACAATGCTAATAAGGCCAGACAGTCTGCAGTGACTTCTGAAAACCTTGAGAGGATCAACATGGTGGAGAGTAGAGATCCAAAATCTTTAACACATCCTTTCCACATTGGCATCTAAAATTGTATTATGATGTTTCTTCATTTGGAAAACTAGTTCCAAAGATTGCATTTTAATGAGTTTACAACATCCAATTTCATGGATTCCAAATTGCATATGCTTTGGAAGAGGTACCATATATGAATGCATCCAGACAATGGTTGTCACGTAGTCTGATCTCAAGGGATTTTAAATGCATCTGATATAAAAAATGCTTCTCTCACTCTTAGCCTTGATTACCATCAATGTCTACTGGATAGGCAGATTTGCTATGTTAAATGTGACCTGGAAGCTGAATCCAAATACCTTTTGCACAATTCTGTGATTTCCCTTAGAAAAATGTACTGTCAGAGTGCTGTGCACAATTTATTGGATGCAGCTAACATGAAGATTTATAAAAGTCTGGTTGTTCAGGCAGTAATTCATTTATGAATTTTATGAAAATAACAGTAGGCTATACAAGCAACTAGCTTTGGGCTGCCTTATCACCCTTTGCAAAATTCTCCTAATAGTGATGGAATAGACTTTATTTTTATGGACTTAATAGGGAAAAATGTCTAATGAATTGCCTAAAAATTGAAATAAGCACCTTTTAAAAGAAATAGGGACATTTCACAAGGCCTTTCTATATTCTGGATAAGGAATAGAGATGGATTGAAGTATTAGAAAAAATCATATACTGAGATATATGCATCTCTTTTAAAGCACCTGCCTGATTTTCACAATCTCTCTGACTAATGCAGACCTTCCCCTGCTGAGAACAATGCTTGGTCTCATTCACTGCTCCGAGAGGGGGTAGGCACTTGATCCAGCTTCCCATGTTGTGGGGACACCTATCTAAACAGGTAGAGGATCCCCAATTACATCTGCACCAGGGTTAAATGTTCACATGCCCTACTCCATGCTCTGATGAAATGAATGCAAATATTTAACTGGAAGTTGTTAGGACCCTTTTATGATTAGACAGGAATTTGCAGCCTGGTTACTATAATCTGAGCTGTAATTTTATTGTATATCATAATTAGTTTGTTTTGCAAAACTGAAAATTTTCTTCCATTTAAAGAGCTAAAGACTGTACAGACTTGTCAGTACTAATTCATATTCTAATTCCAAAAACAGACAAGAAATCAGCCCAGGTGTAGACTTCACAGTGTCAATCAAATCTCATCAGAAATGATTTGTCATAGCAAGGGAGAAGCGACTCCCAAAATCTTTTTTGAGGGAGATTCTTTATCAGCTTGTGCTCTTTTTATCTTATAATATAGCTGCATTTACCATAAATGAAAATCATGAGAGGAACTTTAATAAAAAATATACATTTGATTATGTTTTTGTGAGTATATAAAGCATTAAATTTCAAAAGATTTTTCATGAGCCCCAAAACCAACTTCTGGAACATTAAAGAGCCTACTCAGAATGAGGTAGAAACTTTGCAAAGAGGCTGTGTTATCACCAGCATCATTTCTTGAAGGAGTTCTTTTTTGTTTCTGTTTTTTTTTTTAATTTAAATAATATCTTCATTATAAAGTCCTAAATTAAAGACAATCTCCATATATTTTTATATACAATCACTTAAGTGGACAGATCCCTCAAAATCTTGCATCGAAGAGGCTGTTGCCCAGAGTGGACCAATATGCAAAATAGTGCAAGCAGCACTTTTTACAGAATATTGCTTTATTATTATTATTTTTTTAATTTTTTGTTTATTGCAGTAACATTGGTTTATAACATTGTATAAATTTCAGGTGTACATCATTCTACGTCTATTTCTGCATAGATTACATCATGTTCACCACCCAAATACTAATTACAACCCACCACCACTCACATGTGCCAAATTATCCCTTTCACCCTCCTCCCTCCCCCCTTCCCCTCTGGTAACCACCAATCCAATCTCTGTCTCTATGTGTTTGTTTATTGTTGTTATTATCTACTACTTAATGAAGGAAATCATACGGTATTTGACCTTCTCCCTCTGACTTATTTCACTTTGCATAATACCCTCAATGTCCATCCATGTTGTCACAAATGGCTGGATTTCATCCTTTCTTATGGCTGAGTAGTATTCCATTGTGTATATATACCACATCTTCTTTATCCATTCGTCCCTTGATGGGCACTTAGGTTGCTTCCAAGTCTTGGCTATTGTGAATAGCGCTGCAATGAACACAGGGGTGCATGTATCCTTACGCATTGGTGTTTTCAAGTTCTTTGGATAAATACCCAGCAGTGGAATAGCTGGATCATATGGTAGCTCTATCCTTGATTTTTTGAGGAATCTCCATACTGTTTTCCATAGTGGCTGCACCAGTTTGCACTCCCACCAGCAGTGTATGAGAGTTCCCTTCTCTCCACATCCTCTCCAACACATGTTGTTTCCTGTCTTGTTAATTATAGCCATTCTGACGGGCGTGAGGTGATATCTCATTGTAGTTTTCATTTGCCTTTCCCTGATAGTTAATAATTTTGAACATCTTTTCATGTGTCTGTTGGCCATCTGTATATCTTCTTTGGAGAAATGTCTGTTCAGGTCTTTTGCCCATTTTTTAATTGGGTTGTTAGTTTTTTTCCTGTTGAGATGCATGAGTTCTTTATATATTTTGGAGATTAAGCCCTTATGAGATGTATGGTTTGCAAATATCTTCTCCCAATTGTTAGGTTGTCTTTTCGTTTTGTTGATGGTTTCCTTTGCTGTGCAGAAGCTTTTTAGTTTAATGTAGTCCCATTTGTTTATTTTCTTTATTGTTTCTCTTGCCTGGTCAGACATGGTGCTTGAAAATATGTTGCTATGACCGATGTCAAAGAGCATACTGCCTAGGTTTTCTTCTAGAATTTTCATAGTTTCAGGTCTTACATTCAAGTCTTGAATCCATTTTGAGTTAATTTTTGTGTATGGGGTAAGGTAAGGGTCTACTTTCATTTTTTTGGCATATGGCTATCCAGTTTTCCCAACACCATTTGTTGAAGAGACTTTCTTTTCTCCATTGTATGTTCTTGGCTCCTTTGTCAAAGATTAGTTGTCCACAGATGTGTGGGTTTATTTCTGGGCTTTTGATTCTATTCCATTGATCTGTGTGTCTGTTTTTGTGCCAGTACCATGCTGTTTTGGTTACTATAGCTCTGTAGTATATTTTGAAATCAGGGAATGTGATACCTCCAGCTTTGTTCTTTTTTCTCAGGATTCCTTTAGCTAGTCAGGGTTTTTTGTTGTTCCATAATTTTAGGATTCTTTGTTCTATTTCTGTGAGAAATGTTGTTGGAACTTTGATAGGGATTGCATTGAATCTATAGATTGCTTTAGGAAGTATGGACATCTTAACTATGTTAATTCTTCCAATCGAAGAGCACAGAATATCTTTCCATTTCTTTGTGTCTTCTTCAATTTCTTTCAGAAATGTTTTATAGTTTTCGGTGTACAGATCTTTCACCTCTTTGGTTAAGTTTATTCCTAGGTATTTTATTCTTTTTGCTGCAATTGTAAATGGGATGGTATTCTTAATTTCTCTTTCTGCTACTTCGTTGTTAGTGTACAGAAATACAACTGATTTTTGTATGTTGATTTTGTATCCTGCAACTTTACTGTATTCGTTTATTACTTCTAAAGGTTTTCTGGTGGATTCTTTAGGGTTTCCTATATATAAAATCATGTCATCTGCAAATAGTGACAGTTTCACTTTTTCCTTTCCAATTTGGATCCCTTTTATTTCTTTTTCTTGCCTGATTACTCTGGCTAGGACTTCCAGTACTATGTTAAATAGGAGTGGTGACAGTGGGCATCCTTGTCTGGTTCCTGTTCTTAGAGGGATGGCTTTCAGTTTTTCACCATTGAGGATGACATTAGCTGTGGGTTTGTCATATATGGCCTTTATTATGTTGAGGTACTTTCCTTCTATCCCCATTTTATTCAGAGTTTTTATCATAAATGGATGCTGTATCTTGTCAAATGCTTTCTCTGCATCTATTCAGATAATCATGTGATTTTTATTCTTCATTTTATTAATGTGGTGTATTATGTTGATTGATTTGCGAATGTTGAACCATCACTGCATACCTGGAATAAAACCCACTTGATCGTGCTGTACAATCTTTTTTTTTTTTTTTTTTTTAATAATTTTATTTATTTACTTTTCCCCCAAAGCCCCAGTAGATAGTTGTATGTCATAGTTGCACATCCTTCTAGTTGCTGTATGTGGGACGCGGCCTCAGCATGGCCGGAGAAGCGGTGCGTCGGTGCGTACCCGGGATCCGAACCCCGGCCGCCAGCAGCGGAGTGCGCACACTTAACCGCTAAGCCACAGGGCCGGCCCTGTACAATCTTTTTAACGTATTGTTGTATGCGATTTGCTAGTATTTTGTTGAGGATTTTTGCATCAATGTTCATCAGTGATATTGGCCTGTAATTTTCTTTTTTTGTGTTGTCCTTGTCTGGTTTTGGTATCAGGGTAATGTTGGCTTCATAGAATGAGTTAGGGAGCTTCCCCCCCTCCTCAATTTTTTGGAAGAGTTTGAGAAGGATAGGTATTAAGCCTTCTTTGAATGTTTGGTAGAATTCACCAGGGAAGCCGTCGGGTCCTGGACTTTTATTTTGGGGGAAGTTTTTGATTACTGTTTCGATCTCCTTACTGGTGATTGGTCTATTCAAATTCTCTATTTCTTCTTGATCCAGTTTTGGAAAGTTGCATGATTCTGAGAATTTATCCATTTCTTCCAGATTGTCGAATTGGTTGGCATATAACTTTTCATAGTATTCTCTTATAATCTTTTGTATTTCTGAGGTGTCTGTTGTAATTTCTCCTCTTTCATTTCTGATTTTACTTATTTGTTCCTTCTCTCTTTTTTTCTTGGTAAGTCTAGCTAAAGGTTTGTCAATTTTGTTGATCTTTTCAAAGAACCAGCTCTTGGTTTTATTAATTTTTTCTATTTTTTTTTAGTCTCTATTTCATTTATTTCTGCTCTGATTTTTATTATTTCCCTTCTTCTACTCATTTTGGGCTTTCTTTGTTCTTCTTTTTCCAGTTCCTTTAGGTGCATTGTTAGATTGTTTATTTGAGATTTTTCTTGTTTGTTGAGATAGGCCTGTATTGGTATAAACTTCCCTCTTAGAACTGCTTTTCCTGTATCCCATAAATTCTGGAATGTCGTATTTTCATTTTCATTTGTCTCCAGGTATTTTTTGATTTCTAATTTGATTTCTTCATTGACCCAGTCGTTGTTCAGTAGCATTTTGTTTAATCTCCACATATTTGTGGCTTTTCTGATTTTCATCCTAAAGTTGATTTCCAGTTTCATACCATTGTGGTCAGAAAAGATGCTTGGTATTATTTCAATCTTCTTAAATTTATGGAGACTTGTTTTGTGGCCTAATATGTGATCAATCCTGGAGAATGTTCCATGTGCATTTGAAAAGAACGTGTATTCTTTGGTTTTTGGATGGAATGCTCTGTATATATCTACTAGGTCCATCTGTTCTAGTGTGTCGTTTAAGGCCAATGTTTCCTTATTGATCTTCTGTTTGGATGATCTATCCATTGGCGTAAGTGGAGTGTTAAAGTCCCCTACTATTACTGTGTTACTGTCTATTTCTCTTTTTATGTCTGTTAATAATTGCTTTATATATTTAGGTGCACCTACATTGGGTGCGTAGATATTTACAAGTGTTATATCCTCTTGTTGGATTGTTCCCTTGATCATTATGTAATGCCCTTCTTTGTCTCTTTTTACAGTTTTTGTTTTAAAGTCTATTTTGTCTGATATGAGTACTGCTACCCCAGCTTTCTTTTCATTGCCGTTTGCATGGAGTATCTTTTTCCATCCCTTCACTTTCAGTTTGTGAGTGTCTTTAGGTCTGAAGTGTGTCTCTTGTATGCAGCATATATATGGGTCTTGTTTTTTTACCCAATCAGCCACCCTATGCCTTTTAATTGGAGCATTTAGTCCATTGATGTTTAAAGTAGCTATTGATAAGTATGTACTTACTGCCATTTTTAAACTTTTTTTCTCAGTGTTGTAGTAGTCCTTCTCTGTTCCTTTCTCCTTCTATGCAGAATTGATGGTCTCTTTAGTTTGACCTCTGTCTGAAAGCTCTACTCTTTAACTCCCCTACTCCTTCATTTTATGTTTTTGATATCATATCTAACCTCGTTTTTGTGCATTTGTATCCATTGCCCTCTTATCATAGAAATAGATAATTTTTCCTATTTATGGTCTTCTCTTTTCCCCTTAAATCAGTCCCTTTAACATTTCTTGTAGCACTGGTTTCTTGGTGACAAACTCATTTTTGCTTGTCTGGGAAATTTTTGATCTCTCCTTCCATTTTGAATGATAATCTTGCTGGTAGAGTATTCTTGGTTGTAAGTTTTTTCCCTTTAGCACTTTAAATATATCATGCCACTCTCTTCTAGCCTGTAAGGTTTCTGCTGAGAAGTCAGCTGATAGCCTTATGGGGTTTCCTTTGCATGTAACTTGTCTTTCTCTGGCATCATTTAGGATTCTCTCTTTATCTTTAATTCTGGACTTTTTGATTATGATGTGTCTTGGTGTGGGCCTCTTTGGGTTTATCTTGTTTGGGGCTCTCTGCTTCCTGTACCTGGATGTCTGCTTCCTTCCTTAGGTTAGGGAAGTTTTCATCTATTATTTCTTGAAATAGATTCTCTGCCCCTTTGTCTCGTTCTTCTCCTTCTGGGACACCTATAACATGGATGTTAGTGTGCTTGATGTTGTCCCAGAGGTCCCTTAGACTGTCCTCACTCTTTTTAATTCTTTTCTCTTTTACCTGTTCACCTTGGGTAATTTCTTCTAGTCTTTCGTCCAGCTCACAGATCCGTTCTTCTGTATCCTCTACTCTGCTTTTGAGTTCTTCTAATGAATTTTTCATTTCCAGTATGGTATTCTTCATTTCTGATTGGTTCTTTTTTATATCTTCCATTTCTTTGTTGACATTCTCACTGAGATCATCTATTCTTCTCCCCACATCAGTGAGCATCCTTAACACTCTTTGTTTGAACTCTCTGTCAGGTAGGTTGCTCCTTTCTGTTTCACTTAGTTCCTTTTCTGGGGTTTTGTCCTGTTCCCTTACTTGGAATCTATTCCTTTGCCTCCTCATTTTGCCTCTTTCCCTGTGCTTGTGTCTACGTTTTAGGTAGACAGCTATGTCTCCTGCTCTTGGATAGGTGACCTTATACAAGTGATGCCTTAGGAGGTCCGCAGTGTGCTTCCATCAGTTCTCAATGTTCCAGGGGTGACCCCTATGTTGGCTACGTGTGTCCTTCTGTTGTGGCCTCTTTGCTCTCCCTGTATGTGCCCAGGTAGGCTGAGTTATGCTCCTGGCCAGCTGTTGTAATGCTCAGCTATTTGTAGTTGTTGTAGGCCCTTCAGTCTCTTTATCAGGTGTGGGGAGCCCCAGCACAGTTTGCTGCAAGTTCCAATACCACATTTGTGTTGCAGTATTTCTTTTAAGTGAGTAGGCCGCCATCGTGGCATGTTGTTAGGCTCAGGGGCTTACAATTGCTATAAGTCTCCAGCCTTTAGGTCTCTTGTCAGTTCTCTGAGGATTGCAGCTGGGTGGGGCTGGCCTCAGGCACAGGAGCACCCAATTGTTTCAGACTTTGGAAGACGGGGCAAACCCCCTATGTGGGTCTTTGAGAAGCACAAGTCTTCTGCAGCTGACAAGCCCTGCTGCCCACAGGTCCACACACACAGTCAACACAGTCCTGCCCCATGTGCTCACCCCGACCTCCCGACGTGGACCCAGTCTCTCCACGGTGGGAGCCCCAGACACTCCACCACTGCCCCACACTCTCCACCTGCTCCTTGTGCATTCCCTGGCCCACTGAAGTCAGCTCAGTTGCCAGGCTGCAGAGAATCCAGTCACGAATCTATGCAGGCCCACAAGTTGCCTGAGGGCTTGTTGTTGGGTGGGGCCAGTCTCTAGGGTGGGCTGCCAGCCCTGGCTGAGCTGGATTATATCGGTACTCTAGTGGGTGGGGCAGACCTGGGCTGGCACGCCCCAGGGAGAACTTCAATGGCGTCTGTGTCAGCACACCCACACCAGGCCACAACAATGGCCTCCGCCAATGTCCCAGTCCCTGGAGAGGTCTCACCTCTCACCGAGATGCACTCAGGGCCTATCAGGTGAGTCTCTTTTCATCAAAGCACTATGCACCTTTCTTTCTGGTGATTTTAGGATGCTTTCTGAAATAGGTGAATTTGCGCACGGGCCCTCTAAGAGCCGGTTTTAATTACTCTGTGAACCAGGTTTTCTGGGGGCAAAGTCAGATATTATGCCACTGGTCTCGATTGTGCTGGGTCCATAAAATGCCTACAGCGAGGGCGCTCCCTGGCTCAGGGTCCCACGCCTCCAGGGAGGGCTGCATACCTTTGGGCTGCTCCCGGCGGCCGTGAAGCTGGCGGCTTGTGAAGGCAGCATTTTTTTCTCTCCAGAAGGGAGTTTCTGCCTCTTCCACCTCAATTAGGATTGTCCTTTGTTTCAGGAGTTCCTCTTATCCAGTTTTCAGTTCTGTCTCAGGGGTAATTTTTCCACGAGTAGTTGTAAATTGGCTGTGTCTGCGGAAGGAGGTGAGTTCAGAGTCTACCTATGCCACCATCTTGACTTCTCCCCTCTTTTTTGTTTCTTATCCTTCAAAAAATTGTAATTTTATTTTCCACATTCCAAAAGAATAAATAAAATTCTGTCTATGAATGAGTCAAGTGGTCCATAGGAAAGGGGGAGCTGGTCATTAATTCAGAGAATCCAGCTGAGGAAGGCTTGCCTCAGCAGTTTGCTATGTAACGATACAGATTGAAACATAAATTATCCTTTCCAGATTGAAACATAAGTTAGCCTTTCCTCGTGCCTGATCAACAAAGTTTGTGATTTCTAACTTGTTAAGATAGAACAGTGACATCAGTTCATTTTCTTTGTAGAATATCACTATTTGAAATTATCTTATGTATTTACTTGTCTGTGCTATTATTTTCTGTGTTGGCTCCTGGATTACGTGGCCCAGGAGGTTGTGTCTCATGAGATCTTGCCCAGTATCTAGAGCTGTTCCCGGCATATGGTAAATGCTCCTAATTGCTGCACGTTTGAAGGCAAACAAACAAATGAATGAATGAACTTTCGCACCTATTTCAGTGTTATTTGTAAAACATTTTGTAACTTCTCTGGTAGTTCCGCTTTCCCCCTTTTTCCTGGCATTTCTGCAAAGGAAGGTGTCTAGAACAAAATAAATTACAGCATAAACAGTCGTTGGATTTGGCACCAAGTCCCGTGAAACCTGTTTGCTTTTGTGTGTTTGTTCCATCAGCCAGCAGATACTTAGTGAAGATAGCTAATCACAGAGCTTCCTAATAAGGGGTGTGGTGCACTGGTTATTCCTTCATAGTCTGACTCAGCCCTTCCTCCTTGTGACATTTTCTGCTGAACATCTACATTATTGCCAGGAACAGACAACATGAAGCTTAATGAGATGGTTTGTTTTCAAGTGAGCTTTAAAAACCCATGTGTATTTAGACTCTTTGGCATATTTTTTGCCATCTACTTGGTAGGAGTGAGTGGATATACTGCTGATGGTACTTTAAATGAATGTCAGGATCTGAAAGGTGAATTTTATTAATCATTCAAATTGGAAATGTTTCTTTGAGATTTTAAAAATAATATTGAAAATAAGTGGTAGATTGAGTCAATGCACAAAATTTACTCTATATAAATTTAAGTTGTTGTTAGTGCTGTGGAGTCGATTGTGACTCCTAGCAGCCCTGTGTATAACAGAGTGGAACCCTGCCTGGTCTTTTTATACCATCCTCTCACCTTCCAGCACTATATCTGACAATGCTCCGCTGCTATTCACAGGGTTTTCAGGGTCAATGTTTTCTGAAGTGGATGGCTAGGTCCTTCTTCCTTGTCTTTCTAGTCTGGTAGCTCTGCAGAAACCTGTCCACCTGGGTGACCCTGCTGGTATCTGAAATACCAGTGGCATAGCTTCCAGCATCACAGCAACACACAGCCACCACACAACTAACAGATGGATGGTATGGTTCCTTGACTGGGAAACAAATCCGGGCTGTGGCAGTAAGAGCGCTGAATCTTTTTTTTTTTTTTTTAAAGATTTTATTTATTTTTATTTTTTCCCCCCAAAGCCCCAGTAGATAGTTGTATGTCACAGCTGCACATCCTTCTAGTTGCTGTATGTGGGACGCGGCCTCAGCATGGCCGGAGAAGCGGCGCGTCCGTGCGCGCCCGGGATCCGAACCCGGGCCGCCAGCAGCAGAGCGTGCGCACTTAACCGCTAGGCCACGGGGCCGGCCCAGAGTGCTGAATCTTAATCACTAGACCACCAGGGCTATAAATTTAAGGCTCGAGTCTAATTTGGCATTGTGTACATTTATAGAGACAAGTCAGTGTCTTCCATGTCTTCTGTTATTATTTATTAAAACAAAGCTGACAGTGATAGCAAAATGTTGGCTATATATTTTTTTCTCTTTCCATAAATTTAAAGAATTTTTGGTCACTATCCTTCACTTTATCTATTCAACCTCCCAGTGATCACTTAGTCAGTTATCAACACCTACCTGGCATTTTTTTCAGGCTTTATGTTCTAAAATAGTTTTCTAGATAACAAGTGAAAAAAATAAAACTCACCAATTCACCATATTTAGTTGGCTTGGGACAACAAATTTGAGCCAAAATAATACTGAACAATGGCATATTTCTGAACCTCTAGCTGTGTGGATTTAAGTAGGCCAAACATGTAATTGATGAAATTGAAATTTTGAAATTTTATCCAGGTGTCCCAAGGATGTTTAGACACCAGCGATATTTAATGTGCTTGGTGGTATATGGCACAGAAAACTCTCCATTGTCAATCCTTGAGTCGTAGAACTCCCTGTGTCTACAAAAGATTGTAAGCATCACATGGGGTGGGACCTTGCCTCTTTGTTTTAGAACAGTGTCTCCAACACCCAGCATACTGCCTGAACAGTGTGTGTGTGAAGAGGGAAATGAATGAACATGTATGATAAACTAATGTGACCAGAGTAATTCCATTAACAACAGATCTTGAAATTATTTACAGGGTAAAGAATACTACAGGAACAAACAAAAATGTGACCATGGTAGGTGAGAAGAAATCATTGTGTTTATGCAATGGGCTAAATAAATTATTTTCCTTCCATAGAATATGTATAAACAGCACAATATAGATTGGCCTTTATTTCCAGGAAAGTTTCTCAACCTTGGTGCTATTATATTTTGGGCTAGATAATTCTTTGTTGTGAGGATTCCTTGTCCTGTCCTTTGTAGGATGTTTAGCATCATTTCTGGCTTCCATCCACTAGGTGGGGCCATCCCCATCTCTAGTCGTGACAACTAAAACTATCTCTAGACATTGCCTAATCTCCTCTGAGGGGCAAAATTTCTCTGTATTGAGAACCAGTGGTTTACAAAAATGTATAGTAGATACTAGATAACATTTGAAAGTTTAAGCATACATAATTTTGCTTTCCTTTGAAAACATTTGGATTGTACAATATTTTTTGCATATGTACATGTTTTGTACTGAACTTATTCACATGATTTATTCCTTCCTACAATATTTCTCATCTAATCTGACTAATTAAAGAAGGAAGAAAATGTTTACTGTGAGTGCCTACTGTGTTCTGTGTTCTAGGCTAGAAACTTTGCATACATTATTAAACACTCACATCTACTTTATGAAGGAGGTGGTATTATTTCATAACTTAAGAAGCTAAGGCTCAGAGATTTTAAGTTGCTCAGTATTATATACTGTGTAGTCAAGTTGGGATAGCTATTCTGCTATTTATCTGATTCTAAAGCCAGTGTTCTTTTTAGTGCAGTCAATTGGAGTAACTTTCATTAACTTAGAGATTCTCCTCTCCACCTTTTTCTATTTCCTGCCCAGCTAAGAAGACATCACATTCCACTGCTGGCCATGAACTTATTACATTGGAGTAGAAGCAAAATAAAGCATCAGAAATGATTTGTATAACACTATCTCCTCGTTTTTCTCTTTGTAATGTATAAGTGATGGAATAAAATGGACTTGGCATGATTGGAGCCAGAGGAAGTGTTTGGAGATTTGTTAAGAAATAAACAGAAAAATGGAGAGTGGTGTCAGCAAGACAGTGGAATACGAAGCCCCAGACCTCGTTCCCCCACAGAGACAGTGACTTAACAAAGATATATGGTTCACAAAGCCTTTCTGAGAACTTCAGAAACCAGTCAAGAAGTCACAGCACCTTAGGCAAGCCCAAGGCCAAGAGCAGCTTCATTGAAGTGGGTAAGAAAAGCCGTTTCACTTCAGCCATGATAGCTCCACCCCCAAGCTGGCACAGCTTGGTACAATCAGGAGAAAAAGTCCAACTTGTGGCTTCTTCTTTGAGAAGGAATGAGAACTGTGGAACATAAGCCCAACTTTCTGGCATTTCAGAGGGCTGCCTGAGGGACTGGTTTCCGTCTCACCTGACTCCAAGCGTTGACAGAGAACTAGCATACTTTGGATGCATGTGGGCTGCTGAGAACAAAAGAGAGCTCAGCAGCTTTTTGCAGCACCAGAGAACTTCACGACCACAGGTGGATGCTGATACACCTCTGCACAATAAGGAGAAAGTGCCCAGCTCACAGCTTCTCCCTTGGGTGGGAAAGAGAAGAGTGGAATGTTCATTCAATGTTCCAGCTTTTCAGATGGCTGCCTGTGGGACTGGTGTCTGTCTTGCTTGACTCGCAATGCTGACAGGACCAGCATACTTCAGTTGCCTGGGGGCTGCAGAGAATAAAAGAGAGCTCAACAGCATGTTGCCTCCAATATCACAGATAGACATCAGATGGAGCAAGAGACTACAAGTTTCTGAAAAAGAAACTGGCAGAACACTCTAATTGGGAAATTATGCACACAAGCTCAGTGAAGATTGATCCCAAGAAAAAGTTTGAGACACTTCCAGAATCTCTGGAATTGCTGATTTGTGAAGATCTTCTCCCGTATGAAGACAGTTTGTAAAGACTGGGAGAGGTGGCTGTTGATTCAAATGAACATATCACAGTAAAAAACAACAAGGCACATGAAGAAATGGAAACATGGCCCAATCAAAGGAACAAGATAAATCTCCTGAAACTGACCCTAAGGAAATGGAGATCTATGATTACCTGTTAAGGAATTCAAAATAGTCATCTTAAAGAAGCTCAATATACTACAAGAAAACACTGATAGACAACTGAACAAAATCAAGCAAACAATGCATGAACAAAATGAGAATATCAACAAAGAGATAGAGACCATAAAAAAGAACCAAATAGAAATTCTGGAGCTGAAGAATACAATAACCAAATTGAAAAATTTACTAGAGCGGTTCAACAGCTGATTCAATCAAGCAGAAGAAAGAATCAGCAGGTTTAAAGACAAGTCATTGGAAATTATTAAGTCAGAGGAACAAAAAAAAAAGGATGAAGAAAAGTGAAGAGAGCCTAAGGGACTTATGGGACATCATCAAGTGGACCACTATATACATTATGGGAGTCCTAGAAGGAGAAGAAAGAGAGAAAGAGGCAGAGGGCTTATTTGAGGAAGGAATAACTGGAAACTCCCCAAATCTGATGAAGGAAGTGAACATCCACATTCAAGAAGCTTGAAGGACTCTAACTGGGATGAATCCAAGGAGGCCCACATTGAGACACGTTATAAGCAAACTGTCAAAAATCAAAGACAAAGAGAAAATCTTGAAAATAGCAAGAGAAAAATGACTTGTCACATACAAGGGGGCTCCCACAAGGTTATAAGCAGATTTCTCAGCAGAAATATTACAGGCCAGAGAGGAATGGGATGATATATTCAAAGTGCTGAAAGAAAAAAAAAAACAAACTGCCAACTAAAAATACTATATCCGAAACAACTACCCTTTAAAAATGAAGGAAAAATAAAGATATTCCCAGCTAAACAAAAGCTGAGGGAGTACCTCATCGCTAGACCTGTCTTACAAGAATTACAAAGGGAGTCTTTTAGTTGAAATGAAGGGATGCTAGAGAGCAACATAAAATCATATGAAAATATAAAGCTTTCTGGTAAGGGTAAATATTTAGACAAATACAGAATCCTAATACTGTAATGATGATGCATAAATCACTTTTAATCCTAGTACAGAATTTTAAAGATAAAGGCATAAAAATGATTGTAACTATAAAACTATGCTAATGGATACAAAATATAAAAAGATATAATATGTGACATAGATAACATAAAGTGCGTGAAAAGGAGTAGAGCTTGTAGGTGATTGAAGTTAATTTGTTATCAATTTAAAATAGATTGTTATAACTATAAAATATTTTATGTTTTCTTCATGGCAGCCACAAAGAAAATACCTATAGAAGATGCACAAAAGGAAATAAGAAATGAACCAAAGCATGTTACCACAAAAAAATCAGTGAAACGCAAAGGAAGGCAGCAAGAGAGGAAAAGAGGGGCAAAATAACTATAAAACATGCAGAAAACAATTAACAAAATGGCAATAGTACATCTTTCCCTATTAGTAATTACCGTAAATGAAAATGGGTTAAACTTCCCAGTTAAAAGACAGACTGGCTGAATGGATTTAAAAAAAAAACCACAAGATTCAACTATATGCTGTTTATGAGACTCACTAAGGATATTAAGGACATACATAGGCTGAAAGTGAAAGAATGGAAAAAGATACTCCATGAAAATGGTAACCAAAAGAGAGTAGGGGTAGCCCTAGTTATTTCAGATAAAATAGACTTTAAGGCAAAAAACTGTCACAGAGACAAAGAAAGACATTATATAACAATAAAAGGGTAAATTCACCAAGAAGACATAACAATTCTGAATGTATATGCACCTAACAACAGGGCATACAAATATATGAAGCAAACATTGACAGAATAGAAGGGGGAAATAGACAGCAACACAATAATAATAGGCGATTTCAATATCCCACTTTCAATAATAGAAATACAAATTCTTCTCGAGCACAGATGGAAGATTCTACAGAATAGATCACATGTTAGGCCACAAAAACAAGTCTTAACAAATTTAAGAAGATTGAAATCATACCAAGTGCCTTTTCCAACCACAATGAAATTAAACAAGAAATTAACAGCAAAAATACAACCAGAAAATTCACAATATACAGAAATTACATACCACATTCTTGAACAAACAAAGAAGAAATCACAAAGGAAATTAGAAAATATCTTGAGACAAATGAAAATGAAAACACTGTGTACCAAAACCTATGAGATGCAGCAAGGCAGTACTAATTGAGAAGTTTATAGCAGTAAATGCTTACATTAAGAAAGAAGACAGGGCTGGCCCAGTGGCGCAAGTAGTTAAGTGTGCGCACTCCGCTGCAGTGGCCCGGGGTTCGCTGGTTCGGATCCCGGGCATGCACCGACGCACTGCTTGTCAAGCCATGCTCTGGCGGCATCCCATATAAAGTAGAGGAAGATGGGCATGATGTTAGCTCAGGGCCAGTCTTGCTCAGAAAAAAGAGGAGGATTGGCAGCAGATGTTAGCTCAGGGCTGATCTTCCTCACAAAAAAAAAGAAGAAGAAGAAGAAGAAGAAAGATCTCAAATCAACAGCCTAACTTTACACCTCAAGGAACTGGAAAGAGAACAAACCAAACCCAAAGCTAGCAGAAGGAAAGAAATGATAAAGATTAGAGCAGAAATAAATGAAAGACACAGTAGAAAAACAATAAAAATAAATCAATGGAATTAAGAGTTGGTTTTTTGAAAAGATCAAAAAAACTGACAAACTCTTAGCTAGACTAAGAAAAAAGAGAGAAGACAAATAAATAAAATCAGAAATGAAAGAGGAGACATTACAACTGATATCACAGAAATACAAAGGATCATAAGAGACTACTATGAATAATTATATACCAAAAATTGGATAACCTAGAAGAAATGAATAACTTTCTAGAAACACACAACCTACCAAAACTGAATCATTAAGAAATAAAATATCTGAACAGACCTATAACTAATAATGATATTAAGTAAGTGATCAACAACCTCCCAACAAAGAAAATCCCAGGTGGTGATTTTCTGGTGGCTTCATTGGTGAATTCTACTAAACTTTTAAAGAATTAACACCAATCTTCTCAAATTCCTGCAAAAAATTAGAGGAGGGAAAACTTCCAAACTCATTTTATGAGGCCAGTGTTATTCTGATATCAAAATTAGACAAAGACACTACAAGTGAAGAAGAACTAGAAACCAATATTCCTGATGAACATAGATGCAAAAGTCCTCAACAAAATATTAGCAAGCCAAATTCAACAGCACTTTAAGAGGATTATACTCAATGACCAAGTGGAATTTATTCCTGGAATGAAAGGATGATCCAATATATGAAAATTATTCTATGTAATACATCACATTAACAGAATAAAGGGGAAAAAACCCTCACATGATCATCTCAATTGGTGCAGAAAAAGCATTTGACAAAATTCAACACCCTTTCAGTATGAAAACATTCAACAAACTAGGAATAGAAGAAAATTATCGCAACGTAATAAAAGCCATCTATGTAAAGCCCACAGCTAATATCACGTTCAATGGTGAAAAACTGAAAGCTTTACCTCTAAGATTGGGAACAAAATAAGGATGCCTGCTTTCAGCACTTTGATTTAATATAGTATTAGAAGTCCTAGCCAGAGCAATTAGGCAAGAAAAAGAATTATAAGGCATCCACAATGGAAAGGAAGAAGTAAAATTATCTCTGTTTGCAGATGACATGGTCTTCTATGAAGAAACTCCTAAAGATTCAACAAAACACTGTTAGAATTAAGAAGTATTCAGCAGTTTCAGGGTTTAAATCAACACACAAAAACCAGCTGTGTTTCTATACACAAATAATCTAAAAATGAAATTAAGAAAATTCCATTTACAATAGCTTCAAAAAGAATAAAATATTTAGGAATAAACTAAGGAGGTGAAAGACTTATAAGCTGAAAACTACAAAACTAAAACAAAATTAAAGAGGATATGGATAGACAGAAAGATATCCCATGCTGTGGATTAGAAGACTTAATATTGTTACCATGTCAGTACTATCCAAAGTGATCTACAGATTTAATGCAATCTTTGTCAAAATCTCAATGGTCTTTTTTTTTTTTTGCAGAAATAGAAAAATCCATCCTGAAATTCATATGAAATCTTGAAGGACCCCAAATAGACAAAACAATCCTAAAAAAGAAAAACAAAGTTGAAGATCTCAAACTTCCTGATTTCAAAACTTGTTACAAGGCTGCAATAATCAAAACAATGTGGTAATGGCATGAAGACAGACATATAGACCAATTGAACAGAATAGAAAGCCCTGAAACAACCAGAAAATCAAATAATTTTCGGCAAGGCTGCCAAGACCACTGAATGAGGAAGAGATGGAAGCAAACTAAATGTTTGTGGATGGATGAACAGATAAAGAAAATGTGGTATAAACTTAGAATGGAATATTATTCAGCCTTAAAAAAGAAGGAAATCCTGTCATGTGCTACAATATGCAAGAACTTTAAAGACATAATGCTAAGTGAAATAAACCAGTCATAAAAAGACAAATACTGCAAGATTCCACCTATATGAGATATCTAAAGTAGTCAAACTCAGAGACAGAAAGTAGAAAGGTAGTTGCCAGAGGCTGCAGGGAGGGGGAAAAGAGAAATGTTGTTCAATAGGAGTAAAGTCTCTATCTTGCAAGATGAAAAGTTCTAGAGATCTGTTGCACAAGATTGTGCGTATAGTTAACACTGATGTACTGTACATTTAAAAATAGTTGATGGTCAATTTTATGTTATGTGTTTTTTAACAATAAAAAAGGCATATAAACAGAAAGTTACAGAATCGTGTCTAAACTAAGAGGCCCCTCAACATGTGGTATGTGTTAAATTGTGCCCCTCTTCCAAAAAAAGATATTGAAGTCCTAACCCTCATTAGTTGTAAATATGACCTTATTTGGAACTAGAGTCTATGCAGATGATCAAGTTAAGATGAGCGCATTAGGGCAGGCCTTAGTCCAATATGACTGTGTCCTTTTGGGGAAACTTGGACACAGAGACAGATACATATAGAGGGAAGATGATATGATGGCATGAGGAGAATGCCGTCTACAAGATCATCTCTTGATCTCCTAGCTGGTCTTTCTCACTACTTTTGCTTTGGCTTCCTTAGCTTTTTCTCAACACAGAGTTAGAATCCTCAAAATAATCACCATTTGGGTGTTAATATCATGGCTACACAACATGAATGTTCAGAACCCCCCAGGCAAGGTTTGTATAGATAATTAATGTTCAGCAGTAAAAATTCTGTCAGCTTTTGTCTTGTGACTTTTTCTTTTAGTCTTTTTGTAAATAGAGTCATTTTGGAATTCAGCTTCCTTCAGTACTGAGACTTCATACCTTCATTTCCCTACTTTCCATGGAGAACTTACTGCTGACATATAGTTCTTCTTTAGGACCACAGTTTCCTCTGGTGTGTTTGTGGAGAACCTGGGGATCACAGACTTTACCAGGATAGAGCTACGTGGTAAGTTGTCCACTCTGGACAACTCATGGGATGCCCATTTAGTAAGCAGTAAAACCTTTAGCAGAACAAAATTTTAAAGTATTGTCATTCTTACTCTATCAGTTGTATTTCCTTAATAAATACTAAAATTCAATGATTTTAGTTAATCATTTTTAAGAGAAAGAGAAAGTTTCTCTCTTTAAGAGAAACTATGAGGCAGGAAGCATGTAATAATCCATAAAAATGTCATGCCTTCTCTTGACTATAGCTGAGTGCAGCTTTAACCAAACTCATCAAATGACTAATTGTCTACTGAATTATTAAAATATTTTACCAGATACATTGTTTTTCATTTACCCAAAGCTTAATTTATTATTGTCAAAATTTACACTCAGTGTTTTTAAAATTAAATGAGGCATTGAACCATTTTTAAATAAAATTATTTATACATATAAAACAGATACTATTTAGTATTCCAGCTATGGATAAATATTTTTACTATTTAGGACTTAGCAAGATTGAATAATAAATTCTGAGGATAAATATGTTAAAGTCAGTTTTGTGTGTTTGGTTTTGTTCCTCCAGGATACAAATTTATTTTGCCCTCCTTCTCCAACTCAGAGTAACATTTTCCTCTATCAATGTCATTATCTCCTGTCATAATGAGCATGTCATGGTGTTTTCTTATGTCTACTCAAGGCTAAATTTTCTCCCCTGTGAATTAACTTGAGCAATATTCATATCTAATATTTTTAGCTCCCACAGAAGTGACCTTTTCCTTTGACATGGGGAATGGACCTTGTGAGGTCACAGTGAAGTCACTCGCTCCCTTTGATGACAATTGGTGGCAACTTGTGAGGGCAGAGAGGACCATTAAAGAAGCATCTCTTCAAGTCGATCAGCATCCTCGAAAGATACACCTTGCCCTGGCTGATGGCCACATCCATTTACAGCTCAACAGCCAGCTCTTCATTCGTGAGCAATGTTGGTTTATAAGTGAACTGTGGTGTGAATGCAGAGATGGAGCAAGAGGAAATCATAACTATGAAAGCAGTGATAAGAACAATTGCAGACAACAAATGCTACTACTATTGGCACTATTTATTGATGTTAGTAGGTTCCAGGAACTTGCTGTGTACTTCTTATTTGAGATCTTATTTTGAGGTGCTATTGTCATCTGTTAACCAGCCTCAGAGATGTGGCGTAACCAACGAGTAAGAGGGATCCACACCCGTGATAGCTGATTCCCAAGCTTGAACAATTGGTATTACAGATGACTGGCATTCGTGACAGCTACATTTTATCAACACCATTAGTGTGAGAATTAGACATTTGTATCCATTTCTTCAGTCTCAATTCTCAGTGGAGTTAGAGAACTTGTCTTATAATTGGGACAGAAGTCCTCCAGTGTTTCCTCAAAAACAGACCATAGAAGACCTGAGTAGCCGAAGCCACAGACATAGCGAGTCTGTCCACGGTGAGACTTTCACCAGCCCCTCTCCTGGTTGGCCTCATTCCTCTTCTGCCTTCTGTTGCTGTCTCATCACAGGCTCCATGTTTATAACCAGGTCTGCTCCTTTACTTTTGCAGCCCATTCATTTAAACCTTACAGCTCTGGGTAATGAACGTCTTTCCTTCCCTTTGCGTATTTATTGTTTTATCATTGTTTATTTTTCTCATGGGGGAAAATATATTTTGCTGTATACTTTTCAAACTAGTCTACTCCAACTTAGGAACCAAGCATATTTAGGAAGTAGCTCTCACTTGCTCATTTCTTATGCAAATGAGCAAATAAGGACACAGTCCAATTAGAAACTGGACTAAATCGCAGTTACCTCACAGCCTACTTTGCAGGAGGGTGCATACAACTTCCAGGTACAAAATGCTACCTGGTGAGTTCATATGTGTACGAGTCTGTGGCGAGGGGAGGAAAGGGTGGCCCGTGGAGAGGTGTATATTCCATGGCCCCATAGAACCCAGCTTTAAATAAGGTTGGTTCCTATATTAGGGTGAGATGAGATCTCTTCAAAGGACTTTAAACCATCAAACTGACTGAAAAAAGGAAAACACAGATGAGTGAAATTAAGGAACTTTATTTTTTCATTTAAAATCCTGGAGATTATTTAACAGAATACCTAGGAATATTTTTAACATGAAAATCCACCTAAGTCAGCTTTCACATGAAGGTAGATAAAACTGTGGTAGATGAATCTCTGGCTTCAGAACTGCCCACGAAGCTGGTTGAACTCTGATTTGTGGACACACCCCCAGGCCCACTGAATCAGAATCTCTGGGAAGAGGCTCAAGAATCTGCATTTTCCACAAACTCTCCAGGTAATTCCTGTGCTCCAAATATGGAGGATTATTGCCTTAATAATGGTATTTGTCCACACCCAAGTGTTGTAGACTTCTCTGAATAGTTCCTTTAGCATTCAAATCTGACGTGATGAAATACACACATATGTGTTGTTCAGTTAGTGTTCACTACTGTGTCCCCAGAGAGGCATGGATGGAGTAAGGGACAACTTGGATAAGATCCTGTGGTTGGTTTCATCCTTGCCAAGCTTCCCTTTCTTTGCTTCTCAATCTCTTTTCATACTTTATTTTGAGAGTTCACCCAAGAAAGAAATTTATCTACATATATTCTTCGTATTGTGAAAATTTTGATAGTTCATACATAGCCATTATAATGCACACCATTGTTCATAAAAGTAAAATAATGTCGATGTGGATTATGTTTTACTCTTTGTAATGAGACTAAAGTGAAAATCTGTCTTAACTGAAGTTAAAGAAATACTTTTAAAATAATTATTGGCCAAGCTTACTATGTTTAAAAGTGATGTGAATCAGTGTTTTATTCAATATCATTTAGAGTTTCATGATATCGTATAACAAGTTGTGTTTTAAAAATCATATATGTCACAAAACTTTTTGACAAATTGCAATTTTTGCCACTCTCCATAGGCCTGAGTTTGAAATGGACGTACAATCCTGAAAACAAGAGCAAGGAACACATTTCCATTTGTGGTGTTTCCATTGTAGGTGGAACAGCAACCAGACAGAGAGGCTTTCTGGGATGCATTTGGTCTCTTTGGTTGAATGGGCTGGCCCTGGATCTGGAAGAAAGAGCATTGGTGATGCCAGGGGTGGAGCCAGGGTGTCCAGGACACTGCAGCAGCTACAGACACTTGTGTCGTAATGGAGGGAGATGTAGAGAAAAACTCAGGGGGATCACTTGTGACTGTGCCTTCTCTGCATATCACAGGCCATTCTGTTCAAATGCTAAGTGTGACCAAGGAGCAGGTTATAGGGCAAGGATGGGAAACAAAGACTATGAAGAACATTCCATTTGACATTATAAGGAAAGGATAAGACTGTTTGAAATAGAATTATTTCTGTCCCAAATTGCTCTGTTGAATTTAGAAGGGGTATGACTCTATTTTTGAAAACTTCATGACTGTTAAATAGGATATCAGTCCTCTCTGGATCTCTTATTTGGAAGGTCTTTGTGTAACTTTCTGTCTTCTGTTCAATACTAATGCTCTCAAAATAATTTGGTTTTCAAAACTCTTATCTTTGGGCTGTTCTGATTTTAAGCCCCTTCAAGCATCATTTTTATTTGCGGCAATGAATTTTTAAAATTGCATTTTCTTACAAACAAATATATTAACTGGAAGGGAAAATACATATTTAATTAAATATTGACATGTAATAAACAGGACCACTCAGACATTTTGCTCTAAGATGTTTGTTCTTAGAGGAGTATGGGAGGTATCACTCAGCTTCTGCTCAGGTACAAGTCATGTTTTGAAAGAAAGGAAGCGACAGATTTTAGTATTAAGTAAACTATACTGACTTGTCTGAATATATTTGAACTTCGTGATACTTTCATGGAATGTCTTAGAATATTGAGTCATCAAAGCTCAATTTAATAGCTTTTTTAAAGTGTCCCTGGGCTGTCACATTTTTATGTTAAGCAGCACAATAGGCTTCAATTGCTACAAACATTGAGTGCTAGATTGAAACAACTCTTGGCTTTCAAAGAAATTTTGAGAATTAGTTATGTAGAAGTCATTGAAATTTTTAAAAGGTCACCTTTACAAGTCTTCTATTCATCGTCTTGAATAAGTTATAATTTAAGATCTAACAAATTGCATAGTTCTGGTATAGGTACAGAATCCTCTTTGTATATGAATGTCAACTTCAGGGGTGACCACTTCTTCATGAGCACAAGTATTGATTTCTAAATAATTCCCAGTTCACATTTGCTAAGTGCAATTTGAATGTTATTTTTGTAACCTAAAATTATATTAGACAGAGACATTGTATTGTAGGTGAATGGGAAAAGGCCCTCCAATGGCCAAGAGGTAAATTATGGTTAGATTACTTAATCTAATGAGAATGATCTAATTTTCAGTGAATTCTTTATCTTTTATGGAAATATAAAAAAGAGTGGAGTTGTATTCCAAAACAATGATAACTTCCTAATATCTTTCTTCTATTTATATGAGTGTGTGTATATATATACATATATGTGTGTGTGTGTGTATATACACATACATATAGTGCGTGTGTGTGTACATACGTGTACTAAACACATTTGAGGGAATTCATCTGATATAAAGTTAAAAAGTAAACTTTTCAGGGACTGGCCCAGTGGCTCAAGCGGTTAAGTGCCTGCGCTCTGTTGTGGTGGCCCGGGGTTTGCAGGTTCGGATCCTGGGCACACACCGACACACCACTTGTCATGCCATGCTGTGGCGGCGTCCCGTATAAAGTAGAGGAAGATGGGCACAGATGTTAGCTCAGGGCCAATCTTCCTTGGCAAAAAAAGAGGAGGATCGGCATTGGATGTTAGTTCAGGGCTGATCTTACACACACACACACACACACACACAAAGTAAACTTTTCATAGAATGTCTTGGGAGAAGCTGGAAAGCTCTTTATCTTCTCTCTCAGGACAATGTAGACACCACCATAGCTTAGCTTTTATTTTCCGGTGAACAATAAATTTGAGAAAGAACTTTTAACATAAAAGAAAATTTCTAGATGCTTATCTGGAAGATGTTGGTCATCAAATATGCCTCCTCCTAGCTACTGCAGGAGTGCTCCCTATAAAGATTTCAAAAGAGGACATTACATTTAAATTAAAAAATTGTGGTACTCAGAAAGTCACTTCCAGAATGGCCATCTAAGGATCTATAAATCCTCTCCCACGTGAAACAACCATAACTGGTGAAAATTACTATTAAAAACAAACCATTCACAGTCTCTAGAAAATGTCCTAAGAGAATATAGCAAATGAAGAAACATGTATTCAAGAAAATCTATGAAACCTTGGTAAGAGCAGCAAGAGTTTGAGGCATTTGAGCCAAGACTCACTCCCTGCCCTCCTCTCTCCCCCTCCCATCACCCCCAGCTCAGAATGATGGAAGCTCTACTCCATGTGGGTAAAGCCAAGAGGACAGAATTTCCTCTTTCCTCAGTTCTAACTCCATCAATGCAATTTTACCTCAAGAAGGGCAGGATGCCAGCATTTCTCATCACTCCCAGCTTTGTGTGAGAGGCAGAAGCAGCTGAGATACTGGGGCTCCTTTTGTACACCAAGTCCCCACCTCCAGGGAAGAAGCTCTTCAGGTATGACTCTTCCTGGAGTCAGAATAAGCCTCAAAGACTGAAATCAAGACTACTCCTGCAGAGAGACCTGAGTTTAATTGGATCAGACTGTGGAATAATCTATGCCTTGGATTATTATCAAAAACAATAAAGCAAACAGTTGGGAATTAGTGGAGGCTAACAACTGGGTGGGATACCAACAGAGGCAGACAGGTTAACATGGAGAAAAGGGAAAGAGACAGTCAAAGAGAGCCTTGCCAAAACCACTGTCATCCCAGGTGACTGTGAACAGGCTCAAAGCCATGCTCCATAAGGAGTGACATCAGAGGCTGCACACTTCAGGGGAAATGGACTTCACTGAAATAGTCCAGCCAAATCATTAGACAAACAAAAAATAAAACAATAATATCAGCAAGCCCTGGGGAGGGGGCAGGATTAATATCCTGAGTTGTTACCATATATTATTTAAAATGTCAAATTTTCACCCCCCCAACCAAATTGTGCAACATGCAAAGAAATAGGAAAGTGTGACCCATACACAGGGGGAAAGTAGGCAATAGAAATTGTCTTTGAGAGGGCCCAGATGTCAGACTTAGCAGGCAAAGATTTCAAAGCAATTATTATAAATATGTTCAAATTACTAAAGATAACCTTGCTCAGAGAAGTGAAGGAAAGTGTGATGACAACAGCTCATCAAATATAGAATTATAATAGAGGTAAAATTTATTTTTAAAAGAGAAACAAACAGAAATTCTAACATCAAATGTACAAAAATTGCAATGAAAAATTCACTAGAGAGATCTCAACAATAGATTTGTGCTTGAAGAAGAATTAGCAAACTTGAAGATGGATCAATAGAGATTATGCAATCTGAAGAACAGAGAGAGAAATAAGTATGAAGAAAAACGAACAGAGCATCAGAGAAATGTCAGACATCATTAAGCACACCTACATATATATATATATAATGAGAGTACTAGAAGAGGCAAGAGAGAATAGAGCAGAAAAAAATTTTTTTAAATAATAGTTGAAAACTTCCCCAAATTAATGAAAATCATTAATCTACACATCCAAGAAGCTCAATGAAATCCAAGTATATAAATACAAATAAATCCACACCCAGACATATCATGGTAAAAATGTTGAAAGCCGAAGACAAAAAGAAAATCTTAAAAGTAGTAAGAGAAAAATGATTCATGTACAAGGGACACCAAGATTAACAGCTGACTTCTTAGAAATGTAATGTGTTTACAAAAGAGAGAAGAAAGGAGACAGGTGGGAGAAAGCTGGAATAAGAACATGACATCAGATGGTGACCTGAATCCCAGGAACAAATGAAGAGAACCAGAAATGATAACTAAGAAGATTAATGTCACAGAGTCTATAAATATTTACTAACCTTTTTTTCTTTTCTCAGCTTCCTTAAAAGACGTCAAATTATATAAAATAATTATAACAATGTATTGTCAAAAACAGAGACCCTTAATGTAAGAGCTACATCTATAAAACTCTTAAAAGAAAACATGGGAGAAAGAAAGAATAAATTGGGCTTCATCAAAATTAAATATTTTGATATTCAAAGAGCTCCATCAAGAAAGTGAAAAGACAATCCAAAAAATGGGAGGAAATGTTTGCAAATCATGTATTTAATAAGGGTTCATATCCAAATTATATAAGGAACACTTACAACTGAATAATAAAAAGACAACCCATTTAAACAATGGGCAAAGCTTATGAATAGACATTTCTTCAACAAATATATATCAAAATGGTCAGTGAGCACATGAAAAGATGCTTGGCTACACTGGTCAGTAGAGAAATGCAAGTCAAAGCCACAATGAGGGCACCACTTCACATCCACTAAGATAGCTATAATTAAAGACAATAGGAAATGTTGGTGAGGATGTGGAGATATTGAAACCTTCATAAATTGCTTTTGCAATTTATGGTGCAGCTATATTGGAAAAAAAATTGGCAGTTCCTTAAAATGATAAAGATGGAACTTTCATAAGACTGAGAAATTATACTCCTACGTATATAGACCTAATAAAAATGAAAATTTACACATGACTGTTCCATAACAGCATTATTCATAATAGCCAAAAAGTAGAAACAACCCAGATCTGCATCAATTAATGGCTCAGCAAAATACAATGGAATATTATTCATCAGTATAAATAAATGCAGTACTGATATATGCTACAACATTGATGAACCTTCAAAATATCATGCTAAGTGTAAGAACCAGTCACAAAAGACCACAAACTACATGATTCCATTGATGTGGAATGTCCAGAATAGGAACATCAGTAGAAACAGAGTAGATTAGTGGTCGCCTAGACTGGGCTATGAGGAGAAAGAGAGAGTGACTGCTAACGGTATGGAGTATTTTTCAGGGTAGGGGTGATCAAAATGTTCTACAGTTGACTGTAGTGACAGCTGCACACGTCTATGAATATACTAAAAGTCACTGAATTTTACACTTTAATTGGGTTACTTGTATGGCATGTGAATATTTCAATAAAGGTGTTTAAAAAAACTAACCATTTAGAAAAAATTGGAACCCAAAGTGGAGAGCATTACTTTTAAATTATACATTTATACTGGAGAATTAGGCACGTAAATCTAAGATGAAGATAATTTGGAGAATTAAATGAAATCTTGTTATTCCATTCTGAGTTATGAGTATGTCAGGGTACTGTACTTTTTTCTTCATACTTTCTTTTTTAAAAAACTTAAAAAAGTGAAAATAAATCAAAACAAAACAAGAAAGCATTCTATTATGATTTTATCTCCCAGAATATTTAAGGATTGGATTCATTCTTTAAATATACTTAAAACAAGACCCTTGTGCTTACATTTTGTTTACGTAACAAAAATTTATCATTACAGAGATTTCTGCGTATTTTGAAACTGGCTCCTCAGTGATCTGATTGTCAAGAACATTACACCTTAAGTGAAAACTCCAGCTCTCGCTCTTCTTCATTACATGAGAATGTAACACCGACCAGAGAAATGATCACACTGAGCTTCCAAACTAGACGAACTCCAAGCTTATTGCTTTATGTGAGCTCTTTCTGTGAGGACTTTCTGTGAGGATAACTTTCAGTTATCCTCGCCAAAAATGGTGAATATCTTTTGTGTGAGAAAAGAAAACAAATCTGAATTAGAAAAACAGGACTGTAATGACATGGATTTTTTCAGAGTTCCAGCTACAAACAAGGAAAGAAAATTACATGCCTTCCAACTGTCATGTTTATTTCTTTGATTTTTCAGTACCATCCATAATGGTTATCATAAAGGCTAGCATTTCAAGATTAAATTAAGGTGATTTTCTCCCATTACAAGTATGATAATTTTACAGATTAGATATGAACTTGTACTTCTCATTATTGATAGGATGTCTTTAACAGTACATGATAATCTAAGTTGGTTTTGCAATTCGTTTTGAAATAAGCTATCTAGTTTACATATGAAGTATACTCCCTGCTCATTCTAAGCCAAGTAGAGGGGCATTAATATGGATATTATAGTAAAACCATATAAAAGCCAGTTTCCACAAGCAACAAACAGATACAATTGTTCTTTATCTCATCAGTGGATGAGAAGTCAGTCGTATCACAACTACATAAGAACAAAAGTGAAGTGACAGACTCTCAACCAGTGACAACCAGGGCATTCCAGGTTCTCACAGCTGGACCACAAGCCCAGCTTTTACTTTGTTTGTAGTGAGTTAGGACAGAAATTTAATTATAGAAAAACTTACAAAGCCTCTGACTACAGGACGTTAGTTAGCATCAGCTGTAGGAGTTGCGGGTAAGGAAGACGCGTCTGTGTAGGAGAGCAGTGTGTGCGCCAGGAGCTGCCAATGCTATACAGAACTGTCTCCTGACAAAACCCTCCCTTCCCATTTCTTGGTTATGGCAGCTTTAGAAAAAATTTCTGGTTATTGAAAAGAATCTTTAATTGTGCACATGTCAGTAATACATTAAAATAAGTCATATTAAAAGAAGTTATAAGTATAGAAACAATGTTATTATAGTATTACATGGAATTTCATCATTTCATAAAATAAATATCACAGTCATAATTAATTTAGAGCTGAGTTCAGAGTTTTCATATGTGTAATTTAAGCCTTTTCATTTAAGGAAGTGTTTATAGTCAATAAATTTGATCTTAACTTTTAAAATAGTATAATTGGCCTCAGAGTTTGGCATTTAAATAATCACTCTTCCAAGAAAGACACCTATTGAGAGCATCCAAATCTAAGCTGAATAGGTTCAAAAGTGCATGAAGTAAATAATAATAAAAATGCTCTAGAATCTGCATTAAGAGTTTTTGTAAATATTGTTTTAATTTAAAATGTCATTTATTTTCTTCTTTAGGAAGTTTGCAGATCAGGTAGAAGCTAGACAGACATCACGATCCTGATGCTTTTAACTTTGATTTTAAAAACATAGCTGATGGGCACCTTCACCAGGCGAAGAATAGTAGAGAAGCAGCAGTGGTCTTTCTAGAGGTAATGCAGCAAGCCCCAAAGCCAGAATAACTAATATTATGATTCCGAGAATGAACAACCTAATACTAAAATCTGATAATAAATATTAATAAAAGAACAACCCATTCAGTGCTGTTCTTCCATAAGTCAAGGATAGGAAGTCATATATAGCCAGGGTTTGGGGGAGGGGGAGCTGGTTGTTTATTTTGTTTTGTTTGGCTTTAGCAATGTGATTCTGTCAAAGTTATTATTAATATCTGACCATTTAAAACGTCAAGATGTCCTTATTTGTTTTACTTTACTCGGTAAGGAAATGTTGTCTAGTTTATCGTGGTGACTATTGATGGAATCCATTAATTGATATTTCAGTGGGGACCTGTCTCCATCTGATTATAAAAGAACATATACTATGGCAATTTAAACACAAGATTAACAACACACATGATTTTCACTAACATGGAAACAAATAAGAAAACGGACCTGAGTCAGAACAGAGTAAGTAATTATACATTGTCACTGGCGTTAGAAGGAAAACAGACTTTAAATCCACATAGAATAACATTTCTTGGCTTCCTGTTTCAAGTTTTCTCCAGAGAATGAGTAAAATTTAAGTTTCAAACGGCTGCTGTCCTCTTTTTGTGGATTCTGCCAATTATAGACACTTAACGTGTGAAGAGTAAAGCAGGGAGAGGGGTAGACAGTGGGATGGAGTGGCAGCTGCTGGCATTCTGGAATTGTTCACAAACAGCTTTCCCTCTAAATGATTGCTTGTTTGAAGGGAGTGTCTTTAACCTTTGAGGGAGCACTTACAAGTGATTTATTTTTATCATTTTTTCCTATTCTCTGTTTCCTTATCATTAACCCTGCACTTCCTTTTAATATTTGTTTCTCATGGGACACTTAATAGGTTAACCGGAGACCAAAGAGACAAGTTATCTTGTCATCAGGGACAGAATTCAATGCTGTCAAATCCCTCGTACTGGAAACGTTTTTAGGTAAAGGGAAGAAAAAGCCTTTTCTCCAAACACTTCAGATCATAGGTGTTATGTCACAAACTGGAAGCATTCATCATGCTGAAAGCAGCTCCTTGTCTTGTTTGAATAATAATTTCCCAGTGAGTGACAATCAAGGCAGAAATAGCACTCCTGTCTGAGTGTACGTGGAATCATGAGTACGTGCTGCCTGGTAGAGAGGCGAGGGCTCCCACACCTACCCTCTCACTTGGCAACCATGCAGAATGAATATGGCATTTTTCTAACACTTTTTGAAAAATGAAATGTTATCAAAGCAGATGCAGAATTCATAGATTACGTGTTAATTTGCATCAAATCCAGGGACCTTCATCCAATGATAAAACTAGGTTTAAATTGAAGACAAAAGAAATGTTTATTTTTCTTTCCACAGATGAAACAGTGTGAGCTCCCAAGTCCTGCTTTGCGAGGTTGTTTCTGTCCTCGGTGACTGCAGCATCTAACAGGAGAGATGAGGCATGTCATAAATATCTATTATGCAAGGTAGAAAGTTGCAATAATTGTACATGATATTAACAGGGGAACATTTTTGAAAGCAGCTTAGCTTTAAACTTACTGATCACATATAACTGAGGAAACTAATCTTTCTGTGAAGAAACATATCTGCCATATAAGTCAATTAAGAAAATTAGCTATATTATAAATAATAGGACGAGGATGAAAAAGTAGAATAATAATGTTTATTATATAACTTTTTCTTTCCTTACAATTAAATAAGTACATGGAGTTGAAGATGTTAATGTTTTTATTCAAGGATGGATATTCAAAGGCATGTAACTTAGGGTATAAAAATTAAAGTTCAAATTCATCAGTGAAGTATGTAGTCTGAAGGAACTGATCTCAGAAAATTGTAAATATTCATTTTGCCTGTGCCTGGAAGTGGAGATCATAATCAAAGGTTAATAAAAACTTCATATTTTGGACAACTTCATTTTAGGATTGGTTCTGCTCTAAGTCTTTTACTACTTTCAGATCATTTAATAATTACACCAAGATGATAATTTTATATGCAAATTTGTAGTGGTACAGGAAGTGCTTTATTTCTTTAACTTACAGTAAAATAAACCAACAAACTGGCTAACAGAGAAGCTCTAATTTCCCAAAGAGAGTTACCCAAAACAATCTGTGATAAGTTATCAGTATTTATTTCTCATGAGTCCCTGTGAATCATTAGTTCATCCATTTATTTCATGAGCATCTACTCTGTGCACTTCATGAGGCACTGAGAAGCCTATGAACGAGTGACACTGCACCCACCCCACCAAACTCACCTCAGCAGGGAACACAGGCAAGTATGGGAGCAATTATGATAAATTAACGCTCACATCCAATCTAATGTATTATCATGTACCCTAACGTGCTTTAGGACAAAATCATCCAGAGTCCATCATAATTAACATGCTGTTATCTTGCAATTTCTGAATTTTACTTAATGAAGATGATCCAGGTTAAGTTTTCCCAAGATTAACACAAGATCAATTCAGAGTATACCTAATTAAATGTAAACTCTTCAGATTTTGAATTCTCTACATAGCTTTGAATTTTATCAGAGATACAGTCTTGAAAAATGTGAACACTTAAAATACTATAATCCAGTAAAGGTGACCTATCATTTTTGTTAAGTTTTGTTTTTCCAACTACTTTGGTGTTATTGGTATTCTCTTGATTTTGCTTTTAGTGTTTAAAAATTAAAAAAACCACTAACTTAAAAAATATATATATATGTAAAAACAAAACAGGAAGAGCAGAAGCTTAAGATATGTCTTTTTGTCTTCCCCAGAAAATACAATAGCCTGTAAATAGTCACATACTAATACAGTTATGCTTAGAACCCTTAGGAGGTATCCATTCTGGGTAGAAGAAAAGAAAATCCACTGAAGGACTGTATTTCACATAAAGCTCTAGATATATGAGAATGCCAAATAATTTTCGTAACTAAATAGCTCTAAGAAATTCCCTTTGAGTTCTGTAAAGAGATGTTACAGAAGACATATAGCTTTAACATTTAAAACTCTGTTGACCTATGCATTTTTCATTATTTTTATGCTATGGTATTTATCTTATTTAGAAAGGATGTTATGTGTTGGGTCTAGGATTTAATTTTACTTGACTTACAACCTAATAAGTTAGCCTATTCCTGTTTTATGGATGCTGGCAGAAGACATAAGACTCCTGGGTCTATAGCTCATGGCAGAGCAAGCCCCATGAGCATCAGCATGTTTGTGTCATTTCCCGTTGGTCCTCAAATCTCATGGGGACAATGCTAGGGGTCCAGCATAATGCTGCACCTGCAGGAGGTTTGCACTGCAGCTGAGGTACACTGAGCTTGTGGAATCCACAGATTTTGTAGCAAGCAGTGAGCAAGCCTATTCTTTGTTCTAGAGGGAGACATGACCTCATCCTTCAAGGTGGCTTGCTCCATATACAACCCTGAGAAATGGCCTGGGTAAAGCACGGTCAGGGTCTTGCATTTCTTCGCATACCTAGCAAAAACATGCAGAGACACTCAGAGCCCGATGGAGACTGCCTCTCCCAACATTATAGAGTAAAAACAAACAAAAGTCTAAAATATATCAAGAAGACAGGAAATTTTATATTATTTTCAAGAAAAATCAAAGATTAATTATATCACTTAACCCCTCCTTATCTGTAAAATAAGGAGGCTGGACTAAATTATTTTCTAAGGTTCCCTTCAATAGAAAATTCTAAGATTTTCTAATTTAACCCATTAACTAGGAGTCACAGATGTTTTGGTCTTTGAAATCGTAAGTAATCAAGACCAGCGCTGTCCAGAAGAACTTTCTGTAACAATATAAATGTACTATATATCTTCTGTCCTCTATGGTAGTCTCTAGACACGTCTAAGCACTAGAAATGTGGCAGGTGCAACTGAGGAACTGAATTTTTAATTTTATTTAATTTTAATTGATTTGAATTTCAGTGGTCACATGTGAGTAGTATCTACCATATTGCCCCATGTATAGTCTATTTACTTATCTAGTCATTTTTTTCTTGAGTTCAACCAAGTGGCACACTTAGTGAAGACAGATATCTGTCTATTTGGCATGATTTCAGTGGGCTGGAAAGGCAGCTCTACCTCAGATGCTTTTGTCCACAACCTCAAGTGCTACTGTTTCAAATTTCATAGTTAGAGATTCATTCTTTTGCCTCAAAGTCTTTCCTCCTGTTAAAATACACATAGCCTTAAGAGTGTTATCACAAACCATAATCAGGTATTTATGCAAAAGTGCATTTATTCAAGAACAGGCTTTGATGGAAGAGAAGAGAGAATTGGAAGGGCCTGGGTGCTGGACCACTGGGTGAAGAAAGAGCACAGAAAGAGGAGGCCACACAGGCCAATTACACTTTTGAATAGAGCTAATCAGCTAAGAGAAGCAAGTGTTTTAACAGTGTTGCCTTGTCAAAGTAATAGGGAAGTAGAATTATATGCACATCACCACGGTGAGAGATGAGTTTTATTTGTTCTATTGATAAACAACTGCTAGCAGTGCTGGTCAAATGCCAGGAGTACACATTTGTCCTTGGGTTTCTTCCTGGTTGTGGCGTGGTTGCAGGTATACTTCAGAGAGGGCAAAGAAATTCCTTTCTTTAGGATTTTCCCTCTTCAAAAAGTATGTCTGCTGATCATCTTCTAAGTAAGTCATTTATTGAGAATGTAGGAAAGTTCTACTCAGTTTCATATCTCCCCTAAAGTTGTATGAATCTTCTCTAAAATGCAATTATTTAATGCAAGATCATATTGTATTTTATTGTATCAAACAAAAAATTATTCTGGGGGGCGGCCCCGTGGCGCAGCGGTTAAGTGCGCACGCTCCGCTGCTGGTGGCCTAGGTTTGGATCCCAGGCACAGACCGATGCACCGCTTGTCAAGCCACGTTGTGGCGGCATCCCATATAAAGTGGAGGAAGATGGGCATGGATGTTAGCCCAGGGCCAGTCTTCCTCAGCAAAAAGAAGAGGATTGGCAGATGTTAGCTCAGGGCTGATCTTCCTCACACCCACACAAAATATATATATATATATAATTAAAAAAAAAAAACCCAAAAATTATTCTGACACGTTAAAATGCTAAGGTAGACTTTATTCAGAACTGTTGCAACAGGTGTAGGGACCACTGCATTGGGGTCTTGCAGTGGGGGAGAGAGACTTGGCTCAATTCTGAATACAACAAGGAAAAGTGGGGATTTATAGCCAAAGAGCATAGTAGGGGGGGTCAGTGGATGGAAAAGTACTGTGAGGGTAGGATAATTCTTCCTAAACGGATCTAACTGGGTTCTTGCTGACAAGCCAGGATGATCAGATAGTATCTGATGGATGGTAGGAAACGAGGATGCTGATTAGATATCAAGGATGGGGGATTCTGGCTAAAACTAGGCAATGCAAAAATGATCATGGAAGCCCAAAAGTTGGGCCTAGTTGAGCAAGAGGCTCTGAGGACCCTGACTGAAGTTTGGTCAAGGAGAGAATCTTTGTCAATCGTGTCAAAGTTCTTTTTCAGAAGAAAAAAAAATCTAATTATATTAAGATTCTTACAATGGAAGAAACATAACAGAAAAAAAACATAAATGTAAAGGAAATTGTAATTCTGGTCAGGGAGTAAATGTATCAGAGTAAAACCAAAGAAAGGAGTGTAAGGAGGGAAAATTGAGAGATGAAAAAAGTAAAAACTTTCCAAGCATCATGTGTGGGGAAAGACGTGGGGACAAGACTGGGAGAAGGAGGGGAGAAAGAACACGTCAAATGGTTCATCCTACCGACGCGAGTGGAGGAAAGTGAGGGGTAGACTGTCTTGTTGAGAAAAGAATATCTTGTTTTCATATAATGGTGTAAAAAATACCTTGATTGTGAGCACTGGGAAAGTTGAAAAGAGCTCTCAAACTCCCAACAGGGAAAAAGGGAAATAAGAAAGAAACTGAGTAAACCAGCAAAATTTTAAAAAGGAAAAAGATGAAACAACCATGTGTTAAAAACAAGACAATAGGCCCAAAATGGAAGTTGTTTATACTAAGCCCCACTCACCAAACCCAGACTTAATTACAGTTTCAGCTCTTCCAGAAATGGAATCTTAAACCAGTCAATCAGGAATCCCCTGATCAGCACCCACTGAGTAGTCTGCCTAGTAGACCCCTGGCATCCCCTAAAGGAAAGTAACCTTACATAACCAACTCACTTTTTTTTTGCCCGTATAACTTCCTTGTTCCTGATCCCTTCTGCCTATAAAAGCCTTTCATTTTGTACAGCTCCTCAGACCTTTCTATCTGCTAGATCGGATGCTGCAAGATTTGAATCCATTTTTGCTCAAATAAACTCTTAAAATTTTTAATGCGCCTCGGTTTATCTTTTAACACGTAAAATAAAAAAGATAAAAATAATAAAATGAGATATAGTGGTTGTTACTCTAAGTGTCAGTGGACTAAATTCTGTGACTAGGTTAAAAAAAAAGTTAAATGCACTTAGAATATTGAAAAAAAAAGGGTGTGCACCAAGAGCTAGCAGGCAACAGCTAATAAAGTTAAGAAATGGCAATACTGCCATCAGACAAAACACAATTAAAGATTAGAAGAACTGAACAAGATAAAATGGGACACTATCTGCTAAGTACAATTTGTTAAGACAATATAAAAGTCAGAAATCTATATGCATCATACAATATAGCAGTTAATATAATAAGCAAAAACAATTAGGATTTCCAGATCTCTGTCCTCATCTCCAGGAGTCATTTTAATGTAATCCCCTGGATTATTGGCTGTGAGTCCTGTGAAAATTAATAAAAGAAACCTCAACAAAGTTGTAGTCAGAAGGCCTGAGAGGGAGCTCTTGGGCTCTAGCGCTCCTTGTCCATTACTGCACACAGGAAGAGAGGGCACTTGCATTTCCAGCAGGAAGCGGGCTACTACCTGACCATCCCAGCAGGAGGAAGACACATTCTCTTTCTGCCGGGCAACAAGCCGAACCAATGGAAAACTGCAGCTCGGCCAACGAGGAGCTGTTGCTATCCTGAATTCTCCAAGGAACTTTCATTTAGAACAGCCTCTCCCCACTCCCCCTTCTTCTCTGTAAAAGCAGCCCCCCTCCTGTGTTTTCTGGATTTGCCTACGGTTTGCCACAGCATGCACATCCCGGTTAACGATTCCTCTGGCTATTCCCGAATAAACTCATTTCGCAGGTAAATAACTGGCTATTTTATTTTAAAGTTGACAGTCCCATTAAAACTGTGTTTTAATTATCTATTTTAGAAAACTAAATGGCAGAGCCTTTCTTCCATTCATCCCACATACTTGCTTTCCCGTGAAGCTCTGTTATTTGCAGAAAGCCAGCTATTTGTATTTAAACCAACCATAGTTAAAAACCTGCCGCTCAAAACCCTGGCAACGGAGGTAGTGGCCCACAGGTACCTGCTCTGCCTGTCTTTTCCTAAGGAGAAAGGACAAAGGATGGGAAGGAGGTTTCGTTCGTCGCTGCCGTGCAGATGCGGGCTCTGCCTGCGTCCCCGTGTCCTAACCATGTGTTCCGCGTCTTCGGCCCGCGGAGAACTCCGGCGCGGACCCGGACACGCTGCGGGCCGGCGCGCGCGGCTTCCCTGGCTGCCCCTCGGCCGTGCGCCGCGCCCCGCCCCCCCGGCGGGCCCGCCCACGTCAACGTCCGCGGACACGCGGCCGCCGCGTCCCGCTGCGCGGAGGGGGTGGGGCCCGGAGCCCGGGCATCCGAGGCCACCCGCCGGCTGCCAGATGTTCAAAGCAATGGAAACCTGACTTAAGATCATCAGAGCACATACTTTGTGGCACTTTCTTTTAAAATGGCAATTTGCATAGTATAGATCCTTCCCTTTGACAAGATTTCACGTTTTATATTACTTGAAGTGTATTATTTTGAAATGTACAATTCAGTGGCATTAAGTACATTCACAATGTTGTGCAACCATGGCCACTATATATTTCACTTTTTTTAAATTGAGATAACATTAATTTATAACATTGTATAAATTTCAGGTGTATATCATTTTATTTTGCCTTCTGTATAGACTACACCATGTTCCCCACCAAAAGTCTAGTTTCCATCTAGTTTCACCATACACCTGTGTCTCTGTACACCTTACACCCCCACCCATCCCCCTTTCCCCTCTGGTAACCATCAGTCTGTTCTCTGTGTCTATGTGTTTGTTTATCTTCCACATGGAGTGAAATCATACAGTATTTGCGTTTCTTCATCTGACTTAATTTGCTTAGTATAATACCCTCAAGGTCAATCCATGTTGTGGCAAATGGCAAGATTTCAATTATTTATGACTGAAAAGTATTCTATCATATATATACACCACATGGTCTTTATCCATTCATCCCTCAGTGGGCACTTAGGTTGCATCCAAGTCTTGGCTATTGTGAATAATGCTGCAGCGAACATACGGGTGCATGTATCTTTTCAAATTAGTATATTTGGATAAATACTCAGAAGTGAAATAGCTGGATCATATGGTAGTTCTATTTTTAATTTTTTGAGGAGTCGTAATACTGTTTTCCATAGTGGCTGTAACAATTTACATTCTCACTAGTAGTGTAAGAGGGTTCCCTTTTCTTCACATCCTTTCCAACACTTGTTATTTCTTGTCATTTTAATAATAGCCATTCTGACAGGCATGAGGTGATATCTCATTGGGTTTTGATTTGAATTTCCCTAATAATTACTGATGTTGAACATCTTTTCATGTGCATGTTGGCCATCTGTATATCTTCTTTGGAAAAATGTCTGTTCAGATCCTCTGCCTATTTTTTAATTAGGTTGTTTGTTATTTTTCTGTTGAGTTGTATGAGTTCTTTATGTATTTTGGATATAAACTCCTTATTGGAGAAATGATTTGCAAATATCTTCTCCCAATTGGATGAAGAAAAATATACCATACTAACATTAATCAAACGAAAGCAGGAGTAGCTATATTAATTTCATACAGAGCAGAATGTAGAATGAGTCAAGTTATCACGATATTACTTAATAATATGGGATCAACACTTCAAGAAGATGCAACAATTCTTAATGTGTTTGTGCCTAACAAAAATGTCAAAATATGTGAGGCAGAAACTGATAGGACTGCAGGGAGAAGTAGATAAATCCACTATTACAGCTGGATACTTGAACACCCATCTATGAGAAATGAACAGTTTCAGCAGGCAGAAAATCAATAAGGATGTAGTTTAACTGCACAGCATCATCAATAAATTGGATATAATTGACATCTATAGACTACTTCATTCAACAACAGAAGATTACACATTCTACTGAAGCTCACCTGGAACACTCACCAAGCTAGACCATTAAAAAACACTTTAACAAATGTAAAAAATGTAAATCCTACAAATTATGCTCTCAGATCAAAATGAAATTAAACTAGCAACCAACAACAAAAAGACAGCTGGAAAACCACAAAATACACGGAGATTAAACATTGTACTTCTAAATAACACATTGGTCAAAGAAGTATCAATAGAAATTTTAAAATATTTGAACCGAATGAAAATGAAAACACAACTTATGAAAACTTGTAGGATGCAGTGAAAGCAGTGCTTAGACAAAAATTTGTAGCATCAAATGCATATATTAGAAAACAAGAAAAATCCCAAATCAATAATATAAGCTTCCATTTTAGGAAACTAGAAAAAGAGGGAAATTTAAACTCAAAGTAAACAGAGAAAAGATAATAAAAACTAGTTCAGAAATCAATAAAATTGAAAACAGGAAATCAATAGAGAAAATAAACAAAACCAAAAGCTCTGTAACTCTCCATAAAGGAATATACTTTATTTGGAACATAGTATGGGGAAGTTCAAGACTAAAGGTACTGTCAAAAACAATGGGTATCTTGGTGGTGAACAGTGAAGAGGAGGCTGGTAGCATGATAGCAACAAATAAAATGATAGACCAGCTAGGTATTTTACAGAGATAATCTGAAAGAGACAGCTAAGAAGAACCCTTCTAGTGTCAGACAAGACTCTGCAAAGGAGTCTGACTTACATCGTATTAGATTGTGCAGCAATTTATGGCCTAGGAAACTGTTGAAAATAACAGAAACCAGCTAGTAACTAGTGGAGACTAACAGCTGGGTGTGATACCAATAGAAGCATGCCAACTAGAAACTTCACAGGGAGATTAGGGAAACAGACAGTCAAGAAAGCCTGGCTAAAAACCACAGACATCCATCCTGGCAGGTGGAGAATCAGGGCAACTGAGTGCACACCCCAGGGTGCAAACTATGTGAGGCACATCAGAGACTGCTCACTACAGGGGAAATGCACTGCACTGTCTACTACATCACTAAATAAGTGACTAAAGAAATATGCAATCAAACAAGCAAAAAACAACAAATTTGGGGGAAGGGAGATCAGCATCCAGAGTTGCTGTAACGTATTAAATAAAATAGACAGTTTCCAATTTAAAAAATAATTGAGACATGCAGAGAAACAGGTGATTCATACATGGGGATACAATCAGGCAACAGAAACAGAGGGCCCAGGTGTCAGATTTAACAGACTTCAAAGCAGTCATTATAAATACGTTCAAAGAATAGAAGTAAACCACGTTTTAAGAAATAAAGGAAGGTAGGATGACAACGTCTCATCAAACAAAGAATATTAACAAAAAGATAGAAATTATATAAAAAAGAACCAAATGACATTCTGGCATCAAAATGTACAACAACCAAAATGAAAAATCCACTAGAGGGGCTCAACAGTAGATTTGAACTGGCACTAGAAAGAGTCAGAAAACTTGAAGAGCGATTGATAGAGATTTTCAATGCAAAGAACACAGAGAGAAAAAGAATGAAGAAAAATCAACAGAGCCTTAGAGTAATGTGGAACACCATTAAGCACATCAACAAATGCACAATGGGATTACCAGGAGAGGGGAGAGAGAAAGAAGCTGAAGAAAATATTCTCAAATATAATGGTTGAAAATGTTCCAAATTTGATGAATAATGTTAAATAATAATAACATTAATATTGATTTACACAACCAAGAAGCTCAGCAAAATTCAAATGGGATAAATACAAATGCAAAGATATCCACATCCAGATGCATTATAGTTAAAATGTTGAAATGCAAACACAAGGAGAAAATATTTAAAGCAGCAGCGTAAAAATGATTCATCATCTAGTCATCACAGAAGAGGAACCCCAATAAGATTAACAACTGAGTTCTCATCAAAAACAATGGAAGCCAGACGACAGTGGAAGGGCAAATTCAAAGTGCTGAAAGAAAACAAGAAGCCAAGAATCTTATACATAGCAAAACTATCTTTCAAAAATGAAAGTGAAATAAAGACATTTCTAGACAAACAAAAATTGAGAAATGTGTTGCTAGAAGATCCACTGTCTTCTAGAGCCACCTTATAATAAATACTGAAAAAAGATCTTCAGGATAACCCCTGACAGTAATTCAAATCCACATGGTAATCCATTAATCATAATTATGTAGATAATTGTTAAGGAGAGTATAATTGAGTATTTTGTCTTCCTTCCTCTCATAACTGATTTAAAATGCAATTGCATAAAACAACATGTGTATGCATATATTGTTGGGCCTGTAACAGAAAGGTGATATATTTGACAATAACAGCACAAAGGAGGTGGGTGGAAGCAAAGCTGTAGTGGGGTGAGAATGATAGTGGATAATAATTTGAACCTACAGAAACAGATGAGGAGAACCTGAAATGATAAATAAGGAAGTTAATATCATAAACTATAAATATATACTAGTTTTCCTTTCTTCTCTCAGCTTCTTTGAAATATATAAAATTATATAAAGTAATAATTACAACAAATATTGTTGGGTTTGTAACATATACAGATGTATTATCTATAAAAATAATAACACAAAAAAGAGGAAGGAGGAATGATGTATATAGGAGTAACATTTTTATGTATCTTGCTGAAATTAAGTTGATATATTGTGAAGTAGATTCTGACAACTTAAGATATATACTGGAAAACCTAGATCAACCACTAAGAAAAAAACTTCAAAGAATTAATGAAAAAAACCATGAAATGAATTAATGAAAGGAAAAAAACCATGAAAGTTACACTGGAAAAGATTCATGTAAGGAAAAAGAAATCAAAAGAGAAACTGAGGTGAAAATATGAGAAATATAGAAAAAGAAAAGTAAAATGGCAGAGTCAATCCAACCACATCAATAATAACGTTAAATGTGATTGGATTAAATAATCCAATCAGAAAGCAGAGATTATCTGACTGGATTAAAAAAACAAAACAAAATAAAAACAGGATCCAACTATGTGCTGTCTACAGAAGAGACACTTCAACTTCAAAGACACTAATAAATTGAAAATAAAATGATAGAAGATATACCATGAAAACAACAACCATAAGAATGCTGGAGTGGCTATACTAATATCAGACAAAATAGACTTTAAAACAAAACAAATGTTACTAGAGATAAAGAAGGGCATGCTATAATGCTAAAGGATTCAATACATCAAGAAAGGTATAAAAATTATAGGCATATACGCACTGAACAATAGATCCTTAAAATTCATGAAGCAAACCCAGGCAGAATTGAAGGTAAAATTCAACAATAATAGATGGAGATGGTAATAGTTGTAGATATCTATAATATATATACTATAGATATATAATATAGGATAGGATAACTAGACAGAGGATCAACAAAGATATAGCGGACGTGAACAACAGTATAAACTAATTATACCTAACAGACATCTATAGCACACTCTACCCCAAGACAGCAGAATGCTTATTCTTTTCAAGTGCACACAGAACATTCCTCAGGATAGACCATACGCTAGGCCATAATACAAGCCTCAAAAAATGTAAAATGGTGGAATCATACAAAGTATGTTCTCCAATCAAAATAGAATTAAATAAGGAATTAAAACAGGAAGAAATTTGGGAAATGCACAAATATATGAATATTAACAACACACTTTTAAATAACAAATGACTAAGAGAAGAAATAACAATGGAAATTAGAATATACTTTAGGATGAGTGAAAATAAAAGCACAACAACATATGAAATGAGCTAAAGTGGTGCTTAGAGGGACATTTATAACTGGAAATACCTACATTAAAAAAATAAAGATCTCAAATTAATATCCTATGCTTCCACCTTAAGAAACTGGAAAAAAGAAGAGAAAATTAAACTTAAAGTAAGCAGAAGGAAGGAAATAATAAACATTACAGTAGAAATTTAAGAAATAGAAAGTGATAGAGAAAAGCAACAAAACCAAGAGTTGTTTTTTTGAATTGACAAAGCTTTAGGTAGACTAACCAAAAAATAAATAAATAAATAAAAGACTCAACTTACTAAAATTAGAGGAAAGAGAGCATCACTACTAACTTTACAGAAATAAAAAGAATAAGAGATGCTATGGAGAAAAAGTGTGTACCAACAGATTAGATAACCATAACTAAATAGACAAATTCTAGAATAATACCAATTATTTAAAGAATTAATATCAATTCTTCACAAACTCTTCAAAAAATTGAATGTTCATTGTAGCATTATTCAAAATACCCAAAATGTGGAAACAACCCAAATGTCCATTAACTGATGAATGAATAAACAAAATATGGTATATCCATATAATACCATGTTATTGACCAATGAAAGGAATGATCTATTGATACATGCTACAACATGGGTGAATCTTATAAACGTTATACCATGTGAAAGAAGCCAGTCATGAACGAGTACAGTTAGTATTAGTCTATACGAAATGTCCAAAATAGTCAAACCTATAGATACAGAAAGTAGATTAGTGGCTGCCTAACAATGGAGAGTAAATAAGTTAGCTTCTACACCAAAATAAGCTTACTTTTCTGTAGTTTTCAAAAGTTCTAAAAGGATGTCTCATAAAGACAATAAACTGAGGCCTGTTCTTCCATTGCTGTTGATTTGCAATTATCTATAATGGGCATCAGTGAATATACTATCCGTAATGTACTGATTGCTTAATGTGCTTCTGGAGATTCTATCATTCTTTGAAGACTTACATTCGTATCCCCTAATTGTCAAATAAAGCATTGTGCTTGAACACACTAAAGGAATAAGAACTGTCATGAGTTCTCCAGAAAGGAATTAGACTAGAAGTTACCAAAATTGACATGGTAGTACTTTTTAAGATGAGATAAATCCTTTCCAAATAAATAAACTAGTGTAGAATTTACTTTTAAAATTAAAGATTTTCTAAAGAAACATTTTTTTTTTTTTTTTTGTGAGGAGATCAGCCCTGAGCTAACATCTGCCAATCCTCCTCTTTTTTTTTTTGCTGAGGAAGACGGCCCTGGGCTAACATCGGTGCCTATCTTCCTCCACTTTATATGGGACGCCGCCACAGCATGGCTTACCAAGCAGTACTTCGGTGCGCGCCCGGGATCCGAACCAGCGAACCCCGGGCCGCCGCAGCGGAGCGCGCGCACCCAACCGCTTGCGCCACCGGGCCGGCCCCCTAAAGAAACATTTTATAGAGTAGCTTATTAAAACATATAAGCACTTTTTAATATTTGATAGTTGTTTATGAAGCAGATTTAATTTCATTGTAAGACTTCAGGATCTTTAAATTCTAGTCACATCCCCTTCAAATAACTACCATTCAATTAAATAGGAATAATTCGACATGCTTTTTTACTCTAAAGAATTGTTAAGCCACCAGATGGTGACGTGTGTACACTTCTTTGCACATACCCTTGTCCTTGGATTTCAGTCTGCAAGGAATTCTATTTCTAGGTGTCTTTTCTATTGAAAAACAATAGTTTAAATTTACATATTTTCATGACTATCCATGGAAATGCAACCTGATGACTTCTACTCCAGGGAATGTAGACTGAGAGCCCAGCTGCTGTGCTCTGACATTCAAATTTTTCTTCAGTTCAGCTCAATGTGGTGAGGTTACTAAAAGAGGTTACAGACTAATTTTGAGAAACTTTGTATTCCTTTGTCAGCTGACTGTGTCTCAAGGACTTCCTCATGGTTTTGCCAAGCCTTCTGTAGACAGCAGAGCAGTCTGGGACGCTTGCAGTTCCCCTTCTCCCCCTCTCTCCTTCACTTGGGGTCAGACTTGCATTGCAGTATGGCAGTTCTCTCAGCCCTCCTGGCTCCCTCCTTTTTGCCTATCACACAGGGATTTCCCCTAGTGAAATCCTTCCACCTTTAATCCTGTCTTGTTTTAGCGCACCAGGTCCGTTTTTGCCCGCCGCCCAGAAAGCCAATCACTGGGACAACAAGATTGCAGAGAGACAGGGTTTATTAATCACAAGGCGGCCAAGTGTGGAAACAGGAGAATGAATCTCAAATCCGCTTCCCCCAAAATAGGGATTCAGGGGTATTTATGGGAAAGGGGCAAGGTGGTTTGAAATGATTGGAGGTGAGGAGAGATGAGGTAATTGATGATCTGCACAAGGAGTCAGGCTTCATGCCTCTTCGTAGGACACATGTTCACAGAACAGCAGCGTTAGTATGCCGAGGGTGGAGTTCCAACCTCTTGCAGTCAAAAGGTCACTTATTGGATGCTTGTCTGCGTGGGCCCAGTTGATGGGTTGGTGGTCTCAATCTGGCCTGAAGTGGACAAGGGGTTCAGTTCCTGAAAAAAACAGCTCAAACACCCATTACCATGGTGACCCCGGCTCCAGGGAGATGTTACCCATAGGAACCTAGAGGGAGTCAGATAACATATTACCTAAACAGCACAGTTAACAATGGGTAAGTTTATCATGCAGATTTAAGTCCTCACCTGCCGTTCTGATAAGTTTCTAGGTAAGGCCGTCTCCCGGCTTCTTCCTGCTACAGGGAAGAAGATACCTTTACAAATGGAGATTTTCTTCACTAATGTAAATTTATAAAGGGTAACCAGAACTAAGAATGGACTTAGCATGGACCCACCCAGGTACCAGGAGATGTCTATGGTAACGGGGGCAGGCCTCCCATCCCAAACTCCTTTGGTTAGTTAGTGGGGGTGGGGGTCAAAATGTCATTCAGGCAGACACATAGTTTGAGGTGGCAAATTTCAATCCCCCATAGTTACTAGCTGGTTAATCGTCAATGGCTAACTGTTTGCTTGTTTCGTTGGCATCTGCTTCTCTGATGACCCAGACTAACACAAACAATAAAATATATTCTTGCACTTGATTAGAAGATTTTTTTTCAGGAGAATTAATCTATTTACAATAGCATTTTAAATTTATAAAATAATTTCATAATAGTATGTCATTAATTTTTTAAACCTATTTATTTAGAACCACAGCTATCTGTAGCTTGAAGTCATCATTGTTTAGCATGGAATAGCTAGTTTCCTTACATTTTAACTAAGGCATATTTTGGCTATTTGAATTCATCAATACTTTTGCCTCTTGGTCTAGTATCCACCAGTTAGGTTAATGCTACCTGAATTCCCTTCTGAAAAAATATTATTCAAATATGACAATATGGAACAAATTGCTTAGAAAATACTGCTTGAATTTATTGACGTTAACATTTTATTCATTGTTTCTAGCACTTTTTTGGTACTTGTAAAAGTCTAAGTATGTTTTTCTGTTAAAGAAAACTGATTTAACAACTACTGGCTTAACAGAAGTACCCCCAAAAACCAACATTTCATCCACATTGAACCTTTCTCGCTGCAGTTCTTGTTTCAGGCTTTCTCACTGCCGTTTTTATTCTTGGCAGTTGATTCTGGGCCAGTTGATGACCTTGGGGCCAACATGAGGGACTATCAACCCCGCCTTCCTTCTTCATCTTCCTTCTTTTCTACACTCAGTGGTCACATACGTGCTATACTGGTTTTCCTTCTGAAACTGGCAAACAGCCATTGATGATTAAGCAGCTAGTAACTATGGGGGATCAGAATTGGCCCCTACCCCCACTAACTAACCAAAGGAGTTTGGGATGGGAGGCCTGCCCCTAGAACAGGACATCACATAGACATCTCTGATATCTGGGTGGGTCCATGCTAAGCCCATTCTTGTTCTGGTTGCCCTTTATAAAAGACATTTACATTTGTAAAGAAAATCTCCATATGTAAAGGTATATTCTTCCCTGTACCAGGAGGAAAGGAGGTGATGGCCTTACCTAGAAATTTGTCAGAACAGAAGGCGAGGACTTAAATCTGCATGATAAACTTACCCATTGTTAACTGTGCTGTTTAGGCAATATGCTATCTGACTCCCACTAGGCTCCTATAGGTAACATCCCCCTGGAGCCAGGGTCACCATGGTAATGGGTGTTTGAGCTGTTTTTTTTTCAGGAACTGAACCCCTTGTCCACTTCAGGCCAGATTGAGACCACCAGCCCATCAACTGGGCCCACACAGACAAGCATCCGATAAGTGATATTTTGACTGCAAGAGGTTGGAACTCCACCATCAGGGCATGCTAAGGCCGCCATTTTGTGAACATGTCTCCTATGAAGAGGCAGGTAGCCTGACTACACTTGCACAGATCATCAATTACCTCATCTCTCCTCACCTCCAATCATTTCAGACCAACGTGCCCCTACCCCATAAATATCCTTGAGTCCCTATTTTCAGGGAAGTGGATTTGAGATTCATTCTCCTGTTTCCACACTTGGCTGCCTTGTGATTAATAAACCCTCTCTCTGCAATCTTGTGGTCTTGGGGATTGGCTTTCTGGGCAGCGGGCAAAAACGGACTTGGTGCGGTAACACTTCTGTTTACCCTCGTATACATCAGCTTTTTCCATCTAATTTACAATGCTTATCAAAATACCATCTTGAATCTTTTCTTTCCTCTACCTAACATTTCTCTAAATATCTCAGGGGAATCTCATCCTTCCTCCTCTCCTTTATCTCATTTGTAAAGTTAAAAAAATAAAAGCCTCAGTTACGGCTTTTCAATTTTATAGTAGTTCAGATAATATGTTTATATCAAGGAAAAGAAATGCATTTAGATGCATTTTAGAAGGTAATTAGACATAATACAGAATTTGGACACTAAATTCTCAAATTATGACAATTTTAAAAGACACTTTAAAAGTTAAACCAAAATATTAATCAAGATAAAGTGAGCTGTGTTTACATTGCAAATAAGCCCCAAGTCTCAGAGACAACATCATAATGGTCTACTGCTCATTCAGAATGCTCTTTCGGGGGTAAGGGGTAGACAATCTTATGTATGGTTGATGAACATCCAAGTTGACACCAATTTGCTGTAGGGCAATTTAGCGTTAATAGTGGTGATCTGGGTGTTAGTATTATGGGTACTATCTATTTTCTTCCATATCATTTCTTATATTGATTTTCACAAAAACTGATGAATGCTGATAAATAAAAATACATTCTAATGACTTTAAAACCAATCTTTAGCAAATATATATATATCTATACACACACACACATATACATACACATATATATAGTTTTAAATGGAAACACAAATATTTAAAGTATACTTTTACTTTAGAATACTAAATCAATTTTTATGTCAGAATTCTATTAGAAAATATTTTTTGTTCATTTTGTTCATTTTCTTTTCAGGAGTTAATGATGAAATAGATGGCCACAGAGATGAACATATAGACAGTGAATAGTAGAGAGCATGCAAATTTGGTGGTGCTCTCCCTGTGCACTGCATCATCTCCCTCATTACCACCAGACATACTTTGCCCTGCAGTTGAAGGTTCTTCAAGTGTTCAAACCTGAAGTTTAAAAAAATATTGCTTCTGAGCTATTTGAGACTTGTATATCATTATGCTTTTAGGAACTTACATTCCAAGAGAGTATGGAACAAATAAAGAACATACATCAAAAAGTAGGATCTAGTTAATAAAACTCCTTGCCACCATGCATGTATTCTCTTTATTTCCCTAAACAATAGTTCATTGGGCTTATTAGGAAATTGCCAAATACAACATAGAATAACTTTTCTAAATTTTACCAGAGATTATACAACTGCAGACTTGTAGGTAAAAATATGTCTAAACATAAAACACCAAATAAAAATAGAAAAAAAAATAATACTCTAAGTATAAAAAGGCCCATTACCATAATTGCTATAACCTATCAAAGTGAAAAAGCACAGTGAAAGGAAACTATTTGCTAAAGATTGTAGCAAGCCTGGGAAATAGTAAGTGATTAATTCACTTTGAGGACAAATTTAACCTGTTTTTCTAAAGGTAGGACACCAATTTAACAGATATTGTATATGAATTTTCATAATATTAAATCTAGTAAATAGTCTAAGAAAGTTATTGATCTAGAATTTTTAAATGGCAGAGTTATTTTCAAATAATTCTGTCACCATAAATTGATATTATAGTTTATAGAGACTATACATCTATGAGGTACTGTATGAGGATGAGTCGTGGTCCATTTTTTAAATTTATTTTTTCCTTCATCTAGTAAACTAAAGACTCATTCACAGCAGTACAGTGATGGATGGAATATTTATTTACCACATCCACAGAAGCAGGAACTGACTGCTAAGTTTTTATTTTATAGTTTTTAGTGCCAGCATTTTAGTGTCCTTTAGCAATCTCTTGACACATGGGATTCATTTCTCTTCCACTCTGGTGTCTCTACTAAGTTATTACTTTTTCTTTTTTTTATTTTAATAAAATAAGCCTTCAATTTGTTTCATTAGGAAAGTTGAATCTGGTGTTCTCTGAGCTTCTTGGATCTGTGGTTTGTTGTCTGTCAAGAATTTTAGAAAGTTCTCAGCCATTCCTTTTTCCTTTTTACGTTCTGGGTGAATTTAGTCTCTATAAAGGTGCTAGATTGACAGTTCTGAAGATAGGTGACTCTTTACTCGCAGAATAAGACTCCTGGGGGCCTCTCCAGAAGAGAGTTTATTTGTCCCTATATACCTCACTTCCCATACATACTCCCCCATTGGGCCCTCCTGGCCACCGGTGAGCTCTGAAGGATGGAAGATGAAAGGAGATGTAACATGATCTTCACTTGCTTCCTTACTCCAAAGGAGAGTGAATATCCTTGAAAGCCTGATCAAGAGGAAAACGGGGGATGTTGACTTACATAAATGCTCATTGCTCAGGTAGTGAAGGCCTTGACAAAATGTGATCCTTGAATTCCTCTTCATAGAGAGTAGAAAATGGACACAGAGAAGGGACCAGTAAAGAAAGAAGACTCAAAGGTGATTGAAGGGGCTGCACTGAAGGAATTTGCTTTGGAATGGCCTTGCTGTATTTCTCCTTTCTGGAGTGTGACACTGGGTGCTACAATTAAATATGTTCCTCGATTTCTAAAATGTCATAAACTGTACCCAATTTTATTTCTTTAAAGTTTGCTAAATCAAAATTAGATTCAGGGTAATGAATAATATAATGTTAAAGTTAAAAAATAAAGTAGATCCAAAAGCAATAATGTTAAACAAGAGGATAATTACAGATAGGACCTTGAGTGAGAAGGTAATCCTAAATTCTTGACTCATTTATTTTAATATAATTTTCATAAAAGACTGAGATCTTTTTGAAAAGCTACAGTAAAATGGAGATACTACAAGTTATAAATTCTAAAAGTGAGCACATTTATTCAATATGTATTCACAGAGTATTCTGAGTTAAATGAGTAAATTTTAAGAATAAAAATTTAAATTTGAAAATGAAAAGGGCGTTTTCTATCCAAATGGGACAATTGACCTTAAGAAACTTAGAACTGTGTATTATCATCTCCCATTGGATATGGTTGGTTATGTCATCAGCACCCCAAAATCTGTGTGACTCATACTGTTTTTCCCAAATCTCTTCTTTCTCCTCTATGTCTAACTGAGACTGCTGGCCCAGTTTTCTGTACTTGAAACTCCAGTGCCTCCTTTCACCTTACCCTCTTTCTTCTATTGATCATGTCTTCCGTGTCTCACATTCATTCCAAACTACACATCCCAATGGCCAGTTCCTAATTGAAGCCTCTGACTACCACTCTCCTGAGCTATTGCAAAAAGCTTTCTTGTGTCTGGTCTTGTGACACATCAGTTTTTATTACACATGGTTGTTAGATGGATGCTTCTTGAACCATTGTTCTATCATGTCATCATTCATTTCAAGGCTCCCTAGTGCTTAGAAAATGAACTCTAGTGTCCTTCACTCAACCTGCAAGGCCCTCCGCAATCGAATCCCAGGCATTTCTCAACGTTGTTTCTTTCTGCTCCCTCAAAGCACCCTAGATCCTACACCCCAGGTCAACCCAGTCATCAAGCACTTGTCAAAGTCGTCAGAACTCACTGTGAGCACCACGCCTTCCTGATCCGGTGTCGTTTATTCTGCTATCCTTTTTGCCCGAAATGGCTTTCCTCCCATTTCTACTTATCTAAATCCTCTACAGCCTTCAACATTTAGTTTATTATGAAGGCTATTGTTGTAGACTGTGGACCAGAAAGCAGTAAAATGGGAACTAAAGCAGTGCTTTCCAAATCAATACCACTCTGGATTCCCACCAGAAATTCCCATAGAAATTCTGATAGAGAAGGTGAGGAGTAGAGCCCATGAGACTTACATACAAAACACAAACGGAAATCGCCCTTGGTGCCTCTATGGGTGCCAACCCCAGCCCAGCTCAGGTCAGACTGGTATTTGGAACACACTGGATTAAAAACAAGAGAACACTGAGAAGGTATGTGTGTTTATAGTAAAAGGTTACTCACACATGGGATTTGGGTACTTGTATGTATAGGTACCACAGCTCATTAGAGTGAAACCTATTTCAAATTGCTATGTGGATTTTACTTGTGAAAAATTTTAGCAATTTAATTGTGAAAATTTATAGGGTTTCATTTGTGACAATCTCAAGGAAAATCCTTTCCTATGTCATTCTCACATGTCAAGCTGGCTAAAGTCCTTCCCTTTCTTGACCTCACTTTGCCCTCCGTGGGCACCTCTATTATTGTACTCATCACTTTCTACCTTCTACTGTGTGCTGATTATTTAGACATGTGGCATATCCCCTAAATAGACTGAGAGGCTCATTAAGAATCTGGAAAGTAAATGCTGATGAACGTGCCTAAAATAAAAAACATGAGCCAAGCAACTTTCCAAGATAGAGTGTATCAGCCACCCCAGATGATTGCAATTGCCGCCTCATCGGTCTCCCAGGTGCCACATTCCATCTATTTGTAACTCAGCAACTAGAATGGTCCTTTAAAAATCATCAGGGTATATCACTTCTTTATGCAAAACTCTCCAATGGCTTCCTGATTCTATAGAAGTAAAAGCAAAAGTCCTTACAATGGCCTGCGAGATCCTGCATGATCTAGCCTCTCTCAGATCTCATTTCCCACCATCTCCTACTCTCTCGCTCCATTCCAGCTACAACAGCCTGCTGCTCCTTGAACACAGCTGGCATGTTCCTGCTTCAAGGCCTTTGCACCTGCTCTTTCCCCTGTCTGGAACAAGCTTGCTCCAGATACCTGAAGAGCTGACTCCTTCATCACCTTCAGATCTCTGCTCAAATGTTGCTTTACCAATGAGGGCTCCCTTGTCCACCCATGGAGATCTTGCCCTTTCCTGCTTTATTTTTTTCCATAGCACTTATCCATATCTGACACTATATATTTATTTGTTGAGCTACTTACTGCTTCTCCTACCCCCACAAAAGTACTGAATGTCCTAAGGTCCTGAGACGATCCCCCTGCTGGGTTCTGAGTCTCCTTGTTCTCTTTGTACATTTGGTACTCATATACCCCCTGGTCAGTCAGAACTCCCCAGAGGTTGGAGCCCAGAGAGTATGCCTGTGCTGCTGAGGAAGGAGAGAGGCTGTTTGGGGAGCAGAGAGTGGAGTGTTGGCCCAGCAGCGTAGGACCCTTGTGCCTACATGCCTTGTGTGTTTACAGCTGTGCTCTGATAGAGCCCACCTGCACTGCCCTCTGGCATTCAGTCAAAAACCACCAAATAGTTATTGATTGCTGCAAGATTGGTTCTGAGTGTTGGAGATGTGGCAGCAAACAAAACAGTCAAATGTTCCCTGATATATGGGTTTCACAGCAAACACTGGGAATAGAGTAACATGTTAAATGATGTCACAGTGACACAATCATAAAAATCCAGAAAATGTCCGAGTTTCCTCAACAAATAAATTGCACAGAAAGAAAAAAGATGACAGGGGAAGATTAAGATATACTTTAGAGACATATTGACGAGTTGCAATGTATGAACCTTGTTAGGATGCTGATTTTTAAAAAAATAGTGTGAAAAATTTTATAAGATAATCAGGGACATTTGAACGTCAACTGGATTTTGGTTGAAATTAAGAAATTCTGGTTAAACTAGAAGCATTTTTTTCACCCATACTAGGAATTTGGCATTTTCTATTATTTTCATATCAACTGAAATAAACTCAAATAAAATGGGAAAGTTTCATTAAACATTTATTAAAGAGAGTTTTGCCATATAAAGACAAGTGAACTGAGGTTACTATGAAAGAGATTAAAAATTGTGCAGGACAGATCACCGAAAAATTAGTGTCTTCTAAAGTTCACATGTTCAGAGTAAATACATTTAAAGGTTTTCCAGTTTCCTCTTTGTCAGCAAACATTACTTAATAACACTACTGACATCCTAGATGTCTGTGGGCATACGAATGATAGAAGAAAAACCATGCTCCTCAAAGAGCTCAAAATCCCATAAATTGTAAGGGCAGGATCAGAGGTATAAAATACAAAAGGACATTAGTTCTCCTCCATTTCTTATTAAGCATATCATGTTCTAGGATACTTGAGAGTAATAAGGGTAGTGACCTCTGAATTAACCAGAGGTCAACTTTTATCATAATAATGACCTTCAGCCATGTGGAGTCTGTGGAACACTGGGATTTCTTGAAAGCCATTTTATAATAGCTAATTCTTAACTGCAATGCTGTTTAAGGCTCTTTGTTGTTTCTTGTTGGACTAAAGATATTTTACTCCAACAGTGATACAGAATTTTTCATTTACTTTGGAGAAAAATTGTCATGATAGACCTCTGGCTACAATAATTATCTATAATTTAAAGAATGAAAATGATAATAACCTAGTTGAAATTTAATATGTAAGCTTGTATTTGTTCTTTTGTTTGTTTTGATATTTTTTCAGTTGATTGAGTATAATTGACAAAAATAATTGTATATATTTAAGTTGTACAACATGATGTTTGAAATATGTATACACTGTGAAATAATCACCACAATCAAGATTATTAACATATCTGTCACTTTGCATAGTTACCTTTGTGTGTGTGTGGTGAGAACACAAGATCTATTCTATTAGCATATTTCGAGTACCTAATATAGTACTATTGACTATAGTCATCATTCTGAACAGTAGATCTCCAGAACTTATTCATCCTGCATAACTGAAGTTTTACACCCTTTGATCAACATCTCTCCATTTCCCATTACCTTCTCCTGGTAACCACAATTCTACTTTCTGTTTCTATGAGTTTAACTATTTTAGAATCCACATAGTGGTATTATCTAGCATTTGTCTTTCTGTGTCTGGCTTATTTCACTTAGCATAATATCTTCCAGGTCCATCTATGTTGTGACAAATGTCAGGATTTCCTTCTTTTTTAAGAATATTCCATTGTATGTATGTATCTGTTTATCTGTTTATCTATTTATCTATCATTTATCTTCTTTCTTTCTATTGCATTTTATTTGTCCATTCATCCATTGATGGACACTTAGGTTGATTCTAAATCTTGGCTACTGTGAATAAAGCTGCAATAAAAATGGGGGTAGAGATATCTCTGTAAGATACTGATTTCATTTCCTTTGGATATATACCCAGAAGTGAGATTGCTGGATCATATGGTAATTCTATTTTTAATTTTTTGAGGAAACTCCATGCTGTTTTCCATAATGGCTCTACCAATTTACATTCCCACCAACAATGAATAAGAGTTCCCTTAACTCCACATCCTCTCCAACACTTATCTTTTGTCTTTTTGATAATAACCATTCTAACAGGTATGAAATGATATCTCATTGTGGTTTTGATTTCATTTTCTGATGATTAGTGATGTTGATCATCTTTTCATATACCTGTTGGCCATTTGTATGTCTTCTTTGGAGAAATGTCTATTCAGGTCCTGGGCTCATTTTTTAATCAGGTTACTTGTTTTTATGCTATTGAATTGTTTGTGGTCCTTAGGTATTTAACTCCTTATCAGATGTATCTACTAGAGGTTTTTGCTTTGTGGTTACAATGAGCCTGACGTAAAATATCTTACAGTTATTATAGTCTATTTTAAGCTGATAACAACTTCAATTGCATAAGAAAGTTCTACTTATTTACTTGCCCCCCCAAACAATTTCTGTTGATGTCCCAGTTTACATCTTTTTTTTTTTTTTTGGTGAGGAAGATCAGCCGTGAGCTAACATCCATGCCAATTCTCCTCTTTTTGCTGAGGAAGACTGGTCCTGGGCTAACATCCATGCCCATCTTCCTCCACTTTATATGGGATGCTGCCACAGCATGGCCTGACAAGCGGTGCATTGGTGCACGCCCGGGGTCTGAACCTGGGCCACCAGCAGTGGAGTGCGTGCACTTAACCACTATGCCACAGGGCCGGCCCCTCAGTTTACATCTTTTTATGTTGTGTATCTATTAACATAATATTGTAGCTCTAGTTATTTTTAACACTTTTATCTTTTAAGCTATATGCTAGAATTCAAAGTTGATTTACAAACCACCATTGCAGTATTAGAGTAATTTGAATTTGACTACATATTTACCTTTACTAGTGAATTTTATCCTTTCATATGTTTCCATGTTACTAATTAGCATTCTTTTGTTTCAGCTTGAAGAAGATTCTCTGTAGCATTTCTTGTAGGGAAGGTCTAGTGGTGATAAATTCCTTAGCTTTGTTTGTCTGGGAAAGTCTTTATCTCTCCTTCATTTCTGAATGATATCTTTGGTAGGTATTCTTGGTTGGCAATGTTTTGCTTTGACCACTTTGAATATATCATCCCATTCTCTCCTGGCCTATAAGGTTTCTGCTGAGAAATCTGCTGATAGCTTTATTGGGATTCCTTTGTATGTGGTGAGTCTTTTTTTTTTTTTTTCCTTGCTGCTTTAAAAATTCTCTCTCTGTCTTTGACTTTTGATAATTTGATTTTAATGGGTCTATGTGTAATATTCTTTGGTTGATACTGTTTGAAGACTTTTGAGCTTGATGGACCTGGATGTCCATATCTCTTCCATGATTTGAGAATTTTTCAGCCATTATTTATTTAAGTAAGTTTTCTGCCCCTTTCTCTCTTTCTCTTCTTCAGGGATTCCTATAACGTGTATATTGATTTAATTCATGATGTCCCATAAATCCCATAGGCATTCTTCACTCTTTTTCATTCTTTTTTCTTTTTCCTTCTCTGACTGGATAATTTCAAATGATCTTATTTTTGAGTTCACATATTCTTTCATCTGCTTGATTGAGTCTGCTGTTTGAAGTTCTCTATTGCATTTTTCATGTTATTCTTTGTATTCTTCAGTTCTAGAATTTCCGTTTGGTTCTTTTTTATGATTTCTATCTCATAGTTGAACTTCTCATTTTGTTCATATATTGTTTTCCTAATTTTATTGACTTGTCTATCTGTATTCTCTTGTAGTTCACTGAGTTTCCTTAAAACAATTATTTTGAATTCTTTGTCAAGCAATTCATATATCTTCACTTCTTTTGGATTGGTTACTGGAAAATTTTTGTATTCTTTTGGTGGTGTCATGTTTCCTTGATTTTTTGTGTTCTTTGAAGTCTTGCATTGCTGTCTTTGCATTTGAAGGAGACTTCTCTAGTCTTTACTGACTGGCTTCAGGAGAGAAAGATCTTCACCAGTCACCTCAGCTAGAGATTCTGGGGACTCTCTCAGAATTCATCTTTTCTCTACATGCACTCACTCCACTCCCCTTCTTCCTTCTTATGTGGGGGGAGTCTTAGGATTTAAGCTTTCTCTCGATACCACAAAGCGAGGCCATGTGCTGAGAGCCTCCCTTTTATTTTCCCTAAGGAAGTCCCCTAAAGTGTTTAAGTTTATGCAATTTCTCCCAATCCAGCATAGTTGAGCTGTATATCATATCTGCATGTGCTCATGCAGTATAGAGGCTCAAGTATCACCAGCTGTGGGGACACATGTGTGTGCTGGCTATGGAGTGGAGGGGGCGCGCAGAGTGCTAGGGTGTGCTTATTTTGTACCAGGGGAGGAATTGTGAGCTAAGAGAGTCTTTCTTGGCACTGAGGTATGCTGTCTCGGGGGAGGGCTGACATGGGAAAAGTGAAACTGTTCTTCTTACCCTCTTCAGTGCATTTATTCTTGGATTTTTTGCTCCAATGGGGTGCTGGGACCTCTTTACTGGACTTGTACAAATGTACTTTTGTCTGTATGTGACTGCAAAAATTGACGTTTCTGTTGGGGGATGAGGGCAGAAAGCTATTTCACTGTCTTGCTGACAATCACTCCACTTGTATTTGGTTTTGATTCCATGGTCATGGGTGCATTTTTAATCTTGGAGAATTTTCAATTATTAATAAATAAGGGAATATTTTCCATGTTTTCTACCATATTCTTTAATTGCACTATAATTGCATTGTGACTAAAGAGAGGAGTCACTGACAATTTGAGACCTAAATCAGGGGTTGAGGTTAAAAAAGCACCAAAAGACCTATAATAACTCATATAAGTTGTTTCCAATGTAAAACTCCTATGTACAGTACTACAATTCAAATAACCCATATAATGAAAGAACACATTGTCTATGCAATTTTATGCAAGTTAATTAACCCCTCTCTGCATTTCTTTCCTCATTTGTAAAATAGGTACAATAAAATTAACATCATTGTCATGATTACGTAAGTATGTGTTTCAAACATTGCATGTGTCAAGCACTTGTTCAAAATATGTAAACTGGGGGCCGGCCCAGTGGTGCAAGCAGTTAAGTGCGCGTGCTCCGCTGCGGCGGCCCGGCGTTCACCGGTTCGGATCCCGGGCGTGCACCAGTGCACCGCTTGGCAAGCCATGCTGTGGCAGCGTCCCATATAAAGTGGAGGAAGATGGTCATGGATGTTAGCACAGGGCTGATCTTCCTCACACACACAAAAAATGTAAACTGTTTGTATTGTGATGGTTGTTAGTTATAATGTCATTTTATTAAAGAATTTAAGTGTTATATCCAAAAGAGTGTAAACAATATTAGGCAATCATTCAGTTTGTAATAAGGATGATTTTTTGCAGTATAAGTGTTTATAAATATAAAATTTGCAATCAAACATATGTTTAAAAAGCTTTTTGTGTCCACCTCTAATAGTCTTTTAAAATACTGGACGTGGTTTATATATAGCAGGCATGTGCTTCTGTTGTCACTACTTCTTGATAAATGTCTCTTTATCATTTACAAATACAGGACATTGAAAACCAACCTGTAGACAAAGACCTCTTTAAGAGGATAATACGTAGTCTAAGGCTACCCTGTTTGATAAAGTCATTTTGTGAAGTCCAGCTATCTCATGGGTTAGTGAGACAATAGCTTGTCCTAAGTTTGAGAAGGACTTCTAATTCTTAGGCCACTTCTTCTAATGCCATTTGCATTCTTTTGGTATGTCTTCTCTCATAAAAGATGCTTGACCTGGTGAAAAAGTGTTAGAATACTGAGAAGGGAGCACTGTGTAAATTTGGCCTGAGTCAGTGGCTTTCTCCAGGACGTTTTTAAAGCTGCTTCTAATCTAGCAATCGTTCATTCATGAGTTTCAGGATCAGAGGTTTCAAGGGCTCTCATGTTTCTAATTTTTCCTTTGGGAGGTTTTACATAGTTAGCCATTCAAGGGACAGCATAAGTCATATAACAGGAGCTGCTCTCATGGGCTGAAAGTACTTTGTATGCTTTTTTGACCACACATAAAATAATATCCCTCAGAGTGTTACTGAGCAATGGTCTTGCTTTGCTCACTGTGATCTGAGCCAATCAATCACAAGTTAGCAATCGAGAAAGGAAGCTTTAATTTGATTAGCCATCATAATCAGGAAGATGGAAGACTAATGTCTCAAAAAAGCCATCTTCAAGAATTACAGAATCTTGAGGTAGTTATATAGGGAAAATGGGCAGTAAGGAGGGGGTTTAGAAATGTTGGGCTTCAGGCATGATGGACTCCAGGGTCTTTCATTGTTCTTTTCTTCTGTCAGTGATGATGACTATCTTGTAGGTATGTTTCTTGCCTATGGTAAGCCTGTTCCTAAAGAGAAACTCATAGAACAAAGTTTTAATTTATCAAGCTATAGGGGAGTACATATGTAAGCAGAGGCCATAAATCAGGAGACCATGTGAATTTTTTAGAGTACGTGCAGAGCAGTGAGTAGTCACACAGAGGAGGGGCTGGGGTCATTTAGTGTAACAAATGGTAAAAACAATGGCCTCACTTATATTCACTTACAAGAGTATAATAGTGTTGGCTACTGTCTAATGGTTGTAACAGAGGCTTGAGGGACCAATTGGGAGTAGACTTCAAAGGGAAGGTCATAACCATCATCTTTGAATAATTGAGTATTTTGGTGCCATTAAGCCAGCAATTTGCTTTGCCTGATCTTTCAGTCCACCAAAAATATTTATCCTGTACTGAATATTTCCTATGATATTGACATCATGGGGATGCTGAAGGAAAATTGTGTCTCCAAAGGGAGTTTGGCTCCTACAAATAGTTGCTGTTTCATGAAAACAGAATTCATCATGCCATAGAGATATGGAACACTTAGTATGTTACACAGAATGACTATATTTATTAGACCAATTTTCAGTAAAATACCCTATTCTATGGGTTAAAGAGGCCACACCATAGTCCCAGTGGCAAGGGCTTTTAAGAAATATCCTAGCATCATCCAAAAGGAGACCTATCTGGCTGTGTATATGTAATGTTTCCTGTCAAGGCCATACCTAAAAGTGGAAGGGGGATAGTTATCACTGATTTTAGAACTAAATGGGGTATGGGTACAGACACAGCAATGACTCTGGTTGGTTTCACTGGCTACTTGGTAGGCCAAGAAATGAATTACAGTCCTGGTAGGAAAGCATGGGACACAGTGAGATGAGGAAAAGACAGGGGGTCATGATGTGGTTATTGAGAATGGGAATGGGGTGTACTTATGACAAGGAAGAGGAGTTGTTGGGGATGGAGACAGGTAGTTGCAGGGGATACAGGAGTAGTAGGATAATGCTTAGACTGATGGCAAAGATAAAAAGGTAGGGGACAAAGAAGGGGAATCTGGGTGAATATTGTTTCACAGTCTTGAGTGGAAGCTGATTGCTTCATCACATGATTGACTTGTTTCATAGTTCTTAGGATGGTCGTCTACCAATGTTGCTATTTCCTTGGAGGCTCTTGATAGGGCCTCAATTTGAGGTCTCTGGTTAGAGTGCTTTCCAATCTGAATAGCTCTTGTGTTTCCTTGGCTATGAGACATGAACACCCTGTAATGTGATAGCAGTGTTAGCAATGAGTAAAACAGCATAAGGTCTCTTTCATCTGGGTTCAAGGTTAGTTTTCCAATGGTGGTGTTTCCAAAACACCAGATCACTTACTTGTAATTCATGTAAGAGTTGATCAGGAAGTCTGAGGGAAAAGGCAGGCTTGACTTGTTGATTATAAGACTATGTGTATTTAATTAATCCCAAACAATATCTGAGGATGTCAGACTGAGTTATGTTGGAATCTTCTGCTAGGCAGGATGAGTAGGGCATTCTCATGAGTCTTCCTGTAATTATTTCAAAGGGGAATAGATTGTGTAAAGGGAAGGGCAAGGTCTGAGAGTCATGAGAATGATTGGTAACATGTGTGGCCATGGTAAGTCCTTTTCTTCAGACACCTTAGCCAGTTTACCTTTGAGGATGCTGTTGACTCTTTCTATATTACTTGATGACTCAGGATGGTAAAGGCAGTGGAGTCTTAATGTGTGTTGCCTTTCCTATTTCCTGTATAATTTTGCCAGTGAAATGTGATCCTCTGTCACTAGAGACAGTAGAGGGACTATCCCAAATTGGGAGGATTCACTCTAGGAAAACTTTGGAGACTGATGTAGCTGAGATATTTCAACAGAGAATAGCCTCTAACCATTTAGAAAACATGCAGATTAGGATAAGTACCTTTTGTAGCCTTATGCTTTTGGTAACTGGATAAAGTCTATTTGCCAGTGAAGGAAAGATCCAGAGGGGGCCACTTCCCTTCTTTGCATCACCTTTATGGTTTTTCCAGGGTTGTGTTTTTGGCAGATGAGGTAAGTGTCAATCACTTGGTCTAAATGAAACTAAAGGGTCTAAACCACTGTTTGTCTAATATATCCTGCATTTTGTCCTTTTCATGGTGAGTCAAATCATGTAAACCATAAACAATGACTCAAGTGATAGACTTATAAGTCACCAAGTAGCCATCTGGTTGTTTCCAATGTCTATTAGAGTAGATTGAACATCCAGCTTTTTCCCATCCAATTCTTTCTGAGTCTGAGGCTGTTGTTTGGGCCATGTGGACTTCCTTTACCATTTCCTTTGGAGGCATCCTAAAGAAATTGTCTCTCTCAAAGGAGGGTGAATAATCCCACCAGGAGTTTGGGTACTGAAGTGGGACCCAGGTGTATAGTAGCAAAGTTTAAAGACTGCCTGGATTTCTGAGGTGACCAAGGAAGAGGCTGCCAGCTTAGCATACTTATCAGCCAATTTATTTCCCCAAGCCTCACCTGAGCTTTTTGTACTATGTCCCTCAGTTTTAATTATAGCAATTTGCTGCTGTAACAGCAGTGCCTCCGGAAGCTCTGCTCTTTTGGGCCCATCTTTGACTGGGGTATCAGCTGCTGTCATGAGTCCTCTCTGTTCCCATAATATGCCAAAATCGTGTACTACCCCAATGGCCTACTTGTTGTCAGTATAGATGCTTATCTTCATTTCCTCTACCTTTATGCAAGCCTGAGTAAGAGCAATTAATTCAGCCACCTAGACTAATTTAACATTTGTAAAGTCTTGGTATTCAAGAGGTTTGTGCTGATCAGTGATGGCATATCCAGCCTGGAAGGTTCTATCTTCCCTCCAGACGTAGGAGCCATTGACAGAAAGCATAACGTCAACTTGAGGGAGGGAGTGTTCTGCCAAATCAAACTTAAGAAGAGATAGTGATCGGGTTTCAGTGGTACAATCATGGAGGGTCCTGTCATTGGGTAAAGGGAACATGGCAGCAGTGCTATGGTTTTGCCAGTGATGGATTGTGATGTGAGAAGGGAGAGAAGTGAGATTTCATAGGAAGTGAGTCGAGAAGCAGAGAAGTGCTGTATGCTTTCATTAAGAAACCGGGTTTGCTTGTCATGGGGAACATATACATCTAGTGGGTGACCTAATCAGGTAGCCTGGACAAATTCGGAGGTTGCAGCCACTTCTCACAGGCAAGGGGATTAAATTTTTCATGTCTTTCTGTTTTAATTGCAATGCCAGGAGTTTTCATTGTGTCTTTCTGTCTTTCTTCCTTCCTTCTTTCCTCCCTCCCTCCCTTCCTTTCTTCCTTCCTTCCTCTCTCTCTCTTTCTCTTTCTCTCTTCCTCCCTTTCTCTCTCCCTCTCTCTCTCTTTCCTCCCTCCCTCCCTCCTTCCCTCCCTCCCTTCCTTCCTTCCTTCTTTTCTTCCTTTCTTTTCTTTCATTTGAAATGCTCTCTTCATAATGCTGGACTAAATTCTAGAGCTCAGACATGTCTGCATTTTTCCAGTTAATATTATTTTTCAGTGAGGTCTCATAGAGCTTGCATCAGAACATTTACATAGCTATAGCTAGAGCAGAGGTTGTTTGGTAGTTAATTTCAAGCTCTGAATGCTCCTTCCATGTAGTTTCTAATTGGTGGCAATAGTTTGCCACAGTTTTGTCTTTTTGTCGCTTACAATTTTGAATGCATTACCAATCAATTTTAGTAGGATAAATCTGTGGAATTGCTTCTAACAATTTTTTTCTTAATTCTCTTACTCTTCTATTGGAGTCAGGAGTGGTCTGAGATCCTTTAAAATCCTCATAGATGATAGTCTATTTGGCTTTTTCAAACCAAAGGGAAGCATCTCCAGGCCCAACTAATAGGTGAATAAGTTGGTATAAATCAAGGAATCCTGGAGAATATGCTTCTAAGTCAATTCTAAGTTGTTCAGTAACTTTTCCTTTTCCTTTTAGTGATTTGGAAAATCTTCAGTGATGGCATGAAGTTCAGATCAAGACCAACACTTAAATGTTTTTTCATCTATTGGTCTCAACTGAGAGCAGGTATCATCCACACCCTGGACCTCATCTGTAGGATACAGGAGCCCAATAAACCTTATTCTTAAGGGGAGTTGAGTAACAGGAGGGCATTCCAGGAGAGGGGGATATGAGGGGAATTAGGAGGGAAATATTGAGGTGGTTTGGGGGATTTTGAAGAATTACAGGGTCAGAGAAGTTTTTCTGAAGACACTGTTTAAGAACTTTGATAGTTTGATTGAGGTTCAAGTTACTGAGCCATTTCTTGGCTTCCTCATATATGGCAAAGTAAGCAGACTATTGTGCATCTGAAATTGTTGCTCCCTTTTGTTCCAGGATTCTTCTTTAGTGAACTACTTTGGGAAGCCTCAAGGGGGCCATTGCAATTCAATAGAGTCTTTGGTAAAGTTTTACTAGCAAGAAAGAAAACTATAGTATAGGGCCATAGTGGTGAAGAATATAGTCTGCTGAGGTTTGAGAGGAAGGATATTCAGATGACTGTGAAGCTCCCATGTTCCCAACTAATGGTACCTTACAAAGAAGCCTGGAACTCTGAAGCAACCTCAGGAATATAATTCTCAGAATCTTAAAACTAAAAATCTGTCCTCACTGTCCTCACCGTGCTTCAACGGACGTTGGTCCAGAGCAATGGATCAGGAGTTGGACTCACCACTGGATACCCAAACGAGCAGCAGAATGGAGACAAAGTTCTTAGTGCACACTGAGAGGTCCACTTGTGTCTGACAGTCTGATGGTGGTTCCCATCCAGATCCAAGTCACAGCACCACGGAAACTGTCAAATTAAAAAGCAGTGCTGGACACTTGTTAAAGGCAGCAAGACAGATGTTATTCAGACAACCACAGTAGAGGACAGAAACTCTGGTATAAACTGAGCCCAACTCCAACTAAGACAAAGGTGACTGAGGTTTTTAAAGGGACAACAGGAAAGGACCATGGGGAAGTGAAAAAGTGGGAACAACAAAAGGACTGGGGGCTATGTGGAAATGGAAAAATACAGAAGGTGGTAGTGGAAAATTACTGAAACAGTTTGGCAAGGTGCGTTGACGCATTTTGTGGTTTGGCAGCATTGCATTTTCTTATGAGCAAAGACTCAGCACGGCAGTGTCACTTTTGGGGACATGGCCTAGTGCAGGTGGAAGCCAGGCTAAAGTTGTCAAGCCTCTTAGCACAGTGTTCATGCAAGTCCTTTGTGCTGTCGGAGTTCACGGTTCATAGAACCACAAGGCTGCAGAATCCAATTTGAAAATCACTGTTGGGGAAATCAGTGGAGGAAGATTAACTGTAAGTTTTCAGGATTGTAAGTAAGTCCCATTCTCCACAAAGCAGCAAAAGTGATCTTTTAAATACATAAATAGATCAGTAGACTGTCTTACTCCTCTATTTAAAACTATTCTTAGCCTGCCCTGTGCTCTCTCCATATTTGCTCCCAAAAGGAAATATGACTCTAACATGACTATTCCATGCTTATGCTCCCAACCCATGTATAATAAAAGATCTTCAGTGTTCTAGTTCTTTGCTACTCCCATGCAGCCTCTTACCCAGACAGTTCCCAACATTCTGTTTTCATGTTGTTTTATTTCTGCTCTTTCTTCCAACTGAAATTGTAATTCTGTGTCCTTCACTTGGCTGCCTCCTTCCTTAATTGTCATGACTTAGATGGGTCTTCATTGAGTCCCTGAGGCTCAGCCAAGTCGTCTTCTCTGTTTTCCCATAGACCCAGCCATCGCTGCACCTACCATGTTGTATTGTAGTCACTGTTTGCATGTCTGTCTCCTCCAATTCTCTGTGATGTCATGGGAGGCCCACAGCCAGCTCCTGTGCATGTTTGTTGATCTGTAATGGGAATCCAGGGGAACAGGGCAAAGTTGGGTAATGCAGGATCCTGACAGTTTTTCCAGTCAAATGCATTCCCATAACACTGTCTCCAGAAGTGTCCATATCCAGAGGGGGCAGCTAAAAACCAGTGATCTGAAAATATATTTGAAATAAGTGAAATATTGAGAGAGATATCTCACTTTACAGAAAATTAGATATGGTTTTAATATACATATATTTCATCTTTACCAACAATTAATAATAAAATATATATTGCAAGATACACAAATCAGCACACGGGTCTGTAGTTAAGAGGACCCTAAATTTTAGAGATTGAGAAAAGAGAAGACAGAAGTGTGCATGGGTAGCTAATTTTCAGAGAGGAGAGAAATTCAGCTTTAGAAGATACTTGTCAAGCTCTGATGCTGTGGGTGTGGTAGTTGGTTTGCATCAAGTGACAGCATCCCACACATGCTTCCACCCCTCTGTCACTGAGTGGTACCCACCCAGAGGGGTGGGTTTATTACAAACATTTTTCCTTTAGGAAGAGAAAGATCCTTTCTAAAGTTTAGTATGGGGGAAGGGGATGTAGTCACCATAGTTCCCCATAAGCAGTTTGAAAGCCCAAATGACACAATGATTCATTGCCATCACATTTTGTTTAATTGTGAAGTGCTTTTTGTGATTCTTTAACAACGTATCAGCCAGTCATAAATTCACATTTTTATTTCTTCAACTGGCAGTTGCAGTTTCCTCAAAGACCATTATAAACAGTCATTCACCTGCAAAGATTGATAGTTATAGCTTACTCTTTCATTCTATGAACAGCCTACCTCACCATCAGGTGGCTCCTTATGTGGTGTTATTTCCCACATGAGGTACTATGCTTCAGCACCACTCAGTGATTCCTGGCAAGGGTTATTTTCTCTATTAATATTGTGCCAACTTTAGAATACATATCATTTTTTGGTAATAATTTTAGTTAACAATACTACTGATTTATTTCATCTTATTCATTTAGGCTTATTATGAGCACTTGATTGATGATTGATATATTTTTCTACCTTTAAACACTTCAGGGAAGAAAACAAAAAGAAAACCTTTAACGTGATATAATATACTTCATAAAATCAGATTTTAGCATTTTGGCATAGCATTCATCACTCATAGCAGGATAGAAAGATATAAACTGTTTGCAGCAAAAGCATTCCATAAATAATGAGCAGAAGGAAAATAGAAGCCCTACAAATCTTGCTGAGCTGTCTTCATTCACTAGCATCTTTACATTGTATCCTAACTCACTTTCTAGATTCTTGCTTTGTGGAGATGAAATTTAAGAGAATCCATGGGACCCCTGATGCCTGTATAAATAATAAGAACTAGTATGCCCTTACTGATGCCAGGGAATACTCTACAACCTGGGACAAATGCCACTCTTTAATTTGAGGAAGCTCCTGAATTTACCATCCGGACTTTGAATAAATGATGCAAAGGCACTCAAAGGCCTGTGTAGTTGCCACCTGAGCCATTGGATGAGCTGTCACAAATAAAATCTTTTCACCTGGCCTTCATTACAGAGAACACCATGAAATGATGTACAGTGTGCTGTATTTGCATAGACTTCATAAATATTTTAGGTGAGGACATTAAAGTGAAGAGGAAAGAACACAGGCTGAGAATAAGAAAACCTGGGCTGTGTCCCAAATCTGCCTCTGACCAAAGAGAATTGATCCAACTCTCTGAATGTCAGTTTCTTCATCAGCATGATGGAGAATGTCAAAACTAACTGCAAAAATACTGTAATTACAATGATCACACAATGCAAATACATATAATCTCCACATTTCTTAATGAAAAGGTACATAATATTTTACATAAAAATACTTAGAATGACTTTGTTATAATTACATAAGGAAAATAATTCAAATGTATCTATATTTCTATAAAAATAGTTATGGATAGGGGCCGGCCCGGTGGCACAAGCGGTTAAGTGTGCGCACTCCGCTGTGGCGGCCTGGGGTTCCCCGGTTCAGATCCCGGGCGTGCACCAATGCACTGCTTGGCAAGCCATGCTGTGGCAGCATCCCATATAAAGTGGAGGAAGATGGGCACGGATGTTAGCCCAGGGCCAGTCTTCCCCAGCAAAAAAAAAAAAAAAAAAAAAGAGGAGGATTGGCAGATGTTAGCACAGGGCTGATCTTCCTCAAAAAAAAAACAATAGTTATGGATCTCAACTTTTACTCCTCTCTCATACCTATTTTATCTCCTGAACAGGACCTTTCCTGGCTGACACACATGTGCCTCAGTGTTTTGTATCCTTGAATAGCCTGAACTGGCCTGACTTCTCACCCACTTCAGTGTCCTTTTTTTTGCTTATGGATTGTTCAGTCTTTCAGTCTAGTTTCAGGGTCCTCTGACTCTAAGAGCCACTGTTGCAGCCTGGCCAGAGACAAGCTGCTGTGCTATCAAGGAAAAGTGCCACATACATGCACATGTCAAAGAGACAGCATAGATTAACGTTGTGCTTTAGTTTTAGAAATTGTCAGAAGTTCTTTTACTTGATTCACGTTTCTTGTAAAGACGCAAAAGAGAGGCAACTAATAGCCACTGTTACAAAAAAGTCACATTAAAATATTTAAAGTGTTGTGGTACAAAGACTTAGTCCTAATGTACAAAGTATTCATGAGAATTTTTTTCTGTTCCCTGTGTTGTGCTTTCTATCAGACAGGGTTTATTATCTGCCTTCCTTTCTTTCTCCCTCCTTCCTTTCTTCCTTCCTTCCTTTATTTTTCTTTCTTTCCTAAGTTCATTTTTTCCCTGTGGTTTGTTTCCATCATTAGCATGTCTGATGTTTAAAACTTACAAAATATTATGTGTAAGTCATGTGGAAGGTGTAAGGAATAATAAAATGAATGCTCATATTCACATAATCTGCCTAAGAATTAAAACACTACCCACATTTTTGGAGTCCTTGATCCCGTCCTGTTGATTATTCCCATTGCTTATCTTCATAGTTTCATGAAAACAAATGCATTGATAAAGAACATATAGCAATATTGTTTTGCATATTTTAACTTCAAACAAACAGAATTGTACTGCATATATTTTTCTGAAGTCTTCTTTTTGGGTTCAATGTTAAGTTTGTAAGATTCCTCCTTATGATGTATTTATCTGTATTTGCTTTTCATTGCTTTCTATTATTCCATTACAGGACTCTACTATGATGTGCATTCTGTTTTACTATATTGGGGTTATTATCTATTTTTGCTATTATATTTTTGTATGAGTCTCCTGGACACACAAGTGTTAGATTTTCTCTAGGGTGTAAAACTAGCATTGAAATCATTGTGTCAAAGGGTATGCACATTGACAACTTTACTATGTTAAAGTAAACTGTTTTCCAATTTATATTTCCTTGAAGAGTTAAAGGTTCTGGCAGCTTTACATCCTCAACAATACTTAATTTTATTACAGTTTTTTACTTTAGGCATCTTAGCATGTGGGAAATGGTTGCTCATTGGAGTTTTAATCTGCATGCTTCAGAAGCTTTGAATTGAGAAAAGAATCAAGTAATGAAGGGAGGAAAAAGAAGATTATTTTAGTAAATAAGAAATGCTATGAAGACAATAAAGCAGACAAACATGATAAAGAGTGGGGAGGGATACTTCATTCTGAGAGTCAAATATGGCCTCTCTGGTCATTTGAGTTGAGACATAACTAACAAGACAGGTAGAGATGACAAAGAGCTGGGGGAAGAGGACTGTGGGCAGAGGCATGGTCCGTGGCTCTGAGAAGAGGCAAATGTTCTTTCCTTCTAAATACTGGAACTAAGTGCAGAAAGTCTTAGCTTTGCACAGTTCCAAAGTGCACAAATTTCAGTTAATACAGTTTAGTTAAATGACACCAGTCCCCCAACAACACGGTTCAAATGTCAGTTTCCACAGTCTGTTAACTATGGGTAATAGCATGAAGTACAAACTTTGTTGCTAGCTCTTCAGTCCACAAATCCCTATGTAAGTAAATAACAGACAAGCATCATCATAACAGACCAGCATCATAACTAATCACAGTATTCGTTTCCTAGGGCTGCTGTAACAAAGTAATAAGAACTAGATTGCTTATGTGAAATACGACATGAGTGGAGCCATATTAAAACAGAGCTGGAACAGCCATTTCAGAGGAATTGTCTTGCATGTCTTGTGTTCTTTGTCTTCCAAACAGAACCAAACCACCAACATTCCAAGAAGTCAGTAAGGACAGGAATATCCTGTTTGTAAGGACCAATGAAACTAGACTTTGCTGATGACCGAATCACTAACCAATCAATGAAGTACAAATCTAGCCTTTTGCCTGATGACTGAATCTCAAGACAATCTATGAAGTACAAACCAAGCCTTACCTCATCTAGCACCAATGAACTCTTCTATAATACAACTTACCTCATATTCTCTTTTTCCTATAAAAACCCTAAGCCCCTCTCCTGTAATTGGGACACTATTTGGGTTTCTACCTGAATCTGTGCTCCCTGAATTGCAATTCTTTGATCCCAAATAAATGCTTTGCCTCTTAAACTGGTTTCTGTTTTTATAGGTTGACATATGCTGTCAGAAGTGGGATCTGAAGTATTTCAACTTTGCAATTCAGTGCCCCCTGGAAACAGGTTTGATACCAACATGAATCTCCTTGTGTGCTCACTACCTCCATGGGCTGCTGGCTTTTCCAATCATGAGTCCTCTCAGGGTCTGACCTCCCTCATTTTGGTTGAGGTCTTTGCCTTTCTTTGTGATTCTGGAGCAATAGCCCAATCTGGGGTCAATCAATTCCCTATCTGGTGAGTTCTCAAAATCTTTCTTTTGTGTTGTTTGTCCAAATAGCTGTAGCCAGTGGGTCAGAAGCACAGGTAACCACCTGGGAATTGCAACTGCCATTGCCTTGTCTCTTTGTCTGACTGTGCTTTAACGTGGGAATTTCATCTTCTAAAAGATCCCCCCTTGGGAACTCCAGCTCGTTTTATGTTTAAGAATTATGGTCCTTTCTTTTATAAATTTTTGTGCCAGTAGATCAATAATACTAAAGATGATTTAAAATTACAGTGGCCAGGGGCTGGCCTGGTGGTGCAAGTGGTTAAGTGTGTGCGTTCTGCTGTGGCAGCCTGGGGTTCGCCGGTTTGGATCCTGGGTGTGCACCAACGCACCGCTTGGCAGGCCATGCTGTGGCGGCATCCCATATAAAGTGGAGGAAGATGGGCACGGATGTAAGCCCAGGGCCAGTCTTCCTCAGCAAAAGAAGAAGAGGATTAGCAGATGTTAGCGCAGGGCTGATCTTCCTCAAAAAAATAAAAATAAAATAAAATAAAATTACAGTGGCCACTTTGGGTCTCCTTTGAGCTTCCAAAACTTGTCTTTTTGCACACTAGGTTGGAGAACTGTGGACCAGACAAATTGAAGGCAAGTTTTCATTTTTAAAGAATCAAGCATGCCACCTTCTGACACACCTGCTTAAAAACTGTGGTTTCAGAAGCTGTATTTACAAAGAACAGCAAAATCTTACTAAGCTTATTTCATGTCCTGAGAGCTTGGCTTAGTAACTGTGAGGTTGGGGGCCCCAAAATATGGCTGGACAGAAGTTTGGGTTGAACTCCATTTGTGGCTAGGGTCCTACCAAATAGCTGCTAGCCCTCAGGGGAACTACACTGGCCATTAGAAGGAATGTTCCAATTAGATAAGACCATTTAAAAGGTGCACTTAAAAACAGTGTTAAAAATTCCAAAATAGCCTTATTGAAAGTTTCATTGCAAAAAGCTATTGAAAAACTAAGATATAAGAGGTTCCTAAAAGAAAAGACTATACAAAAGTGCATTAAGTTAATGTCTTCACAGACACCACCATATCTACCTTTGAAGCAGGGCCTTGTATGGGCCCCTCCCAGAGTTAACAAGACTCTTAGAGATTTCTGGTAAACTGCTATGTTATTCCCTTATGCAGCCAGAGGAAACTAAAATTAAAAATTAATGAAGTTGTTTAATACTGCCAGAAATATTTATTGTTTGTCCTGGCTGAATCCTGGCAAGATATTTGAAAGGATTTAATAACTTGTGATCAGAAATTTGGCCAAAACTGGAAGCTGATATTTAGCGCCTAATAGGATTTTTTAATAAGCCTTCTTCTCTAAGTTAAAAGAAAACTATGTATCCACAAGGGAAGAAGCAAATTAGGGATGATGTAGTTGGACAGGTTGATCAACCTATGATGTCATTTAAGTTACAACCCAATTTCTGAGGAATTGAGATCACCTGTCCTTATCTCACAAATCTTTGCAAAACCAGAAATGCACTCTAGAGGCAGCTCAGATTCCACCCATTCCCTTTCAGCAATCCCAAAAACTTCCCCTATTTATCTCAAAAAGCTTGTAACCTCTCCAGGAACCGTTATCTAGACCATCACCAATTCCTAAGACTGAAGAAAAAAAGGAAAAAAGAGGCAAATGGCTATAGAAGAGCCCTTGCCCAAAATCTAGCATCTTAAGTGTTTCCTCCACAAATATTAGTAAAAAAAAAAAAAAAGCTTTAGCCATCTAAGCAACTAACCTTAATTTATTCCATCTTCCAAAATTTGGAAGAAACTATTCTTTTATGACTAGTGAGATTTATATTACTGTACCTGATTCATGGCAGTAAATTTAAAACAATAGCTATGGGTTCTCTATGTATGTCGTGTCATATATATGTATGTTGTACATGTGTGATATTTTTCTACCTCCAGATGGTATTATCAAATTTAATTTGTTGAGAGCTCTATTTAATTGGCTTAAAAACAAACAAGCGCTATATAAATTAGGTATGCTCTCAAAAATACAATAGAAACTGGGGCTGGCCTGGTGGTGTAGCAGTTAAGTTTACGCCCTCCACTTTGGTGGCCCAGGGTTCACCAGTTTGGACCCTGGGCATGGACCTATGCACTGCTCATAAAGCCATGCTGAGGTGGCATCCCACATAGAGCAACTAGAAGGATGTACAACTATGACATACAACTATCTACTGCGGCTTTGGGGAGAAAAAAGGAGGAAGATTGGCAACAGATGTTAGCTCAGGGCCAATCTTCCTCAAAAAAAAATATATATATATAATAGAAACTAACCCAAATGGATTTCAGGATCATGTGATCTAGGCAAATATTTGGTATTAAAACTAATTTAAGCTTGTTGTTTTAATTAAAATAGGCATGTCTTCAGACTTATCAGCATTGGATATAATGCAGACATGCAACTTTTATTCTACCTGGGTTATTAGTCAAATGAGTTCATGGTATCTCTGTTACAAAATTTGTCAGAAAAAAATAACAATAACAAGATGACAGCTAACTACTTTAATGTCTCATGAAATTTTCATGAATAATCTAAGTATGATTGTTAAGAACAAATGAATTATAAAGGTGTTAATGCAATAAAAATTTTTAGATGCGATAATTACGTATTATGGTATATGTGCTTAAAAATAACTTCAAAACCTTTTGGTAACTTGAAACCTTAGAGTTTTGCTAAATTAAGTTAAATGATAGAAATTTATTGAGTATCTAGATGATTTCCAAATAAGGTAAAATATTAGACATTAACTACTAAACATAAGTCTATCTACTTTTGGCTTTTTATTACAGAAAAACTAAAAGATACTTGGGTCTATTAATAAACATGTCTTGTGCCACATTAAAAAAATTTTATGCTATTAGGAAATGTATATTTTCAGTTAAAGAAGGTATAATGAATAGAGATGTTTTTTGTTAAGAAAGTAAATTTGTCCTAAAGTAGAACTCATTATAGGAAAGAGGAAAGGACAAATTCTGGATGAAAAAAAAGAAAGTTACAGAAGGTTTGCAGAGATGGAACACTGACAAAAGAGTTTGGTGCATGGTCAAGCTGGCTAAGGTTGAAATAAATTTAATAAGTAAATGAGTTTTAGTATCAAAACTAAGATGTGAACAATTAGAATTTGTTTTTCTCTCTCATAAAAGGACAGTTTTCTTGAACTGTTGGTCTGCTCTCTTTTTTTTTTTTTGTGAGGAAGATCAGCCCTGAGCTAACATCCATGCTAATCCTCCTCTTTTTGCTGAGGAAGACCGGCTCTGCGCTAACATCTATTGCCAATCCTCCTCTTTTACTTTTCCCCAAAGCCCCAGTAGATAGTTGTATGTCATAGTTGCACATCCTTCTAGTTGCTGTATGTGGGATGTGGCCTCAGCATGGCCGGAGAAGCAGTGCGTCGGTGCGCGCCCGGGATCCAAACCCGGGCTGCCAGTAGTGGAGCGCATGCACTTAACCGCTAAGCCATGGGGCCGGCCCATGGTCTGCTCTTGATAATGATATTATGAAAGGTTTTTTTTCTTTACCTTTGAATAGTCTACCAAAAAGGCAGAGATTTTATGTTTTATCAAAATAATTTCTATGGTCAAAAAGCTGAGGCCTCTCTATTAAGAGAGCTAAGGTGGTTTTTTTTGTTTTTTTTTTCCTTAAACTGTTTAACTCGCTGTGTTTTTATCTTTAACATTTCCTGTTGTCAATTTGGTTATTTGGATAACTAAGCATTGTTTCACAGTGACTTATGATCCTATGTGACCAAATGTTTTCAAACATTTTGATATTTTTGACAAACTTCCCAAAATCAAATTCCAAATGAAGTCTTTTTGACTTGGAAATAACTTTGAGGTTTTCCAGAGGGGTCTTGGAACACCTCACCTCAAAAGAATTTCTTCTCTCTTCCCATAAAAAGGGAGATATTAAACAAATTGGCTTAATGGTATGTTAAATTGCATGGGAAGCATTGTCAAATGATGATAAACTTTTTTGGTTATATTGTATGGGTGAATGTTATTAATATGTGTTCTAAAAATTATATAAAATTCCTAAAATTCTAATATGTCTTGGTATAATGTTATCACTTGTAATTCTAGTCACTATCTTAAAAAGTGTGTCGCAAAAATAACCAAGTTTCTTTGTCAATTGCATTTTAATGTTAAGTCTTTTGTCATCTATAAATAGTTATTGTTTTACTCTGATGTTTTTGCAAACTTCTGAAGTGAGTCCCCAGTTGCATCAAGTAGAAAATGACCTGATGTGATGAAAACATGCTTCTTATGTTGTTTTAAACATATTTTTTAATAGTTTTCTTGAAGAAACACTAAGGGCTGCCAAATCATTTAGTATACCTGCAATGATTGAACAAAAAAATGTGTTCACGTGAAAGAGGTATAAAAGTATTATCATGATTTTAAGTATTCTCCATATGAAGGAAATAAGTTGGAAACTACCACTATTTCAAAAGCACAGTTGCTTTGAGAGGTTTGGTGGATTTGATCAGAGACGTAAAAGAAACTTTTCAACCCAGATGAATGGAGTGAATGTATATTTTATTGTATAGGGAAGGGTAAAGGCAAACGCAGCAAACAGATCTGAATAGGTCAAATATCAAGAGGGAAAAACTTCAGGTCGATTGAAAAGAGAAACGTCAGACTGACTGAAGGGAAATAACATCAGATCAATTGAAAAGAGAAACATCAGTTTGGGTACTCACAACATCCACTCCCTTACACTGAGGAGAGTCCCTTCAATTGACATGGCTAGGTGGGAGTTCCCATTGACAGTGGTCCTGGGCAAGGCGTCCTCCCAAGAGGCGAGACTCTCATCAAGCCCCAGTCCTCAGCAGCTTATATAGTATGGGCAAGTTTCAGAGTAAACTTTTGCAGAGTAAGCATTTGGTGTTCTAATGCACAAATGGTTATCAGTTGTGTACGTGCATTGAGCCCCCTGGCTATTGTCCCAGCCCAGCACAGATGGCCAGTCTGTCCCCGGCTACGACACCCAAAGAGTCTTGTAATCTTACAAATTGCAACTACCTTCGTGGGAGAAGGGCCAGTTCCCACCACACAGAAAGCTGCTTTATATTCCTTTGTGTGCTGGTGGCTGTAGGTCCATGGAACGGCCAAATATGGCTGTACTCATGTTAAGACAATACTGAAAGTTTTTCTTTTCTTAACATTACTAAAAACAAATAGTAAAATATGATTTCTCAAAAATATCAAAACACCAATCTAATCTAATCTATTGGTTAGATTTAAAACTTGAGTGCTAAATATTTCTGTAAAAGAAGAATTATCATTGATATATTTCAGGGAATTTTATTTTGTATATGTACATATATAGACATCTAAGGAAGATAAATTTTTGAAAGCAATAGAAAAGATCATGGTAATTCAATACAAAACAGTAACATCTGATCAATGTCCAAGGTCTGGGTATCAGCTGAAAACAACAGCAATAGTCAGAAACCTTAAAAAAAAACAAGATTATGAAAACATGTGTCATCGCACCATCTTGTCTCCAAGCATTTAGTGATATAAAGGGAAGTTATCTACTAGAACTTGCAAGCCTGAGAGGGTGGCTGGCCCTAGATTCTAGTTCCCTGTATTAGACTCTAAGAGGAAGAAAGAATATATGGGTCTTTTTGTTCCCCCAGATCTGGGCCTAGTCCAAACTTTCAGCTGGGCAGGGATAGGCCAGGGGCTGTGAGGGGAAGGTTGGTGTTGCCAGGTCACAGGCAGAGCAAAGACGAGCAAACCAAGACCCCACAGGTGTCAGTTATCAGTACAGGCTGCAGTTTACGATCAAGGCCAGCTGAGGAGCTTAGAATAATAGGCAAAAGATCAGGAATGCAATCAGTTGTCCTAAAAAGAAATATTTTTAAAAATATCATCCAATGAGTTCAGGTGAGCCAGGATGTTGAGTCTAGGAGCTTGGACAGGTATCAAAGAGAAACAGAGCTAGACGGTTGTTAAAGGAGGCAAGACAGACTTGATTCAGACTACTGCAGCAGGGAATAGAGACATCAGTACAAACTGACCTTGACTCCTCTGAAAAAAAGGCAGGAGGCTTTTTAAACACTGGGGTGTGCTAAAGGAAAAGTACTGGAGGATGCTGGGGGACGCTGGTCAATATGATTGGGCCATCTGTGTCTGTCACTGTACTTATGGAAGTTAGGCTCCTACCCTCCCACAGAGACTAGGAGATGGGGCCCTATCCTTCTTGATGATTAAAATTTCAAAGGATGGCCCCCAGGTCTTTGGGACAGACATTTCTGAATTGTGGAAGATTTATATCTCAAATGGGCAGAGAAACGATTTACAATTGCAAGTTTTCTAGAGCAAATGCTCTAAGAAAAAGGAAGTGAGTGGCCTATAGTCAGGTTTTTGCTGGAACAAAAGGTAAATTCTTCTGGCAGCATTGAGCTTTCTCAGGCAGGAATTTTAAGGGGGCTAGGGCATCCTAGGGACGTGGCCTTGAGCTAACAGAAGCCATGCTACAGTTTAGTCAAGTCTCTTAGTGTGGGGGGAGTGGGGGCAACGGGATTGGACCCAGTCATTTGTGCTGAGAGTTTGCAGTTCTCACAGGTCAAGACAGGAATGCCCATGGTCACACGTAAGACATGAGTCTAATGATGATACAGCGCTTGCTTGCAGATTTGTCTGACGGCCTGTTGATGATGAAGGTCAAGTATTTGAAGGTAGAGAGAAAAAAACATTACGTCTCAAAAATGTCTGAAGCAGGAGTGGAAAAGCAAAAATTTAAGGAGACGAGCATTCTTAAGGCCTCAGAAAGAAGTCTGCACTTCTCATTCCTGCCTCCAGAGTAAATGGTTTGTTACAGTAGTTCTTTGGAGATAACTGAGAATGAAGGTGGGGAAGGGAATAATGAGGGAGAACTTTAAATAGGAATTGTTAGGAGGTAATACTAGGTTAATGTGAGAGAAACAAATTTCAAAAATGATGATGTAGGAAAGGGCCAAAAAAACCCCCCAAAAGACAAAGAAAGATGAGATCTACCAACAGTCACAGTAATAGCACTAGATAGGTTTTAACTAAGGTAAACCTGAGTTTTTTAATGGATTTTCCATAGTTCCAAAATTTCTTTTAATTTAATTTCTGTAACAAGACATCATTTCCTTTATTTTACTTTTTAAGGAAAAGCTAATTAGCTTTTTAGATATTCATATTTAAACTTCTACTTTTCTCTTCAGATAGCAACCATAATGCCAACACCTCAAAGTCCCAGGGCATCTTTGGTCTCCCCTGATGACCACGTGGCCAACTGTCGTAAAGACCTAGGTCAGTGGTTCTCACTGTTTACACTGAGGGTTTGCGTGCCTATCTCGCCTTTACCCTGAGACTCCTCACGGCTGCTGGCCCACGCTTTGGTTGGTCTGAGTGGAGCACGGTTCAAAGGGGATGGAAACTTCCAAGGTGTCAGTAGATATGTGCAGCCCCTTTTATGCATCTCTCGCATGGTCCTCCATCAAATAAAAACAAGTCAGAACTTAGATAAAGAGAAACACTATTCAAAAAGACGTTGCAACAGGAGAAACGCTCCAATCTCAGAAATCTGCAAGCATGTCAAAATCAAGCAGAAAATGGCTTTTATTTTATAGAGTAAGGAGGATTAAGCAGTAAAGAGGGAGTTGGGTAGATGAGGGGAAGTAAACAGACTGCATGAGATTTGCATGAGAATAAACGGACTGGTGAGATTTGACAGGAAATTTGTCTCCCTGTGGTCAGCTGACTCTCATTCCTTGGGATAAGCTAATAAGGGACCATACTCTACATTTTGGTTCTTGATGAGACTTGTGGGTAAGCTAAAGTGGGCTGCAGCGAGGAGAGAAGCCTGAATAAGTCTGGGGAAAGCAAAGCAACGGGTAAGAGATGGACATTTGTGAACACCTGGTCATGAGATCTGCAAAAGAGCTCTTAGCACATAACCACTCTACCCAAACTCCTGCACTAGCAGCCCACTCAACTTGAGAATGGCTTCTAGCAGTTTAAGGCTACATCCCTAGGATGAACCCAGCCCCTCTTAAATTGCCTTCCTGAAAAACCTCATTGCTGCCAGGAGAATTTACTGGTTGTTCCAGCTGAAACCCGGTGATAGGGAGATAGGCCCTTGAACCTCCTCTTAGAGCAGTTATTTTAGAAAGCTTTCAATTATAAATCTTTTCTCTGCCCTTTGAGATGTAAATCTACAACCTAGTACTGTCCCTTCAGCAACGTGAAAGCTGTATATTTGAAATGCAAACATTCAGGGGGATAACTCTCAAGCTCCCAGTCCCTGGGGGAGGGAAGGGGAGTAACTTTGGTGGGTGCTTTGCCCCATCTTGTACCACTGCCTCCTTTTTGCTGTCAAAATCAACATATACTTTTTTCAAACTCAATGACAACCTGTAACTATGGAGCATTTGAAGTCTATAACTGCAGGAAGGGGGTGGGGCAGTTTCCTGATAACAGGTAGACTTTATTATGAAGATAACTATACAGTAAAGGTATTGGATGGCAGATTATACTCCAGTTATCTATGGCCTTCCCTTATCTCCTTCCTCTCATCCCAATAGTTTATAGATCCCTTAAAGGCAAAGGTCAGCTATTAAGCTAAGTTAGGCACACGTTAGATGCCCATATCAATTTTTAGCTTCTTGGAAGAATCTATTTAAAATGTAGAGGACAATCAGGCGGGTACAGGGCAAAAACTATCAGACTAAAAGGTAGGCTGGGTGCACACCTCTCCATGCGCCTCACTGGCCGTGTGAATTGGGGCAGGTCTTCTAACACCAGGTCCACCTGGGCCTCATCTGACAATGTGTGCCTTGCTCTACAGGATCTCAGGGTTCTTTCACAGGATTCCAACTGAAAAAATTACACTGTATATATATATGGTTTCCAGTTGGCCCACGTTACTCTTTGCAGCTCTTTCTCACCACAGAAGCTCTGTGAAGAGATGGACCCTGATGTTGGGCTGCCCTTTGGGCAGGTGGCTGCTGTGTATTCACAGACCTCTGCATCTATGTTCTGCTGCAAGAAGTTCCACTCAACATAGACCAGAGATGTCTGCTTCCCCAGTGTGTTCACAGTGCTTCAGCCAAGCAGCACCAGTTTCTTGGGCTTTGTCCTCTTGTAATTTGCTTCACATTCAGGCTCAGTGAACCTGAACTGCAGCAAGGCTTACTCATTCCCTCCTGTGTTCACTGGGCAGCCGCTGCAGCGAGAAACTGCTGGCGGGCATACAGAGGTGGACTAAATTACCAAAAGATACTAAGTTACAAAAATGCTCCTTGCGCCCAGGAACTCACCATCTGGGAGAAAAGTCCGACATACACAGAGACAACGCAAGTAGGCGAATGCTCCTAAGTGGTTGAATAGAAGTTGTAGTAGATCTTGGAATAAGAACGAGGAGAGAGCATTTTTCAGGTGCCTCAGAAGGTCCCTTAAAAGAGGCGCGACTGACCCTGAACTTTGCATCGTGGCTGAGGCATTACAGAGCTGGCAGGAAGGTGGAGAAAGAGGAGGAGTGACTCAAGCACGTAGGGTGAAATGAGTGGCACTTTCGCCAAGTAGAAGCCACAGATTCTGATTTGGTGGAAGAGTTAGGTGCCAGGAATTGTTAGTAAGAATTCCTCAGAACTGTGGTTGGTTTGCTCCATTGTTGCCAATAACTATGTTTCTCAAATATGCTAGTGATGCTTTTTAGTTATTTATTTTTTGGTTTGTTTGGCTTCAAGTCCCAGAGATAGACAACACTCATAATACAATCCAGTTGTTAACGATTCAACTATTAGATAGTTAATTGTTATACAGTACTGAGAACAGTGCTCGATATAGTAGTGTTGCATAACTGTTTTGTAAATGAATTGGATCTTTTCAACATGCACATAGTTATTCTTGCAGTGAGTCACTTCTCCATTTTTCCTGCATGATTTGATGATATGAGGCTGCAGCAACTGGCTTGAGTGAAAGCTTTCAGACCTCATGCTAACAAAGAATTTTGATCGACTCATTTGGTACAGGATATTTTATCTGGCTAGAAAAATTCAAACGTGATTTTATTGATTACTAATAAAATATGCAACAGATTAATCTTTGATCAAAAGTATGTCTGAATGACTGTGGCTGGCCCGGTGGTGTAGTGGTTAAGTTCTCGTGCTCTGCTTCAGCGGCCCGGGGTTTCACGGGTTGGGATCCCAGGTGCAGACCTAACCCACCGCTTGTCAGGTCGTGCTGTAGCAGGAGTCCCACATATAATGTAGAGGAAGATGGGCACGGATATTGGCCCAGGGCCCATCTTCCTCAGCAAAATGAGGGGGATTGGCAACAGATGTTAGCTCAGGGCTAATCTTCCTCACGAAAAAAAAAAAAAAGTATGTCTGAATGTTTGAAACATATTACACATATAGAGACTAGTTATATGGAATAAAAATCCTTGCAAGCATGATCTTACATGGTTTTTTAGTCACTTTTGTTTGCTATAACCAAGTACCATAGACTGGGTTGCCTATAAAAAACAGAAATTTATTTCTCAAAGTTCTGGATGCTAGATGTCCAAGATCTGAGTGACAGTGTGGTCAAATTTTAGTGAAGGCTGGAGACTTCTATTGCACCCTTACATGATGGAAACAGAACAAGAGAGCTCTCCGGGGTCTTTTTTATAAGGGCACTAATCCCCTTCATGAGGGCTCCACCTTCATGACCTAATTACCTCCCAAAGGCCTCACCTCCTAATATCATCACATTGGGGGTTAGGATTTCAACATATGAATTTTGGGGGAACACAAACATTCAGTCCATTGTACATGGTATAACTGAGACTTGTCTTTTATAAAGAATTTTAAAAACTAATACATAATATGTATGTAGATTAATAATTATAAAATTATGTATGTCAAGTATTTCATGAAATAAACATTTTGCACTAGCTACGAAGGAGCAATACCAAGTGGCCCTTGGAATTTGTTATCCAGGAAGATACTAGGAGAACTCACAGCAGCAAGACTGACAAAGTGGAGGAGAGGATAGGGCTTTAGTGCTCTTTGTAGTGAGTAGTATATGAAGAGACACAGGCAGAGAAAAATGTTTTTCAAAATATATGGCAATGAAGGATACATAACAGACCCATTGGGGGAAGAAGATTTCTCTGGGGGTAGGGTAGCCTCAAGCTGCTGAATGACTGTGCCTGGAGTAGAGGATTGGGTGGAGGAACAGAGGAGTGTGTGCTGGAACCCGGAGGTCTGTAGGGGCAGCAGTCTGGGAACTAGAAAGACAAATGACCTGAGGTTTCCTCTCATGCTCCCTTCCCAGTATGTCATATCATCTCAGACCAGAAGATGCTTGAAGAAAAATAGAACTTGAGCTTGTACATGTAGAATGAGCCTACTTTCATAATAGTCCTTTAATAACTCTGGCAACTGCAGCTGAGTATGGAGAGAGAGAGAGAGAGAGAGAGAGAGATTACAGAGCACTTTCAAAGCATCCAGAATACCTTCTATCCACAACTCAGCAACTTAGGCAGGATAGCCAGGACCCTGGAGGGAGGTAGTATGATGGGCAGTGATACCTGAGGGTAAAGAACATATGGGTAGTTGAGAAGAGTCTGTTTTGATTTTCTAGAAGAGTGAATATATGTAAAGTAGCAAGCATTTATATACTGTAAATAAGCTTATATACTTACATACTGTGCTTACATACAACAAACATGTAGCACATGACACAGTATACATAGTATGTGTAGGACATAGTAATGGGGGCTGATCACCAGAAAGATCAAGCCATAATTAGAATCTTGGAATTTTCAGCCCCATTCCCCATTCTCCAGAGAGGGGAGAGGAGCATGGAAACGGAGTTAATGGTTGATCACGCCTACATGAGGAAGCCTCCATAAAAATCCCAATAGTATGGAGTTCAGAGAGCTTCTGAGTTGGTGAACACATGGATGTGCTGGGAGAGTTGTGAGCTCCTAGAGAGCATGGAACCTCCTTGCCGCTTCCCACATACCTTCCCTCTTTCATCTGGCTGTCCCTGAGTTATATCCTTTTATATTAAACTGGTAATCTAGGATGTACACTGCTTTCCTGAGTTCTTTGAGCTGCTCTAGCAAATTAATCGAACGCAAAGAAGGAGTCATGGGGACCTCTGATTTATTACCAGTGGGTCAGAAGCATAGGTAACAGCTCGAGTTGTGCTTGGCACGGGGGGCGGGGGTGGGCAGCCTTGTGGAACTGAGCCTTTAACTTGTAGGATTTGACACTATCTCTGGCTAGTGTCAGAACTGGATTGAATTGTAGGAAACCCAGCTGGTATCACAGAGAATTGCTTGGTGTAGGGAAAAAACCCCACACTTCTGGTGCCGGAAGTGTTGTGAGTGTGGCAGTCATGTGAGAGTGAAGGAGACACACGGGAGGATGAGTGGGTTTTTCCTTCACTGTCTTTAGCAGGGTTGTTGTCTTTCACTCATTGATTTATTGGAGGCCTTTACATATTCTGGATACTAAACCCAGGTAACATGTGCTGCAAATATCTCTGCCAGGTTTTGGGGTTGTTTTTTCACACTGCAGTATCTTTTAATGAATAGAAGTCTTTAATTTTTATATGGTCAAGTTAATTTTTTGCTTGTGGTTTGTTCTTCCTCCAGGTACACCAAGATCAAAGATATTCTCATTTTTCTTCTAAAAATTTTTAGAAGCTGCCTTTATCAATTATTACGTTAATCAATTAAAATAGTTTTTGTGTTTGGTATATGGGACAAAGATCAATTTCATTTTTTTTTTCCTATGGAGATCAATTATCTCAGTACTGGTTTTTGAAAAATACCTCTTTCTCCACTTATCTGCAATGAAAACATGTCATAAACCAAATTTCCAAATATGTGTGGGTCTCTTCATGTTTCCATTTCTCAGATCAGTTAGTTCCCAGGACTACAGGGAGCTGATTTTCCACCTTGATGTTTTTCAGGCCAAATAGTATGAATTCAAACCCCAAACCCATGTGGCTATTGTCTTGTATTTAGGAACTATTACAGAAAACTTGTTGTTTTTTTCATTTTTCCCTACTCTATTAGGGCCAAGAAAAAGGCAGGCATGTATTTTCACTGTCTCCTTATGAGGGTGGGATTTTCCTAGTCCAGATACTTAAAGTGCTGCCTTAGAGATCCTGGATCTATGTGGGAGGTGTTGTAGCCTATATCCCTCCCTGTTTGAGCGTCAGTCTCTGTCTGTCGAATCAGGGGCTCACGGCCCTTTAAAACTCAGGGCTGGGTACTAGTTGCTGGGAGACACTCCCAGGCAAATGCCAGGCGAGGCGCTCACTAACCCCTGGATTTATACTTGCTTGTTCTTCCAGGTCTCCGAAGAATTTCCTTATTTTGACTCAGCCATGCATTAAAACAGATGCTTTTTTTTTTTTTTTAAATAATTTTATTTATTTATTTTCCCCCCAAAGCCCCAGTAGATAGTTGTATGTCATAGCTGCACATCCTTCTAGTTGTTGTATGTGGGACGCGGCCTCAGCATGGCCGGACAAGCGGTGCGTCGGTGCGCGCCCGGGATCCGAACCTGGGCTGCTGGTAGTGGAGCGCGCGCACTTAACGGCTAAGCCACGGGGCCGGCCCAAAACAGATGCTTTTACATGTTTTATCATGCATTTTTAGGAAAGGGTTTCTCTGAATAGTCTTCTACCTTTCATCTTTCCTTCGCTTCTTCTTTCCCATCATCCTAAGCATTAAGCAACTCCTACCATTTATGGCAGCTAGTACAGAATTTCACTACCCTATTTGTTATCGTTATTTCATTTTGTTCTATCTGGCCCAGACCATGGATTTAAATCTTTTTTTTTTATTTAAGAAATCCAAGCTCTTTAAGGATTCATTCTCAGGGACTCTACTGTTTCTATTTAGAGAAAGGCTCATTCATTCCAATGTTTTATTTTAACATTATTTGCTCATCTTCTCAAGAGACCCTGTCCTTCCCTCTTGGGTCACACTTCATCACAGCTGTGACTTTGCGGTGGATGCCGTGAGAGTCCTTGATGGGTCGGCACAATCGCCCCATAAGAGGGGCCACACTGAGGCAATGGGACCTGTCGGTACCTTGGATTTCATTTTCTTAGTGTTCTCAAAACACACATGCCATACCAAAGTCAAATTCATACAGTCAGAATGTGCGTCCCACTTAAAAGTTTACCTCTCTAGCTAGACGTCTTTGTTTCCTAGTTTCTCTGACATCCTAACGCTTAGGTAAACAATCTCTGAGGAAAGGATTTGAAAGTCATAGTAGAACACATACTGGACTTAAATGAAAGAAATCTCTCTTAAAAGTTAACCAGGCAGTCAAAATTAATTTTTGCTTGAGATTGGACATTCCTGAGACTAAGTTTGGAGTGCCATCTCCTGCCAGAACATTATATTTTTCAATCTTTTGTGGACTAAGTAGTTATTTAAACATGTACAGTAGTTATTTACAACTACAGTTATTTATAACTACAGTAGTTAAGTAGTTATTTAAACATATCAATGAGAATGCCGATCATTACTCAGTTCTTTACTACATATTTCAAAATTAATCTGTATTGCCTAAACCTTTTAATGCAATGTATTAAATAATGAAATAGCAAAATTGGCTATGGTTTTCAAATGTTTATTCTTATCAAAACTTCTTACATATCACTTAAGCACGTGATTAAAAATTGAAGAATTGCAGCCTTTAGATCCTTTCTTGCTCGTCTGTGGTATTGCTCTATGTTAAAAGAGACAACGGTACTCTTTGAATCTAATGGTTCTGTTGGCAGTGCTCATCACCATCCAGTTATACATGAACAATAAGGTCAAAGCATGAATAAAATTTCTCCCCTGATGTACATTTAAAAACTACAAGTATAGTTCTGTGATAAGATACCCTGACCAAGATTTGTAATGCCAACCACCAAAAAAATTGAGAAAGGATTGATAAACAAACAGCTACCTTACAACATTCTGTGCTTGAAGATTTTGATAGAAATATTTGGGTTACAATATAAATTTGAAAATTTTGAAAATATAAATGTTAATCTTGATTGACTTTGTTCTACTATTGATGATAAGGAGCTTTATACAGGTGAAGAACTAGCATTTTTATTAAAAATATTCCTTAGAAAATGTTAAACTCATCATTATTATTTTTTATTATAAGAGCTTTACTTCTTAGATAAGCAGAAAATAGAGCCAAGTGTCATGTTCTGGCTGTTTTATGTAATATTTATGTTCTTCCAAAAATTATAATTTAAATTATAATTTATATAATGTCTAACTTCAAGTATCATAAGACATTAAATGAGTCAATTTCTTTTCATATGCTTTTGGCTAAAGGAAACCTAATTTTACACATATATGTCATTTTGGACTATTCCAAGGAGATCTACAAGTAACACATTTTTAAAATGGAAGCAATACATGTGCATGGAAAATTATTCAAACACTTTGATGGGTGAGAAATGAAAACAAAAATCATGTTTTTTTCTTCCTCAGATCCCTGGTCCTGCTCTTCAGAGGTAAGCAATTTTTACCATTTTCTTTTTTTACTATGTACTATTCCCTTGAACTCTAAATAATGCTATATAATCATCTAATTTGTTTTACAAATTTTAAATAAAATCAATTGACTTCTTATGAGTAATAGGGAACATATTTCCTTTCTCTCACTTTTTTCTCCTAAGAGTACATTTTCTATTTGTTCTTTAACCTATAATTTTAAGGTTTTTTAGTTTTTGTTTTTTCTAATGTATACTTACTGTGCTTAATATTATGCTTAAATAATATATTGTCTGTCCATTTTGAGCAACACTGACTGGCTCAGTAGAATGTGGAGATTAGTGACCACCTTCCCTCTGCAACATTCCCCATCATGCCTTCCAACTTTTAGCAAAGATGTTTACATGATAAAGTCTTATGTAATTTACACTGTCTTTTGTAATTATAACAAGGTCTTCCATGCTTTGTCCATAGGTTGATTTTGATCATGGAATCTCAAATGAATTAACAGCATCATAATTATGGCTTTTTTTTTAACCACAGGTGCAGGGGGCATGATTTGATTTGTATTGAAATCATATGTGAATATACCTCAGCCTCTAAAAAAAATCTGGGTTACAATAGTCAAGAAGATAAGTTAATTATTTTATAATGTAAATCTATTTGAAAATATTCCTAGGGGAAATACTCCAGTAGGAAGAAAAATAAACCTAGGAACATGCTATTAGGTTTATAGGAACTAAGATTGAGGTTAGTGATGGTTATTGTATACTAAAAAACACATGAAAATGTAGCATATTCTAAATAACCCAGAAGTAAAGCTCCAGAAAACATTCCGTTGAAATAACGGCTGTCATGATGGAGAAAGCAAAATCAGAGGAAGCGAGAGTACTTGTTTGGTTTGCTGAGATGATATTAATATTGGCATATGCATAGAAACTGAGGAGGAAATTAATATAATTAATGATATAAAACCATTACAATACTGAAAATTTCCAAATTTCAAACAAACAGAAGAACATTTGATCTATAAATTGGAAGAGGCAAAAGGAGGGGAAAAAGGAAACAATAAAGAAAGTATAGAAAATAAAGCATAAAATAAGATGATAGAAATAGAGAAGATCGGGCACGTTCAGGGTGGTATGGTCATAGAGTAGATGACAGAAATAAATCATAATAGGACAATAATTAAATAAATCAAGGTAAAGATTGTCAGATAAGATTTTAAATGTCAAAAGAAACCCACATCAAACAAAACGTATTGAAAATAAAAAATGGAGAAAATATAGAGGGCAAATACGAATACAAAGAAGATCTAAGTCCAAATTTTGATAAAAGGTTGAATTCAAGGTGAGAATATCATAAAGGTGGAGAAGGCTGTGGCCCATAGAAGCAATAGTAGATGCAGAAGATGTGCTCATGAATGTGCACCTTCATGAATATACAGGCAAATAAACTCAAATGTCCTCATTCTCACTAAGTTGTATTAAAAACATTATGGCCAACAAGCAGAGGATACACATTATTTTTAAGCCCACATGGACCATTAAGACAAATTTACCATGTGAATTCCTCAGTGAATCCTGAGTTACTACCAGTAGGGGATGTAGAATGGTTTCATAAGAGAATTTCGTATAGGACTCAAAGCTCCCTCTCTATGTGGTTCAGGCTGGACTGGAGGCTCCAGGGTTCTGGGGGCGATGGGAGGGGGAAGGCAAGGCACACTCAGAAAAAGAGAATATGTACAGAATACACTAGGGAATCCGAAGAGGCTGCTCAAGATCTGACTCAGCCCCAAGGCTTTGACGCCCAGTCTCACCCTCCAACCTACAGACTTTTAAGGGTCAAACCTTAGATCACCCTAACCCATTCCTGGCTTCTGGGTATAGCTCATGTGCACAGGTCTGAATGTTTGTGTCCTCTCAAAATCCAGATGTTGAAATCCTAACTCTTAAAGATGATAGGAGGTGGGGCCATTGGGAGGTGCTTATGAGCCTCATGAACGAGATTAGTGCCTAATAAAACAGGCTCCAGAGAGATCCCTAGCCCCCTAACACCATATGAGGATGCAGCGTGAAGACTTTGGAAGAGGGTCCTCATCAGAAGGTGACCATGCTGGCACCTTGATCTTGGACTCCCAGCCTCCAGAACTGTAAGAAATAAATTTCCGTTGTTTTTTTTTTTTTTGGTGAGGAAGATCAGCCCTGAGCTAACATCCATGCCAATCCTCCTCTTTTTGCCAAGGAAGACTGGCCCTGAGCTAACATCCATGCCGATCCTCCTCCACTTTATGTGGGACGTTGCCACAGCATGGCCTGACAAGCGGTGTGTGGGTGCAAGCCCTGGACCGAACCTGGGCCGCCAGCAGCGGAGCACGCGCACTTAACCACTACGCCACTGGGCTGGCCCGTAAATTTCTGTTGTTTTTAATCTACCCAGTCTGTGGTATTTTGTTATGGCAGTCCGAATGGACTAAGAAAACATGTTTCAGGGCCGGCCCTGTGGCTTAGCAGTTAAGTGCGCGCTCCGCTACTGGCGGCCCGGGCTCGGATCCCAGGCGCCCACCGACGCACCACTTCTCCGGCCATGCTGAGGCCGCGTTCCACATACAGCAACTAGAAGGACGTGCAACTATGACGTACAACTATCTACTGGGGCTTTGGAGGGGAAAAAAAAAGGAGGAGGATTGGCAATAGATGTTAGCTCAGAGCTGGTCTTCCTCGGCAAAAAGAGGAGGATTAGCATGGATGTTAGCTCAGGGCTGATCTTCCTCATAAAAAAAAAAAAAAGAAAGAAAACGTTTCAAAACTTATGTGGAGAGTGGGCACTGTCTTTATTTTGGCAAAATAAGAAGAAATTGGGTCAAGAAAACATATATGAAAAAATTTTTTTAAGCACAAAATTATGGGTTCTTGGATTTGAAAATACTGGATTGGTTTGTGAAAGGATGAGCCTGCGTGTGTGTGCGCGCTCGCGGGTGTATGTACATGTCCCAGAAGTCTTTGTGCAGTTTAAAGCTTTACTAATTCCAGAATTATAAATGCTACAAACTTATAATAAAAATATCATTGGAAGGTTTAATACTTATAATTCTTTCATATTTAGATTTATGAATTTTGAATAATAAATTTTTATTTTTTGTGTGTAGGACCCTCTGATAGAAAATGAGACAAAACAAACACTATTCAAAATTCACAAAACTAAATGAGTGTAAGAAAATTTAAATTCTGTGCTTGAGTTTATACAAGACAAAAACATTATGTGGGGAGGCTGGAGTTGAGGGCAGAAGAAATCGTGAGAGTAAAAATCTCTGGGGAATAGCCAAAATTCCAGGGACAACTTCAGATTTTTAAGGTTAATGAAATTGATGAGCCTAAAGTCAAGATCTCTAATGGACAAAAGGAATCAGGTAATATCTGGGTTCCAGATGGAATGAGTAGAAAATTGGCTAAGGGTTCTGATAGGATGAGAGTAAAGTTAGAAGGAGAGATCTAGAAGGCCCAGGAGGGTGGGGTGATCTACTGGGCTGGATGGTGGGGGAGGGGTGGTGGTTCAGCCCCCTCCTCTTATTGCCCCCTCCTCTTATTGCCCCCTCCCCCGCCCTCAGGAAGGAACCCTTTGTGACGAGGCCACAGCTCTGTGATGCAAGCCTAGGGCTCTGTCCCCTAGCAGACTCCCAGTGCTCAGTTGCCTGAGGGCAGCAGAGCAACTCAGAAGATGGAGGAGAACCTATTTTCTCTGAGTAGCGTTAGCGCTACCTGGCTGAGCTGCAGCCCCACTTCCTGGGTGACTGAGATCATCCTCGGTTTCCTGTGTGGACTGGGGCTCTTCTTCCTGTTACTCCCGTGTCCCAAGTAATCCGTCCTTACCGTCCTTACCACCACCTAGGAAGCATAGAAACATCAGGAAGGTAAGGAACCTTTGGCTCAACCCCAATAGAGATGATCTCTTTTTCTCTAATTTCCACTTTTCTGAATCAGCTAGAGAGACTCCTGAGATAGGAACTCTCAGGAAAGAATAGATCATCCTTCTAGGGACAAGCCAGGCCAGGCATGGGTTAGAGGAGGCGTGAGGGTTTCTATCTGAAGATCTCAGAGCCTGGGTCCAGGTGTGGTAGAGGGCTCCAGGGCAAAGCCCCAAATGCAGTGACCAGTGGCTGAGGACTGGATACTAAGAGTTCCATCCCTACGGGAGGACAGGCCCTGAGCACTGGTTCACTCAGCCACCTTCTTGGGGCAGGTGTCACTGTCAGGCTGATGTGAGGGCAGTGCTGAGCCCCCAAGGGCCTCTGAGCAGGGGCTGGAGTGGGCTCTGGCCTCTGGAAGCAGAATCCTAGCTGACGAAGCTCAGATGAGCCTATAGGTCTGAGAATGTGTGTTTCTTGAGCAGAGGAACAGGGATGGGAGAAATCCATGGTGGATCTCATATAGAAAATCCTTCTTTGCGTTCTTCAAAGAAAAATCGAAAATATTTTATCCACTCTAAAAATAAATAAAAGGGGAAAACTCAGAGCTCCATTAGTTAAGCGTAGAAAGTCCTATTGCTCATGGACACTGAGCGTCCGCAGCTGCTCTAGAGAGAGGAGAGGGAGAACTGGGTCCCAGGCCCTCGCTTGTTCTTGGCTCTCAGGGTCACGCGGAGCCGAGAGGGACGAGCAGCAGGACTAGGAAGAAAAGCAGAGCTTTGAGAGGTAAGCGTCTGCCATTCAGCCCTGTGCCCCAAGAGGTAGCCTTCAGCTTTCGGGGCTCTGAGGGCCCAGCTCCTCGGTCTCCGGGGATGCCAGTGGCAGAGCCTGTTGTCCCTCAGGAAACAGAGTGCTCAGGTGAAGCCAGGAGGGGCTAGAAAGGGGTGCTGCCCAGCAGAGGCGTGGGGCTGTAGTGGACCAACAGTACCTGGATTGGGAGGTGGGACCTCCAGGTCCAACTGTGGACAAGTTAACTTGGCTCAGACTCCTCTGTAAGGTGACCCTGTCTTTTCTCCCCCACAGCGGGGTGGTGAGGGCTGTAGGTGTGACAGATGTGGAAGTACTGTGTAAATGACAAAGTGCTCCTCATTGGGAGCGTTGAGGTCACTGTTAGGATCACGTGGCCTTGGACACTGATCTGGGGCTCCAGAGTTTAATCTCCCAAGGGTCTCTCCTAAAGGGACTTTGAACTCAGCCTCCTGCAAGACTCCTAGGCCCCTGCCTTCACCACTGTGACCGTTTCCTGATTTCCAGCTCGTAGAGATTGCCTGAAAGAACTGGAGGAGGCTCGGGGCCTGGTTTCACTTCTGCAAAGGTAAAGAATCTTCCCTTTCTCTCCTGGGTCTTCCTTCCTCCCAGACCCTATGATAAGATTCCAGCGAGGTCCTGGGAGGGGGAGCCATGGGCGAAGGATGTGGCTAAAGCCCTGGAATGAAGAATAGCAGGAGCATTGTGAGGTCAGCACAGGGGCTGGTGAGGGACACTGGGCTGCAGGTGCCCACCCCTGCCCAGCCTGCCTGGCCCTCCTGCGCCAGTCTGCCTCCTGTCTCCTGCAGCCGCCTGGGGAAGCTCCCTGACAAGGGTGGCTTTTGTCAGCTCTCATGTCAAGACCCCCCTGGCTACGTGTGCAAAACAGCGCCTGCTGGAGCCCACTGGCCGTGCCATGAGCGTGTAGCAGAGGCTGCTGCCACCGTGTCCCTGGCTCCTCTGACAGAGCACCCTGTACCTCTGGCCTCCACCCCTTCGCCCGGCCTGATGACCTCGTCAGTTTCTGTTTGTTCCCACTCATCCTTGAGTGCCTCTCAGCCACCAGAGCCTTTCCTTCCCCTGGACAACCTTTCACCCCGGCAGCTTGTTTTTTCCCCTCCCCCGCCATGCCCCCCTGATTCAGAGTCCTGCCCGGCCCCTCCAACAGCCTTCCCTCCCCATCCCCAACCAGACTCCATTCTGACACTTTCTCAGTGTGACTCGATGGCACTCCCACTGGGCGCTGTCCCACAGAGCTCGTCTTCACACACCCCTTGGTCAGCTTCTCCCGTCCCAGCCATCTCAGACCTTGGTCACTCAAGCTGTCCCATTTCGGCCCTGCCCTGGTGGCAGGGGGCTGCCAAAGCCTTGTGCTTCTCGACCTCATCACAGTGCAAGTCCCAGCAAGAGCACCTTTCCCACCACCCACCAGAAGCCTTATGCTGGGAAGACCCCACAAACAGACAGGTAGAGGCTGGTAATCCCTCTTTGCTCAGCTGTGATGACGAGAAGCCCCTGGAGATACAAGTCACAAAGAGAGTTGAGATCAAGATTTGGAAGGAAAAAGAAACAAATGGATCATATCCAAAACAAATGAGCCCAGACTACCACCTGAATTATTTGGGAAATACGTTGGAATCTCTGGGTGCTGAGCAGGACACCACAACCCCCCAAACCTTCTGGAGCACAAAAGGCAAACCAGCACAGCTGCCCAGTCCTCAGCAGCTCTCATATCCCAACGTCTTGGGGGACCATCTACCGATGAAATATAACCAGCTTTTCTGGGGTCTCCCCTCTCTGCACAGTGAGTCCCTGGTGGCTACTGCCTGGATCTCTGAGAGCTCTTCAGTACTACAGTCTCCGTCTTTCTTGTTCAATGTTATCTCGAATACCTGCCCAGTTCAAATGCAGGCTAAAATGTCTCCACTGCTTTCCCAGTCCCAGCCTCCATCCCATGTGGAGTTCCAATCTCAATCCTTGATTCTAACCATACCTCAATGCCAGCCCCCACCTCTGACTCAGTTCCAGATCCAGGCCCATCTCCAATCCTCTCCCCCAATCCTACCACTTTCTTCTCCACCCCAGATTAGAGCCTGTGGAGTATCTTGCCCTACACCCCAGAATAAGCCACAATCTATCATCCCAGCTGAGATTCAACGTCCAGAATGGTCTTTGTTGCAGAAGCAACTAGAAAGTGGGTGGGCTTTAGACTCTGTAGTCAAAAGATCTCAAGAAGTCTGTAGTCTCTTCACTTCGAACTTTTGTCAGGACAGTTGGGTGGTCTCCATTCTTCCTGAGAATTTTCCAATCAGTCCTGAGCTCCAGGAACAACTGGAGCAACACCTCCAAAAGTGGCTCATGCAACACTGCAGTATCCAAGAGTCTCTGGAACTAAGGCGGTCTCGAGACGGATTACCAGGGACATGTCAGGCAAAGGGCAGGCATGGACCCTCACAACCCTCTTTATTTACAGGTGAAAGCAGCAGGGATGCGCAGAAGGTGGGGCTGCCGCTAAACCAAGACTTAGGCAAGGGCCTGGGGCATATTCTGGGGAAGTTCCCAAAGGATCTCTCCAGGCGTTCAGAAAGCTCCCTAGTGAAGTTAAGGGAGGTGGACTCTGAGGAGTCGGAAAGTGGCTTGAGGTTCTCGAGGAGTGACTCAGGGAGAGATTTACTAAGGATCTTAGACAAGAATCTAGAAAGCACCCTGAAAGCCCATTTGAGCAGGAAGCTGGGGCAGATCAGTGAGGGTTGGATCCCTGTGAATGTGCGTCGATCCTGGCTTGCTGTCCACGCTTCTCCCAAGTCCGACACTCACATGGAAACCAGAAATCTAGGAATCTTGAAGAGTTGGGGACCCAGCACGAACACTTCCCCCAGAGTTTCCTTTCTCGATGCAGACACTCGAGAGGTGCTGGAAGCGCATATTACAAGGTTTTGGGTGAAGCACAGGTGGGGCCTACCCCTCAAGGTCCTCAAGCCCATAAATCTCTTGAAGTTGAAAAAGGCTCAACCCTTGTCCCTTCCACAGTCCGCCTTTCCTCCCTCAGCCACCTGTGTATCTGGGACCCACTCGATCATCAAGTTTGCTGAGTTCCTGGGAAAACCTCCCCAGGCCCATCCTGGTAAGAAGGTGGTAACAGAGGAGTCAGTTTCTACCCTGGTGAGGCCTCTCCTTGCCCCCTCACTTGTGTGTGAGGAAGTCCAGGGGGCCCTGAGAGGAACCCCACCTGGTGGTGACCGTGGTCCCTCAAAGGCCTCTCTGACTGGACAGGAGGGCAGGCCACCTTCTCAGTCCCTCACACTCAGCCTCGTGGGTACAACCTGGCAGAGTGGGACTGTCGTGGAGGCTGAGAGCGGCAGCCTAGAGCCTAGTCCAAGTTCAGCAATGGCGAGGAATGAGCCAAGGGAGGACAGTGGGGGTCGGGCCTCACGAGACCCCTGCCAACGGGTAACAATGCTGGAGAGGAACTTGGGATCCCAATTTTTGAAGGCCAAAGAGGCCAGGGAGACAGTGGAGGTCAAGGAGTCCCCTGACCTTCAACCACCGTCTAGAGTCATCTTGGGAACTAATGTGCTGACAAAATCTCAAAGCATAAATGTGCATCTGAGGAGTTTAGAGACTCCAGGCACTAATAAAAACCCCCTACTCCCTAGAATGTCTGTTTCCCAAGATCCAGGAGAGCCATGCCTTAACACAGATGTTGTTAGTGAATTTAAGTCCAAATTGAAGGTACAGTCAGCGAATCAGCCTCATGACTGTCCTACACACATGCTCCTTGCTGCAGACAGCTTGGCTTCTCATGTGCCCCAATGCCATCCCCAGAAAGTGCCCACTGGAGACAGGCTACATTCCCAGGGGCGGTGTGGCCCCATGGCAGCCCAAAGGAGCAGCCAAGGGCAGCAGGAGCCCATGATCTCAAAACTTCAGGACTCATGGAAGAGCCAGAGCAAGATGATTGCCCCTACTTACGAGAGAGAGGACTGTCGGAGGCCCAACCTAGGAGAGCACAAAGAAAGGTTTGAAGAATTGGGGACCTCTCAAGCTGGAAGTATGAGCCACCCTGCCCAAGTCAAGGGAATGGTAAACCCTGCTGGGAGCAAATACCTCCCGCTCCTGCCAGAGAAGAAACAGGGTCCTCTAGAAAGCATCTTCAGAAAGAGGATGAGGCTCTTTTTTCAGTGGATTTTCCCCCGCAAAAAAGTTAAAGGTCAAGATGTTCTGCAAAAACACAAGCCCAGATCAGCCATCGCCCAGAGCCAAGGGTCAGTCAAAAGCAGAACAATTATGGACAGTGAGACTGCTGAGGCCCAGGCGCTCATGACAGCTGTTGGACAGATTCTAGAGGAGAAAATGGCGATTTACCATGGACTTCATGCCACGAAGTTAAATGAGCACAAACAGGAACCCCAAGCCCCTGTATGTGTGTGTTCCTGCTGCCACAGGCTTCCCCTCTATGCAGAGCGAGGAAGAATGATGAGTTACACAGCCTGCAATCACCAAGCAACCTCCAAGGGCCAGAGTTGTTCTGTCAAGGAAAAGCAAGTCAGACACCGACAGTCCTTAAAAAGTGTAAGATTCAACGAAGAGCAGCTGAGCCTGAGACGCCTCCCATCCTTGCCCCCGAAGGAGCCTTTGTCTCCAGTCAGTCCCTGCCAGTATGGGCCAAGGATGCCAGGTGTCCCAGGCCGCCACCAGCACTGTCCAAGGCACTGTCTTCTTCGGGGACGTGTCTTACCTGGTCAACCATCAAATGCTTCTTTAGCCTTTCCTAGTAGGAAAACATGTCTCCAAGAAAAAATTCAATCCATGTAGAGAAAAGGTTTTTCTCTTAGCACACCCAAGATATTTAATATTCCCCAATATATACGGTTTTTTTCTCACAACAGGGTAGTATAGTGTCTTCTGTCTATGCTGTGCCCAGTATGCGCTTTGGCTTCTAGAAGGGAGGGGCATGGAGGGAGGCTGACAGTGGCATTGCAAGCTCATTCCTTACCCCAAGTCTCTTCATTGCACCTTATGTTTTCATAATACTGTCATTACATAAACAACAAAAACTTACTCTAAAAACAAGATGAGAAAAACCTGTCAAGACCCCACCCCAGGATCTGGTTCAACCTTCCTTTCTCCTGCCTCGACTCTACCTTGAACTGTATGCAGCTGTAGGGTATAGGTTTACAGAGGCACCTTAGGGCTGGACTTTTCCATGCAGGCTCCAGGAAGTGTCAGGCGAGTGGATGGAAGTTTGGGGGAGGGGGTGCTGGCCCCTGAGTTCAGAAGCAGGAGAAATCTTGCCCCTTGATCTCTTGGAGGGAAACAGATGACACCTGCCCTTAAGAGCCCCTTCTCTCCTTGACGAAGGCAGGGAGTGAGGTGAGCCTTGTGAAACCCTCTTAGCTTAGCCTGAATGAAATGTATGGCGTCACCATCCCCCACCTCCGCTTTCCCGCACTTTAGAGCAGCAGTGAGGATGGCACTTCCAACTCTGTGTGTGTAGGTAGGGGAGCATCAGAGAGGCTGCTGGGGCTGTGTTTACCCCCGCCCCAAATGAATGAATGGCCTTTTTCACGGGTCACCTACCTTCCCTCTATGTTAACCCCAGAGAAGGAGTTCTGAATGAATGGAACAGTAACTATTTGACGATCGGACACTGTGAACCTAGGGTGGGATATGGGTGAAGAAGAATTGAAACAATTGGATCCAAGGAAGGAGGCAAAGTGGCACAAGGTGCCCATAAGTGTTCAGTGAACGAGGAGCCCCCTGATGATGGACAGCTATCTATGGGCCTAGAGGGGAGGAAAACGTAAGGGCCCAGTGGCTCATCGTGGCCCCACCCCAGGGTCTCCACTGTGCTGCAGCTCCCACATCACAGACCTTCAGAAGCCACCTTTAGGCCCAAAATAGAGGGCCAAACTTGAAGAAGTGAAGCAAATCAGGGTAGTTTAATCTCTTAACAATATATTTAACAAGCTTGCACATCATCACCTACTGAACTCTAGAGACGATGCCTTAACAATACGCGGGAAAGCCAGGGCCAGGGAACTCAGGAAGTGACTCCCAGTCTAGTGACCTTTACAAAACACATGGCCCAAGGACTGCTCCCACTGGAGAGGTGGGGACTTAAGAGGCTGACAGACTGGCCTGCCACAACGTACTAATTCTTGCCTGGCTCCCAGTCCTTGCTTACTCCATAGCCCAGCAGGAGAAGAGGCAATCAGACAGGATTTGTCACAGGGCGGGGCAGAATTGACTTGTCCAAAATGGGGGGGTGCAGTCCACGAGTGGCCCACTGCTCTCTGTCCTCCTAGCCCAGCTTTCTTCCTCCCTGACCCCGTCCACATGGGACAGCAGGGAGATGAGCGATTTCTCCAGAGGGATTCTGTGCTTGTGCCACATGCAGGGAGCACAGTGGGCACAGCTCCAGGGAGTGTCATTTCCATGGTGGAGAGTCCTGCCCCTGATCCAGACGACAACAGGAATGGGCCTTGTCCCCCATGCCCATCAGGACCCCTAACATGTGGTACTGGGACCTGGGGTGGAGGGAGGGAGTAGGCACAGGCCTGCTCGTGCTGCTGGTTTCTCCCTGTAGCCAGGTCCTGCCTCTGGCCCCATTCTTCAGGCAGCATCAGAGTAGGCCCAGCAGTGAGATCAAAGCCAGGACCAGGAGGATGGGCTGGGACCCAGGGCGGAGGGCAGCCGCTGGTCCCTGGAGTGGCACAGGGCTGGGATCCTGAGCCTGGCTGCTGCTGGGTCCTCTCAGGGTCATGAGAGGTGAGTTCTGGGAGTGTGGAGGAGCTGGAGTGGACCCCACGGCTCCTGCCAAGAGCAGTGCTACAGATGGGCAACGCTGAGGGAACAGCAAGAAAACAGAAAGAAGCAAGTCCTTTTGTCCTTCTCCTGCTGCTCAGTCTTCCACAAGATGCAGCAAGGCCAGAAATGGAGAGACCCACACAGAGCCCTCTCATACAGAGACAACACACAGAGACCTCACAGAGACACCTCTCAGCAGAGACCTCTCACAGAGACCACATGTTGCCCCACAGAAACCTCATACTGAGACCACACACAGGGACCTCATGTGGCCTCACAGACCCTCAGACAAAAACCTAGCACAGATTTCCCAGAGACTTCCCACAGAGACCTGACAGCAAACCTTTCCCCAAAGATACCTCCCACGCAGAGACAACACAGAGAGAGCTCATGTGGCCTCACAGAGACCTCACACAGAAACTTCATCTAGAGACAGTTCCCAGAGACCTCCCACTGCCCCACAGAGACCTCACACGCAGACCTCACAGCCATTCTTCAGGATCCTGAGCAGTCGCCCATTGACAAGTCCTTCCTAGTGAATGTGAAACCACTCAGCAACTGGCAGCTTGCGGCAGCACATCAGTTGTGCCCCTGGAGGTCCTCGGGATACTCAGACACTGCCAGCATTACACTAAATGGGGTGCTTTGCTTGGGGAAATGCTTGTAATTTTTGTTCTCTGGTGATGTAATTGCCTCTGAACAAAAAAATTACAGATTCCATGTGTAGATTTGCAAAATTAATTGTTCCACAGGTTTTCATTAGCTTGAGAATCACAAATTTTAAACACAACTAAGACACTGTCAGTCTCCAATGAGAGAAAATATTTCAGTTATTGTCCAGCCAAACGGTATCACCGTCACGTTCCTGTTTTACTGGGGACAAGACCTGCACTTGAGATGGCTGACTTGTGCACTTTGGAAACATAACAAAGACCTGCAACCACCGGGCTTGAGGAGGGAGACCAAGCAGGAGGGAGACCAAGCAGGAGAGAGCCATTGGACTCGCACTCACCTCTCCAAGGGCTGTGTAACCAGCACATCATTTTGCACGTAACAGCTTGCATTACGTTTGCAGGGTTTATTTTATTTTTTAACTCACTAACAATCATGTGAGGATTTTTCACAAATAGGTCAAATTCTTGGCAATATTCCTAGTATGCCATCTGGCAAAATTACATTTCTTAATATTTTATTCCTTAAAATATAGTGATGTCCTCAAATGATATTACACGTTTCCAAGACATGACACAGTCCTAATGCTCAGCTAACGCCAGCACCACCTGCTCTCTGTGTGCTCACAATCTCCCCATTTGTTTCCAATGACCACTTCAACTCAGTGGTCTCAGTGCGGGTGTCGCTCTTAAACTTCGGGAGGACGATCACTGCCCTGTTTATTTCCACCACAATTTTACACTAGTAACTTCACATACCTATTTACAGTGTCAATACATTTGCTTTGTAGAATGTCGCCTCTGGTTTCCATCTACTAGGTCTATAACTTGGGCAAGTCATTTGTTGCCTAGATTTACCAATTTTACAAAATTGTATTCATTTCATAAAATTTTATAAAATGTTATTTTCTTATTTATTTCATAAAATTGGTAAATCTAGAGATTTAGGCTCAGTTATTTTTTAAAATATTGGTACTTATTTAAAATATTTGCCAATTTTCCTTTTTCCTATATATCAGAAAATATGTTAAGAATTTAGCTGTGAAGATACCAATACTTTTGTTGGTTTTTTCACTTTGTGTACTTATTTTTATATTGATCCTCTATTATTGCACAGCAAAGAAGAAGGTTTGTTCCTCGGAAAACATCAGTCTTAAAGACTTACTAGGTCAAAGCTTAGCATGTTACATCTGAGGATTATCTTTTTTCAAAGATGTTTCTTATGGGTTGGTAAAAAGCCTTAAAAGCTTAGGAACAGAAACAAATTGAGAATTAAAGCCAAATCATTGAAATGCAGTTTGTGAGAACAGTTTTTTGCATAGAGAGGACAGCTTCTCGGCACTTCAGAGAAACCAGCAGGAGACAGTACACCCAGAACTGAGAATAGCCCCTGCAGGGCTTCTCATGGAGATGCTTTAACGCTGCGAGGTGACCACAATTCACAGGAAGACCACAGAGAAGACGCGAGAGCATCATGTCACATTCAAGCACCTGTTCACTTGGGTGATGAGTTCCCTGAAATTGTAGGTCAGACAAAATTTTGGGGGTCACAGGTGCAGAGGAAGTATTGGGAAAATGAACTTTTTCCTGAGTGACTTTGCAACCATGAAAGTTCACCCAAAAGAGATGAAGAAAAAATTTGATAAAAAACAAATTTTCCACTAACTTTCTAGTAGGGAAAGTACCCAACACTACATTTGGGGACAAATATATGTATTTGGAAGAATTTTTCACAAAAGAGCAGTGAAGGGAGGAAATGATGCATCTGGGCCTGGCTAATAATATTCTTCCTTCACGATTTAGTTATGGGCTCCCCAGGCCTTGTGTGGCTGCTGCCTTCCTAGTGCCCAAGCTGTAGCCCTCTTTGTCAGGCTCAGGGCAACCCAGGAAACTGCTTGTGTGAAGGCAGGTTCTCCCATCCACTCCTATCCCCTTGCTGTCCAGAGAGACACACAGCATCACCTACGGCTGAGAAGTGTTTATTAACTAGCTTTGTTTCAAAGGACACAATTCATACACTCTATCATAATGTTTTTCACTGCCTTTTATAATCTCAAGGTAGAAGTCATCAGTGTTAAAATTATCCTACTTGAATAACAAAGCACATAAATTGTTTTCCCCTAAGAGTGGTTATCTTAGTTTTCCAGAGCTGCCGTAACAAAATACCACAGAGTGGGTGGCTTAAACAACAGAAATTTATTACTCATAATTCTGGAGGGTAGAAGTTCAAGATCAAGGTGTCAGCAGGTTTAGTTCCTTTGAGGCCTCTCTCCTTTGCTTGCAGATGGCCACTTGCTCGCTGTGTCCTCATATGGTTGCCCCTCAGTCTGTGCATGTCTGTGTCCTAATCTCCTCCTCTTATAAGGGTACCAATTATAATAGATTAGGGCCTACCCATACGACCTCATTTTACCTTACTTACCTCTTTCAAGGTTCTATTTCCAAATACATTCTGAGGTACTGAGAGTTAGGACTTCAACATATGAAATTTGAAAGGACACAATTCAGTCATAAAGTGGTCTACCTTAGTTGTGTAGTGAACTGAGTCTGTTGAAGACTTACTAGAGGTCACAATGACCTAAGAACTAAGCAATGACAGCTGGTAGCTAACGTTTCGAAGCCCCTGAAGTTTGGGAAGGCACAGAGGTTGCTGCTCAGAGATTTGACGCATCTCACGGAAGCATGGAATTTAAAATCTTCTCCAATCTGAGGGAGCCTTGAGAGGAAACTCTGTCTTAACCTCCAGTGTGACAAACTGTTACTACATTGTTCTCATGATAATAAATGACTTATCAGAAATGGCTTAAAAGTAGAATTACTATATGAAAGCAGGTAGACTTGCTTATTTAAAATTAACATAATCTGAAAACTGTCTATAATCCAAAAAGTAAACATTTTTATATTTTCATTCATTCTCTTTATACTGCTGTGAAACTTCCATTTTATGACCTTCTTCCAGTTAACAGGTCACAGTAATTTAGTGATGCTGTGCTGTGATTTTGTAGAGCAATATCAAAATGGACAATAAAGAATATCATTTTGTCAAAAAATTCTGTGGTCAAAGAAGTTTGGAAAACTTTGGGTTAAGCAAAGCAAAAAGTTAGTGTTTTATTAATTTTTTTTAAAGCTGGAAATTGACAGAGGCTTTATTCACGTTATCCAAGATAGACATATGTGTCATAACATTCCCTAAACCTATTTGAGTTCCAATACTTTGTTTTGTTATGTTTTGCTTTGTGGAGAAATTCTAAAAACTTTGGGAAACACTCTTTTAAGAGTGATTCAGAGGCTTATTAAGCAAGATGACAAATACTAAAAATATACACACTAAATATAGACGCAATGAACACTAAATAAAGACACTATTTTTAGTCAACATCGTTAAAGGAGATCTGGCGATTTCTGGTGGCTCAAAATGATGTTTTTTCTCCTTAGTAACAGGATGCATGTGATCTTTGTTCATGGAAACTCAAAAATACAAGTCATTCATATGTATTTTTAAGGTAGGAGAAAGAATTTGGTATCTTCTTAGGACTACATTCCCATGTAAAAAACATATAAACTCCTTTAAAGAAATTCTCACCTTGTGGGGATTAAGTCACATGGCTTAGAGAGAAAGCGAGTCCCTGTGTCAGCAGACACATGTGCCCATGGTCATTGTTGTCCCATCACCACAATGCCATTGGGCTGGATGCTCAAGAAACAGAACTATGAAAACGTGGCTTCTGTCCCTTATACTTTAAGGTCCCAGTGCTTCAAAGAACAAAACTTTTTTTAGGGCCTCCCTTGTATAAGACAGTAATACCGGTATATTTTCAATAAATAATAGAAAAGAAATGTACTAAATATAATACTTGAATTGTTGTGAGACATTTAAATTTTTCCCAGGAAACAACTCTTGCTCTGGTCATAAGGAAAAAGCATGTAAAACATTTTCGATAAGAAAATTTATGAAGTGATAATTGTAACTTGAGAAAGTAGAAAAGAACAGCTCACAAGGCTCTAGGCGTTCCACTCACAGGAAACATTGTCCAGTTTCTCTGCAATGTGAGTTGCTCCGCCCCAGTGTCTGTCTCTTCCCCTCCTCTCCCTCCCTCACACACACTCACTCCCATATGAAAACACACTGAGGAAACTGGAGGTGGCAGGCACTGTGCTAGAACCAGGGACACACCAGTGAGTTAAAACACAAATAATTTTCCCATTCTGGTGAAGATTATAGTCCACTCCAAGATGGAGAAAGCAGACACTGATCAAAAAGCCACACAAACAACCCTATACTGAACCACACCCACAACCATAACCACAGGTGAAGCTGAGCAAGCACTGTTGTCCGCCCTTCAGCCCTCAGGAGATGTGTCCCACGGACAGGCCTTGAGCATCACATTCTGTTGAGAAGGTCAAGGAAACCGCTCAGTCACCAACCTTAGAAACTATGCAGTTTGGAATGTCAGGAACAAAGTACGGGAAAGAGACCAGTCGGAACTGCGACCCACCAGTCCCTCTCTCTCCGACTGCCCTGTAACCTCCCAGTCTGTCCTGTGCTCACCCCGTTCCCTGGGCCCTTCACAGAGCTGCCAAAGTGATCCCTTAAAATGGGAGCCTGTTTGTGCCACCCCCAACTCAGAATCATCCAGTGGCATACAAGCTAATTATCATAAACCCAAAGTTCTCACCTGTGCCTGCAAGTCCCGCAGGGTCGTCCCCCTTCCACGTCTCTCCTGGACTCACTCCTGCCATTCTCCCCTTGCTTTTCCTCCTAGCTTTTACTCAGATAACATAAGGAGTAACAATTCATTTTTCTCTTTAAAATTTAATATGATAAAATGTTACCGATATATGCAATAGTGTCGTGGCAAACAATTCTATATGTAATTTTTTCTGTTTGAAATATTTTTTTCTGTATGAAAATACATAAGAAGAAAGGTCACAAAAATGCCTATAGGCTTACTGCCTCAATTACTTTAAATTATCAATCTATATGTTTTAACATTCTCCCATTCCTATTACTTTCTTTAATAAACACTATGTCCTGCACAAAGCGATGCTGAATGTAGACCAGTTTCCATCTCCTACATACCGTGACTGCTCAAGGATCCTATCAGGACTGAACAGTAAATCTGAAGCCCAAAGAGCCGCGTCAGCCAGGTCTGCATGCCCTTGGATTGGGTGAATTTCCTCTATAACCTGCATCTTCCCTGTCAGCATCTGCCACTCTCCTCTGCCACTCAGGTTCCTAATTATCACGAGGCTTCATGGAAATAAAAAGAGGTTTATTTTCAAGAGGATATTGATTAGTTCATTTATTTATCAACTATGGGTTTATAACACATAATAATTCCATAGGATTTGTCTGTGAATGCTGAAGGACAAACTGAATGCATGTCCTTGTTTCACAAATAGTGAAGATACATGTTAATCTATTATTAAAAGAATTTTTAAAATCATAAGAAACACATTTAAATAATGTTTTTCACAGGTATTACTCTTTTAAATTATTCAATATGCCAAGATTTATTTACTTCTACTGAAGTGTCACTTGGGCTTTTACAGCTATAGTATATATTGCAGTATCGTGTATATTTCACACGGCATTGTGCCAGGAAAAATGCAGGCTATCTATGTGATAAGGTGAGCTTTGTCTGCCCCTATCAAAATAATATTTAAGGTCTTACATATTTATATGCTTGTTGTGCAAAAGTTTGCAAATCAGAAAGAATTATTTTAAAGATGGTAACTAGTTTGGTGTGCAGCCTGGAGAGCCTCGAGACACTAATTAGAAAACAATGGATCATTCCTACGAAAAATAGTAATTTTATATGTTGAATATTGATCTGATTATCCAAGAAAACTAATGAACTGGAGTAATAAAAATAATCGGTGTTAATAGGCTCTCATTTTTCTTATCAACAGAGGAATAGCATTTTTCTTAGTGTATTAATAGTTAATAAACCTAAATTTAACATAATTACTGTAAATATCAAAGATACTTTCATCTCTGAAAAATGGTTCCAGTAACACTATAGAAATTTGAAATATTAAAATAAGAAAATTAAGAAAAAATTACATCTAGAGATTTAAAAAAAAGCAAAACTGAAGATTATTTTTGTTTGATAAACTTATTATTTTTCCATAAATAAACTAATGGTAATCTGTGGATAGTGTTATTTTAAACAATAGGTATTTAAAATTTTAAAAATCCCATCAGTGTAAAAGCTTAACCCAACAAGTTTGAGAGAAAGATTTCATCAACTGAATTGACCACTATTATATGTAAATACAATTTATCAGATTGAACTGGTGATTCTGAGTATCTAATCCTCGCGTGGCTGAGGAGTGTCTGAGCCAGCACAGACAGATCTTGGGTCTCACACCCAATCTAGCTCTTCAGCAAAAGAAATACAAGTCTGTAAGTCTGCAATTTAATTTAACTCTTTGTCTTACATACAACAAAATGTACTCTCTGGTTGTACAGTCCTCTAAGTTTGAGGGAAGCATCCAGTCATGTTCCACCACACGACTCAGGACTCAGAACACAACACCAAGTTGACTCAGGATTATGAGTGAAATGGCTTAAGCAACTCCACAGTAAAACAGCATTCAAAGAGCACTGAGGCACAAGAGCGCAAACGCCTGCCCTCGAGGACTCGGAACATTAACTGTGCCATTACTTAGAGCTGGTGTCCAGTTCAGTACTAACGTGCCAGAAAGATGGAGCAAAAAGGGGGAAATGGAAGTTCAGAGGTTTGAACTGGAAAGAAGTTAGAGCTGCCACCATAGTCTGTTTTTAAACTATGCAAGAAGACAGTCAGTGACAGCTTAACTGCCACTCTCTGAAAGAGAGCTCATCCTAATGGAGTCAATTTACAGTGTCAAAGGAACCTCTTGCTGGGCGAGTTGTCTGAGGTGGAGGCTGACATATAATACAGATGGGAATCCTGCCAATGCTAAAACCAAGAAGAGTCTCTCCATCTCCCTCCGGCACTAAGATCCACCGACTTCCTGAAATAACCTTTAGCAACACCTCATAATGGGTTGGGGGAACAAAATGTTGCCTGGTTTAGTTCTTCTAGGTGCAGGCAATTGGATAAATTTCTGCATTTAATGGCTGCGGAGCCAGAGCAGTTACGACTTCATTTGTCCTATTAACTTTGGACTCCTTAAAAAGGAGGCTCTTGAGAGACACGTCTCTGAATTAACCCAACTTCCAAGATGAAAAAGTCCAAAATCATTCTAGGCAGCCCAGGCTGCCCCTGCCAAAAGTGCGCCATAATGCCATCCACAAGTCAGGGACTGCCATTAGCTCTCAAATAAGAGGGCAGGGTAAATTCTGTACCTGAACTTCAACTTGAACACAAGAAAGCAAGAAAACAAGAATTTGTTTACTCACTTTAATTCCTTTTCACTTTCACATATTTGGATTATAACTAGAAGAAGGATACATTTTAGACTTCAGTTCTCTCTAAAATTTGAGAACAGGAGAGGAATGTACTCAACCAAGTTGAGCTGACCTAGCAAGACCCTATTTTACATTTTGGCCATTTCAAACTCTTTAAAATCACCACTGTCACCTTTCTATCCCTTTAAAACTGCACTTCAACTTTACAAAATAGTCAAATAATGATTGACACGGCTTTTATCTGAAAGATGTGACCAATTTTAATTTCTCATGATTACCTTCACGGGCTGTGTGGTTGGGCAGTGAGCAGCCTGGACCTGCCCCACCTTGGTGAGGGTAAGTGGGCCGGCCGTAGTGGAGGGGGAAGAAGGCAGGCAAAGGGAAATCTGAATTGAACTTCCCTGTCTTAGACATCTCTGCCAGGGCGAGAACTTCTGGAACAAAATCACATGGAAGACTGTTCAACGGGAGACTGCACTGGGCAGAGGCTAAGTGTGATCCCTACAGGATGAAGCAGGAACTGAGAAAGAATCCAGGAGGCTCCGCCTGCCGTACCAATTGTATTCCTCTAATTCTGTCACAGCCCCAACTATGTTAATAGGTCCTCTGTGACCACAGCAGACTAGAAAAGTATTCATCAAAAATTATCTCTTGAAATAAGCGTTTACATTTAACTGCTTTATTCCATATCGTATAAGATGCTCCAAATCCATTTTCATCAAGTCAAATATAGATTTCTTTAAAAGCAGCCTAATTAACAATTATATGAATGGGGAAAATATTTTGTACTTATTTAAAAGAAAGCTTAAGTTAATACTGTCTCAGTTTTTCCTGGATCATAATTTTTTCCCATTTCTAAGAGTTGAAAATTGATATTAAGTGCATTTTAATACTTTTACTTGCTATTGGAAATAACTGGTAAAATTTTAATCCACTAGACAAAACCACATTTTAGAGGTTTAACATTAAGTAATTTAAGAGTTAGTTTGCAATTCCATTTGGAATACACGTGATTTTGCTTCTTGATTTGTAATTTTTAGCATTGCTTTCTCACATTTTGTAATAATTTTGTAACATAATAAAAAACTGATTTCTTTAATTAATATGGATAAAATTAACATTGGCCTGTAAGTTGAGCAATACAGTCCAAGGGATTCTATAATATCTTTACATTTTCATTGCTTATTTCATGAACTTTGCAAGCAAATATATTGTTGCATAATGCAAAGTACTCATATTAATGGCAATATCAAGAGACTAACTTTATCTTCCATTTGATGTTCTATAGCTCCCACTGTTCAGTGGTCTACTGAAATGAGTTACATGTTCACTCATATTATATTCTTAAATAGGCATATAGAATGTATTCTAGCTTGCCAGAAAAATCTCCTTAAAGCGGTACAATAAATATCTTGTAATTGCATCTGAGGGTCCTCTGACAGATTCTGCTACTATTGATCCACTACTGATACTTATTTACCAACACACAAAAAGATATCTGTACATTTGCCAAATTTGGTACTGTAGAGCCTATGATATTGCTGTGACTACACCACAGATAATGCTGAAACATCACACTGGGTTTAGCAAAGCCTTTCTGATCACTACTTTGTCAACTCTCCAAGGCCGGGATGAAATCCAAAGCACAGCCGCTATGATGCCAGTATGCAGCAATGCATACTTTTATTGCTGGGGATAAGCTGCCACAAAATAACAGGAATGAATGCAATTTTTAGTACCAAAACGTATCATAGAAAGAAGACATACAGACAGCACATATAACATAAAAATTTCAGCCAAATTAATAATCCAAAAAATATAAAGTAAAATGAAACAGGGATACTATTTTCCATAAAATGAATTAATATGTAGAAAAATAAACAAAAGTTAACATCTAGTGTTAGAGATGGCTTGAGATAGTGTCCACTTTACCCTTTTAGAGGCAATTTCCAGGAAGCCAATTTGACAATATTATCAAAATCTTTAAAATGTGCGCATACTTCATTAAGAATTTCCACTTGGTGATTTATCACTGAGGAAAGAATCTTGAAGTCACAAAAAGCATGAATCTTTTACACATTCATGCTTATAACCGTGAAAAAGTGTAAACAGCCTACAAGTCCATACACCACTACACTGAAATGCCACGGCGCCATTAAAAATATCTCGAAGTATATTTAATGATATATGAAACAACCACCATTTATTGAGTGTACAAAATACACAGATGCATAGAAAGTTCTTTCTATCTTGAATTTCTACATTACCTATAATATGCATGGATTATGCTATAATCAGAAAAAGTAGATTAGTATTATTTAAATGAAGAGCATCATTCATGTACCTCAAATAGTCTGAAAAATAAAGTATATCTAAAATTAGATCAAAATTCCTTAAAGTAAATTTCAGGAAACTTTTATTAATGCACGTTATGGGGATTCTCACTGCATTTGCCCACTGGAATTATACTTGTCATTTTTGCATCTACACAGAAGGGCTTCGTTTGGGTGATTCACAGAGTTTATGTATATAGACAACTTATAGTTAAGAACTTAGTGTTTCAACCCAAGGAACAAAGCCATTTTCTGTTACCAAATATTTTTTTGTTTTTCTTTGTTTCCTCTTTAATATATGCTAATGTTGACATCATATTAGAAGTAATATATTTAATAAAGAACCAAAGGATATGAAAAAGGAATTCATACTGGAAGAGAGTTATGTCCACTGACAACTGCAGTGCCTTCCAGTGGATAGTCTATGGCTCTATGAAGACAATATATTGCTATGAAGAGCCAGCTTGGAAACCCTGGATGAGCAAATGCATCTCTACAGAGCTCCGGTATCTCCATTTGTAAAATGAGGATAATGAAACTTACCCACCTTGGTGGCCGTTCAAGAATATCTCTTCGGGGAGGTGTTTGCAGTCATTTAAAAAAACACAATAATAACAAAAGAAACAGTCCCTGGCCATGCAGAATTAGAAACTACATTGCAACAGAAAAGATACAGGAGGACCTGCAAAGCAGTTTCCATGCACACAGCTGCAGAATGTGATAACGAACAGCAATAATGCCCTGACATGTGCTCAAGTTACTGTCAAACAATGGCATGGCTGATCTACCACAAGAGCCCATTGAAATCACCCCCCAAAATCTCAACTGAAGCTGACCATCTTGAATACTGAGTGGAAGTGGAACCTCAAGCGCTGTACCGCCCTTTACGCAGCATCACAACTATCCTCCAAACATTCTTGTTCAGTTCATGACTGTTCAGCCCTGTAGAGAGAGCAATCACTATTAGTGAGATCTGCCAACTGCAGACAAGAGGGGATGCCATGGCAACATCTTCATACCTGCAATACAATTGAAGCGTACTAAACATTTTTAACATCATTAGGAAAGAAATGACATTAGGATAACTGTAAAACAAATACTAGAGAAAAGGAGCAGTTAGCAACTACTTATGCCTAATTACATAAACTAGACCCACTGATTACCATAGGGCATTGGAGCCGTGTTAACATCCCTTCTGCGTCTTTGTCACTAGGCAGAAATAAAGCTGAAATAGGATTCCAACGAGGTTTGCCAGGTCTAACTTTGTGGTTTGCACATATGGAGAAGCTCCCAGTCCCAATGTGGAGCTGGTTCCATAAACATGCCACACACAACTGTTACCATCTGGACATGGGTGAGAACCAATCCCCCAAAGAGACCATAGGATAGTGAGATTCACCTAAGAACAATCCTTCCCAGGTAATCAGCTTTATCCTCCACCCTTCCCATTCTTGCTGCTCCTACTCTAGGCTACCCAAGCTGTTTCTTATCTCTAAGCTTTGACTTCTGCCCTCTCATCTCCTTGTATGTCCTCATCTTTCTTCCATCAGTCTCCTCCTGCCTGCACCACTTTCCCCCAAGTCCATTCTTCAAAGTCATTTATTCATTCATTTATTAAAAACTTAACGCAGTTCCCAGCACTGTGCTAGGTGTTGGGAATAATTCAAAGCACAAGACACAATAATTCAGTGCTCCACGGAGCTTCCATTCTAGTTATAAAGATTTTAAAAGCACAGACAGCAATTTTCAGATGATGTATATTCTCAGAGAATGTGATCTAGGGTGAGATTTGGAACATAAGGAGTCAACTTGTCTCTAGAGGAAGAACATGCCAGATCAATGAGGCAGCAAATGTAAAAGTCCCTGGGAAAGAGTTACTTATGGGGAACTGGAGTGTACTTAGAGAGGCTGGGAGGGCAGGGCCATGGAAGACATTTCTTCTGTACAGACCTGCCTGGTCTCTCAAGCAGAGATAATCACTCATGTATAGATCTCAGCTTTCAGGAAGCTTCGTGGGAGAAGTCTGCAAGTTATATGTACTCTCTGCAGCTGTTCCTGATTGGGCCCATCCCCAGCAACAGCTCTCTCCCCTGATCACCCACTGTAGTCACCTATCAGTTGTTCTGCACATCACACCCTTTCATGTGTAGACCTCTTGTCTCCTCAGTTGGATAGTTAGTATCCTGCAGTCATGACCTGTTTTCTGTCTGTATCCCTCAGAGCAAATCTTTCTTGACTCATTCATTCCTCCACTCACTCACTCAAACAATAGTTTTTGAGCACCTATTATGTGCTGGAGATACAGCAGTGAACAAGACAGACAAGGACCCTGCTCTAATGGAGCTTACACTCTAGTGTGGGAGACAGGAAATAAGTTAAATGCACAAACAAGATCATTTCAGATAAGGGTAATTGCTATGAAAAGTAAAACAGGGAGATAAAATAGTTAGTAACTCAGTGGGTGAGGTAGGGAATGGGCATGTAGATTACAGTAGTTGTGCAATTATGAAGGACAGGGAGGGGAGAGAGAATCTAAGTGGATTACCCAAAGTTTAAAGGGGTCAGAAGGGTAGTTGGAGCCAATCAGGAAACTACAATGAGAAGCTAGAAAAGTAAAAGCGCCAAAATCATTACACTTTCTTGTACTATGTTTTTAAGCAGTGTTAAGAACAATAAAGAGTCATATTATAGACTCAACATAATATAATTTTCATAATATAAGGCTTTGTATCACCTTATTATGAGGAATCTTGATTGGTTAGTCCTTTTGACATTCTAGTAACTGATCTCCCTTTAGTGGACTCCAATTTTGCTAGTAGTAAATTCTGCTCTACAGAATTGTCAGTAGTCAATTCATTGTTCATGCTCAATAACTAATGTTATAACAGGGATCCAGTGTAGTTTCACTATAAAAGAACACAATCACCAGCATCCAGCCAGGATACTGGGGGGAAGGGAATCAAACACTGTTAACAGAAATTGAATTAATACACTCATCACTAAAATGAGAAATACACTAGGCCAAGAGCTCTGTCTTCATCTTTGAATTCTCAACAACTGGCCCAATTTCTGGCATATGACAGCTCTTTAGTAAATATTTACTGACAATAAAATAAATGAATGATAATCTAATGACTCTAACAATTAGCTAATGAATCTAATGCATTTATATTTTATTAATATCATGAAGAAAATATTAGGTGAGGAATCTCAAGCTGTTGGGGTTCTTAAAAAGAACCAGCCAAAGGCTTCTGTGATAAGATTGGTATGAAATTAGAAATCAATTACAAGAATAAAACTGGAAAATTCACAAATATGTGGAGTTAAACAATATGCTCCTGAACAAACAATGGGTCAAAGAAGAAATCAAAAGAGAAGTCAAAGTTTATCTTGAGGCAAATGAAAATGGAAACACAACATACTAAAACTTATGGGATGCAGCAAAAGAAGTTCTAAGAGGGATGTTTGTAGCAATAAACACCTACATTAAGAAAGAAAGATCTCAACAGAATGACCTAACTTTACACATTAAGAAACTAGAAAAAGAAGAACCATTAAGGCCAAAAATTAGTAGAAGAAAGGAAAACAAAGATCAGATTAGAAATAAATGGAATAGAGACTAAAAAGACAATAGAAAAGATCAATGTAAGAGTTTTCCGAGAAGACAAACAACAGAGACAAACCTTTAGCTAGACTAACCAAGAAAAAGAGAAAGAGGACACAGATAAATAAAACTATAAATGACAGAGGAGGAGACATTACAACTGACATCACAGAAATACAAAGAACTACAAGAGACTATTATGAACAATTATACACCAACAAATTGCACAACATAGAAGAAATGGACAAATTCCAAAAACAAACAACAAGACTGAGTCGTGAAGAAACAGAAAATCTGAACACACCAATTACTAGTAAGGAGATTGAATCATTAATCAAAAACCTCCCAATAACAAAAAGTCCAGGATCAGATGGCTTCACTGGTGAAATCTACCAAACACTTAAGAAGAATTAATGCCAATCCTCAAACTCTTCCAAAAAAAAAGAAGAGGAGGGAACGCTTTCAAACTCATTTTATGAGGCCAGCATCAGTGTGACACCAAAGTCAGATAAGGACACTACAAGAAAAGAAAATTGTAGGCCAACGTCTCTGATAAACATAGATCCAAAAAAACCTCAAAAAATATCAGGAAACTGAATTCAACAGTACATTAAAAGGATTATACACCATGATCAAGTGGGATTTACTCTAGAGATGCAAGGATGGTTCAATGTCTACAAATCAATGTGATAAATCACATTAAGAAAATTAAGGATAAAAATCATATGATCATCTCAATAGATGCAGAGAAAGTATTTGCCAAAATTCAACATCCTTTCATGATAAAACTCTCAAAAAACTGGGTATAGAGGAACGTACTTCAACACAATAAAGCCATATATGACAAGCCCACAACTAACATCGTACTTAATGGTGAAAAGCTTAAACCCTTTCCTCTAAGATCAAGAACAAGGCAAGGATGTCCACTCACACCACTTTTACTCAACGTGGTACTGGAAGTCCTAGCCAATACAAATAGGCGAAAGGAAGGGAGGGAGGGTGGGAGGAAGGAAGGAAGGAAGAAAGGCCATCCAAATCAGAAAGGAAGGAGTAAAACTGTCCCTATTTGCAGACGGCATGATATTACATATAGAAAACCCTAAAGACTCCACCAAAACACTATTAAAACTAATTAACAAATTCAGGAAAGTGGCAGGATACAAAACCAACATACAAAAATTAGTTGCATTTTAATAAATCAACAACAAACTATCAGAAAGAGAAATTGAGTATACAATCTCACTTACAATAAGATCAAAAGAATAAAATACGTAGGAATAAATTTAGCCAAGGAGGTGAAATATTTGTATACTGAAAACTATAGGATGTCAATGAAAGAAATTGAAGACGACACAAATAAATGGAAAGATAACTCCTGTTCATGGATTGGAAGAAATAATATTGTTAACACGTCCATATTACCCAAAGTGATCTACAGATTCAATGCAATCCCTATCAAAATTCCAAGGCCATTTTTCACAGAAATAGAACAAAGAATCCTAAAATTTGTACGGAACTGCAAAAGACCCCAACCAGCCAGAGCCATCTTGAGAAAGAAGAACGAGGCTGGAGTCATCACACTTTCTGATTCAAACTATGTTATAAAGCTATAGTAATGAAAAGAGTATTGTATTGGCATAAAAACAGACACATGGATGAATCTAACAGAATAGATAGCCCAGAAATATACCCATGAATATATGGTCAAGTAACTTTTGACAAATGAGTCAAAAATATGCAATGGGAAAAGGATAGTCTCTTCAATACACAGTGTTGGGAAAACTGAACAGCCACATGCAAAAGAATGAGACTGGACCCCTATCTCACGCTACACACAAAAATCAACCTTAGATGGATTGAAGATCTGAACATGAGACTTGAAACTGTAAAACTCCTAGAAGTAAACATAAGGGGTAAGCTCCTTGACACTGGTCTTGGCAATGATTTTTTTGGATTCGAAACCAAAAGCAAAGACAACAAAAGGAAAGATAAACAAGTGTGACTACATCAACCTAAAGTGCTTCTGCACAGCAAAGAAAACCATCAACAAAATGAAAAGGCAATCTATGGAATGGGAGACAATATGCTGTAAACCACATATCCACTAAGGGGTCAATACCCCAAATGTACATGGAATGCATACAACTCAATAGCAACAAAACAAACAGCCCAATTAAAACATGGGCAAAAGACCTGAATAGATATTTTCCAAAGAAGACACTCAAATGGCCAACAGGTACATGAAAAGGTGCTCAACATCACTTAATCATCAGGGAAATGGATATCAAAACCACAAAGAGGTATCACCTGACACCTGTTAGGATGTCTATTATTAAAAAGACAAGAGATGACAAGTGCTGGTGAGGATGTGGAGAAGAGGAACCCTTGTGCACTGTTGGTGGGAATGTAAACCGGCACAACGACCATGCAAAACAGTATGGGACTTCCGCAAAAATTAAAAACAGAGCCACCATATGATCCAGCAATCTCACTGCTGGGTACACATGCAAAGGAAGTAAAACAATTATCCCAAAGACATATCTGTACTCCCATGTTCACTGCAGCATTTCTCACAACAGTCAGGGTATGGAAAAAAACCTAAGTGTCCATAGATGATGAAAAGATAAAGAAAATGTGGTATATATACACACAATGGAATATTTTCAGCCTTAAAAAATAAGGAAATCCTGTCATTTGTGACAACATGGATAAACCTGGAGGACATTACGCTACGTGAAATAAGCCAGACAAAGACAAATACCACATGGTATCACTTATAAGGAATCTCAAAAGAAAAAAAACAGTTGAACTCATAGAAACAGAGAGTACAATTGTGGTTGCCAGGGGCTGGGGGGTAGGGGAAATAGGGAGAGGTTGGTAAAAGGGTACAAACTTTCAGTTATAAGATGATAAGGTCTGAGGCTCTAATGTATACCATGATAACTATAGTTGATAACACTGTATTGTATAATTGAAATTTGTTAAGAGAGTAGAAATGAAATGTTTTCAACCCCCCCCAAAAAATACGTGAGGTGATGGATGTGTTAATTAACTGGATAGCGGGGGAGGAATCCTTTCACAATGTATATGTACGTCAAATCATCATGTTGTACACTTTAAATATCTTACAATTTTATTTGTCTATTATACGGCAGTAAAGCTGGAAAAAAAAAAAAAAGCGTCCTGTGAGGACAGACGAGTATCCGTCAATTCCAATTCCCAAGTTCTGGAGAAGAAATGTGGCTGGCCCAGCTTGGTCACTTGTCTCCCTCTAAACTAATCAGCTCAGGTGTTGGGCATGAATACATGATACAAACATGGCAGGCAGGGCCCACCACTGTGGGGTGACTTCTTAGATAAGGACATTACAGGCAACACACACATTCCGAAAAGAACTCACCACAATTCTCTAATTCAGTCTTGCCTTCCTGAAGGGTTTACAGAAAGAACAAACTAAGTAACGTTTAGAGCACTTTTTCTCTTAGAGCCAGACGTAGTTGACTGTAGTCTCTTGGAAAGCTCGTTGTTCTTATGAACTTGTGAATCGAAAAAATAAATTAGCCTTTTGCCTGTTTCCCAAAACTTGCAAACTGCCTTATGGGGATGGTCTTGAAGCATCCTATACTACATACAGCACTTAGTACAGGTCTCTGGCCTATGCTAATCTCTCATTACATTCACTATCAGTCTTCACATTCACGGTCTTAACTCACTGGCTTCCTCAAAGTTAAAAACAACATTAGTATTTCCTTTCTCAATCCTTATGTTCTTTTTAACTCAGAAATCCCTGTCTCTTTCCTGTCTTGAAAGCTTCAGACTTATAAGACTTAATCAAGGATAATAAAATTCTTTATTACATAAAATATATTTTTAAAAGATAAAAACTGAATCTTTTGAAATTCAGTGCTAAATTCTCAACCTAAGTTCACCAAAAGATGAATATATGGACTGCAATTAACTTGATAATAGTTATTCTTCTTGAACTGGTTAAGTGCAATCATTTCAAAAGAAATAAGAAACGGTGCACTGACCTGCAAAATAAGGTGATGAAATACAACTAAAATAAGTGCTATTTTAATGGTAGTTCTTCACGGAGTATTCTGCAATAGCTATTCAATACCTTGTCAAGTTTTTAATTTCAGAACTAATAATGAAATAATAATAACTCAGGAACATAGTGTTAGAAATAGACACAAAACACTTCAGAGATTTAGGGTTTTGTATTCACAAAGATGAGCGCGGAATAAAACAATTGTTCTTGTAATCCTTTTAGCACTAAGACTATCTGACCTATGGTCTCTACGAGATTATTCTGAGATGTAGGGAAAGAAGTGGGAGAAAAGTCAACTTTTGTGTGCAAGATGTTGGATAGTAGGTTTATAGGTAAAATGTAGCAAAGTACACAGTAAGACAATAATTGCCTGTTCATGGATAAAACACAATGGATAAAACAAGATAGGGAATTATAAAATAAACATATGAAATAAACATATATAATAATATGACATATATAACAATAATGTATAATAATAATAATAATATAACATAGTAACACCTGGCAGCAGACTGTCCACTTAATAAGTTATCAGTGTTATTGATGGCCTGCATGTTTTCATAATTTTCTCCAAATAAATTGGCCCAAAAAAACAATTATATTTTTCCATTCTGGAGACTATATTTGCTAGTCTAATAGTTGACTAGACGGTAATATAGACCAGACTAGATATAAACTCAATGTACTTATTCTGTTTAGTTTCTTCATTTCTTTAAATTCTGGATAACTTTTAGGAGAAAGAAAGCTATTAGTGTTTGTTTCCTTTTCTTGTAACTGACATGTATATTATTGAAAAATTAAACAACAGGTCACCATATAAATGTCCCTGAATTTTCAGAGAATAGGTACATTCAGTAAACATGGCCAGGACTCTTCTGGATGTAAACGGCAAAGACATACTTCAACCTTGGCTTTAGCTCACATAACAGAATGCTCAAGAACAGGCTTCAGTTACAGCTGTATCCACGGCACAAACAGTATCTCTAGGATTGGGTCTTACCTTTTCGATCTTAGTTTGTTTCCTCCAACGACTCATATCTTGTAATAAAAACAAGGAAGCCTGGTGGACACAGACTTCTACAGGAATACTCACAGGGCTCTGTCACTAGGAATCTCCTCTGGGTATGGGCTTGCCCCTTTAGGACTTAAGAACCATATCTTTCTCCTCAAAGCTTTCTTTGCTTCTGAACATCATCAAGGACGGTCCATTTTTGTCTGATCCAAGTTGTAGCTCAGTAAAGAGATATAGCTACTTCAGGCACCTGGCAGTATGGTCAAAAAGAGTAATTTTCTAGGGTGTCCATATTTTCTAAGAAATTGCAGAGGCATCAGTCAGGGCCGCAGCCTTCCTCCATTCACCCACCAGCAGAGGGGGTATAGCCTGGTTAATTTCTGAAAGACTGTGCTGGCTCACTCCTTTCCCACATAATAATCAGAGCTTTTCAGCGCTGTGCAAAAGAAGACTATCATAGCAATGTTATCTGGGCCCACACACACTCAATGAAAATAGTGACTTTTAAAAGATGTTACATATAAAATAACTGCATTGAATTCCAACAGACAAATTAGAGCCAATTAAACTTTCTTTAAAAGTTAACACCATGAAAAAAATTTTATTTTTTGTTTTTTCAAAGTAATAATGCAGACAAATAGGTTCCATTAATACCTATAAAGACCAGAGACCTTTTGATTTCAGATAGCAGAAGAATATTAACATGACAGAATAATAACAAGCAATTTTTTGTACGTGTGTGAGGAAGATCAGCCCTGAGCTAACATCCATTGCCAATCCCCCTCTTTCTGCTGAGGAAGACTGGCCCTGGGCTAACCTCCGTGCCCATCTTCCTCTACTTTATATGGGACGCCGTCACAGCATGGCTTGACAATCGGTGCGTCAGCGCGCACCCGGGATCCGAACCTGCGAACCCCAGGCCACCGCAGCAGAGTGTGCACACTTAACAGCTGCGCCACTAGGCCGGCCCTCACAAGCAATTTTGACATGTATCTTTCCCGATATTCAAAGATCTCAATTGTATAATAAGCTATTAGTTAGACAAAAGAAAAGAAATAAACCTCTACTAAGTACATTTTAGAAGAGAGCTTAATATTGTTTTGAGTAGCTGAGTAAAAGATAAAATATATGAAAAAAATCAAATGCTCTTTAATGACAAAGAGGTAATTGATTTTTCTATAATTACAACAGTACGAGCTGAGCATGTGTACTGTGATTTTAAATAACACTGCATTCTCCTGTTAATACATTTTTTACATACTATTTCTCTCTCTCTGTATATGTATATATATATTTATATGTGTGAAAATTAAATTTTATTGAAATGAAAACATTAAACATTATTAAAAAGGAATAATAGATGGTATAATTAGAATTACTGCTTTGATGTTTTTTCCAAGTGTTTTGGTCATATCAATCACTTGTTCCAACATTTCAACACGGACAGACTGAAAGTGCACAGCTCCACATATCTCAGTTGGAGAGTTCCAATCTGGTTAAGACGGAGTAAACACACTCCACCTTATCTCTCTTAATGATTACAACAAAAAATTCTGGATAAAATACATAAGATAAGTATCAGAGGACTGTGAAAGTTGCATAAGAGCAGGTAGACTCCAAAAGGATTATCTAGTGTTGAGTTGGTTCCCTCCTTCCTGTCTCCTTTCACCCTCCCTTCCTTCCTTCCTTTCTTCTCCTCCTCCTCTTCTCTACCTCCTCCTCCACCTCCTCCTTCTTCTTCCTTTTATATATCCGGGCTTGACCTCTAGAACAGCCTGAACCAGAACTGAAAACAGACAAGGGAAGCTCCAATAAAACCCCACTATCTCTGTTCAGAGTACCAGGAGTGGGGGTTCTGTACAGTATGGAATTGTTTTGACTTTCAAAGGCTAGCAAACCTTTTGATACCCTAGCACGAGGCAAGATACGGAAGCTCCCCCCACCACTCCAAACAGTATAGTAGACACAGCCCTCATGGGGCAGAGTCCTTTGGCCTCTCAAATGCCAGGAATGAGACAGAGCCTCCAAATCTCTCTACTGTTGAAGCAGAGATAGCCCCTGTGGGGTGAAACCTTTTAGACTCTTGAGTGGCAACAAGGAGGTCTCTGTGAAGAAAAGTTCTCCTTGATTTTCCTCAGCCTACACCAAAAAGAGACAGTGGGAGCTGTGAGGCCATCTGTGGTAGCCCCACAGGCTTTTATCTCAGTGCATGTCTCCAAGGTAAGCCTAGTTGCAAGAGGCGTGTGACACAGAGCTTTCTACCCAGACAACCAGGAAAGGGTACCCCTGTGAACAAGAGCGTGTGTGGAGGAACACACAGATTGTGTTTGTGAAGAGCCTGTGTTTATCAAGTCCTAAGCTCATCTCTAAGCTGTGCATGCATGAAAACAATGAGAATAAGTAGAGCAAAGGATTTCAGAACTGAACTGTGGTGTAGATGCTGCCTAGGTCCCAGACTAGCATCTGGGAGGCACACAGCTGGGGCAAACTAGAATATCATTGTGAAGCCTTGGGAAACTAAGCCAATAGTGGAACAAAAGCCTGCAGAAGCCTCGTAAGGACTTGTGGTCTAAATCTTGCCAGAATGACTGACTTTTAAAACAAAAATTTCCAGAATATTTAAATAGGACCTGGAGTTTCATAACATAGTATTCAAAATGTCCAGGATACAATCCAAAAATCATTAGGCATAAAAGGAACCAGGAAAACCTAAATATTTATCATGGGATGAGGCAATCAACAGAAGGCAACCATAAGATGACCCAAATATTGGAACAATCAGACAAAACTTTTAAGGCAGCTGTTATAAACCTGCTCCAAGATGTGTGAGAGCAAACACTCTTGAAATAAATGGAATGAAAGTTGTTCTTAGAAATTAAATACAAGCTATTTATCCATTTCTAGACGAAAATTCTAGAACTAAAAAACACTATAACACAAATTAAAAAAATCACTGGAGGGGCTTAATAGGAGAATGAAATGATAGAGGAAAGAGTTGGTGAGCTCGACAGATTATTACAAATTATTCATCCTGAAAACAAAGAAAGAATATTGAAAAAAATGAACAGAGCCTGAAGAATCCATGGGACAACATCAAAAGATCTAAAAACTATGTCATCCATCTCAGAATGAGAGGAGACAAAGATTGGTGCAGAAAATATATCTGAAGAAGTAACGGTTGAAAACTTCCCAAATTTGGAGACAAATATAAAGTTACAGATCCAAGTATCTCAGCAACTCATGAACAGGATGCACTCAAAGAAAACCACATCCAAACACATAATAGTCAATTTGCTGAACAGTCAAGATAAAGAAAATACCTTGAGAGCAGCCAGAGAAAAACGACATATTGCATATAGGGGAACGAAGATTGAAGTTAAGGCAGATTTCTCATCAGAAAGTATGGAGGCCAAAAGACGATGGAAAAGCATTTTTTTTTTTTTGAGGAAGATTGGCCCTGAGCTAACATCTGTTGCCAATGTTCCTCTTTTTCTTTTTTCTCCCCAAAGTCCCAGCACGTAGTTGTATATCCTAGATGTAGGTCCTTCTAGTTCTTCTGTGTGGGATGCCCCCTCAGCATGGCTTGATGAGCGGTGAGTAGGTCTGCGCCCAGGATCCAAACCGGCGAACCCCAGGCCTCCGAAGCAGAATGTGCAAACTCAACTGCTATGCCACCAGGCCAGCCCCTGGAAAAGCATTTTTAAAGTGCTGAAAGGAAGGAACTCTCAAATCAGAATCCTATATTGAGAGAAAATATCCTGGAAAGAAAGTGAAGAAAACTAAGAGAATATGTTGCCAGGGCTGTGCTTTAAAAGAAATGCCATTGTTGCTAACGTTGTTGCTAATGGCATTGTGACCAAGCGTGTTATGGCTAATAGAGTTGTTGTTAAGGGCCTTTTAAAAGGGATGTTGTTCTTAAAGGCGTTAATGTTAAGGGAGCTGTTGCAAAGAAAGTTTTGCTAAGGGTACTGTTGTTAATGGCACTGTTGCTATGACCACTGTTGTGAGGTAACTGTTGCTAAGCACACTGTGGCTGAGTGTTGTTGCTAGGGACAATTTTATTAAGAGAATTTGGGGACTGGAATTTGTTAAGAATATTGTTGGTATAAAAGATTTTACTAAGGCCCTTATTTGTCAAGGGTGTCGACGCTGAGGAGTTTTAACTAAGCGTGATATGCTGAGGGCATGACATTGTTGCTGAGGGTATTGTTGCTAAGGGACAGTGTTGCTAAGAGCGTTGTTGTTAAGAATACTGTTGCTATGAGTGCTGTCTCTAGGACCAGTTTTGTTAACGACCTGGTTGCTAAGAGCACTGTGGCTAAGTGGATTGTTGCTAAGGACAAGTTTTTTTACAAGGGTGTTCAGGTCAAGCTATTTGTTGCTAAGGTGATTGTTGTTAAGGCTGTTGTTGCTAAGGGCCACGGTTACTAAGGGAGTTGTAACAAACGGCATTTCTACTAAGGGTAATGTTGCTAGGGGTTAAGGATGCTGTTGGTAAAGGCATGATTTTTAAGTACATTGTTGCTAAGGGCCATGTTCTAGGCATTGTTACTAAGGGTATTGTTGCTAAATGAGTTGATGCTAACGTGTCCCACATACTGAAGTGCTTCTCACTGCCCTCTGTCTCCTCCACTCCACACAACCTATTCCCATTGTACCGGGCACCTTGTGATACGCCCAGTATAGGGTCTTTGAACAGATGAGGCTGATAGAGCAAAGTGGGCACCTATCCAGGAGCAAAGGTGGCCAGACCAAAGTACCAACCCATTCCAACTTTGCAAAGGTTGGCAGGCATCATGAGGGCCTCAGGTTTGAGCAGAACTTTTAAGTTCTGGGACTTTAAAATCAGCTGTGATCCAAAGCTAAATGTTGTATCCCATGCATTCTTTATCAATGAGACATTTTTTTTTCAAACATTTGGAACTTCATCTACTTTCTTCCCTTAATGTGTTTCAATTTTTAGGAGACTCCACTGGGAAGAGAGGAAGTCTTTTATTGTTCTCCTCAAACCCTAAAGATGTCCTTCCAACTTGTCAATGTACAAAACTAAATGGGCATCAGGCCCATGTTAATGGGTAAGGTGATTCCATATATGAAGCATCTCATATCTCAATTTGGTCTATATATTCAATGCCTTTCCACTTAAAATATCCACCAGGTTGACTGAGGACACTGACGACTAGATTTTCATATTTATTTGAAAGAAAAAAAGTGAGCACGAGAAAACTAACAAAATCTCTGGAGAGGAAAATAATTCATTGGGAGGATGTGCCTAGCTACCAATAAAGGCTTGGAAAGCCAGAATCATCAAGACAACATGGTGTAGGTGCAGTCAGAGACAAAACAGCCCACAAGAAAAGAATCAAGGCCCTAGAAACATACTTAGTATTTACAGCCACATGTTTTCAGTTTGTTGGTTTTTACAGAGGGAACATACATAGCAATGAGGTGAGAAAAGATAATTTAACTCATAGGATTAGGGTACTCGGTAATTAAGTAATTGGTAAAATAAAGTACTATTTAATTTAAAATATATAAAATGTTCAATAGCAACTTGAAATACTGTGAACTTGGGGTCAAACTGACTGAAGAATATAAATAAGTATAGCCCCCACTTCTATTATAACTTACCCTGCGAAACAGATACCATGGTCTCACCATTTCAAAGGTGAACTTATTCACAAGAGAGAAAAGGAAAAGCAAATAAATGGAGATTTATATGACAAGTATCAATAGAAAGAGCCAAAATCATAAAAAATGTCAATTCTACACAAATTATCAGTGTGATTCCAGCCAAAACCTCAATGGGATTTCCTGAGGACCCTCATAAGCTGACATAAAACTTATATCAAAGAACAAAGGCCTGCCAAAAGACAAGAGACACTCTTGTGCAGTAATTACATGAAGAAACTTAAGTACTGGATACTAAGATTTATAATAAAAATAAATTAAGGAAGTTTTGTTTGGCAAGGTAGAGACAAACAACCGAATGAAGCTGAAGAGAGAAAAATGGACACAGGTATCCACGACAGAGGCGGCACTGCAGGACAGCTTAGAAATACGGATATTTAAAAAGTAGCTAGACCAATCAGATATCCATATGGAAACACTACGGATTTGTACCTTACACCTTACAATAAATTCATCCCAGAGCGATTAAAGACTTAAACATGAAACACAAATATTTCAGTCATTTAGTAAAAAGAATAAGAGAATTTCCTCATGAATATTGTCTGAAACCAAACCCCAACAGGAGGGGATAATTTAACTCTTCCACATTGAAAGGAAAAATATCTTCCTTACAGAAAACAAAAAGTCACAAGTTTCAGACTGGCAGAAAGTATCTGCAATATTCCAGATGCCATAAAGAATACTCAGAAAATATAAAGAATTTCTAATATCAGTGAGAAAGACACACAAATAAATAGAACACTAAGTGGAAGACAGAAGTTGGTCATTTACCAAAAAGGCAAATAAATATATAAAATAAGCTTCACTGCATTGCTATTTTAAAAAATTAAAATAAGATGGTATTGCCCACCCAACAGTTTGGCAAATTCTGACAATACTAAATTTTGAGAAGCTGTTGAACAAGGCAAAGCTTTATACATTGCTGGAAATTGATACAACCCCTGTGGCAGATAGACTCTTAGGTGGTTCCCATGATCCCCGCCTCCTATTGTTCACAACCTTTGTGGTTCCCTCCCTGTGAGTGGAGGCGGAACCTGCCCCTTGCCTTTAACCAAGAGAATACAGCAAGTGTGATGACGTATCACTTCCATGACCATCACATAGGCTGTGACCTCCATCTTGTGAGGAGACTTTGATGAATCCAGCAACTATGTCGAGGGGTCCACACTGGCAAGTAGCTGTGGGCAGCCTATGACCAACAGCCACAAAGAAATCAAATCCCTCAGTCCAACAGCCACAAGGAAGTGAGCTTGGACACAACAACCCGGTGAGCTCGGAACTGAATCTTTCCCCATTTGGGGTCTTCAGACAAGAAATCTGCTCTGGCCAGCACCTTGACTGCAGTCTTGGAGACGACCCGGCTAACCTCTGTGGAAACTGTGTTGTTTTAAGCCACTAAGTAAATGGTAATAGTATTATACAGCAATAGACAAGGAATACCCTCTTTTACTCAGTTCATCCTCAAATAAACACGCCAGAGAAACTTCCTGGGATGTGTCCGTGAATACATGTACAGGGCAGGCATGACGTCTGTCTGCTATCATAGTTAGCATTCACCCACAGGCTCCCTCCATTGTCTTAACACACTTTCCCCAGCCCTCCACACTCTCAGATTCTATGCTTAACGGGAACAAAATAAAAGAATTGACAATGGACACATTTGTTGTGGAAGAGATTTTTGGGGTCATTTTGTACACGAAAGCTTATAGCACCCCTCTTTATATGATCAAAATAAACACGTAAATAACCTGACAGCTGATAATCTATGTATATGCCTACTTTAGAATACCATACAGGAGAGAAAATAAAGAACACAGAATAGGATTCTCACATATGGAATCTGGAGAGAAAAAAGAGCGAGTTGCAGAGGAATGCATATTCAAGCACCTTTCTCAAAGAGTTTTAATACTTGCCAGACTACTGAATTACTTAAGGATATGTACCTTTCCAGCACAAGAGAGAAGAAAATTTGGGAGAAGGAAGCAACAATGTCAGAAGTATTTTCCCCATTGCAAGATGCCCAGGGAGGTATATGGAAAAGAAGGCTCTTCTGGGCAATTTACATGATAAAAAATGCAGCCATGGGGAGCATGTCTCTTCATGCCCAGGTGGTGCCTGTTCCCTTGAGCAATCTGGTTTACAGTCAGCAGGAATGTTCAGGAACAGTGTAGACCTCATGTCAGCCTAGTGGGGGTAAAGGGAACTCAGGGGCCTTTCACCCTGCTATTCCCCCTTGGCCTCCACCAAACACACAGCCCCACTAAATTAGATGCTGCGTTTCTCAGGCCACCCTTCCCACACTCTGAGGGCCATTGGGAAAAAATGCAGGCTATGGGAACAGAGCTCTGAGTTTGGATAGCTGCACCTCCAGAAACTGATTGTTGTTCTGCAAGTTATTTAGTGTTTCATCATTTCTACAATGTGAATAATAATATTCCTCACATCATAAGTGTGTCCTGGGTACGAAGGATACAACTGATACAATTAATTAATGATTGGTTTATACAATAGGTATAAAGTGCACTGATGGTGGTTGATACACAGTTAAATCCCCTATAAATGTTCCCTGTTGTTATTCACCAAGGGACCAGAAGAAAATTCACCCTCACGGCACACCATCCCCTTTACTTGGTAGCCCCACCAGTCTCAGAATGCCTCTGACGTCTCCCGAGAGCCCACGTCCCTGAATACCTAGAACTCTCTCCTCTGGAGCCTTATGTGGGCCTCAGAGGTCCATGGAGACCTTAGAACACTTTAGAGGTAATTAATGGAATGTCTGCTGTAACATGACACTCATCTAAAGCCTGTCTGCCACATGCCATTTAATTAGAAGCTCAAATTTTGACCTTCACCTTTTCTCCCTTGATCTGTCTTAAATTCCTCAAGTACTTCAGTGAGAAAGACAGATAATAATTTATTGATTCCCTTGACCCATCAACATGAGCAAGAAACACAGCAATTTGTAGAGCTAAATGGAAATTTATTCTATGTTCATGAATGCTACCATTCACTATAGTAAGCATTTCAATTCTCAAATTAATCTATACACTCAATGCATTTCTCCTCGCAATTTCCACCAGGTTTTCTGAGTACACTGACAACTAATTATTACCTTTATACAAAAGGCAAAGGTCCAAGAATAGTAAAAAAAAACAAAAAAAAAAACCAAAACTGTAGAATTAAAAAAAAAGATGGGAGAAATTGCCATACTATCAATCAAGGTTCATAAAACTGGTCATCAAGACAGCATGATATAGATGTCATGATGGACAGAATATCCTACTGGAAAAGAATAAAAGCTCAGTAACTCACCCATCGTTGGGTCCACTGACACTTGATTTATTACAGAGGGAGCACCGCACATCAGTGGGAAGAGATGAATACGTAGAAGTGGGGCACTTGCTCTTCCAAATTCTTCACGGAGTCCTTCTTTAGAGAGCCCTGCAGGAAGTGGAGGCAGAGGTGGCAGGTGAGGCATTTACTGTCAAGTACACCTCTCTTTCCATAGCTTCAGCTAGCCCTTAATAAATTATTGTTTTAGATAAGCTAAGAATATCAAAATGCTATGATTCATCTTGTTTTGTCTATGTCCCAAATATCAATGTTACCTGTTTCAGTAAACTATGTAACAGATACGTTAGTTGTTATACTTGGCATGAGGTGGATTTTGCATCAAGTTAAGCAACCAACAAGGTGGCAACCACAAGAAGCCTAATCAGCATGTTTCTGATGAAGTTACCGTTTCATGTTTATCAGCAGATTTCTTTTGACAGAGTTCTTCTTTACACTTTTTATTTTGAAATAATTGTAGATTCATATGAAGTCGCAAAAACGTACATGGAAGTCCCTTGTACCCTTCACTAAGTACAGGATTATTTTCGAGAGTATCACAAATCCATACATTCAGACGCCCTGTGGTTCTACATAGATAAACGTCCTCAGGTCTCTGGGGCTCTCTCTTACAGAGAGGCTAAGCATGCTTTAACACACAGCATGACAGACACCACTGTAGTCTTAGTGATTCAATTATTAAAGTTCATATAACTTCAAAAATATAATACATGACACTAACAATGTATGATATAAATGACCTATGACACACACATGTATGCATGTGCGTGTGTGTGTGAATTAGTTCCACATATTAACCTAAACTATTTGTAACAAACAATTCTGTTTACTCTATGTTATGTTTAGATAGACAGTGTCCTTAACAGCCGAGAAGGTTTTAGGGCTGTTCTTTTCTTTGAAGCTGACTGGTTATCTGCTCAGCCAATGAGTTCCTTCCTCCCATGTACATCATTATATACTTTTACTGTTAGGAGATTAAAATGAGCAGGAATGAAGAGAAATAGTAAGGGATAATAAATAAATTATGAAGACAGAAAAAGTCTCTTACAGGTACAAAATCAACACAAAGTTCAAAAGTCAAACCACTGAAAACATAGTGCCCATGAGCAAGAAAACTGGTGGTGCAAAAAACCTGGTAGGAATCAGCACAGCTAGAGTAAGTAGCTTCTAGCTTAATCATCACAGCTTACAGGAGAATGTGGTTGATTACTTCCTTGAGAAAATACAGAACTAGGAGAACAGAAAGGTAGGAAATCAGGATGCAAACGCAGAACACAATAAAAATGGCCTATATTTTGTTGTTTTAAATTAGATGCAGAAGATTCAAGAGAAACAATCCCCATCAAGACAGCAGATGCCCAGACTGTTGGCATGTTTCAAGGACATGTGAGGGGGTCTGGGGAGTGGAGCTGCTTTCTCATTTGGAAAAAAACTAAGCCGATTCATGCAGAGAATTATTCTATGTTAGTTCATAGATCTCAGTAATGCAATTACCTATCCTTACAATTTTCTCCCTCCTTCTTAACAAAGGACCAATAATCACTTGTCATAGGCATCAAACCTCCCCAGGATCTCTCTATGTAAGAGCCATTCTCAACCAATTCTTTGCTTATATTGAAGAGAACTTTGGGTACATTCTAGCGGGGCCAATGTTTTCCAGCCAGGTCCTGAGGCCAAGGTCTTCTACACTTGGCATCTTAAATGCAATTTGCAGAAGGCTAGTGTCTTCAGCAATGCAACCAAGTTGCTCAGTTAGAATTTGGGGAAGTGCTATGGTCTGAATGTTTGTGTCCCCCTTCTTTCAAATTCATATGTTGAAATCCTATCCTCCAATACGATGGTATTTGGAGGTGGGGCCTTTGGGAGACAATTAGGTCATACAGGTGGAGCCCTCATGAAAGGGATTAGTGTCCTCATAAGAAGAGATATAAGAGAGCTTGCTTTCTCTCTCTCTCCCCTGTCTGTGCCAGCATACAATGACAAGATGGCCATCTGCAAACCAGGAAGCAGGTTCTCGCCAGACACCTTGATCTTGGACTTGCTAGCCTTCAGAACTGTGAGAAATAAATTTTTGTTGTTTAAGCCACCCAGTCTATGGTATTCTGTTGTAGCAGTCCAAACTGAGACAAAAATTGGCACTGAGAAGTGGGATGCTCCTATAACAAATACCTAAAAATATGGAAGTGGCTTTGGAACTGGCTAATGGGCAGAGGTTGGAAGAGTTTTGAAGTTCATCCTAGAAAATGCTGATATTGTCATGAAAGTATTTTTACAGGCAATTCTGGTGAGAGCTGAGAAAGAAAAGAGGAGAGCCGCTGTAGTGAAAACTTCCATCTTTTTAGAGAACACACAAATAACTGTATACAGAATGTTGGTAGAAATATGGACGGTAAAAGTCATTCTGATGAGGTCTCAGATGGAAATGAGGAAGATGTTACTGGACAATGAAGAAAGGCTATCCTTGTTATAAAGTGGCAAGACACATGGCCGAATTGTGCTAATGTTCTATTGTTTGCAGAAGGTAGAACCTGCGCGTGATAACACTGGATATTTAGCTGAGGAACTCTCTAAGCAGTAGTGAAGGAGTGGCTTGGCTCCTCCTGACTACTCAGAGTGAATTGTGAGACGAGAGAGATGAATTGAACACAGAATTTTTAAGCAAAAGGAATCAGAACTGAAAAATGTGGAAAATTCTCAGCCTGTCCAGCTTACCAAAAATGAAAAAGTGTGCCCTGAAGAGAACAGTTAAGGGTGTGGTGGACTGAGCATTTGATAAGGAGAATAGTTGGGTGCGAACCATGGACGTAATCAGCCATCTCAACAGAATTCAGGAATGGAAACGGGATTACACCAGCAGAAACACTTCCAGCTAGGACTAAAGGAAACAGAGAAAATGGGATGGAATGAAGGCAGGCTGTGATTGTGTGCTATCCTTCAAGAAAAGGCAGGAAGGACCCTGAGGGCGATTCAGAGATCATCAGGACCACTGCCTAGGTTTCAACAGGGCAGATGGCCTCCAATCAAAGGCACAGGAGTGGGGCCCTCTGGGACCTACCCCCACTTGGCAGAGCTCAGGCACGGGGAAGGCCCCAGCAGAGAGCAATGGCCTTGGTGGGACCATGGCAGGGAGCTATGGAATGGGTGGCACTCGGTCCACTGTGAGGGTATCCTTGCCACCCAGTGGGTCCGGGAGGCAGAGAATCGAGACAGAGAGGATGATTCTAGAGGCTTAAGACCTCTGGAGTTTGCCTTGCTAGATTGTAGACGAGCTTGGGACTCGTCACCCCTTCCTTCCTTCCTTCCTTCCTTCCTATTTCCACCTTTTGGAATGGGAATGTCCATCCTATGCCCGTCTCACCATTGTTTTTGGAAGCACATAACTTGCTTGGTTTCACAGATTCACAGTTGGAAAGGAACTTTGCCTCAGGAAGAATCATACCTCACCCATATCAGTCTCATCCATATTCGAATAAAATAAGGAGATTTCTGAGGATTTTCACCACTGGCTCCTTAGTTACTTGCACAGTTTATGGCCATTAGTCATCGGGAAATAAAAAGTGGCTCTTAAGTCTAGTCTCTACATTAGAAATGTTAAGAAGTCTAGTTCTGGAAGACACATTCACCAGACACAGTTGAACAAATAATTCAATAGCCGTCTATGAGACGGTCTGCACATTTTAGGAAATTCTTCGGTACTTAAGAAACAATTTCACTTATTCTTCAGTCCCTTAACAGCTTTGAGAGGAATCGTCAATTTCCCTGTGCCGGCAACGACTCTGTGTGGTAGCACAGGTAATGCCTAGGAGGAAGAAGCTGGGCGAGTTTTAAGGCCGGGGAGATAAGTTCCATAGTTTGTTCAGACCCTACAGGACACTGTCCTGCCACTCTAACCAAGGTTAATGTTCAGAGTCTGCCTGTAAGATATTTCTGAGATCAAACGGCAAAAGAGAGGGAAAGGGCAAATTAATAATTGTTTACAAAAGAAGTTAAAAAGAGAAATTACTTACAAGCAAAGTGACTTTTCACACCTTCTCTTCAATGAGTTCAAACAGATCTTTGGGCCAACTTAGCCATCAGAGTTGTGGTTGACAGCCAACCACCTCCACCCCCTACTCTTGCACCCCCGTCTCTGTCTGAGGCACTTGAAAATAACAGAGTGAGTTCAGTGAGTATTGTCAATCTGTCCCTTATCCCAAAAGAGAACTGAGGTATGACTGACGTACACTAAACTGCACATATTGAAAGTGCACGATGTGATGACATTTGACATATGTATAATAAACACATGAAACTACCACCAACAATCAAGATTGTAAAAACATCCATCACCCCCCAAATCTTCCTGGTGCCCTTTGGCAATCCTCCTCTTCTACTGCTCCCTGCCAAACCAGGCAATCACTGATCTGTTTTCTATCACTATAGACTAGTTCGCATTTTCTGGCATGCTACATAAATGAAATCCTTATGTACTCTTGCTTATCTGGCTTCTTCCACTCACCGTAATTATTTTGAGATTCATCTTATGGATGTACCACAATTACACATTCACCAGTTGATGGACAGCCGGGTTGCTTCCAGTTTTTTCCTATTACAAATGAAATGGCTATGAACATTCATGTACAAGTCTCTGTATAGATATAGGCTTTCTTTTCTCTTGGGTAAATACTCACGAGTGAAATGTCTGGAATGAATCGTGGGCATATGTTTGTCTTCTTAGGAAACTGCCAAAATAATTTTCAAAGTGTCTGTACTGTACCATTTTAAAATTTACCAATTTAAAACTATACCAATTGAAAAATTACCATCAGCAATGTACCAGAATTCCAGCTCCTGTGCAACTTTGTCAATACTTGGCATGGTCACTCTTTTTAATCCTTGCCGTTCAAATAGGTGTGTGGTGATGTGTCATTGAGCTTTCCAGTTTGTATTTCCCTAATGATTAACGATGTTCACAAGCAGCTTTTCACATGCTTATTTTCCATCTGTATATCTTCTTTTGTCCGTATTTTTAAAAATTGGGCTGTTTTCTTATTATTAAAAAAGAGTACAAGTCCTTTATCAGATATAAATTTTCCAGGCTGTGGCTTTTCATTCACGTAATTGTGTCTCTTGAAGAGCAGTTTTATAGTTTTGATGAAGTCCAATTTATCAATTATTTTTTTCTTTTATGTATCATTCTTTAGGTGTTGTATCTAAGAAATGTTTGCCTTACCCAAGGTAAAACATTTCTCCAATGTTTTCTGCTACAAATTCTTTAGTTTTAGTTTTTACGATTAGATCTACGTTCCATTTAATTTTTTAATACAGCGCAAGGTAGGGATCAAAGTTTAAAAAGACAGTTGTCCACGTGTGTGCAGGTTTATTTCTGGACTCTATTCTGTTCCATTGTTATACTGGTGTAACTTTACACCAGTACCACACTGTCTCGATTGCGGTAGCTTTACATGCAGTCTCAATATCAGGTCATGTTAATTCTCTAACTTTACATTTCATTTCATTTCATTCACATTTCAAAGCAGTTTTACCATTCTAGGTCCTTCGCGTTTCTGTACAAATTTTAGTATCAACTTGTCAATCTGCATAAAAGGATCACTTGGGCTTTTGAAAGGATGGGGTTAAAAGTATATAATACATTCATTGGATGGGACTGAATGTATACAATACATATAATAACGTATAATTTGGGAGATTTGATATCTTAACAAGATGGAGTCTTCTGACCAATGAACATGGTTTATCTCAACTTATTTAGGTCTTCTTTAATTACTCACAGCATTGTTCTACAGTTCTCAGTAGAAAGATCTTACATATTCCCTAGATATTTGATAGTTTTTGGTGCTATTGTAAACTGTAATTTTTAAATTCAATTTCCAGTTGTTTGTTGCTAGTATATAGGAAGACATTCAGTATATTCATCCTGTATCCTTCAACCTTGATTAGTTTACTTATTAGTACTAGTAGCTTTATTTGCTTATTAAGAATAAATAGTAGCTGCTTAGTTTTTAATAGCTTTTTCATAGATTCTATCAGATTTTCTCTCTCATGTCATCTGTAGACAATTTTACTTCTTTTCCAATTTACATGCATTCCAATTTACAAACAACTCATCCCTACTTCACAACAATTTCTTTTTTAATGCCAGATCTGGAAGTCTCTACAATGGGGCTAAAATTAAGGTCCAAGACTCTGGAAACATTCCAAAACCAGAGACTATGTCTCCTACTTTGACTCACGGCAAGAATTCCAAAGGGATTAATGGGATGGATAATCTTCTCCCTGTATTTCACCAAATTGGGCCCGACAATGCAAATGTTTGGTTGCCTAGTGGATGGGATAGCCATATATCTCTGGAGAGCCATTGTTATTACAACTCTTTGAAGTCTGTATGTGCATTTTGATTCTCTATTTGATTGCAAGCTGCTGAAAGGCAAATGACTGCCGTCAAACTAAGAGTGATGATTTTTTTTTGTCAAAGGCTTTCACCAAAAATCAGGGGGGCTGGACTTTGCTGTGAGAATTAAGTCCAGCAGATCTGGAACAGACCTGAGCTGAAGTATCCTGCACATCATTGGTCAAGGAATGAAATATATTGATTAATAGTGTTGCCTTGTAGCCACGGGTCCAAAAGGTTTTGGGGGCAGCTTTTAACAGCTTATCAGCAGCGTTTATTGCTAACAGTGCAATTGATGACTGGCACCTGTTCTCACTGAGACCCTCAGAGTCCTTTGTTGTTGGGGCTGGTTACAAAGCAAGAACATGCCTACATGCCCAGCAGGGTACAAAAAACCCCAGCAGTGAATCCATTTTACGCTTCTGAGGTGTTCTGTGCACACGTAAGTTCTTCTCTGACAGTGAAATTGTGTCCATACCATGGAGGAAAATGGGAGCTCATGCCTGCCTCTTATCCAGACCCCTGGCTGTGAGGCAAATCCTTACTTTATACTGTTGCTATATTGCACCCTTTCCCCTTAATAAATTGTAGATTTATAAGCATTGTCATTTTGGGTCCTGTGAGTCTTCTTTAGCCATTCAACCCTGTTTAACCGTCACTGTTTAGTGCACCACATTTTTTGGTAACGTGGCAGTTCTGTCGTTTTCGGCCTTGCGGCTACTTCTCAATGCGTACACTTTTTCTCTTCCTTGCAAGTTATCTATCCATGAGGCATGTATAATCTAGTTCTTTTTCTCAAGTTCAGTTTATTCAGTGGTCTCTTTTGGCCCTTCCCTTATTTTCTGTGCTAATGACTTTCTCAGTGCTTGTTGGTTTCTGACCTACTTCTCTTGGAGCCACCTGCACTCTGGCCACCAAGAATCTCCTCTGGTTTCCTGAGCAGTCTAACAATAGAGTCTTGCTTCTGCTTTCTCAGTAGGGATACGATTACATTCTACCTGTGCTGCTGGGTTATCATCTTCTACCAGAGGTATACGCCTGTCTTGAGAGCATGTTGCCCGTTAACACGTGTTCTCCACATGTACTCCAATCGATATATTTCTCTCCCAGAGGTGTTACTTCTGTAGGAGTTCCTGTTAGATTTTCATCTACACTGTCTGATGACAATATGCATTGTACATGTGCAATAACATATGCCCACATGTTCTTGCTTCAACAGTAACTCTTGCTTCTCTATAACCCTTCCAGTTTGGCTACTAAGCTACCACCTGGGAGTGACCATGTGCTCCTACATCTTTTATATATATTTCTCATTATGTCACCTGCCTATAACCTACATGTCTAAACTTAACTTTCTGTCTGATAACACACCCATTCCTTTCTAACTATTCTTACTAGCACCACACAATTTATCAATGCTTTTAAAATACCCCATACAGGCATTTGGCTTTTGATAACCCACCTTGCTCTCAATTCTGACTTATTTCTGCTATCGTCATACATTTCTTAGTTAAACCCGCTGGTCATTCTTCCTATCTCCTGTTGGTATCTGAGTTAATATAATAATCTATGGGTTGACGGGCTCATGAAATGCAGACAAACTTTCTTTCAGTCCTTTCATTACTCAAAGTCCAAATGCCAGGGATTAAGAGGTATAGAAGAGTTGGTCACCACTCTCAGAATGAGATATGAAGATACATAAAATCCTGAAGTTAATTCCTGGGGAGCAAAGAAGAGAGCAATGATTCATTCTTATTCCAACAAACACTAAAAACCAAAAATGTGGACTGTCAACAGGATCAGCTTGAGGCTCTTTTTAAATTCTGGGTGCTATGACTTTTAACCTATCTGCATTTCTATTATTTCCAACATTGAAATCAAAACATATAAAAAGGATTCTGATCTCATTTTATGCACAATTTGATAGATTGATAATTTATAAAAGAAATATTTACCAAGTAGCCAGCACGGTGCTTGCTACACGTGCTTTTCAGTTGAGGGACACCACCTCGACCAGGTGATCAAGCTTGGCATTATCAGTGATCACTCATGTTGACAGGACATACTACTGATGTGATGAAAATGGCATCTCATCTCTGTGGTTTTCCTATAAAAAAACCCGTAACACCAGCGCAATCATAAAAAAAGGTATCAGAAACCCAAACTGAGGGATATTCTACAAAATACTCAACAAGCACTCCTCAAAACTGTCAAGGTAATCAAACACATGGAAGGTCTGAGAAATGGTCACAGACCAGTGGAAGCTAAGGGGACATAACAATTAAATGCCATGTGGTATCCTAGATGACATCTTGGAATACAAAAACAGTAGGGAAACACTAGCGAAATCTAAAAAATGATGTGTTTAGTTAGTAATGTATCAATGTTACTTAGTTATGACAAATGAACCAGAGCAATATAAGATGTTAATACGGGGAACTGAGTGAGGAGTATACACGAACTATGGTGGTAACTTTTCTTGAAATCTAAAACGATTCTAAACTGAAGTTAGTTTTAAATTTTTTTTGGAAAGCACTCCAAGTTAGATAGTTTCCTTTTCATCTATAGTTTTCTGAAAAATCAAGCATGTAGAAAGAGATCTCTTGACTTTCATTTCCCTTTTGGCACTGTGCAATAAGCTCTAGTTGCATCAGGGTGTCAGAAACTGAGGAGGGGCAAACATATTCTCTCCGCTGCTGGAACTTTTCTGCCACAAGGAGTGTTGATCCACCTCCGGTGGTGCGATGATAAACCCTCATCCAATGGTGGGCTCTTACTCCTGGCTCCTTTCTCTGGCAGTGATGCCACTAAGTTAAGTGATAACCCAGTGTTGAAGAAATACCTATTCTCCAATTAATGCTCAAGATATACCATCATTTTCCCTCACATGGTTATCAACAGAGGATAGGGAATAGAAAACTTAACCTGAGAACCACCTGACTTGTCCTCATGCTCAATCTACCAGCTTACACTTGCAGAAAGCAACATGCCCAGGATTCAGAGAAATTTTTAGTGGTCCAGGTTTTAAAAATGAGGGTTTCATTTACTTTCTTCTCTGTGCTGACCAAACCATGTAGCCTGAAATGATGGCAGATTGATCAAATATGTTCCTGGCTAAGACTATACTATGTATACTACATAGTCTCCCAAAAAGTGAGTCTGCTTTTCAGTACCAATGCGGTGCTTCTGACATGAAAGTAGCCCTGATTTCTCACCCCAATTCCAAAGCCTGTTGCCCAAGCAGGGCAGAAACAACACTGGTTTGCAACAGTGCAGCGTGAGCAAGCATCACGGGTGTAAAAAAGATCCCAGACAGGATCCTCAGGCTACATGCATACAAGATGGCTGAGGGGAGGATTTGCTTTATAATTACTCGTGCAAAATGAACCACTAGAGTGGCATAAAATGAAGGCCAAAAAAGCTTCCAAAAATCAACATCCACCAAACACACAGACACAACACACACAGACACATACACACAAGAATGCTTGAGAAATCTCACAGATTTCCAAGGACCTAGAACAACTGGACCAGACTAATATTCAGACATAGCAGGCAGGCCAAAATCACAGCATCAAGCTGAGGGAAGCCAACAGAAGGACACAGACTGTCACACAGAAAAGGAAAGTGGAGAGGTCCAGAGCAGGTTTGGCTACTGCCTTCTACTGGAACTCACCAGTAATAACAAATTCTCTGCTACAGAGACTCAGACAGATGTACCACATAGCTCAGACACTAGTCACAAACATTTATTGGTACTGTCCAAAGAATTCAAGTTACTCCTCCATCTTTAAAACTTCACATTCCACAGTCAGTTTGTGTAGAGGTAAATATTTTCTTTTTTATATTCTATAAAACTTGGTATTACATGGAAAACACAAGTTTTGGTACATCAGTTCTAGGCGAAGATTTGATCTTCAATTCAGAAACTGATTTATTTCCTCAGAAAAAAGTTCTCTGAAGCAAACTCAGTACAGTCACAAGACACATAACGTTTCAGTCAATGCCAGACCACACATGCGACGGTGGTCCCCTAAGACTAGTACCATACAGCCCAGATGTGTAGTAGGCTACACCACCCACGTCTGTGTAAGTACTCTATGATGTTCACACGACAAAATCGCCTAACAACCATTTCTTAGAACGTATACCATTGTTAGGCAACACACAAATGTATCTGTAAAAAGTTTCACTTATCAAAATATAAGATTTTAGTCTAGTTTTAATTATTTCATGTTTAATGAAGTTCACTTTGCAGTAAAAGGCTTTTGTGTTTTTCCCTGAGATTTCTCTGATTTTTGATGAAGGCTGATCATTCAACATATTGACAGAAGTTTTCTTCCTCCTCATGTGGAGTCTCTGATGTACAATGACAGGTTGAATTCTTGGTGGTCTTCTGACATTCATTATATTCAGTGTTTCATCCTACTCTAACAGAGAATTGGCTAAGCTATTGCATTTAATCAATAGACCAAAATCTGTAAGAGCTCAACAGAGCCAAACTTAATCCTTGCCTAAAAAAACAAAAAGCCAACTGGTGAAGATGTTAGTGGAGAATTCTGTTTCACCCAGTTATTCAGATTCTAGTCTCTTTCACCTTGTGCTCTACCATCTTCAACACACAGCAGCCAAGTCTGCATGGAAGTCTCTCCATTCCAGTATAACACAGGACAGGAAGAATCTAAGGGGACTTTTTAAGTCCAGACTTAGCTTAAATGTAGTAGTCTCATATTCCATGACCAGCCACACCTGGATGAAGGACAGACTGGGAAACTTAGGCAAGGTATGTGCCTAGTGGAAAAGGAAATAGTTAAGGGAAATAATCTGCCAGTCTACGTGACATGAGCTTCTCCCTTGTGTTACCTAATAACATATGAGTTCCTTTAGGACTTCCCAAATTCATTACATGCAAAAGTTTTTTCTCTGGTGTGCATTCTGGTGTGATGTACTCTAAGAGTTGTCTTACGGCCAAAAGTTTTCCCACAGTCATTACATTCATAGGGCTTTTCCCCTGTGTGAGTTCTCCGATGTGCTCTGAGGGTGGAATTATCGGCAAAAGATTTCCCACAATCGTTACACTCATAAGGTTTCTCCCCTGAGTGAATTCTCTGATGTGCTCTGAGGTGTGACTTCCGGGAGAAAGTTTTCCCACATTCACTACATTCATAGGATTTTACACCTGTATGAATCCTCTGATGTACTCTGAGGGTTGAAGTATGGGCAAAAGGTTTCCCACATACATTACACTCATACGGTTTCTCCCCTGTGTGAATTCTCTGATGTGCACTAACATACGACTTGCGGGAGAAAGTTTTCCCACATTCGTTACATTCATAAGGTTTCTCCCCTGCGTGAGTCCTCAGATGCACTCTGAGGTGTGAGGTCTTGGGGAAAGTTTTCCCACATTCGTTACATTCATAGGGTTTCTCTCCTGTGTGAATTCTCTGATGTGCCCTGAGGGACGACTTATCGGCAAAAGTTTTCCCACATTCATTACATTCATACGGTTTCTCCCCTGTGTGAGTACGCTGATGTGCACTGAGGTGTGTCCTTTGGGAGAAAGTTTTCCCACATTCATTACATTCATACGGTTTCTCCCCTGTGTGAGTTCGCTGATGTGCACTGAGGTGTGTCCTTTGGGAGAAAGTTTTCCCACATTCATTACATTCATAAGGTTTTTCCCCTCTGTGAATTCTCTCATGACCACTAAGGTATGATTTCTGGGAGAAGGTTTTCCCACATTCAATACACTCATAGGGCTTCTCCCCTGTGTGAATCCTCTGATGTGTACTGAGGTGCGTCTTCTGGGAAAAAGTTTTCTCACACAGATTACATTCATATGGTTTCTCCCCTGTGTGAACTCTCTGATGTACTCTGAGAGCTGAATTATGGGCAAAAGTTTTCTCACAGTCATTACATTCATAGGGTTTCTCACCTGTGTGAACTCTCTGATGTGCTCTGAGAGCTGAATGATGGGCAAAAGATCTCCCACAGTCATAACATTCGTAAGGTTTCTCCCCTGTGTGAATTCTCTGATGTCCTCTGAGAACAGATATATGGGCAAAAGACTTCCCACAATCATTACACTCGTAGGGTTTCTCCCCTGTGTGAGTTCTCTGATGTGCTCTGAGGGTTGAATTATCAGCAAAAGTTTTCCCACATTCATTACATTCACAAGGTTTCTCCCCTGTATGAATTCTCTGATGTGCAAGGAGGTGAGTCTTGTGAGAGAAAGTTTTCCTACACTCAATACATTCATAGGCTGTTTTGCCTGTGTGAATTCTCTGATGTGCTCTCAGATGCGATGTCTTGGAGAAAGTTTTCCCACATTCGATACATTCATACAGCTTCTCCCCTGTGTGAATTCTCTGATATTCTGTGAGATGTGCCATCTTGGAGAATGTTTTCCCATATTCATTACCTTGAAAGGGTTTCCTATCTCTGTGTGTTCTCTGGTGTACGGTGAGGGAAGACTTCTTGTAAGATTTCCCACGTCCGTTGTTATCACTAGGTTTCTCTTTTGTATCAGCTGACAGATATTCACTGAGGTTTGATTTCTGACAGAAAGTTTTCCCACATTCACTACATTCACAGACATTGACCCCCATATGAGTTCCAGGATAATGAATAGAATGTGAATTGGGAGAAAAGGATTCCCCACATTCCTCACATTCATAACGTTTCTCCCCTGACTGGATCTTTTGATGCTGAATGAGGTGTGCTTTCTGGTAAAAGAATTTCCTACGTTCACTATATTCAAATGACTTCTCTCCTGTGTCACTTTGCTGAAGTACATGGAGGGCTGAGTTTTGATGGAAGGATTTCCCATATTTACCACACTGGTAGAATTTCTCTTCTGTGTGAGTTCTCTGATGTACTGTAAGGTCTAATTTCTGACAGAAGGCATTTGTACATTCATTATAAACACAGAATTTATCTCCAGTTTGTGTCTTCTGATGTACTACATGGGCTGAGCTCTGGCTCAAGTTTTCTTCAGATTTACCGCTTTCAAAAGCAACCTGTCCTATAACAGTTCTCTGAGGTTGAGTGAGGGGTGAATTCCTGTTGAAGTTATTCCCACTTTCATGACATTCATAGCGTGTCATAGCCATGCGAACTTTATTGTATTCCACAATGGTGGTTTTGTCACAGGGTTTCCCATCTTCATTAAGACTAAAGCACTTTTCCCTTGTGCCATTTCTCATGTGGTTAAATAGAGTTGCTTTATCAAAGTTTTTCCTAAATTCAAAATTCTTACAGGATTCCTCTCCTGTTAGAGAACTCTTAGCTGTAACACCGACAGTCTTATCATGCAAAACTTTCCCAAATTCATTACATTCAAAAGATTGCTCCAGAGTTTGAAATTTCTGATGATCTTTCTCATAACTGAGAGCTTTCACATTTTTATTACATTCATAAGACTTCTCTCCACTATGAGTTTTCTCCTGCTTAACATCAACCTGCAACTTTTCACATACATTCAGGTAATCAGCTTTCTTTCTTGAATAGTTTCTATCATTAATAATTAATTCAGAAACAACCGGCAAATTCATTCTACCAGAGTCACATTTATAGGGCATTGTTCCCGAAAAATCTGCAGTTGAATCCAGATTAAATGGTTTTTCTAAAACTTTCTGTACTTCTGTACTCAATGTTTTGTTATCCATGAATAGTACTTGCCACAGAGGTTTCTCTTGTTTTTCCTGGTTCCCCTCAACGTGGACATCGACTTGGTAAAATCCTAAAATGAGAAAAATTGAAAACATCCTATGACTCACATTACTTATGAAGAGGTGCTTAGAGCCGTATCTTTTGCCTGTTTCCAAAGATTAATACTTCATGCACACAGACAGAAAGACAGATACTCTCTCTCCTCATCTATGTTGTTTAAAAAAAACAGGTATTATTTCCAGTGCTGGCCAAGATGGAGCAGCCCCATCTTCCTAGGTCCCTCCCTCTTACCATTAAAAATCTCTGGACCAAAGAAAAGAAAAATTAACAAATGAAGATGCTACAAAATGGAAAAGTGGACTTTGGGACTTAAGAAATGACATGGCAGAGAATTCCAAGGCTTTTCTTTCTGCTTCTCATATATCCCATATGGGGCGCTGGAGAAGCCTGCAATCCAAAGACAATAAAAGGCAGAGACAGAAGAGCTCCAAGAAAAGCCTGTTTCTTTTACCCAAAGGTCTGAGAGAACGGTTGTCTAACAGAACAGAAAAACTTGCTGACGGCATCAACCCTACTCAAGCCAAAAAAAACCTGGAACACTCTTCCCTGTGAAATAAAGGATTTTTCTTCCCACAGAAATAAAGGATTTGTCCCGTCTTGCAAAATTTTCCTCCATGAGCCAAACCAAGAGCTCACAACAAAAATCCTGAGAAAGTTCCATTCACAGGACATTCTGGGTGATGGTATCAGCAGCCACAGCCAAAATTCCACCCAGAACCACATTCCTATCTACTCTAACAAATCCGTTGCTTTAAGGCACTGGTGGCAATTCATGGCAGGTAGGGGAAGCAAAGAAGGAAGAAAAGGCAGCACAGGAACAAGAAAAGAGGCAGGAACACACGGTAGCCCACAGTCACAGCTAGAAGAGAGGAAATACCACTTGTGAAAACCACACCCTCACAACCCAAGGGCACAATACACTACAAAACAGCTGAATTCACATTATTCTCAAATGCACATGAAGTGTTCACCAAGACAGACCACATTCTGGGCTATAAGCCACATCTTTACAAACATAAAAGAACAGAAATCATATCAAGTGTGATCTCAAGCCATAGAGAAATTATACTAGAAATCAGTAGCGCAAACTTACCTGGAGAATGCAGAGTATTTATAAATTAATACACTTCTAATTGACCCATGGGTCAAGGAGGAAGTCTCACAGAAAATTAACATATTTTGAAGTGAACGAAAACAAAAACTGTTTAAAACATACAGAAAGTTGTGGGATGCGACTAAAGTAGTGCTCAGAGATAAATTTACAGCTTAAAATTTTTATATGAGAAAAGAAAGACCCCCAATCAGCTACTTAAGCTTCCACTTTAAGAAACTAGACAAAGAGAAGTTAAATCTAAAGAAAGAAAAAGGAAGAAAATAACCAAGATTAGACAATGAAATTGAAAACAACAGAGAAAAATCAATCAAACCTGAGCTTAGTGCTTAGAAAGATTTTTCTTTAATGATAAAAACAGACGAAAAAACAGAAGACACACCTTATCAATATCAGAAAGATATATGCGAAAGAGGATGTAACTCACTGACACAACAGACATTAAAGAGATAATAACAGAAAAACCCTATGTCTGTAAATTTGACAATATAAATAAAATGGACGGATTTCTTGGGGAAAAAAAAAAAAACTACCAAACTCATTCAAGAAGAAAGAGATAACCCAAAGAGATCAGTATCTGTTTAAGAAATTGACTTATGTGGTCAAAAAATATGCAGTTTCAAAAAACAGTTCCAGGACCAAATGGTTTTAACTACAGTGAATTCTACCACACATTTCAAGAAGAAATAATACCAATTTTATATAATCTCGTCTAGAAAACACAAGATGAGTGACTATTTCCTAAATCATTTTATGAGGCCTGTATTATCCTCATAGCAAAACCAAAGACAGCTCAAGAAAAGAAACCTACAGATCAATATCCTTCATGATAAAAATGCAAAAATCCTGAAAAAAGAAAAAGTAGCCCAAGACTACAGCAATATATAAAAAGAAATATTAAATTAGAATCAAGTGGGATTCATCCCAAGAATGCAAACTGTTGCAATATTCAAAAACCAATCACATTCATCATCTAAAGAAGTAAAATTACACAATCACATCAATTAAGGCAAAAACATTTCACAAAATTCAAAATCCATTCATTAACCTAATAAAGGGAATCTATAAAAAGCCTACAGCTAACATCATACCTAAGAGTGATGAATGCCTTAGTCAGAATGCTTTAACCAGAATGCTTTACACCTAAGATTGGGAAAAGGACAAGGGTGTTTACTCTCAGCACTTCTACTCAAGACTGTAATGGAAGTTCCAACCAATGCAATAAGGCAAGAACAAAAATGAAAGATACGGAGTAGGTCTACATGGAAGATCTTCCCCAAACTCCTCAAACTATAAGTGTTTTCCGCAAGGCCAAAATACAAAGCCAATGTACAAAGCCAATCATATACAAACAACAATCAACTGGAATTTTAAATCAGATAAACAATATAATTTCCCATAGCACTAAAAAAACAACACCAGAAAACCTTGGTATCTGTATGCTGAAAACTACTGATGAAAGAAATCCTAAATAAATGGAGAGGTATATGTTGTTTATGGACTGAAAGACTCTATATTGTTAAGACGTCGATTCTCTTTAATTTGATCTGTACATTCAACGCAATCCCACTTCAAATGCCTGCATGCCTTTTTGTAAATATCAAGAAGCTCATTTTAAAATTCATATAAAAGAAAATCGGTGGACTCACACTACCTGATTTCAAGACCTAACTAATAAGCTAGAGTAAAAAAGTCTTAGATACATGGAATATATGTACATAGGCGCGCGCGCGCACACACACACACACACAACTATATATCCGTTTCCCAAGAACAGTGCAAATGCTCTTCAGTGGGCAAATCATAATCTTTTCAACAAATGGTGCTAGAGTAACCGCACTCGTCTTTTCAAAAATTTAAACCTGACACATACCTCACACTTTCTAGGCAAATTAACACCAAATGGATCACAAAGTGTAAAATGTGAAATTTAAAAATGTCTAGAAGAAAACATAGGAAGAAATCTGTTTTTACTTTGAGTTTCAATGTTTCCAGACAGGACAACAAAAGCATGGTCCTTAAAAGAAAATTAATGAATTGGACTTTATCAAAATTAATGTTAAGTTTTAGCCGGTCTCCTCTCAAACCACGCCAACAGAAGAAGTGGAGGGCAGCTTCACTACTGCCAAGTGGGGAGACAAGTCTAGGTTCCCACTAGCCCTCTGCTGACATCCTTGGGATTTGGAGGAGAAGGCCGCCACATGAACACTGGGCAGACCTGAGAGATCAGGCTCCCCACCAGCCTTCCGGTGACACTAACCACCCTGTACTTCATCAGGTGCCGAGGTCCCTAGCTCATCTTCATTCCTCGTTCCATCTTTCAGAATCTTACGTTTGTCTTATATAAATGTACTATACATAAGTACATATTTAACTATACTTAGTGGGAGGAGTAGGAAGCCCCATTTACTCCAGCTTTTCCCTAGTTAATGCTTTTTAGATCTTACCCATTCCTTCCCTAAGCAGAGTCATGAACATGTTCTCCTTAATCATCACATAGAATATTTCTAATTTTGCTTTGATAATCAGGTCTTTAAGCTACCTGAATCTGAGTTTCTGTTTTGATCATAAGGTTACCTCAGGATTCTTTCCCCACTGATTTATTAAACCATCCCAGCCCCAGCTCCATAGGACTGAACTACTCAGAGCTTTACATAAAGCCTTGATATCTGGTAGAGTGAGTCGTCCCACATCGCTCTTATGAACGGAGTTACTCTGATATCGCATTTTAAATCTTTACAAGTATATTCCCACTTGAATTTATTATGTAAGCGCTTCTTTTCTTTTGTCTTTGTTAGGGTTCAAGTTTCATCTATTTTATTGTTTTTTATTCTAAGAAACATTCTACAATTTCTCAGTTTTTTTAGTTTACTAATTTTTACTTTTACTTTAAATTCTTCTGCTTTCATTAGTATATTTTTTACTCTTCTTAATTCTTAATCTATTAATATAAATACGAGACTACAAATTTACCTCTGTTCACTCATTTAGCTATATCCCAAGGTTTCTAATATGCACATTCTTTTTTTATTTCATAAATGTGGTGCAATTTTAGATTTCATTTCCGTCTTTATATGTCATTTAAGGGAGACAATTTTTAAAATTACCATGTCGAAAGAGTGTTTTTGTTTACTCATTTTATCATTATTTTCTAGATGGATCAAACTATGTTGAGAGAACGTTATTTGTGGTGATTCTAATATGTTGGATTTATTGGTGTTCTCTTTTTAGATTAACACTACATTTTCACAAATTTAAGACTCTCCCATGGGACTTTGGAAGGCTTGTTGTTTGATTTCAGCACACACATACACAAATACATGACTCACTTGAGTACAAATATCATGTATATCCTCCTCTACAGGCATACTTCTTTAATGTCCACAGTACCTATTATTTAATAAGATGAGATATATTATGAGCTCCTGATCCTAGTGAACTGTAAGTTCCCAGAACTTCCTTATTTAGTGTGTTACGATCACTGATATCATTTTGTTTGGTGCAGTCATTCAAATGCTTCAAGTTTTACTTCAACTGCGCTCTTGAGCTAGAGGACCTTTACTGTATTAATCTATCTATTGCCAAAATTCAAACCTGAATAACAGAACACGAAACCCTGAATTATTTTATTTTTACTAACTTGATAACTTTACTATTATTTTATTACAAACTTTCTAAGATCCTCATTTAGGGATATCTTTTTTAGCCAATCAATATGATCCAATCATTTGCATTTAGTGACTGGGAGATACGCTTGATCTAAATTATGTCAATCTTTATGTTATGCTATCTGTTTACATGGCTTCACAACAAAACTTTCAGTAAACACAGTTACTTCAGATGATTGTACTTTTTTGCTCTAGGAATTATATTGAAACTATAACTTCTGAAATTCCTGGAATCGTTTACCAGTTTAGACAAAGGCTAAAAGAAGCACATGAAAAGATACTTGACATCATTAGTGATCAGGGAAATTGTTATAGACCGAATTGTGTCTCCCCTCAAATTCATATGTTGAAGCCCTAAACCCCAATGTAACTGTATTTGGAGATAACATCTTTAGGGAGGTAATTAAGACTAAATGAAGTCATAAGGGTGGGGCCCTAACTCTATAGGACTGGTGTCCTTACGAAAAGAGGAAGAGAGATCAGAGCTCTCTCTCTCCATGCATGCACCAAGGAAAGGCCATGTGAGGACACAGTGAGAAGGCAGCCATCTCCAAGCCAGGAAGAGAGGCCTCACCAGAAACCAACCCTGCTGGCACCTTCATCTTGGACTTCCAGCCTCCAGAACTGTGAGAAATAAATTTCTGTTGTTTAAGCCACCCAGGCTATGGTATTGTGCTATGCCACTCCAGCTGACTACAACAGAAATGCAAATCAAAATCTCAGTGATATACCACTTCACATCCTCTAGGACGGCAAGAATCAAAAAGTCAGATAACAACAAGTGTTGGTGAAGATGTGGAGAAATCAAAACTCTTGTATGCTGTCATTAGGAATGTAAAATGGTGCAGCCGCTTTGGAAAACAGTCTGGCAGTTCCCCAAACAGAGTTACCATATAACGCATCAATTCCATGCCTAGATATAAACTCAAGAGAAATAAAAGCATACGTCCACGCAAAAATTTGTAAATGTATGTTTATATCAGCATTACTCAATAATAGCCAAAAGGTGGAATCCCAAACGTCCACTGACTGATGAATGGACACACAAATGTGGTACACCCACACAAGGAAATTGTTTTGCCATACAAAGCATGAAGTACTGATACATGCTACAATATGAACCTTGTAATCCTAAGTGAAAGAAACCCAACACAAAAGACCACATAATGTGTGATTCCATTTATATGAAATGTCCAGAATAGGCAAATCTATAGAGACAGAAAGTGACTAGTGGTTGCCAGGGCTGGAGGCGACAGGGAGACAGGGAAGTGATAGCTAAAGGGTATGGAGTTTCTTTTTGAGGTGATGAAAATTGACTGTGGTGATGTTTACACCTATCTGTGAATATATTAAAACCCATCGAATTGTGTACTTTAAATGGATGAATTGTATGACATGTGAATTATATCTCAATAAAGCTGTTTAAAAGGAAAAAAAAAAAAACTTTCAAAAGTGTTCCCTTCTAAGGTCTAACTACCCAGGTGTTTCTGCCAGGGCTCACTCACCTGGGTACCTCTGGTTTAGGCATTCTTCCTCTAAGGACCAGGGCTCTTCTCCTTGCTCCAACTTGAAAATCACCTTGGGTTTAGTAATGCAGTACCCTGTAAACATAACAATTGGGGGTCTAAACAGACCAGATCCATAGGCCTTTTGGTTGCCAAAGGTGGAGAAAGAGACAGCAGCAAGAGCAGCAAAATGAAGGCGCTCATTTGAAATTTTCAACGTGGAAGTAATGACACAAACATCGTTTCGGTTTCTCTAAAGGTTTTAGTTACCTTAGACCTCTTAATAAAAAGCCGGAACACCACCAATCTCTAAAAACGGTTTATGTGTGGTCATTTTAACAAAAGGAAATGTACTCTAGAGGGAGTCACATGGTAAGGTCTGCTCACCCACGGAGACGAGGTGGCTGTAGTTCTCCAGCATCACATCCCTGTACAGGGCCCTCTGCGCAGAGTCCATCTGCCGCCACTCCTCCTGGGTGAGCTCCACAGCCACGTCTTCAAATGACACTGATCCCTGAAACAGCACATTTTGTGCAAAGGTTCAGAATTACGTGACAAAGAAAATATCTTTGAGAACTACTAATTTTCCTGTTTACTCTTAAGGCTCTAAAACAAATGGCTATAAAAGATGCCAATTTTTGACCTAATTTTGTCTTTAACTTTACAGCTACTCCATTAGTTTAAAAGGCTTCTAACTTAACATAATTCATTTGTATATATTTATGAATTATAGGTTTGCTTAAGAACAAAAAAAAACTCAATGTAAAGAGACTTCCTGCAACACTTCTTCTACATCCCAAGCGATTACCCTGGGTATTCTAGAGAATTCTAGGATAGTCAGTCTCTCCTTGGACATCATCACTGTAAATAACGGGGGCCAAGGAAGAGATACACTAAGTTGCGGAGACATTATACATGATCAAACTTATGGATAAGTACATGTCTGAAGATATATAATATAAATCTCTTAGAGCTCATTAAGAGCGATCAAACAGACCAGTATAAGAGAACACTATCTACACTGATGGAACAGCAATGGATACAAGGATAGGGACTTAATCATAGAGCAGAAGCAGCAACCAATTTGACAACGACTTTCCCGTGCAGCTACCCAGTCTAACTGCATGCGCAGCTTCTTGAGTGCTGGTGCCAAACACTGATATTTGGGAAACGAAAGGAAAAAATGTGCTAGAAGTCGTAGTGAGACAGATCTGCTCAGGTTGCTACTGAAGGGTCTACGGAACATAAAGCTAGAAATGTCCCTTAAACTAGTATACACACGGTTTTAGAACATAGAAGGGAGGCCTAGGACGAAGACAAGCATTTAGGAATTACTAGCAATTTAGGCGGTAACTGAAGTTATCAGAGGCAATCAGAGAGCAACCCGAGCACAAGGGGATTGAGGAAAGAAAAGTACCAAAAGTAGAATTTGAGGAACCATGATAATTGAAGAGGCTGACAGAAAAAAGGCCCACAAAGCCAGAGAAGGCGTTTTCTGAAAAGTAATAATAGGATCAGGAGAGGGTGGAGTCCTGGAAACTGAGAAAAGGGAAAGTTTCCACAACAAAAGACTTCAAAGGGGCTGGGAGGAGGGGGAAATGAGGAGTTGCAGGTACAAAGTTTCGGTCTCAGCTATGCAAGGTCATTAAGTTCTAGACATCTGCTGTACATCACGCCTATAGTTAACGATACTATATTGTACACATAAAACTCTGCCCAATCTCTAAGAGGGTAGATCTCATGTTCAGTGTTCTTTTCACAATAAAAAATAAAAAGAAAGGAAGCAAACCAAGAGACAAGAGGACAGAAACAAGCTTTTTTCCAGTGTTATGTATCCAGTTCTTTGTTCATTCATGTCTTCAGTATGACTGAGTGAGTACCTACTCTGCATGAAGATCAGTGCTAGGAGCTGGTAACCAAAACAAATGAGTAAAAGAATAGGAACACCTCTCAAGGAAATTTATTTTAATCTGAAAAAAGTAAAGAAAATCTAACTATATTTTCAAAAACCAAAAATATCAGTGAGAAAAGCGGCATTGTGTTCATTTTCGCCAATCTCTCTAACGTCCGGCTTAATAAAAATCAGCCGGATTAACAAAACCTAAGCTAACCAATGACCTAAGTGAAAATGGGGAAATAAGGATCCAAGAAAATTCTCTCCTCCATAAAAGCAACGAATAAACCGGCAAAAGTTGTAGAAGGTAACAAAGGCAATTGACAGAACATTTACACAAGGAAAACAGCAGAATCAGAGTGAGAGCGGTGATAGCGTGTGCTTTTCAGGGACCCTGTTCCCATTCCTCTCTCTGCAACGTGGTGGCGGCGGCGTGAGAACCGACAGTCTGCACTCAAGGCTGAAACCAGCAGCGTGGCAACCACTGGCGGGCAGAACCGGGCTGAGGTTCCCTCAGAGCCCCACTCCCAGGAAACTCTTTATTTGGCCTGTTGGGTGGTTCCCTGAAAGACCTCACTTGCAAGGACGTCTTTATTTGAGCTACCTCAGAGCTCACAGAGAATGAAAAGCCTTATCCTCAGAGGCGTTTGTCAAAAACATTTGAAGGCACTTGCTTAACTTAGTGGCTACCTGAGGAGGTGGATAATAGTTGGGGCAAACAACGTCCTAATCAAAAAGTTTAAAAGGAAAAGCTGGAGAATGAGATGTCCATAAAGATTTTTAAAAGCTCCAATATATTCCTGAGAATCTAGAAGGCCGCACACATGCGGAGAGCCATGCATATGTCCAGGAAAGATGTGAGAAGGCCCTAAGCTGTCACCTCTGGGTGATCTTGAGGTTTGGGGTAAGAAGGAAGTGACGGCTAAGGCCGAGCTGTAAACTGCCTGTCTGACTGCTGTAGGAATACCCTCACACGCACAGAGCCCCTTAGCAAAGACTGGGAGACTTACTGGTTCCAGGCATTTCAGGACAGAGACTTCAACTGCCACAGATCACAAGAAATACAGGCTCCACAGCATTAGCTCACAGAAGTCACTGAACAAATAAATTTCAACAGTGACCCCTATGGAGGGGAGAAATCCTGATTTCTAAAGTTGCCACACTGTTTTACTTAAAATGTCCAATTATCAATAAAAAAATTGCCAAACAAAGAAAAAAACAAGAAAGTAAGACCCCTACACAGGAAAACGTGTAATCAATAGAAACTGATTCCTGCATCTGAGGAAGCAGATGTTGGACTTACTAGGCAATGACTTTAAATCAGCTATTTTAAATATCGTCAAAGACCCAGAGGAAACAATGCCTAAGGACTAAAAGAAAGTATGAGAACAATGTTCCACTGAACAAAGAATATCAATCAAGAGATAGAAATTATAAAAAGGAACCAAATAGAAACTCAAGAGTTGAAAAGTACAATAACTGAAACCAAACTTGCACTAGAGGGATTCAAGAGCAGATTTGAGCGGGTGGAAGAAAGCGTGAACAAATGGACATAGGTCCACTGAAGTTACGCAGAGTGAGAAACAGAAAGAAAAAATAATGACAGAAAATGAACCGGGGGATAGCACCAAGTTTACAGACATACGTATAACGAGAGTCCCAGACAGAGAGGAGACAAAGAAAGGGTCTGAAAGAATATTTGAAGAAATAATCGACAAGAAGTCTCCAAACCACCAATCTCAAAAGCAGTAAGAAAGAAGTGACTCACCACATACAACAGTATTACAAGCATGGAGGACAGAAGGCAGGGGGAATGACATATTCAAAGTGCTAAAAGAAAAAGGTTGTCAATCAAGAATTCTATATCCAGCAAAAGTGGAAAAATTAAAACCTTCCCAGATAAACAAAAAACAGAATTTGTCAGAGGTAAAACTGCCCTACGAGAAATAATACAGGGACTGGTTCAGCAAATCTACAGAGACAGAAAAGTTGAGGGGCCTGGGGGTGAACAGAATGATGGGAGAAGAGAAAGTGTACAGAACTGCTTTTTTCTTTTTTTTTTTGGTGAGGAAGACTGTCCCTGAGCTAACATCTCTCACCAATCTTCCTCTTTTTGTTTGAGGAAGATTGTCCCTGAGCTAACACCTGTGCCCATCTTCCTCTATTTTCGTACATGGGAGGCAGTCACAGCACAGCTTGATGAGTGGCGTGTAGGTCCGCGCCCGGGATCTGAACCTGCAAATCCTAGGCCGCCAAAGCGGAGCACGCGAATTTAACCACTACGCCACCAGGCCGGCCCCCAGCATTGCTTTTCAAGTTGATGAAAATGTTCTAAAATCCACTGTGGTGCTGTTTGCACATACCTGTGAGTACACTAAAAAAATCACTGAATTTTACATTTTAAATGGGTGAATGGCATGGTATGTGAATTGAATCTCAATAAAGCTGTTTAAAAAAGAAAAAATGAGAGAAAAGGAAATCATTCCAAGATAATAGAGAAGATTAAAGGGCCAAAGATGGAAACTGTGGATGAGCCACGCGAAAGGACAAGGGAAAGAAGATGACTCCGTGAAGACATCAGCAGGAGAAGGACAGAGCCAGTGGAGGGTGTCACAGACAGTAACAGAGAAACTTTCCAGGACAGTGTGAGAAGTAGAGGCAAGTGCTACAGAAAAGTCAAGTAAGGAAAGGATTAGACAAGACCCAATGGATTTGATTATAACCAAGTCTCTGGTCACTGGAGATCACAGGCAAGTGGGGAGAGAAACCAAGGCCTCATGCACAAGTTTAGAGTGGGACGGGAAGCGTTGAAACACTTGAAAGAGAACAGGATTTTAAACTGCTGAGCTGACAATTTTAACAGGATTTTAAACTGCTGAGCTGACGATTTTAAACCGTCCTGAAAATCACGGGTACTCGAAATATTTATGGAGAGTAATTTTAAGGATAGTCATTTGATCCATCAGAAAAATGTCTCATTCAATCCCTGCGTTTGAGTTTCCGAAAAATAGTATTGACTGAGTTCACATTCAGCATTACGTCTTCTACCTTTACTGAAGAACAAGTAGAGGCAACACTCTATATTATTTTAGGGTTATTACTGGAAGTTGTTAACTAAATCACCTACTCGAAAACAACAAAGATATTTTTTTATCTTCAATTGTCTTTATAGCCTATGAGGAATCAGTTTGCTTTATCTTCTCACCAATGTTAACCTTTAAAGAATTATCATGTCGGATACCCTGACACAGCTATCAAAAACCTCAGAAATAAATTTGGAACTCCAAACATAGTACATTTGTAACGTCAGAGGACCTGCATATATCCACCCGCCACCTTTGCTGTGCTCTCCAACTGTATTTCTATATCTTCTCTGAACGCATCTGATCCATTTCTATTTCTACTTTTCCACGTTAACGTATAGACACTTAAGCCCTTATAAAATCCATTGTAACACAAACAGGTTATCAAAAATCGAACTCACCTGAGCTATGTTCATTTTCTGCTACTCCTGGAAGCATGTAAAGAACTGTGAAGGTTCAGCTGGGGAGGAGGAAAGAGAAACGGGGTCATGAGAAACCTGGTCGGTCTTACAACTCCTACATTCATCTGCCTAAAACTCTCATAACACGAGCTGGAGAAAAGCCTTCCCTATGGGAAAATACCCCTTGGACATTCTTGAGAAAGGGCAAGAAGGAACACACAGAGGTAGCACCACCTGAACGTGCATATGTATCTTCGACATGACTACGTGGACTTAACCTTGCATTTTCACTGACTAAGGTAAACTGCTTTTTCTTGATGAATTAACAATGTATATCCTCTTCTGACTAATTAACAACAACAAAATAAAACAACAGAGGATTAAACAAAGTCAGCAGCACCAGAGGTGAAACCCTCCACCTTCATTAAACCTAATGTTGTCAAAAAACTACTCAGGCTGGATTATTAATCAAGTTCTTGTCTTTCACCTTGAGTTAGAACTTCCACAGAAAACTCCCAGATACAGATGGGATGCTTCATGCAAGAAATAAATTTGTTTAACTTTTTGTTCTAAATTGGTTGCAGTTTCTAAAAAAGGCCTTCGGATAAGATGCTTATAGTACTCACACGCGTGTAAGTCAGCAGCACCACGCTTAGTTCTTGGTTCTGTCCTGGCTGACTCTACAAAAACCATTCATTTCAGGCCTGATAGTTTTGGGCTTCCAAAGGCGCCCAGTGTAGAAAACCCTTCTTCTACTATCATTTCGTTATTCTCTACGTTCAGGAAAGAGGCAGCATCGGCATAACTCTAGACGCCACACGTGCTGATGAACATGGTGTGAGGGCAGCTCGGAATCTGAAGAGTGAGGGCAGAGTGAAGGAAACAGGGTGCTGTTGAGGATTTTGTCAGCACTGGCTGGGTACACCTTCCCCGGACACCATGTCCTCACCAGCCATCCAGTGAGCTGCCTTTTCCTGGGCAGCCTGACAGTCACCCACCCCTCTCAACGCCCGGTTACCACCTTCTGCAAGCTGGTCCACAGTGTCCACTGTCACACAGTCTGTGATGGCTTCTGGACGTGGTGACATCATCCAGTCTGATTCATGCTATACAGGGATCAAGAACTGCTTCTGGTGGAACAAATCTGGACCTGCTCCCGTCTGGAACCTTCCGCCTCTGCTCTGAAGCTCCGGTGAGGGGTCTGTCAGAAAGGCTGTTCTTCCAAGTGGCAGTGTTCCTGAGACTCCCTTTCCTGCCTTAAAAGAGTTACTTTGCTCGAGAGGGGCTGGGACCTGGGCCTGAGAAACAAACTCACTCTATTTGAAACCTTCCTCTAACACTCGAAGCCTGACTCTTTTGCAATTCACTAGAAATGTAGTACCCAGTACTGTTGCCATTAGTTGCATGCAACTACTACACTTCAAGTGTGGCTACTGCCACAAGTCAAAACCACATTTTGGATGTACTGAATTAAATACATCAGTAAAATTAACTTCACATCCCTTTCTTTTTCCCGTTGCTACGGAAAACCTTTACATTGTGTATGGTTTGCATTACCTTTCTCTTGGCCAGCACTCCATTAGGTACCAGACGGTGTCTTTGAGGACGGAGACGGCCTGGACGGCGAGGCAGGGTCAAGAGCCGCCGTCTGACCCAGGGGCTCTGGAGAGAAGCCACAAATCCCAGCACACATTTCCCGCGCGCTGAGATTCTGTCCGCGTGCACTCCACAATCACCCCTCCGGGAATGTGGGGGAGAGGACACTCTACTAAGGGCTCCGAGGGCTGCCGCGTCGGGTTTGGGGCACGGAGGAGACGAGGCAGAGCCAGACGCAGGGAGTGAAACCTATTCGTATTGGCACCCTACCTCTCCCACCCGCCGGCTGGTGCCCTGGGGTCTACCATGCCGCCGCCAGGAGCTGCCTTCCACTGTGCACAACGGCACGTTTACACCGACAAGGAGGCTTGTCGTGAGGGTGATGCGAAAGCCCAGACGAAGGAAACGGGGTCTTCCGAAAGCCCCCTACACAGGGGTCAGCACGAGCCCCGGACACAACGTCCCCAGACCACCCTTTCGTTCCCCGGAGAGCTGCGCGCGCTGCTCCCAGGCGCCCCGCGCTCCCCGCGAACGCTCGGGGGGCGCAGCCCTCCCGCCGCCCGCAGCCCCGCCCCGGCCGCGCCGCGCCTCCCGAGTCCCGACCGAGAGCCCGCCCTGCGGGCCGGGACGCGGCGGGCGCACGGCGCTGGGGGAGGGGAGGACTCCCCGCTCCCGTCCGCGGACACGAGCCCACCCGACCCGGCAGGGCCTCAGCCGCGCGGAGCCCCGTCCCCGGCGCGCTCACCCCTGGCCGCAGCCTCCGCTCCCGCCTAGACCCGAAGACGCCCACACCGTTCCCGTCTCGAGCCGGACTGGCGGACGGGAGGAGGCGGGATGGGTGTGCGCGTGCGCAGAGTGAGCGCCAAGGACCCTTCCCAGAGTGCTGCGCGGGGCGCCCACGACATCCAAGACTACATTTCCCATAGCACCTTGAGAGCGCAGGAAGTAGCTTGGGAAGCCTTTCTGCTTCTTGAGCGGGTTGGAAGACGTGACAATTGAACCTAACTGCTGGAGACTTTTCCTGAATCCTAGAGGTTATGGGTTAGACTTTTACTTTATGACGTTACACACTGGAAAGCGTGGTTCTCGATCGGATCCTGGTTGGAAAAAGCAACAGTTGCAGGAGCCAATTGGAGAAATATGAATATGGACTAGATATTAGAAATATTAAGGAAAATTACCATTACTTTGGTCACTGATAACATTTGGACGACGTAAGAAATTGTTATGTTTTAAGGATACATGCTGAAACATTTACAATTATGAAATCATGGATTTGTAATTTACTTTTTAAAACTTCAGCAAAACAATTAGAGAAAGCAGATATGGCCAAAGGTCAAGAATCATTAAATCTGTGTAATACATGTATATAATGCTCATTTTACTATTTCTGCTATTCTGAGTGTTTGAAGACATGGAGGTGGGGGTGGGGTGGGGAGGAGATGGAGGGAGGTTAGGGTGCGTTTACTGTCCCTGCAGAAGTGTACCTTTTCAAATCAAGCTGCCAAGAGAAGGAAAGGCGCACCCAAGGCTCTCTTATGAATACGGCTGTGAAATAGAACAAATAGGAGAAAATGGAGCCAATATTAACATAAAAGAGTAACATCTGTGACCGGCAGCGTTTATGGCGGGGTGGGGGGGGTAGGGGGGTGGGGGCGGGTAGTTGGGAGGGGAGAGAGAATAAGCTAGCTGTTGAAACTTACACAAGTAATACATGAAAATACATAGAACTGAAAATAAGAAAATTATTATATCAATTTTGCATTTCCATGAGCAAACCTTTTTTGAAAATTAATGTGTGCACACGTCGACTTTTTAATAAATTAGAGGCCTACGGACACAATAACATAATTTTTTTCTAGTAGACTTTTTTAGAGCAGTTTTAGGTTTACAGAATGATTGAGCAGAAAGCGCGAAGAGTTCCCATATACCCCCTCTCCTCACCCCACACACAGTTTCTCCTATTATTAACATCTTACATTACATTAGTGTGGTGCATTTTATACACTTAATGAATGATACGTTATTACTTGCTAAAGTCCATAGTTTACATTAGCAGTCACTCTTTGTCTTGTACAGTTCTATGGGTTTTGCCAAATGCGTAATGTCATCTGGTGTAATATCCGTCATTATAATGGTGTAAAATCACCATTACATTATTGTACAGAATAGTTTCACCGCTCTAAAAATCTCCGGTGCTCTGTCTATTCCACCTCTCCCTTCTTGTTTTCTCCTCCTGAACTCTTGGCAGCCACTCATTTCTTTGCTGTCTCAATAGCTTTACCTTTTCCAGAATGTCCTACAGGAAGTAGCCTTTTTAGACTGGCTTCTTTCACTTAGAATTTGCGTTTAAGCTTTCTCCGTGTCTTTTTCTGGCCTGATAGCTCATTTCTATCACTGAATAATATTCCATTGTATGGATGTACACGGTTTGTTTATCCACTCATCTATTGGAGGACATCTTGCTTGCTTCCAAGTGTTTGCAATTATGAATAAAACTACTGTAAACATTTGTTGTGCAGGCTTCTGTATTGACATAAGTTTTCAAATCAACTGAGTAGATACCAAGGAGCACAATTGCTGGATTGTGTAGTGGAGACTATGTTTATTTAGCTTTATAAGAAACTGCCAAACTGCCTTCCAAAAATGGATGTATCATTTTACATTCTCACCAGCAACGAATGAGAGTTCTCATTGCTCCATATCCTCACCAGCATTAGGTGTTGTCAGTGTTTTGGATTTTGGCCATTCTAATACGTGTGTAGTGGTATCTCACAATTTGCGGTTCTGTAATAACATCTGATGCCGGACTTCTTTTCATGTGCCTGTTTGCCATAAGTATATCTTCTTTTGTGAGGTGTCTGTTCAACTCTTTCACCCATTTTTTATTGGGTTGTTCATTTTCTTATTGTTGAGTTTTAAGAGTTACTTATATATTTTGGATAAAATTCCTTTACCAGATGTCTTTTGCAAATATTTTCTCTCAGTCCGTGGCTTGTCTTTTCGTTCTCTTGACGTTCCTTCACAGAGCAGAAGTTTTTAATTCTAGTGAATTTAAACGACCACTTTGTTCATTCATGGATTGTGCTCCTGGTGTTTTCTACAAACTCATTGCCAAACTCAAGGTCTCCTAGATTTTCTTCTGTGTTATCTTCTGGAAGTTTTATACTTTTGCGTCATATTTTTAAGTTTATGATCCATTTTGAGTTAACATTTGTGAGAAATGTAAGGTCTGTGTCTACATTTTTTTTTTATGTGGATGTTCAATTGTTCTAGCACCGTTTGTTAAAAAGACTATCTTCTTTGCTCCTTTGTCAAAGATCAGTTGATAATATTTATGTGAGTCTGCTTGTGGGCTCTCTATTCTGTTCCATTAATGTTTTTGTCGATTCTTTCTCTAGTACCACACTGGTTTGACCACTGCAGCTTTATAGTAATTTTTGAAGTCAGGTACCGTCAGTCCTCTGACTTTGTTCTTTTTCAATACAGGCATTGCTCAGAGATGTTGCCGGTTCGGTTCCAGACCACCATAATAAAGCAAATGTTGCAATAAGGCGAGTCACGTGAATTTTTTGGTTTCCCAGTGCAGGTAAAAGTTATGTTGACACTACACTGTAGTCTAAGTGTGCAATAGCATTATTCTAAAAAAGCAATCTACATACCTTAATTAAAAGATACTTTATTGCTAAAAATTGCAAACCATCATCTGAGCCTTCGGTGAGTGGCAATCTTTTTGCTGGCGGGGGGACTTGTAAAAAAACTCAGTATCTGAGAAATGCAATAAAACGAGGTATGCCTGTATTGAGTTGGCTATTCTGGATCTTTTGCATTTCCATATAAACTCTGAAATCAATTTATCGGTGTCTGAAACAATAACTTGCCGTGATTTTGATTGAGATTGAGTTGAATTTATTGATCAAGTTAGTTGGAACTGACATCTTAACAATTGAAAGTTGCTATCCATTAACATGGAACATCTCTCCATTTACTTAGTTCTTCTTTGGTTTACTTCATCTGAGTTGTAGTTTTCCTCATATAGACCTTGTACGTATTTTGTTAGATTTATTTCATTGTTTTGGTGCTAATGTAAATAGTATTGTGTTTTTCACTTCAAATTTCAATTTTTCATTGCTGGTTTATGCGAAGGCAATTGACTTTTGTATAATAATTTTGTATCCTGCAACCTTGCTATAATCACTTTTTAGTTCCGGGCTTTTTTTTTTTTGGTCAATTATTTGACATAGGCAATAATGTCATCTATGAACAAAGATAGTTTCTTTCTTTCTTCCCGGTCTGTATGCCTTTTATTTCATTTTCTTGTTTTGCTCTGTTAGCTAGGACTTCCAGTAGCATGTTGACTAGGAGTGATGATGGGACATCCTTCCCTTGTTCTCTGTCTTGGGGAAAATAATTTAATTTCTCAGCATTAAGTATGATGCTGGCTGTCAGTTTTCTGTAGATGTTCTTTATCAAGTTGAGGAAGTTCCCTCTATACATTATTTCCTGAGAGTTTTCATCATAAATAGGTGTTGGATTTTGTGAGATGCATTTTATGCATCTATTGATAGGATCATGTGCTTTTCTTCTTTAGCCCATTGATATCAATTGATTACATTAATTGATTTTCAGTGTTGAAAAAGCCCCTTGCGTACCTGGGATAAATCCCACTTGGTTATGGTATATGATTGCTTTTATACATTTTTGGAGTCAATTTGCTAATATTTTGTTGAGAGATTATGCATCTATATTCATGTGTTCTGTACTTTTCCTGTCTTGTAATGTCTTTGTCTGGTTTTAGTATTAAGGTAATGCTGGCCTTATAGAATGAGTTAGGAATTGTTTCCTCTGCTCTATTTTATGGAAGAGATTGTAGAGAATTAGTATCATTTCTACCTTAAATGTTTGGTAGAATCCACCAGTGAACCCATCTGGGCCTGGAGCATTTTTAGAAAGGTTATTAATTATTGATTCAATTTCATTACTAGATATAGGCCTATTCAGATTATCTATTTCTCTTTGTGTTTGTTTTGGTAGATTTTGTTTCACTTCATCTAGGTTATTAAATTTGTGGACATAGAGTTGTTCATTGTGTACAGAATTCTAGGTTAGTGGGTTTTTTCCTTCAACACTATATATTTCACTCCACTTTCTTCTTGCTTGAATGGTTTCTGGAGAGAAGTCCAAAGTAATTCTTACCTATTTCTCTATATCTAACGTTCCCCGTCTACCGCCACTATCCCTGGCTTCCTTCAAGGTATTCTCTTTGTCTTTGATTTTCTAAAGTTTGAATATGATATGCCTAGGTGTAGATTCTCTGGCATTTTGCCTAGTTGCTGTTCTGCGAGCTTCCCAGATCTGTAGTTTGGTGTCTGTTACTAACTTTGGAAAATTCTCAGCCATGATTACTTCAAATATTTCTTATGTTCTCTGTTCTTTCTCCTTCTAGCATTCCCATTATGCGTATGTTACACCTTTTGTAATTATCCCACAGTTCTTGGATATTCTATTCCATCTTTTTCATTCTTTTAGCTTTTTGCATTTAACTTTTGGAAGTTTCCATTGACATGTCATCAAGCCCACTGATTTTTTTTTCCCTAGCCATGTTCAGTCTATTGATGAACTCATCAAAGCGTTCTTCATTTCTGTTACAGTGTTTTTGATTTCTAACATTTTCTAACTTGATTCTTTCTTAGAGTTTCCATCTCTCTGTTTACATTACCCATCTGTTCTTGCATGTTATTTCCTTTTTCCATTACAGCCATTAGCACATTAATCATAGTCACTTTAATTTCAAGTCTGGTAATTCCAAAATCTCTGCCAAGTCTGAGTCTAGTTCTGACGCTTGCTTTGTTTCTTCAGACTGTGATTTTGTGTTTTATCATGCATTGCAATTTTATTTTGAAAGATGAACATGATATCTCAGGTAAAAGGAGCTGAAGTAGATTGGTCTTTAGTGTGAGCTTTTATGTTTATCTGGCTAAGAGTTAGGCCATTTACTGTTTGCTGTAGCTGTACATGCTCGGAGGCTAAAACTTCCTCTAGTGTCCTTGTTTTTTGTCTCCTCTGTTGTGTTTGTCCATAAATAGGGTCCGAGGCTTTCAATTCTTTCAGCTATAATCCCTTGCTGTTATGCAGGAGTGCTACTGATCTGGGGGTAATGTGTAGGAGGAGGGCAAGCCTTCTGTAGTCCTATGATTAGGTCTCAATCTGTTTGTGAGCCTGAGTTCTGTATTTGAGCTGGAGTTGGGTGTTTTCCTTCCCCAGGTTGGATAGGCTTTGATAAAATCTCATTAGGTTAGGCTCTGGTAAAATAGTTTCCCTTGAGGGCAGGCCTTGTTTAAGGAGGAGAGACCTCTGGGCATATTTCGACAATGGTGGCCTTTCCCCTCCCCGCTGTGGGAGGCACTGGAGGATTTTTCTCTGATCTTTGTAGTGAGGAACTGGTAGGGTTCTTTCAAGAAAAACTGTGGAAAGTGTGGGGGCCTCCCTAAGACTGGGATCCTTCAGAGTTTTTTAACTCTAACTCTAGTCTACACTGAGCCTCCAGCAGTTTATCAGTTACAGTTTAAATATACCGGTAAGCTGTGATTCTCTATAATTGCCTGTCTGTTTGTCAGTTTTCAGGACAACAGTTTGTCTTATGATCTCAATTCTCGGGTGACTCTGAGAAGAGTTGTTGGATTTCATTTTGTCCAGCTTTATTCTTGTTGTGAGGATGGGAGTGAATACGTCCAAGCTCTTTACATGTCAGACAGAAACCAAAAGTTTATTTTTGTTTATTGTATTTTGAATTTCATTGCTTTTAAGCTGTGTGAACAGATCTTTTGAAGTTTAGTCAGACTTCACAGGTGATGCTCTGTGCTTACCTTGCAAGTGTTGATGTAATTCTCAGGGTTTCTTTTCTTAACTTTCCATATATTTTTTTAAAGTAGTGCAAAATGTTTTATCATTTCTGGAGATTCCAATGTAACTTCAATCTTTTGATGCTGTGGCTGTTTCATTAAGTGTTATTTCAAACTAATGATGTAGAATTATTTGGCCAAATGAATTGGTCTGTGATGCCTTTTAAATAGTAGCATAAGGCTTTCCAAATGCGATCAATAAAAATGCTGAAGAGTTGGCTTTTTAAAATAGGCATTTTTGATATTAACAATTTTTTTTGCTTAATGTGTAAGGTTAGTGGAATGCAAGAAAAAAATAATGGTTTCTGTGAAACATTTTCTCTGACCAGGGAAATTTTAACAAGGCAAATAAATTACTTTTAAGTATGTACCCTGATAGTTATCTCAGGTAGGTTGTTTGCTTTAGGATCCTTTTGATGCCATGTGATGTGTTTTTATCCTTTTTACAGCAAAAGCCTAACTGGATGTCCTATTTTAGGTGTAGATAGCACAGCGGTTGTCAAGAGGGAAGAAATGATTAAATATTTTGTTATTCTTTTGTGCTAATGATCATGCTTTAGAATTAGAATGCTACCCTAGAACTAGCAAACAGAAAAACATTGTTGCAGTAAAATGGCAAAAGCAAAAAGAAGGGTTTGTCTTCAAACGTAAGCTAAATGTGAATTGAAGCAGAATAACTGGCTACTAGTTCTCCTTTAAGTAAATTTTTAAGTTTTTAAAGGGTAACTGCAAGAGATTGAAGGACCACAAAATGGCCCCAACTTGTCTTGGTATCACATCTTATACACCCTTTCTATAGGGCCAATTTGCAATTGGAATGCTTCTTTTTTATACCTTTTCATTTAGACTTTTATTTTAATGGTGTTTGCATCATTAAACACGCGTGCGCGCGCGCGCACACACACACACACGATAAAAACGGATCTGGGTCCAAGCTGGGTCACAATTTGCATCATCAATACAAGTGTTAAATGTAAAGGAAAATCAGTTTGGAAACTATGAAATTCCTGACTCATAAATACAGATATTTCTTCTTTAGTGTATATTAGATAATCAACTTTTACTGAAATTTTAAATTAAAATACATGCTTCTAAAACTACAGTAAATTAAGTTGAATTCTAAAATTTGTACTTGTCTAGTCAGTGGTGGGTGATTAGTTACCCACCTCAAATATGATTTCTTTTTGTTCTGGAGTGGGTTGCCAGTCCTCCCCATTTCCATAGACCAGAACCTCCCTTCTCAGGAGGTAGAACTGAGCAGTTATTCATTTATTTATTCCTGGTCTTTTTAGAGCTAAAATTTTTTGCAAGTCCTTGCGGGTCTGAATTGTATAGTTCTGATGAAAATCACATGACCATGGGGAAATGTATCTTTTCTTTTTTTCCCATTTTAAAGTTGTGACATAATTGTTTCTATGCATCCCAAATAGTTCTGTTTTGTTAAAGTACAGACTTAACATAGCACGTTCCCTCTACATTCACCAACACATAAATACTTCATATATGTTCATACTTCCTTAGTACATTTAATAAATCTTCGTCCCTCACTTATTAATATTTTTCCAGAAATGTGATCGCTCTTTATAGGATGGGGAATTCTGCCACTAGAAATATCTGAGCTAAATGCTTTCCTTGTCTACGTAAGATTTGGAAATAAGCTCTGACTTTAAAGTCAGGTAAACATGTGTTTTAATGCCTATATACTGTGTAAAAAGACTTTTGGACAGATTGATAAAATAATCATAAAGCCATCTGTGTGGTCAAGAGTTAAGTTTTTGTTTTCCTGATGCCACAAATTTGTGTCTATATACATAAATATTTCCAGTAGACCCATGTGATCCATTCCACAGCTTGGGAATGATTAGCAGCATATTTATTTTCCATCTCTTAAGCTACACATTCTTCCCTGAGGAAGGAGAGTCCAGGATATCTCTTCCTAAAGTCATCTCCTTCTGCCTGTGCAAGAACGCTCACACCTTACTCAGCTCAAAGGAGCCAGTCTAGTTTTGAACCTGGAGATAACTGGGAATGACTGTTCCGCTGGGGAAAGCCATTGCTCCATTCTGCACAAGCTCTGGGGATCAAGACCTGCCGCTAAGACTTTAGTAGTCATTGGTCTAAAGCCGACCATCTTGGCCTCCTTTCCCTCACCAAACATTTGCTGACGTATAAAAATGTGACTTGAGTGGAGCTCATGAACTATGAACAGCAGGCTCTAGAGAGTTCTTGTAAATCTCTTCCTCTCGGACAATGTTATGGTCACCTACAGAGGCAGATGGACCCCACACGAATGTGGTTTGGGTGTTGAGACTGATGATGCCATGCGCACACCAAGAGTATATGAAAGTCGTATTACTTACATCATGGAGGTCTCCAGGGAGAAGAGGACAGGCCCCTCAAGCAGGTCTGAAATGGCTTGAGGGAGCAAGGAAAGGAGACTGGCCTGTGTTTTTATTGTGGCTAGGGAGTGGGTCGGGTGAGGGTTCCCAGGCCTGGGCAGGGGATTTCGAGGTTTGAATCGCCTGCCAGTGCCAAAGGAAGAATCATTCAGGCTTTCTTACCAGTTTGCCTAGATGTGTGCACAAGGAGAAGAGGGAGGGGTGAGGCTTCAAAGCTCTCAGCAGTCAAACATCAAAAATGGTGTCCTACTCTCTTCATTACAGATAAATACTCAAAGGGAATAAACAGTCCTTTGCTACCTTTGGTCGTTGTTTATGAGACTGGACTGTAGCCTCTTATAACCGTAAAAAGAGCTCGTAGAGGTTAAGCCAACATGCTGAGTAGGTGACAGAGTCTTGATGTCATTAGTTTATTGAATGATCACATCCTGAGTGACTCACCTCCAGGCTTCCAGTTATTTCAGGAAATAAATTGTCATAGAAGTTAAGCTAATTGGGTTGGTGACCATCCATGATAGCATTACACTCCTCTGTTACTCTTATCTTTTTTTTTTTTCCCCTCATAGTTCTTTCACTACGTAAAGTTTCCTAAGTGTGTCTGTTTCAACAGCAGGTCAGCTTCCTGAGGACAGGGACCTTGTGTTTGTTTCACTGATCATACATGTGCTCAAACACTTCTTGAATAAAGGAAAAAGTACCTACACCTGCCAGATGCTACTAGGAAGTGGATTTCTGGTGCTAACAAGACATTGCTTGCCTTCCTGGAGCTTAGAGTCTAGAGGTAGAGATAAGGACTATGATGGGAGCAGAAGGCAAGGACAGGAATTCTCAAGGTAGTCAGAGAAGGCTTCTCTGAAGAGGTGACACTGAGACTGAGACTTGAAGGATGGCAAGGAGGAAACCATGTGAGCAATGGAGGAATAAGCCCCCAGGCAGGAAAACCAAGAGCCCTCATATAGGGAAGATTTTATTGCATTTAAAGAAAATATAAATGCCACCACGCTCAGACACTTGAAGCCTTTAACAATGTTCCTTTGATTCGCTCAGAGAAATAGCTAGAACAAGTCAGGCTATGGAACCACCTCCTCTTTTGTCTCAGCTAGATTGTCAAGCAAATCTCAGTAATGAAGAATCCAAAGCAAAGTGCACTTCTTTCCTTTATAAAGTCACCATTTCTTATTCAAAAGAGAAGTTCAATAGATGAAAATGTTCATCTCTCCTAGGTCTGCTGGACCAAGACAAGGATAATCAAAGCAAGAGCAAGAACCCGCGAGAAAGAATATCAGTATCCCATTACACATCCACCAGAATGGCTGATATTTACAAGTCTGGAGGGATATAAGTTGGCATTAGATCTTTAGAAAGCCATTCTGAGTTATTTAAGTATTTATGGAGTGAAAGAGATGTGCGCCCTATACCCTGTCTTCCAACCTGCAAGGATCTAGGAAAGAGAAGGAGCTGTGAGGATCAGATCTCCGGGTTAACTGGGTCACTTGAAGGGGTTTGTCAGGCTGAGACAGAAAGATGCAACCCTTAGCTGTTTGGCACTTTCTGTCAATTGCCTGCTCAGAGGAAAAAGCGCAGCGTCTAGTCTACTCCCAGCTCTTATCCCAGGGATGTTCCTGCATTTTCCCCCACCCCCGCCTCCCCCTGTAAGCGAGGCTTCTTTCAAAACCCCATCCTCGTGAAGGAGAACTGTCCGGGTGGGGCGGGGCGGAGAGTAAGCGCCCCCCTGGGGTTCCTCCACCTCCAGCACTTCCGGAAACTGCCCAGAGTCCCGCAATCCCACGAAAGTGGGGAATAGGAGTGCGCGCGCGCGCGCGTGTGTTGGAGGAAGCAGGGTGGGTGGAGGGAAATCCCAGAGAATGGGACCAAGAGGGTGAAAGAGAGGAGTGGGCCTGGGAGGGACCAAGGGCTTTAGCCCAGCAAAGCAGACCCGGTGCTCTGGCTCTCCTCACTTAGTCCTGTTCCCCGGGGCTGGTCCCCAGAAGCAGAGGCCAGGGGGGGAGTTTGAATGCTGCTCTCTTGATTCCAGTCGTGGGGACCATGGCCTCCGTGGAAGGCGAGCGCGAGAATGAGGCGTTATTGTCTGTTGGGTATAGAGTTTCAGCTGGGAAACAGCAACCCCAGCAACCATCATTCTACTTTCTGATTCTATGAATTTGACTACTCTAGGTACCTCGTGTGAGCGAAATCATGCAGTATTTGTCCTTTTGTGATTGGCTATTTCATTTAGCATAATGCATTCAAGGTTCATCCATGTGGTAGCAAGTGTTGGAATTTCTGAATATACTCCGTTGTATGTATGTACCATATTTTGTTTCTCCATCCCTCAGTTAATGAATACTTGGATTGCTTCCACATTTGGCTATCGTGAAATAATGCTGTTATGAACATGGGTGTACAAATATTTGTTCGAGTCTTTGCTTTCAGTTCTTTTAGGTATGTACCCAGAAGTAGAATTTCTGGATCATACGATAATTCTCTGTTTAATTTTTTGAAGAACCACTATACTGTTTCCCACAGCAGCTGCACGGTTCCAGTGATGCACAAATGTTTCAATTTCTCCACATCCTCACCAACACTTGTTATTTTCTGTTTGTGTGTGTGTGTGTTTTAAATAATAGACATACTAATGAGTGTGAAGGGGTATCTCATTGTGATTTTGCTTTGCATTTCCCTAATGACTAGTGATATTGACCATCTTTTTCATGTGCTTTCGGCCATTTGTATATCTTCACTGGAGAAATGTCTATTCAAGTCCTTTGCCCATTTTTGAATCAAATTGTTTGGTTTTTTTGTTGCTGAGTTGTAGGAATTCTTCATATGTTCTGAATGTTAATCACTTATCAAATATATGATTTGCAAATATATTCTCTCATTCCGTGGGTTGCCTTTTCACTTTCAATAATGTTTGATGCACAAAACTTTTTAATTTTTGTGAATTCCAATTTACCTATTTTTTCTTTTGCTGCCTGTGCTTTTGGTATCATATTAAGAAAAGCATTGCCAAACCCAACGTCATGAAGATTTTCCCCTGTTTCGTTCTAAGAGTTGTGTAGTTTTAGAGCTTACATTTAGGTCTTGATCCATTTTGAGTTAATTTTTGTATATGGTGTAAGATAAAGGTTCCACTTAATATTTTTTTTGCACGTGAATACCCAGTTTCACAACACGATTTGTTGAAAAGACTGTCCTTGCCCCATTGAATCGCCTTGGCATCCTTGTCAAAAATCATTTTAGCGTGTGTGAAAGGTTTATTTCTGAGATCTCTACCCTATTCCATTGGTCTGTATGTCTGACTTTATATAGCAGAACCACACTATTTTGATTACCATAGCTTTTGTAGTAAATTTAGAAATCAGCAAGTGTGAGATCTCCGACTTATTCTTTTTCAAGATTGCTTTGGCTATTCAGGGTCCATATGAATTTTAGAAAATGAATTTAGGAGATTCCATATGAATTTTAGGGTGGATTTTTCTATTTCTGCAAACAATGTCATTGGGATTTTGTTAGGGATTGTACTGAATCTGTAGATAGCTTTGGGTAGTATTGTCATCTTAACAGTATTAAGTCTTCCGGTCCATGAACGTGGGATGTCTTTCCATTTACTATGTCTTCTTTAACATATTTCAGCAACCTTTTTGTAGTTTTCGGTGTATAAGTTTTCACCTCCTTGGTTAAGTTTATTCCTAAGTATTTTATTCTTTGTGATGCTATTGTAAGTGGAATTGTTTTCTTAATTTCCTCTTCAATTGTTCATTGTTAGTGTATAGAAACACAACCGATTTTCGCATGCCAATTTTGTATCCTGCCGCTTTGCTGAATTTGTTTATTAGTTCTAACAGGTTTAATGTGAAATTTTTAGGATTTTCTGCATATAAGATCATGTTTCCTGAGAACAGAGGTCATTTAACTCCTTCCTTTGCATTTTGGATGCTTTTTCTTTCTTTTTCTTGCCTAATTGCTCTGGCTAGGACTCACAGTACCATGTTTGATAGACGTAATTGACATTTTAATAGCAGTAGCAAGGACGTCCTTGTCTTGTTCCTGATCTTATGGGAAAAGCTTTTATTTTTTCACCGTTGAGTATGATGTCGGCTGTGGGTTTTCATATATGGCTTTTATTTTGTTGGTGTCGTTTCCTTCTATTGCTAGTTTGTTGAGCGTTTATGTCATGAAAGGATGTTGAATATTATCAAATGCTTTTTCTCCATCAATTGAGATGATCATGTGATTTTGTTTTTCTTCCTTCTCTTAATGCGATGTATTACATTGATTGATTTTCATATCTTGACCCATCCTTGCCTTTCAGGATTAAATCCCACGTAGTCATGGTGTATGGATCTTTAAATAGATTTTTTTTTTTAAACTTTTATTTATTTATTTTTTCCCCCAAAGCCCCAGTAGATAGTTGTATGTCATAGCTGCACATCCTTCTAGTTGCTGTATGTGGGACGCGGCCTCAGCATGGCTGGAGAAGCGGTGCCTTGGTGCGCGCCTGGGATCCGCCCGCAGCGGAGCGCGCACACTTAACCGCTAAACCACGGGCCGGCCCCTAAATAGGTTGTTCAATTCAGTTTGATAGTGTTTTCTTGAGGATTTTGCATCAATATGCATAAGGGATATTGGTCTGTAGTTTTCTTTTCTTATGCTGCCTTTGTCTGGCTTTGATATGAGGACAATGCTGGCCTCTTAGAATGAGTTAGAAAGTGTTCTCTGCTCTTCAATTTCTTGGAAGAGTTTGAGAAAGATTAGTGTTAATTTTTCTTTAAGTGTTTGGTAAAATTCACCAGCTTAGCCATCTGGTCCTGGGCTTTTCCTTGGAGATTTTTGATTTGATTACTAATCCAATTTGATTTTATTTGATTTTGATCTGATTACTGATTCAATCTCCTTACTAGTTATGGGTCTGTTAGATTTTTCTATCTCTTCATGATTCAGTCTTGGTAGATGTGTGTTTTCAGGAGTTTGTCCATTTCATCTAGGTTTTCCAATTTGTTAGCATACAATTGTTTATAGTACTCTCTTATGATTATTTTCATTTCTGTACAATCAGTAGTTTCTGATTTTAGTTATTTGAGGATTTTTTCTTTTTTCTTAGTCAATATGGCTAAAAGTTTGTTGATTTTGTTGAACTTTTAGAAGAACCAATTCTTGGTTTTGCTGATTTTTTTCTCTTCCCTGTTTTGTTTATCTTGGCTGTAATCTTTATTATTTTCTTCCTTCTGCTAGCTTTGGCTTTCATCTTTGCTTCTTTTTACGGTTCCTTTGGGTGTAAAGTTTGGTTGTTGATTTGAGGCATTCCTATTTTTTTTGATGTAAGTCTTTCCAGCTCTAAGTTTCCCTTTTAGCACTGCTTTTGCTGCATTCCATGTTTCTGTGTGTTGTGTTTTCATTTTCATTTGTCTCAAGATATTTTTGAATTTCTTTTTTGACCAATTATTTGTTTAAGAGTGTATTTAATTCCCACGTATTTGAGAATTTTCCAGTTTTCCTTTCACTATTGGTTTCTAGTTTCTTTCTGTTGTGATCAGAAAAGATACTTTGTATGATTTAAGTCTTTTAAAATTTATTAAGACATTTTGTGGCCTAACAAATGTTAGAAAATGGAAAATGTTCCATGTACACTTGCAAAAATGTGTATTCTGCTGTTGTTGGGTGGTGTGTTCTGTGTCTGTCTGTTGTGTCCAGTTGGTCTATAATGTTGCTCAAATCCTCTATTCCCTTGTTCATCTTCTGTCTGGTTGTTCGATCCATTATTTAAATATCCTAATATTAGTATACAGTTCTCATTTTTCCCTTCAAGTCTGTCAATATTTGCTTCATATATTATGGAGCTCTAATGTTTGGTGTGTATATGATCATAATTGTTACGTATTCTTGGTGAATTGACTCTTTCATCACTATATAATGTCCTTCTTTGTTTCCTGTAACAATTTTTGACCTAAGGTCTATTTTTTCTAATGTTTGTGTACCCCACTTGATCTCTTTTGATTGATATTTGCGTGGAATATTTTTTCTAACCATTCACTTTCAACCTATGCGTGTCCAGAGATATAAAATGAGTATCTACAAGAGTATAGAAAGCGCATAGTTGGGTCTTGTTTTCTTTATCTAGTCTGCCAACCTTTCTTTTGACTAGAGATTTTAATCCATTTATATTTAAAGTAATTGCTGATAAGCAAAGACTTCTGCCATTTTGCTGTTTGTTTTCTTTTTTGTTTTTCATTTGCGTCATTGTCCCTTCTTTTGTGCTTAATTGATTTTCTGTACTGTATCATTTTGATTCTCTTCTCATTTCCTTTTTCTGTATATTTGATAGTTATATTCCTAGTGGTTACTCTGGGGTTACAGTTAACATTGTAAACTTTAGCAATCTATTTTGAATTAATACCAATTTGGTTTCAAAAATGCACAAGTTAGTTTCAGCAGTATTCAATTGAGCTCTGGTACAGCTCAATCCCTTTCCCTTTGTGTTGTTATTGTCACAACATACATCTTTATACATTGTGTGCCCATTGACATAGATTTGTAATTATTGTTTTATGCATTTGTCTTTTAAATCATACAACAAGAAAAGAGAAGTTACAAACCAAAATGCAACAATACTGACCTTTATATTTACTTATTTCATTATGTTTATAAGTATTTATTTCTTCATATGGCTTTGAGCTACTATCTGGTGTTCTTTCATTTCAGCCTGAAGGACTCCCTTTAGCACTTCTTAGGGCAGGTATAGCAGTAACAAACTCTTTTCTTTTACTTATCTGGGAATATCTTAATTTCTTCCTCGTTTTTTGAAAGACAATTTTGCTGGATACAGAATTCCTGATTGATGGTTTATTTCTTTCAGCACTTTACATACGTCTTCCCACTGCTCTCTGGCCTCCATGGTCTCTAATGAGAAATTGCTTGTTAATCTTATTGAAGATCCCTTGTAGTTGACAAGTGACTTCTCTCTTACTGCTTTCTAGATTCTCTCTTTGGCTTTGGCCAATTTGAGTATAATGTGTCTTGGTGTGTATCTCTTTGTGTTTATCCTACCTGGGATTTGTTTAGCTTCTTCGGTGTATACATTTATGTATTTAATCAAATTTGGAAAGTTTCAGCCATTATTTCTTCAAATATTCTTTATTCCCTTTTCTCTCTCTCCTCTCCTTCTGGCAGTCTCACTACACATATGTTCGTATGTTTGATGGTGCTTCACAGGTTTCTTAGGTTCTGTTCACTTTTGTTCATTCTTCTTTTTTCTGTTACTCAGACTGGATAATTTCAAATGACCTATCTTCAAGTTTGTTTATTCTTCCTTCTACCTGCTCACATCTGTTTGAAAGCCTCTAGTTACTTTTTCATTTTGCTTATTGTACTTTTCATCTCCAGAATTTCTGTTTCTTTTTACAGTTTCTATCTCCTTATCGATAGTCTCTATTTGTCCATACATTGTGTTCTCAGTTTCATTCAGTCCTTTGTCCATGGCTTCCTTTTAGCTCTTTGAACATATTAAGACATTTGATTTAAAGTCTTTAACTAGTAAGTCCAGTGTCTGTTCTTCCTCAGAGATGGTTTTTCTTAATTTCCCTTTTCCCATAAATAAGCCATCTTTTCTTGTTTCTTTGCATGCCTCAATTTTTTTTTTTTCGTTGAAAACAGGATATTTTTTAATATTATAATGTAGGCACTCTGGAAATCAACTTCTTTCCCCTCCTCAGGGTTTGTTATTGTTGCTTGCTGTGAGTTGTAGTTGCTTTTCTGTTTAATGATATTTATAAACTAATTTTTCAAGATTATTTTTTTTGTCTTACATGGCCTCTGAAAGCTTTGTTCCTTTAGCTTGTGGTCATCTCGTGGTTTGGCAGAGATTACTTAAAAACCATGTTTAAGTTGTCTCTTTTTTGGCTTATCACTTGCTTGATTACATTGTTTATTGTTTTCCATAGTTCTGACAAAGTTGATTCTGAGGTTTGGTGTTTATTTATTTATTTGATGTTTTTAGTGTTTCTGTGGAGAGACAGGCCCTTGAGGCTCTCTACTCCACTCTTTTTGTTGACATCACTCAACAGCTCTAAAGGCCATAACATCCTGATTATCCATATAGGCTATCTTTGCAATATTAGTTATCTGATCTCTAACGCTGAAGAGCCTTTTCTCTTTTTTGAATATTGATGGTGCAGTTTCACAGTTATGGGCCTTTTTTTTTTTTTGAAGAACATATATCCATGCCCAGATTTCGTGGTTTTCTAGAAACTTTCTCTGGCTCTGTAGAAAGCTTTTTTGGTGGTGAATAAAACTTGCCACAAATATTTTCTTCATTTTTTGCTTTTTTGTAAGAGATTATCAAGTTGATTGACTTCTAAAACTGAGAAAAAATTTAAAATTTCTTAGAAGTCCCAGCCTTTTTATGGAATAGGGCTTATATATCTGTGCTCTATGCCCTCTTGTTAATTAGACACCTGTTTCTGGCCTAGTATCCAAAGGATAAAGTAATCCCAAGTGTATATTTCTTGGACTCTCTTTGTTTGGGAAAAAAAAGTTGTTTGGAAAAATTCTCTTTACTTGGAAAATGGAGAGGAAACTAGCATTGAATAATCGTAGGTATTTAGCTGTTTTTTTTTTTTTTTTTTTTTTGCTTTGTGTGTGTGTGTGTGTGTGTGTTAGGAATATTAGCCCTGAGCTAACATCCGATGCCAATCCTCCTCTTTTTGCTCAGGAAGATTGGCCCTGGGCTAACATCCGTGCCCATCTTCCTCTCCTTTATATGAGAGCCTGCCACAGCATGGCTTGACCGCGCGGTGCGCCGGTGCGTGCCCGGGATCCGAACCTGCAAACCCCGGGCCGCCAAAGCGGAGCGTGCGCGCACTTAACCGCTACGACACTGGGCTGGCCCCAGGTATTTAGCATTTTAAAAATAATGATTTTCAAAGCCTAGTAGCGAAAAAAATGAAGGAAAGGAATCGTGAGTAGAGAACAGTGGTTTTTAAAATTGGTTAATTGTGGGGACTGTAAAATCAGATAACAGGATGAATTAAACAAGGATTATGAACCATAAATAGAATAAAAAGGAAAATCAGTGCCTGAGAGTTTTCAGGAATATTTCAGAAACAGGGTATGAATTGGGTAGGCATAGCAGGGTCTAGATTCTCAAATTGTCAAGTACAAATTACAGTGATCGTGTACTCATTAGGACTATATGCTTCCAGTTGCATTTTTCTCTTTTCCATTCTACGCATCATCGAAATAAACTTCAAATGGCAAAAATTACCCATGTTTAAAGGAACAGACTTATAGCCCAGTCTCTAGTTTTCCCGGCTTTGTTTCACAGATACACAAATGCACAAGAGGAAGTATAAAACTGGTGGGAGTTACAGTCATTTTTCCGCCTGGATTGGATTTGTTGCTCTATCTTGACTCTGATGTCTTTGTTTATTATATCAGTGTTGTTCAACAATGATCCTGCTCACTTTCAAATTTTAATTTTCTTCTTTTCAGTTTGTTCACTCATTTTTGCCAATTCAGTCATTCTACTGACCAGTTTTTAACTCTACTTTCCATCTACTTTTCAAGATACCTAGTTTTGTTTTTCCCAGATTTTCGAAAATTTGTTTTGACATTGATGTTTCAAGTTACTTGTGAGGACAGTCTTTTGGTAGAAATGCCCATCTACCCAGTTATTCCTGTCTTGCTGTGGAAAATGGTTTATTGCTACACAAACCTTCTCGTGTCACAATTTCTTGGCTCTGTATATTGAGCCCACAGGAATTCTAACCCTCCCTATAAATCACTTGCTCGGTGACTTGAGCTAAGTCATTGTATGTTTTCAGATCAGATGGAAAAATATAAATTTGCAGTTGGACAAGTAATGAATCTGCCACTTATAAGTATCAAATGTCTCTGAACCTCAGTATCTACACTATCCCTGTTAATGGGGAGAGGATACATATCCTGCACATTTTTCAGATAGCATGAGATGTGAGTATAAGAGCCTGACACAAAATAGGTGTTTATTAATTGGGGTCTTCTATAACACAACACACATATAACGTATCATACACACACAGACTTTATTTTTTTTCAGGGGATATAATTTCAGCTCTGTGCTCTTTTGTTTTTTGTATCTTTATTGAGGCAGGATTGACAAGTAAAAATTGTATATATTTAGAAGTGATGGATATGTTCATTAATTTGATTGTGGCACTCATTTCATAATGTATATGTATATTAAATCATATTGTACATCTTAAAAATAATGTTGTACAGTCAAGATATCTAGTTTTTATTGACTGAGAATCTTAGACATATTCTTTATATTTATTATAAAATTTTTTGTGTCTACTTGATTGTTATTATCCTGCTGCTCCCCACATTCCATGGAACAATGTCAGGGCTATGCTAAAAACCTAATATGGCCCTGAGCCCACTGGCTTAGGTACCAACAGATAAAAGAATTACGAGACAGCATTCTGGAAAAAAGTTTTACAGCAGCTACATGCACATTAGCTGTTCATGCCACCACTCCAAAGCCCACAGTGTTATCTGTTTGAATCTGGACAGGCTATTTGTCCCTCTTAAAGGTTTCATTTCCAAAAATAATCTTGTACTCAAAATCTCTCAGAAACTTAACCTGTGTTCCATCCATATCATAAAAAGTTACTGGTACTCTGGATATTTTTATTGATATGAGCAATGAAGTCCTTTGTCTTTGACCCAGGAGTCTTTTATCTTCTGCCAGCATCCCTTAAACTCAGTTGCATATTGGGTAAAATTTCACATCTTTTACAGTTCTTGAAAGTTTTAAACTAGAATCTTATGTAATTTCAATAATTGTCTATTTGTGTAGACTTACTTTATCTGATGGGGTAGCCACTAGCCACATGTAACTATTTACATTTAAGTTATTATTAAATATAACAGAAATTCAGTTCTTCACTCACACTAGCCACGTTTGAAATGCTCAACAGCTACAGGTAGCAATTAGCTACTCTGTTGGACAGTGCAGGTATAGAATATTCCCATCACCGGAGCGAATTTATTGGACAATGTTTATTTAAATTTATCTAGTAATTCCTATTGTATAACAATGAAAAAGTCAGCACGTTTATTCTCCTTTCCTACTCATCCTTTAACCCCCACATTTAGTTGCCCTCATATTATTTCTTAGTTTGTACCTTTCTAATGTTATTTATAGCCATATTAATTAATTTGTCAGCTTTAAGTAATATTCTTGGTGCCTAGCTTTGGAAAGTGAGAAAATCGGAAAGTTTACATTTCGTACCCTACCTTCCACCTTCCCCTTTCACATTAGATATATTTTTTCTAAACCTAAAAGTAAAGGGCTCTAAAAGGGGAGTCTTTAAAAATCCTTTTTAGTGTTCACTTCTGACTACCTGGGACTTAATTTCCCCTGGATGCTGTACTACAAGTGACTGACATTTAAGCTTTTGATTGCCGAGGCATCCATTTCAAAAGACATCCATCTTAAATAAACATATTGTTGGCTGTGTGACAAATATACTAGCAAAATAAACGGATGAGGAATTAGGCTGCCCCCACCCATGAAGTTCTCTCTTTCAGAAAGCCCTGGGTAACCTAGATAACTGACCACTTGAGTGACCCCTCTTCTCCCTTACTGTGCCCTAATTCCTGCTCTTATGTTTTAAATTAGCCAATGAAGAGTGAACCTGAAATACCCTAGACATCCCACTCTTGGACCCTAATAAGGGCAGATCTCCAAGTCTATTCTCTCTCTCTCTCCCCGCCTCTCCTCATGATCTCACTGTGTGGTCCTCAGGCATGCCATGTACCCTCCAGGACCTATGAGTAATAAATCTTATTCCTCAAAGTTCCCTGGTGGTTTGTGCTGAAGTACGTCCTGTGATCATAATAAGAACCACAAGGCAGGCCCAGCCACAGCATTGGCCCTCATGGGGGAAATGTCTGTGGGGGCTTGCTGTGAGTGATACTAGCCTGGGCAAGTGCCTCAGGGATGCCTAGATGAGAGCATCACTATCAATAGTCTGGGACCAACACACAGATACTTTCTGCCAGTATTCAATAGCTCACCTGGAGCCCTTCTGTTCAGAAATTCTTCCCCTAGTAACAATGGAGATTCTCCTTGATCCAACTTGAAGATCACTTCAGGTTTTGTAAAGCAGTATAGTTTTATTTTATTTTGTTTATTTTTATTGTGGTGAGAACACTTAACATGAGATCACCCTCTTAACACATTTGTAAGTGCACAGTACAGTATTGTTAACTGTAGGCGCAATGCTGTACAGTAGATCTCTAGAACATATTCATCTTGTATAACTGAAACTTTGTACATGTTGAACAGCAACTCCCCATTTCTCCTCTCCAAGCCCTTGGCAACTGCCACACTCCTCTCTGTCTCTATGAGTTTATTTTATATTCCTCATGTAAGTGAGATCATGCAGATGTTGTCCTCTCATGACTGGAATATTTCATTTACGGTAATGTCTCCCACGTTCATCCGTGTTGCCACATTTGGCAAGATTCTCTTCCTTTTTGAAAAAAATTTAATTGAGGTCATAATAGTTTATAACATTGTGAAATTTCAGTTGCACTCTATTATTTGTCAATCACCATATATCTGTGCCCCTTTACCCCTTATGCCCACCCTCCAACCCCCTGCCCGTCTGGTAACCACTAATCTGTTCTCTTTGTCCGTGTGTTTGTTTATCTTGCACATGAATGAAATCATACAGTGTTTGTCTTTCTCTGTCTGGCTTATTTCACTTAACGTAATACCCTCAAGGTCCATCCATGTTGTTGCAAATGGGACGATTTTGTCTTTTTTTATGGCTGAGTGGCATTCCATTGTTTATGTATATGTATGTGTGCATATATATATATATACACGATATTTATCCATTTGTCAGTTTTTGGGCACTTGGGTTGCTTCCACACCTTGGCTGTTGTGAATAATGCTGCAATGAACATAAGGGTGCATAAGTCTCTTTGAATTGTTGACTTCAAGTTCTTTGGATCAATACCTAGTAGTGGGATAGCTGGGTCGTATGGTATTTCTATTTTTAATTTTTTGAGAAATCTCCATACTGTTTTCCATAAGTGGCTGCACCAGTTTTGCATTCCCACCAGCAGTGTTTGAGGGCTCCCTTTTCTCCACATCCTCTCGAACATTTGTTTTTTTTTTGTCTTGGTAATTATAGCCATTCTAACAAGTATAAGGTGATATCTCGTTGTAGTTTTGATTTGCATTTCCCTAGTGATTAGTGATGTTGAACATCTTTTCATGTGCCTGTTGGCCATCTGTATATCTTCTTTGGAAAAATGTCTGTTCACATCCCCTGCCCACTTTTTGATCGGGTTGTTTGTTTTTTTGTTGTTGAGTTGTATGAGTTCTTTATATATTTTGGAGATTAACTCCTTGTCGGATATGTGATTTGCAAATATTTTCTCCCAGTTGGTGGGTTGTCTTTTTGTTTTATTCCTGGTTTCCTTTGCCTTGCAGAAGCTCTTTAGTCTGACGTAGTCCCATTTGTTTACTTTTTCTTTTGTTTCCCTTGCCCACGTAGACATGGTATTTGAAAAGATCCTTCTAAGACCGATGTCAAAGGGTGTACTGCCTATAATTTCTTCTAGGAGTTTTATGGTTTCACATCTTACCTTCAAGTCTTTAATCCATTTTGAGTTAATTTTTGCATATGGCAAAAGATAATGGTCTACTTTCATTCTTTTGCACGTGGCTGTCCAGTTTTCCCAACCACATTTATTGAAGAGACTTTCTTTTCTCCATTGTTTGTTCTTGGCTCCTTTGTCAAAGATTAGCTGTCCATAGATGTGTGGTTTTATTTCTGGGTTTTCAATTCTGCTCCACTGATCTGTGTGTCTGTTTTTGTACCAGTACCATGCTGTTTTGATTGCTATAGCTTTGTAGTATATTTTGAGGTCAGGGATTGTGAGGCCTCCAGCTTTGTTCTTTTTTCTCAGGATTGCTTTAGCTATTCAGGGTCTTTTGTTGCCCCATACGAATTTTAAGATTCTTTGTTCTATTTCCGTGAAGAATGTCACTGGGATTCCGATTGGGATTGCATTGAATCTATAGATTGCTTTAGGTAGTATGGACATTTTAACTATGTTTGTTCTTCCAATCCTTGTACATGGAATGTCATTCCATTTCTTTATGTCATCATCGATTTCTTTCGATAATGTCTATTAGGTTTCATTGTATAGGTCTTTCACCTCCTTGGTTAAATTTATTTCTAGATATTTTATTCTTTTTTTTGTACTTGTAAATGGGATTGCATTCTTGAGTTGTCTTTCTGTTAGTTTGTTATTAGTGTACAGAAATGCAACTGATTTTTGTACGTTGATTTTGTACCCTGCAACTTTGCTACAGTTGTTGGTTATTTCTATTAGTTTTCCAATGGATTCTTTAGGGTTTTCTATGTATAAAACCATGCCATCTGCAAACAGTGAGAGTTTCACCTCTTCCTCGCCAATTTGGATACCTTCTATTTCTTTTTCTTGCGTAATTGCTCTGTCCAAAACCTGCAGTACAACATTGAAGAAGTGTGGCGGGAGTGGACACCCTTGTCTTGTTCCTGTTCTCAGAGGGATAGCTCTCAATTTTTCCCTGTTGAGCATGATGTTGGCTGTGGGTTTGTCATATATGGCCTTTATTATATGGAGGTACTTTCCTACCATACCCATTTTGTTGAGAGTTTTTATCATAAATGGATGTTGGATCTTGTCAAATGCTTTCTCTGCATCTATTGAGATGATCATGTGGTTTTTATTCCTCATTTTGTTGATGTGATGTATCACATTGATTGATTTGTGGATGTTGAACCATCCCTGTGTCCCTGGTATAAATCCCACTTGATCATGGTGTATGATCCTTTTAATGTATTGCTGTATTCAGTTTGCCAATATTTTGTTGAGGATTTTTGCATTTATCTTCATCAGCAATATTGGCCTGTAATTTTCCTTCTTTGTGTTGTCCTTGTCTGGCTTTGGGATCAGGGTGATGTTGGCCTCGTAGAATGTGTTAGGAAGTCTTCTGTCTTCTTCAATTTTTTGGAATAGTTTGAGAAGGATAGGTATTAAATCTTCTTTGAATGTTTGATAGGATTCTCCAGAGAAGCCATCTGGTCGTGGACTTTATTTTTTGGGAGGTTTTTGATGACTGTTTCGATCTCTTTACTTGTGATTTGTCTATTCAGATTCTCTTTTTCGTCTTGATTAAGTTTTAGGAGGTTGTATGAGTCTAAGAATTTATCCATTTCTTCTAGATTGTCCAATTTGTTGGCATATAGGTTTTCATAGTATTCTCTTCTAATCCTTTGTATTTCTGTGCTATCCGTTGTAATTTCTCCTCTTTCATTTCTAATTTTATTTATTTGAGCCTTCTCTCTTTTTTCCTTAGTGAGTCTGGCTAAGGGTTTGTCAATTTTGTTTATCTTCTCAAAGAACCACCTCTTGGTTTCATTGATCCTTTCTACTTTTTTTTTGTTTGTTTCAATTTCATTTATTTCTGCTATAATTTTTATTATTTCTCTCCTTCTGCTGACTTTGGGCTTTGTGTTTGTTCTTCTTTCTCTAGTTCTGTTAGGTGTAGTTTAAGATTGCTTATTTGAGATTTTTCTTGTTTGTTGAGGTGGGCCTGTATTGCTACGAATTTCCCTCTTAAGACCACTTTTGCTGCATCCCATATGAGTTGGTATGGTGTATTTTCATTTTCATTTGTCTCCATATATTTTTTGATTTCTCCTGTAATTTCTTCATTGATCCATTGGTTGTTCAGTAGCATGTTGTTTAGTCTCCACATATTTGTCACTTTCCCAGCTTTTTTCTTGTAGTTGATTTCTAGTTTCATAGCATTATGGTTGGAAAAGATGCTTGATATGATTTCAACCTTCTTAAATTTATTGAGGCTTGCCTTGTTTCCCAACATATGGTCTGTCCCAACATATGTTGGGAAACACTGAGAATGTTCCATGTGCACTGTCCGTATGTTGGGAAACATTGAGGCTGTCCCATGTGCACTTGAGAAGAATGTGTATTCTGCTGTTTTTGGATGGAGTGTTCTATACATACCTGTTAAGTCCATCTGCTCTAGTTTTTCATTTAATTCCACTATTTCCTTGTTGACTTTCTGTCTGGATGATCTATCCATTGATGTAAGTGGAGTGTTGAGGTCCCCTACTATTATCGTGTTGCTGTTAATTTCTCCTTTTAGGTCTGTTAATAGTTGCTTTATGTATTTTGGTGCTCCTGTGTTGGGTGCATATATATATTGATAAGTGTTATGTCTTCTTGGTGGAGTGTCCCTTTTATCATTATATACTGCCCCTCTTTGTCTCTCATTGCCTTTTTTATTTTGAAGTCTGCTTTGTCTGATGTTAAGTATGGGAACACCAGCTTTCTTTTGTTTGCCTTTAGCTTGGAGTATCGTCTTCCATCCCTTCACTCTGAGCCTGTGTTGTCTTTAGAGCTGAAATGTGTTTCCTGGAGGCAGCATATTGTTGGGTCTTGTTTTTTAATCCATCCAGCCACTCTGTGTCTTTTGATTGGAGGATTCAATCCATTTACATTTAGAGTGATTATTGATATATGAGGGCTTAATACTGCCATTTTATCTCTTGTTTTCGAGTTGTTCTTTATTTCCCTTATTTCTCGTCCCATGTATTTCCGACTGCCAATTCAGTTTGGTGGTTCTCTGTGATGGTTTTCTCTTTATTTATGATTTGTGTCTCTGTTCTGATTTTTTGTTTAGTGGTTACAGTGAGGTTTGTATAAAAGAGCTTGTAGATGAGATAGTCCATTTTCTGATAGCCTCTTATTTCCTTAGTCTAAGCAGGTTCCATCCCTTTCCTCTTCCCCATCTAAGTTATTGTTGTCACAACTTACTCCATTTTGTGTTGTGAGTTTGTGATTAAAATGAAGTGATTATAGTTATTTTTGACGTTTCCCTTCCCTTTATCTTTAATGTTATAATTAAGTGTTTGCTAAACTGTTCTGATAGAGAGCTTTAATTTTCTGATTTTTCTGTCTATTTATCTCCTTGCTCAAGACTTTGTAAACCCTTTCTTTTTTTTTTTTTTTCAGGTATGAGGGCCTTCATGATCATTTCTTGTGGGGGGCAGGGTCTTGTGGCAATGAACTCCCTCAGCTTTTGTTTATCTGGGAAAGTTTTTATTTCTCTGTCGTATCTGAAGGATGTTTTTGCTGGATAGAGTATTCTTGGCTGAAACTTTTTGTCTTTCAGAATTTCGATTATATCATTCCACTCTCTCCTAGCCTGTGAGGTTTCTGCTGAGAAATCCACTGAAACCCTGACAGGGGTTCCTTCGTAGGTTATTTTCTTCTGCTTGCTGCCCTTAATATTCTTTCTTTGTCATTGACTTTTGCCCGTTTTACTAATATATGCCTAGGAGAAGGTCTTTTTACATTGATGTAGTTAGGAGTTCTGTTGGCTTCATTTACATGTAATTCCAGCTCCTTCCCCAGGTTTTGGAAGTTCTCAGCTATTATTTCTTTGGACAACCTCTCTTCTCCTCTCTCTCTCTCTTCTCCCTCTGGAACACCTATAATGCTTATGTTGCATTTCCTAATTGAGTCGGATATTTCTTGGAGAATTTCTTCATTTCTTTTTGGTCTTGGTTCTCTCTCTTCCTCCATCTGAAGCATGTCTATATTTCTGTCCTCTAAATTACTAATTCTGTCCTCCATAATATCAGCTCTGTTATTTAAGGACTCCAGATTTTTCTTTATCTCATTCATCTCCAACATTTCCGATTTTTTAAAATACTTTCAATCTCTTTTGTGAAGAATTCCCTCTGTTCATTAATTTTATTCCTGAGCTCCTTGAACTGTCTTTCTGAGTTTTCTTGTAACTCATTGAGTTTCTTCGTGATAACTATTTTGAATTCTCTGCCATTTAGACTGTAAATTTCTGTGACTTCAGGATTGACTTCTGGGTACTTGTCATTTTCCTTCTGGTCTGGAGTGTTAATGTACCTCTTCATGCTATTTGATGGGGTGGACTTGTGCTGTCACATAGTGGTAGTATCTGGTTGCAGATTCCACCTGCCACCACTGGGGGGCAGGAGCTGTGTATTCTGAGCCCACCGTGACCCCTGGAAGCTGTGCCTGTCTGTTGGAAGCTGTGCCGACAGGGCGCATCTGCATTTGCCCACTGGCTGCTGCTGCTTTACACACAAAGGCATGCGGGTGCTTTGACGAGGGTCCCCCACGCTGGCCAACCGGCTGAGCTGGTGCACCGGGGGGAGGAGGGAAAGGTTGCTGACTTTCACATGCAATCCCGGGCACTCCTGCTCTGCACTTGCTGTCTGCCCTCCTGGGCTGCCTGTCTTGGTGAAGACAGCCCCACGATTGCTTAGCCTCCTCGGTGTGGAGTGTTCCTACAGGCTGGGAGGCAACTCCAAGAGCAAAGGGGTTCCTGCGGAGGGCTGCCCTTCCCCCCCTCCTCTCAGAGTCACCTGCTGGCTGCCACATGTGGTCCCATGCTCTAGATCACTGCCATTCAGAAGGGAGAGGAGATCCCTTTACCTCCTTCTACTCCCTCCCTGGGGGGTCCAGCACCTCCACCTTCAGACATATGGCTGCGTGGATCTCTCAGACGTCTATTGTGTTGTGTGAATGTCCTCTGGTGGTTTATGAATGTCCTTTTCATTGTATCTTAGTGGGGAGAGATTAAGGGAAGAGTTCACTCTGCCATGATGCTGATGTCACTCCCCCATCCTTTTTAAGGCTGAATAATATTCCGTTGTGTGTATATCCCAGATTTTCTTTATCTATTCATCCATCCATGGACATTTATGTTATGTCCAAATCTTGCCTCTTGTGAATAGTGCTGCAATGAACATGGAAGTGCAGGTATCTGTTTGAGAGAGAAGAGAGGGCTTAACAAATATGTCAAGTAGTAACGACTAAAAGTTTTCCAAAAAAGGTGGAAACTATAAAGCCACAGATACAAAAAGGTACATGAACCCCAAGTAATTAAGTGTCAAAGATAGTCATACTGGACAGAAAGCAAGACCAAACTATATGCCATCTACAAGAAACTCATTTTAAATATTTAGATATAGATAGGTTAGAAGCAAAAGGATGCAAAAAATTATAGCATGGAAATACTAAACAAAAGAAAGTTGGAGTGGCTACATCAATATCAAATACAATGAAGTTCAGAAAAGTGAATATTACCAGGCATAAAGAAAACATTGCACAATGATTAAGGGGACAATTCAAGAGGAGTACATAACAAATCTAAATATTTATGCACCAAGTTACAGAGCTTTAAAATACATTAAACAAATCTATAGTGCAGAAAGAAGTAGACAAATCTGCAATTAAAGAGTGGAGATTTCAACACTTCCTGGTCAAGAATTGATAGAAAAAGTAGGAAGAAATGTGTAGGGGCACAGCTCCATTATGGCACCCTCTGTACAAGTATCCGTGTAAGACATGCAACAAAAGTTTGAACCACAGGTAATCTGAGTTTTGACATAACATCTTGTGATTCTCCTGGAACATAGGATGGGCAGCTTGTGGGGAGCTACCTTGAGGCCATTATTCATTTGCCTCCCTAACTCCCCTGGGAGGCTGTTATGAGACACTTTTTCATTGCCTATTGGTATGAGCTATGCAGCTTTCTGTCTACTTCTCCCCTCCCATTTTATACCACTTAGCTGCCATCTAGAGTTGGTCCCTCAGGAATGGGGTATCCCTCAAATTTTGTTGCAATCATCTGGCCACTTTCATTTTAGTGACATCCTTTTTGGTGTGTGAGAAAAGGGCTGAGGTTCTGGCACCTTTGACTATGCTTCCTTTTGTTGTCTATGTAAGTAATAAATTGTCTGAATATGAAAGCGGTTTGTTGTATCTTTGCAGACTGAATATGCCAGCTTTTGGCCTTGCCTGCTGTGTGTGCTTGACAAATGTGACCCCACTCAACATGATTCATAAAGTTTCAATGCCCCTTTAGAAGACAGGGGCCAAGTGGGCAAGATTAGGAGATAACATAGATTTTCTGGGATCTGGTAGTGCATGATCCCACCTACATGATGGGTGAGAGAGAAGAGGGAGGATGAGAGTTCTCCAAACAAGGGATTTGGTGGGCCAGGTTAGGAGACATAAGACTCCCCAAGATCTAGTCTTGCGTGGGATTGACATGCAAGTTGGATTAGGGGAATGACACAAAAGTTCCTGAGATATGGTAGTGCATGCTTTCTCCTAAGTATTGGACAAGCAGAGAGGGGAAATCTTCCATCCCCTTTTATACCTGTTTGGGGCCTGCATGGGTCAAGTTAGGGGATATGAGAGGACTCCCTCAGATCTGATAGCATATGCTGCTTTTTGACATATGTTTGGAGTTAAGCAGCTAGAGGTTGGATTGAAACCAGCCACCAATTGATGCTATAAATTGTTAAGTGTATTTGTTCCTCCCAACTGAGGAAAGCCTTGGAGTACAGGGCTTCCCTGGTGAATCCTAGCAAATATTTTAAAGAAGAATTAACACCAATCCTTCTCGAGCTCTTCTAAAAAGTGAAGGAGGAGGGAATACTTCCTCATTCATTGAGGCCAGCATTACCCTGATACCAAAGCCAGCTTTGTATCTTTGTATCCTGATATAATGATAGTATAAGAAAAGAAAGCCACAGACCATTATCCCTTATGAATGTTGATGCAAAAATCATCAAGAAAATATTAGCAAACTGAATTCAGCTACCTATTAAAAGTATTATACACTTATGACCAAGTAGGATCTACTCCTAGAATACAAGGATGGTTCAAGTTATGAAATTCAATCAATTTCATACACCACACTCCCAGAAGGAAGAGAAAAAAAGAAACACATTTCAATTGATGCATAAAAAGTATTTGACAAAATTCAACACCATCTCATGACTAAAAATCTTGATAAATGAGGAATAGAAGGAAATTTCTTCAGCATCATAAAGGCTATCTATGAAAAATCCACAGCTAACACGATACTTGTTAGTACAAGATTGAAAGCTTTCCCCCTAAGATCGGAAAAAAGACAAGGATGCCTGCTTTTGCCACTTCTACTCAACAGAGTATTGTATGTTCTGGCTAGAGCAATTGGGAAAGAAAAAGAAATAAAAGCAGTCCAAATTGGAAAGGAAATAGCAAAATAATCTCTGTTCACAGAAAACATGATCTTTATGTATAAAACCCTAAAGATTCCACACAAAAAAAAGCCTGTGAGAGCTAACACAGAAATTCAACAAAGTTGCAAGATACAAAATCAATACACAAAATCAGTTGAATTTCTGTACGCTAACAATGAACAATGTGAAAAGGAGATAAGAAAAACAATTCCATTTACAATAGCATGAAAAAGAATAAAATGCTTAGGAATAAATGTGACAAGGAGGTGAAAGACTTCTACGCTAAAAACCACAAAATGTTGCTGAAAGCCATTAAAGAAGATGTAAATAAATGGAACGACATCCTGTATCCCTGGGTCAGAAGAGTTAATATCATTAAGATCATAATACTCCCAAAGCTATCCACAGATTCAATGTGATCTCTATCAAAATCCCCATGACGTTCCTGTGGAAATAGAAAAAACATCCTAAAATTCACGTGGATTCTCAAGGGACCCTGAGTAGTCAAAGCAGTGTTGACAAAGAACAAAGTTGTAGGCCTCACACTTGCTGATTTCAAAACTTACTACAAAGCTACAGAAATCAAAACAGTGTGGTACTAGCATTAGGACAGACATCTAGACCAGTGGAATAGAATACAGAGCTCAGAAAAGAAATCCTTGCTTATATGGTTATTTTATTTTCAACAAGGATGCCAAGACTATTCAATGGGGGCAAGGACAGTCTTTTCAGCAAATGGTGCTGGAAAAACTGGGTATACACCTGCAAACGAATGAATTGGTTCCTTATCTCCCATCACATACAAAAATTAACTCAAAATGAATCAAAGACCTAAATGTAAGGGCCAAAACCATACGTCTCTTAGAAGAAAACATAGGGGAAAATCTTCACAACATTGGATTTGGTGATGTTCTTGGATTTGACACCAAAAACACAGGCAACAAAATAAAAGAATAGATAAATTGGACTTCCTCAGAATTTTAAAACTTTATGTATCAAAGGATACTATCAAGAGAGTGAAAAGGCAACTCAGAATGGGTGAAAATGTTGGCAAATCATATATCTGATAGGAGTCTAATATCCAGAATATATAAAGAACTCCTGCAATCAACAACAAAACAAACAACCCAATTAAGAAATGGGTAAAGGACTTGAATAGACATTTCTCCAAAGAAGATATATGAATGGCCTGTAAGCACATGACAAGATGTTCAACGTTACGAGTCATTAGGGAGATGCAAATGCATACGATTAGAAACCAATTCACACCCATTTAGGATGGCTGTTATTGAAAAAAACATAAAATAACAAGTGTTGATGAGGAGTAATTGGAAGCCTTGTGCATTGCTGATGGAAATGTAAAGTGGTGCAACCTCTGTGGAAGACAGTTTGGCAGTTCCTCAAAAAGTTATACATAATAAAATTAGCATATGATTCAGCAATTCCACTTCTAGGTATATACTCAAAAAGAACTGAAAGCAGAGACTCAAACAGATACTTGTACACCAATATTCATAGTAGCATTATTCACAATAGACAAAAGTTGGAAGCAACACAAGTGTCTATCGATGGGTGAATGGACAACTAAGATGTGATGTATACGTACCATGGAATGTCATTCAGCATTAAAAAAGAATGGAACTCTGATACTTTTTAGAACATGGATGAACCTTGAAATATTATGATAAGTGAAATAAGCCAGATACAAAAGGACAGATATCGTAGGGCTCCACTAATATGAAATACCTAGAATAGGTAAATCCATAGAAGCAGAAAGTAGAACACAGATTACTGCTACGTATGGGTCTATGCACCACCGCACCACCACAGATCTCTACTTTTTTTCACCTGGATGATGAAAATAGTAAGAGTAGGAACGTAAAGAGTCTTTAATCTTGCCTCTAAAGCCCTCTAAAAGGACTCTCTTGAATTATATTAACATGAGAAATGTGACTCCTAGGCTAGAGATAGAAGGAGTGGGGAATTATTGTTTTATGAGTACAGAGTTTCTGTTTGAGGTGATGAACAATTTCTGGAAATGGATAGTAGTGGTGGTTGCATAACATTGTGAATGTACTTAATGTCACTGAATTGTACACTTAAAATGGTTAAAATGGTAAATTTGATGTTGTGTATAATTTACTATAGTAAAAAAAAAAGTTAAATGAAGACATTTAGAAAGAAAGAAAACATGGCATGTGTCTTAGAGGTAGCATGTCTTTCTTTTCCAAAGGGTCTATGTAGACTTACCAGATTTTTTATGCTTTCTTTTCCCAATTTTTAAGTTATTTTCCTCCCAAGGGATTGCAGGATAAAATTCATTTCAATTTCTGGAGACTTCTTTAACCGATGAGCAAAGTTTCCCTTTACGCTAGGTAACATTTTGATCTTCAGAGCTCTCATGGTTAAAAGAACATATATATCAAAACAAAAATAAGATGGAAATTACTGGTTATTTGTTTGCCCTTAGCACCAAGAAAAGGGCATCAGATGTTAGAGACTTAGCAATAAAGTTTTTTGCATTAATCTGAATATATGCATTATGTGTTGGTGTGTGTATCTCAACTTACCTTTTTAAAAGATTCAAAACCCCCCTTTCCCATGAAATCAGTGTTATGCATGGGTTTTCATACAAGCCTTAAGGTCTAAGTGAAATATTGTACATTTGTAATTCAAAATATTGTCATAAAATAGTGCATTTATTGAGGCCTAGCAAATGGCTACTTAAAACCAAAAGTAAATACAAAGCTGTGCTTACTGGTGGGAGCTGCTCCCTCTGCCCACTCCATGAGCTTCCAGCTGTGAAGATGCTCTCTGGGCAACTACCAAGTAGCTCCTGAAGTGCCTGTATAAACTCATTGGTCTATGTTTCTGTTAAAAAGTGCCTAACAGAGTTTGAGAAAAAATTGTAGTGAAGAGGAAAAACTAGGTTATGTTGTGAGTGAGGCTCTGAGCTGATTAATTGTCTGTGTTGTTCTAAAAATGTGTAATTGGAATTCATATGTTGCACGTTTGAACTGTAAATGCTTAAAAAGTGTTAAAAATCCCTCTAACGTCCAAAGTTTTCACTGTATAAGTGATATCTTGTTGGTTGGCAATTTAAAAATCTTTTTCAGTGGCCTTGGCTGCCCATCAGCAGGAGTAACTGATAAGCCCCAACAAACTTCAAGGGCATGCTTTGACTGTACTTGCGAAATTTCTTGAAACAATTGTAGGTGGACTCATAACACTGAATCCTTCTGATAAAGAAAACAGTGCTGTCTTTTACAAAGTAAAGAATTCTCGCAACACAAAAGTTGTAACCTCTGTAAAAAGTTGGTCCATTTTGGTTGCAGTAAAAGAGGCCACGCTACAGGGCCTTTGGCCCCACCTACTCCTGATAGATTGACTAGATCAAACTTTTAACCCCTTTGTCCCAGGGGCTGATAAGATCACAGTGCCTTTTTGGAAAAAAGACTGGCAGGATCCTGCAGGCCAGCTACCTCAGTATGGAATAGGAGTCTGGCAACTGGTACTACATCTGGTTGCTGAAGTGTTCGGTGACAAGGGGACAAGTGGTTTTTGACTGTCATGCATTAGACACCTGATGAGTTGTGTCAATGGTTAGAGTTAGAGAACAAGTGGGGTGGATCCCACTAAGTTTAAAAAAAAAAAAACAAAACATGGTTCTTGCTCACCCTTCTGCACTACCCAGAAAGAGAATCCACTTCCCTCTGAACCACAGTGGTAACTACAGGTAAAATGCTCCCTAGTGATCGAAGGAACTTTAGAGATGAAGTGAGGTGTACTCTTAAAACGAGTGGAAAAAGGGAAATTGGAGAGAGATTTGGGCAAAGCCCCAATGAGACTGTGGAAATTTGGCTCATCTGGCTAGCAGATAAAGGAGCCGTGCAAGTTTTGCTGGATGACAAAGCGTGGATTTCAATCAGTTGCCAAGTAAGCAACACCATGCTCCAAGCCACCATGCCCACCACCACCTTGGCTGGTGACATGAGCAGGAAGAAGAACATGTAAAGACTGATCAGGGCTTTTCAAAGTGGGTCTTTGCATCCATAATGAAACAGTAGGGTACCTGACGTGATTCTGTCATCTGATGAGCGCCGTGGATGACAACAGAGGAAGCTGAAACTTCCCTTAGGGCCACTGTAACCCTGATCTGGACTTATAATGGGAAACATGAGCTTCCAGATAATGGAGTAGTCACCTAGGGTCAGACTGATCAGCTTGTTCAATTGACGCTACCAGATTATCTGGGAACATTTTCTTTTGTGCCCCGGAGATAGCCTCCAAAAAACTATTTAACTACTGGGCAACAAGTTCCCAAGAATGGAAGCTTGGACACAGGCCGTGGTAAGTATTGTTCAGGCTAAGGGGGGAGAAAAGGAAACCAAATAAACGTCAGGACCACATGCACCTGGTTAGTAAGCCAAGGGGTTCCAAAAGCGGAAACTAATAGTTTGTCTTTAGAAACCAAAAAGAGAAATAACTTGGGAAACTCTCAAATACTTGGAAAATAAACAGCATACTTCTATATAATCAATGCATTAAAGAGGAAACCAGAATGAAAAAATTAATATCTTGACCTAAATAAAAATGAAAACAGCATACCAAAATTTGTGAGATTCAGCTAAAGGAGTACCTGGAGGAAAATTTATAGGTTCAGTTGTGTATATTAGCAAAGAAGAAAGATATAGATAACTGTTCTAGCCTCCACCTTAAAAAGCTAGAAAGAAGGTCCGGGCCCGGTGGCATAGTGGTTAAGTTCATGCGTTCTGCTTCGGCGGCCTGGGGTTCGTAGGTTCGGATCCCAGGTGCGGACCTATGCACCACTTATCAAGCCATGCTGTGGCAGGCCTCCCACATAAAATAGAGGAAGATGGGCACAGATGTTAGCTCAGGGCCAATCTTCCTCAGCAAAAAGAGGAGGATTGGCAACAGGTGTTAGCTCAGGGCTAATCTTCCTCACCAAAAAAAAAAAAATCTAGAAAGAGTAAATTAAACTCAAATTAATAGAAGATGTGAAAGCATAAAGATAAGCACTAAAAACTAAGAAGTAAAAGACAGAAAAGCAATGGAGAGAAATTGATGAAACTAAAACCTGTTTCTTTGAAAAGAGCAATACACTTGATAAACTTCTAGCCAGAGTGATCAGAAAAAATGAAGGAAGACACAAATTACACAAAATAGGAAGGATAGAGGGTATCACTACAGATCCTACAGACATTAAATGGGTAATAGGTACATTATGAACAATGTTATACTAATAATTCAATTTCATAGATGAAATGAACAAGTTCTTTGAACAGCATAATCAAGCAAGTTCACTCAAGAAGAAATAGATACCATGAATAGCACTATTATCTATTAAAGAAATTTAACTCATAATGGAAATCACATACCAAGACCACTGTTTTCATTCTTTCCACCAAGAAAAGTCCAGACCAAGATGGCTTTAATGGTGAGTTCTACCAAACTTTAAAAAAAGAAACAATGCCAACTCCACACAAACATTTAGACACAAATGCCACACTCTTTTGATTAATGTAGATTTGTATTAAGACATAGCCTCCAAAACAAATTGGAAGTACACTCTGGGGAGGGTGTGGGAAGGCAGAGCTTACAAAGGCAAAAACCATAGACCACAGGGATTGTTTTGAAAGCCCTCTGATTCGTTGGTTCCCCTATAGATACTGATATTCTAAAATCAGCCATATCAGGCTTCTGGCCATCCATCAGTAAGGGACACTCAGTTTCAGGGACAAGTTGTGGTTTCTCTGAGAACAGAGTACGTGACTGCACCTCAGTCCTGGTGTGGCTGCTTGACTCTGTTTTGTTTTAGGTCCTGGTTAGCCACACAGAGTCCATTTTTGGGATCCTCTATCTTTTGTTTTAATTCTACACTTCCCTCTTTTGATTGAAACCTGCCACAGGCAGTGTTGATGATCAATTTGGTGTTTGTCTCATTTCGGTGCCTAAGTGGCCTCTGCCTGCCTTGGGTCCATCTAGTCCCATGGAGGGACTCGTGGGCTTAGTGGGACTCAGTTATCCAATCAAGTAACTTGGGCCATGCAGGGCAGGGGTCCAGCCAGGTACCTGTTACAGGTCAGTTAAGGTCTCAGAGTGGAAGTGTGTGGAGGTTCTGGCATTAGTTGCATCGAGGGTCTGAAGGTGTTGAGTCATCATGATTTGGGTAGCAGTTTCCCAAAGGCATTTGTGGAAGCAAGCCAGAGTTGTTTTAAAGAACAGCCAGATGCTTAGTCCTAAAACCAACAATAATGTGAGGACCTGGAGACCCAATCTTAAAAGTGAACCCAGACCTGAGGGTAACCAACTAAAAAGACCTGGAAAGCAGGAACGGGGGAAATAGGAATGCCTAATAAATTGTTTCAAAGCTTTCCAGTCTGTGCCCTGGAGGGGAGAAATCCACCAAGGTAATCTAGATGAACTAGAAAGGGAGAGTTGCCCACGTACCCAACAGTTAGATTGATTTTTACGTGTAGTGAAGGAATGAGCCCATTATAAAAAGACATTGCTATCAGAGGCCCATTCAGATGTGGATTGGAAAAACGAACACAGTATCAGAAAAATCTTAAGTGACATTTGAAGAATATGATGATGGTAATATTAAATAGTCGTGGAAGTGGATATACAGGTCTGGTCCGGGATCTTGGGATGGCTGTCTATAACAGATGTTGGCTACTTCTCTTCCTGGAAGTTGTTACTGCGAGTCAGCTTTATTATGGTGTCTGAAAGCAGAGTGGATTTCCAGTCATCTGAAGGAGTTGGTAAGGCCCTTTCCAATAGGGCTCAAGGGCTCTTTTCCTCTGATGATGTTTCCAGATATCCAGTCACCAGGCTCTAGACTGTGATCAATGGGATCCTTTAAATTGGAATCTGGGAAAGCTTCTTTATCCTGTTGATGGTAGGCTTGAGTATAAGATATTAGAGACTTACAGTAACTGGTCATGCTAGCATAAGACAACAAGGGATCAGCAGAAGGTTGTACACCAACAGACATTGATCTGCTGGTGATCATCCCACATGGAGTCAGTTCATATTTTCCAAAGAGGGCATTGCAAACAGTCAGCAAGACCAAAGGCAATACCTTAGGCCAAGGGAGTCTGCTCTATAGGTATTTAACAAAACCTCCAAGACAATTAACGGGACTAGAACCCAACATCTACAAAAGTGTAACATAATTTTTTTCTCCACAATTACCCTCATTTTTTTTTTTTACCAAAGATAATCACAGTAAAACTAATTTGTTTATATTAAAAATTTGGCCTGATTGTTATCTATATAAGTGAAAATAAGAATATTCACTGAGAGTTTCTCAATTCTGGAGGGATCAGGTAGGGAGAAAAAGTAAATGCTTTATCCTTGTTCACAAAGGTATATCTTACCAAATTGTTGATAGCTTAGGAAAAAGATTTCTTTAAATCTGGAAAAATAAAACATCAGAGCATCTTCCTTGGTTTATGTAGTCCTATTTAATTAATTGGTTTATGTGATCCTATTTAATTAACATTCATTCTTGACTTTTTGTTAGCAGTTTCTTTTGTTTGAAACCAGCAACTTCTCTGTTAAAATTCTGTAATTTCTTACCCAGTTCAGTTTCATGATCTGAAAGTTTATCAGAAACCTGTATTCTAGAGTAAGTGTCAGAGTCCTTTCCATGAATCGCTCTGAAGACAAAACATTTGTAAAAGCATCAGAGTAAAACCATAATTCTCTAGAGATGACAAAAGATTTAATATTATAATGCAATTGACAAGGAAATTCAGTTATTTCTGTGACATGTAACATTTTATGATAACTACAATTACAAATGATAACATTATATCAGGAGGTATTAGAAATTTTAAAAATTTCATATAATTTTTAAAATGTTTATATTAGTAATATAAATGTATGCAAAGATATCTATAAAGGAGGCTTAGCATCGCTTATTTGACAATGCTTCCCATGCAGTTTAACATACCAAATCAACTTAATTAGTTTAATATTTCCCCTTTTATAAGAAGAGAGAAGAAATTCTTTGAGAAGTCCCAGGAGCCCACTGGAAATTCTCAAAGTTGCTTTCAAGTCAAAAGAAAGACTTTATTTTGAATTTGAATTTTGGGAAGTTTGTCAAAAATATCAAAAGGTTTCAGAACATTTGGTCAAATAGGATCGTAGGTCACTGTGAAACAATGCCTAGTTATCCATTTAACTTTGGTGACAATTAAAGATTTTCAGGCAAATACAGAAATTTAAATAAGAAAAACCTTAGCTCTTGTGATTAAAGTCCTGACCAAAACAATACAGAAAGTTTACTTTGATAAAACATAAAACCCCTGCCTCTTTGGTAGACTACTCAAGGGTAAAAAACAAAACAAAACAAAAACAAAAACAACAAAACCTTTTATAATCTCTTAATCAAGAGCAGACTAAAAGTTCCAGAAAATCATCCTTTTAGGAGAGAGGAGACCAAATTCTAATTTTGCCCTGGCTTACTTTTGATATTTAAACTTATTTACTTAATTGAATTCATTTAATCTTAGCCAACTTGACCATGCATAAAACTGTTTGCTGGGGGTTTTCTTCCATAAAATTACTATAACTTCTTTTTTTTTTACCTTCAGAATTCATCCCATGCCCTCTTTCTTTCCTAGTATTTTAGGACAAATTTACTTTCTTTCTTTTTTTTTTTTTTTGTGAAGCAGATCAGCCCTGAGCTAACATCCATGCCAATCCTCCTCTTTTTGCTGAGGAAGACTGGCCCTGGGTAACATCTGTGCCCATCTTCCTCCACTTTATATGGGACGCCGCCACAGCATGGCTTGGCACGCGGTGCATCGGTGCACACCCGGGATCCGAACCCAGGCTGCCAGCAGTGGAGCGCGTGCACTTAAGCACTATGCCACACGGCCGGCTCCCAAATTTACCTTCTTAACAAAACAAATAAACATATCTTCATTCCTTATACCTTCTTTATGGAAAGTATACATCTTACTTTCCTTGTACATGGGGATGTTTCCCTTATTAAATTTTAATAGCTTTAATCTCACATAATAATTGGAATTTTTAACCCCTAAAAGCCCTAATTTTTAGTAAAATCTAAGAAGTAAGCTATTATGAACTGTCTTTTACATTAGCATTCTGTGGATTGGCAGACTTATAAAATACCTTCTAGAAACGTATACTTTCTCATAGAAAATTTGTCAGTGTGGCACAAAACATATTTATTAATAAACCCAAATATTTTAACTTTTTCTGTAATAAGAAGCCAAAAGTAGATAAACCTATGTTTAGTAATTAATGTCTGATACTTTATCTTATTTGGAAATGATCTAGATACTTACTAAATTTTTATCATTTAATTTAATTTAGCAAAACTCCAAGATTTCAAGTTACCAAAAGTTTTTGAAGTTATTTTTAAGTACATATACCACAAGACATAATTATTGTTAAAAGGTTTACCTTAAACCCCTTTAATCTTACATTTATTTAGTTTATTTCTTCCCAATAATTATATTTAGATTACCTACAAAAATTTTATGAGACATTAGACAAAGTCAGCCATCAATTTTTGATGCCAAATTTTGTAACAGAGATAACAGGAATTTGTTTGGCTTTTGGTGAACTTAGGTAGAACAAAAGTTTTATATTTAATGCTTATAACTCTAAAGATAAAAAACTTAAATTACCATTAATATGGAATGTTTTCCTAGATCACGTGGTCCTGAAATTCATTTGGGTTTATTTTTATTATATTTAGAAATAATTTATATAGGTACTTACTTTAAGACAATTAAATAGAGCTCTCTTAGAAATTATACCATCCAGAGGTAGAAGAATATCATATATACACACACGCACATACATACATATATATATATATACACACACACAACATATGTATATATAGCATATATATATATATAGACACACATATAGAGAGATCCCATAGCTATTGTTTTAAAATTCCTGCTATGAATCAAGTATAGTAACACAAAGCTCATAACTACTGTTTGTCGTTATGAAAGAATAGTTAAATCCAAATTTTGTTTCTGGCAGATGGAATGTAGCGGTTTACCAGAAAATCTCTCCAGAGCCTTGATAACTCCGGAAGGAGCACATATGGGGGCACTTCCTCGAAGGTAGATGTGGGAGTGTCTGTAAAGCCATTAACTTAACAGACTTTTGTATAGTCTTTTCTTTTAGGTACCTCTTATATCTTAATATTTTATTAGCTTTTTGCAATGAAACTTTCGGTAAGGCTATTTTGGAATTTTGAAGCCTTCGCTTCTAAGTGTACTTCTTAACTGATCTTATCTAATTGGAATGTTCCTTCTAATGGCCAATGCAATTTTAAATTATCCCTGGTGGTCTTAGTCCAGAAGACAAGATATTTACAGGACCCAGGGCCATAATTCTGAAATATAAACCCAGCTGGGGTACCAGAGGGTAGATGATCAGCAGAGGATGTCCTTGAACATGGATTTCCCATGTTGAGCTTGAGTGAACTTTATCGTTCCAAATGGGAACTTCCTGTTGAAAAGCCTCATCTTGCCACAACAAGAAATGCGAATGGGTGGTGGGCATCCAGAAAACCGGACTGGACTCGCTTCTCTCCCTGCCTTGAAACTTTAGCAAGGGCATCTGGACAACCAGAGTGGACTCCCTAAACCTTTAGCAAGGGACCTCTACCTAGCAAAAAGCTTTCTGAGACCTCTACCTGAAAGTGTGGGGGTCTTGGATTCAAGAGGACTTACCCAAATGTCTCTCAACACCGTCAATGAGCAACCAGCTCAAGGGGCTCCTGGAGGTGCTGATGCGTCGGTCCCAGATGGTGTGGGGAAAGGTCTGGGGGTGGCTTCAGATCCCACTTCTGACACCAAAGAATGTCAATAAAAATATCTGGAATACAAGAATTTAGTTAGGAAAGCTCATACAGTTAGAAATTTAGTTAGGAATTGCTCATATAGTTTGCAAACTGGAGAAATGCCACCTCCAAAGCAAATCAAAAGTACACTCTGGGGAGGGCGTGGGAAGGCAGAGCTTATAAAGGCAAAAAATCATAGACCACATGGGTTATTTTGAAAGCCCTCTGACTCGTTGGTTCCCCTATAGATAGTGGAGTTCTAAAATCAGCTATATCAGGCTTCTGGCCATCCATCAGGAAGGGATGCTCAGTTTCAGGGACAAGCTGTGGTTTCTCTGAGAACAGAGTACATGACTGCACCTTGGTCCTGGCACGGCCGATTGACTCTGTTATGTTTTAGGTCCCAGTTAGCCACACAGAGTCCATTTTGTCTTTCTCTTTTAGGGGTCCTCTATCTTTTGTTTTAATTCAACAGGAGAAAATGTTCTCGTTTTTGTTTTGTTTTTAGGCAAAAATCCTAATGATCTTGAGTAAGGCAAAGATTTCTTAAATAGAATACAAAAAATATGAAGTATAAAAGAAAGCAAGGATTATAAATGGGGCTATACCAAAATTAAAAACTTCTGCTCTCCAAAAAAACTGTTGAAGAAACAAGAAGAGAAACCACAGCCTGGGAAGGGGGCATGGTTAGAGGTGTGGAGAAATATTTGCAATTCATTTGTCTTGATAAAAGATGTACATATAGAATATATAAAAAACTCTTTAACTCACAAACAAAAATAGGCTGAAGATTTCAACCAATACTTCACAAAAGAAGATATATTAATGACCAAAGGGCATGTGGAAAAATGCTCAACATCAGTATCTGTCAGGAATATGAAAACTGAAATCCAATAAGAACACTATATTTCTTAAAAATAATAAGATTGACAACATCATTTATTCTGAGGAATGTGCAGCCACTAAAACTCTCATACCTTGCTGATGGAAATGCAACATGGCATAGCCACTTTGGAAATATACAGCAGTTTTGTATAAAGTTAAATATACCCTTAACACAAAACACAGAACACCAAGTCCTCTGTATTTACACAGGCGAAATGAAAACATATCCACACAAAGACTTGTAATTGAATGTTTACAATAGCTTTATTCATAAAAGCTAAAAACTTGAGACAATCCAAGTGTCTAGCAACTGCTGAATAAATAAACAAGTGTGGTATGGCCTTAGAACAGAATACTGCTTAGATTTAAAAAAAGAACCTACTGACATATACAACAAAATGGATGAGGCTCAAAAGCACTACATGGCGAGAGAAGGCAGACACAAAAGAGTAAATACTTTGTGATTCCATTTATATAAACTTCTAGAAAGGCGAAACTACTGTGATAGAAAGCAGACTAGTGGTTTCCTGGGCAAAAGATACAATGGTGGGAGGGATACGATACAACATTTTAGGATGAAGAAAATATTCTATATCATGATTGTGGTGATAGTTAAGCAGCTGTTACATTTGTCAAAGCTCATTGAATTGTACACTCAACAGTACTGAATTTTATTTTGTGTAAATTATACCTCAATCAAGGTGATAAAATTTTTTTAAGTGAAATACATTGAATTTTAGGGACTTGCATGGGTTAGTTATGCTTATATACTTACCCACTGAGATGAGACAGCTGTCATTCTCCAGCATCACATCTCTGTATGGGGTCCTCTGAGCAGGTGAACTCTTCTCCCAGGTGAACTCCATAGTCATGTCCTTAAATGACACTGATGCCTGTAATAAAGGTGCTGCTGGGAACTAATTCTTATTATGTTTACTCTTGAAAGTTTAAAACAAATGTTACAAAGCATATCTGTCATGATCCTAATTTGGTCTTATGCTTTGGGGTTACTCACATAATTAGCACAATATTATTCACATGCCCTAATTTATTTGCCTATATTTATGATATATATTAAATTTTATTAAAATTTATTTTTTACATCTAATGATATGATCACATAATTTCTTTCCTTTACTCTGTCAGTGTGGTGAACTGTACTGATTTTGATTGGTAGTTCAAACTGCATTCTTGAAATAAATGTAAATTGGTCATTTTACATTATCTTTTTAATATATCTATTAATTCAACTTGGTTATCTTGATTCCAAAATTAATATGGAAAACTAAACAAGCATGTATAGCCAGAAAATGTCTAAGCAGTTATGATGGAGCTACTCTGCCAGGTATTCAAACCTTTTGAATAAGTAAAAGCTGAATAATTAAACAGTGCTCTTGGTACATGATGAGGCATAGTGACCTAAGCAACAGAAGAGAAACTCAGAGATAGATGTGAATACCTACAGTTTCTTAAATGAAATAAAGGCCGTATCTTGAAAGCATGTGGAAAAGCTGGCCTTCTCGGCAAATGTCATAGGGATAATTTGGTAGCCATCTGGGAAAAGGAAGTTAGATCTTCATGCTGTATGGCAGAATAAGCTTCAAATGGGTTAGTGTCTAAAATGTAAAGTAAGTAAAATAAAATGAATCAAGCGTTAGAAGATAACATGGAAGGATTCTTTAACAACTTATGTAGACACTGGCTAACTATACAAGGAAAGACCGTTAAATGTTTCATTATGAAAATCAAAGTCTTCTTTATGGCAAAGAAAACAATCAGAAGCAAGGTTGAAATCTAAACTACAAATTAGGAAGGGAGTTACAATTCATTACACGTAAAAGACCAGTCTCCATAACATATTAAGGGTTACTAGGCATTGACAAGTAAAAGATCAACAAAATAGTAAGAAAATGTGTTGCACGAGTACAGTACACCAAAGAAGAAATACAAACGGGCCACAAATATAAAATTATGTTTTACGTCACTCACGATAAAAGAATTCTGAGAAAAACTACATTGAGACACCCTTTTTAAAATAATTGCATTGGCAAAATTCTAAAAAAGTTTGACAGCACATTCTATCCGCAAGGAGGTGGGGAAACAAGTACCCTTACACTGCTGGTTCTACCTTCAGAATACATCCAGAACTGACCTCTTCAAAGTATCGTCACTGCTAACCCTTTAATAGCATCATTTCATGCTAGGATTACAGGAATAGTCTCCTCAATTGTCCCTGCTTCCACCACTGCCCCGCTAGAGTCTATCGTCATACGGTAGGTCAGGTCCTGTCTCAGCTCAAAACCCTCTATATCACCTAAATGAATTGGGAGAGATATTGTGTTCATTACCAGAAGACTTACTATGGCCAAGATGTCTGTTCTCCTCAAATTAGCTAAAGGTTAAATGCAATCCCAGTCATCTCCCAGAAGACATTTTTGTAGATACTGGCAAGCTGATTCTAAAACTGCTAAAAGGGACATTATTGGGTCGACTGAGGAACTTTGAATTTGGCTATATTGTAGATAACGTTATGCCTACTATAATGTCTTTTTGGTGTGATAGTTTTATTATGGTTATGTAGGAAAATGTCTCCTATTTCTTAGGAGATATGTGCTGAAGTACTTGGGGGTGAAGTGTCATAATGTCTGTAACTACACAGATGTTTCAGCCAAAAAAATTACAAAGAAGTGCGAAGTGAGCCAAGGAGGTGGGGTAAGAGTGGGGGCTTGACACAGTAGCCGAGTGTTAACTGTTGGATCTGGAAAAAGAGTATATGAGTTTTTATAACACTATAGTCAATAATTTTCTGTAGGTTTAAAATTTTCAAAATAAAAAAAAAGTTGAGGAAAAGGCTTTGGCTTAGTTCAAGTGCTAAGAAAGTTAGCATTTGAAAAAAATTAGAAGCATAGTTTCTGATTTGGAAAATGGTCAGTAGAGTACAACGTACTAATTCGGTGAACTTCTTGCTAGAATAAGTCTCTTTAAATTTTTTATTTTAATTCAAAAACTTTTTTTTTTTTTACCAGAGTTTGGAGCATCCATAGCTCTGTCTAAGAAACATATTTCAAAAGAGATGTACAGTTATTTAAACAGAGTGTAGGTATAGAATCTTTGCATTTATTTTATAGTATATTATAGTAAAATAGTACATGGAATTATATTGATTCTCTAGCTTATTAGAGTAAATATATATTTAAGATTTTTGTGGTTCACAAAAATATGTTATAAGATTTGGCATTGCCATCATGAATGAGTCTCATTTGTTTTAAAGCTTGTTTAAAAACTTGTTTTAAAAATATGAATATAGTTCCCTACCAAGTACCTAGAACATACTGAACATCATTAAATTCTTTGGTTTTGAGAACTTTTCAGTGTCTTAGGCCATTATTTTGAGCGTGGTTTAAAACAATATTACTTTGAATATAGAAGAAGAGTTTAAAGAGTATGGTGACTCCTTTAGATTAAAAATTGAATGTATTGTTTTGATGTTTTCCTATTATGAAATAGCATATTAGAATGCTAAGTATTTTGACTAATTAGATTTTAATGATTGTACTTTTATATGATTTTGATGGGTAATTTTACATTTGAACCACAAATATAGTTAAAACAGATTTATTTTTATTTGGTATACAAGTCTATCTGTATTCCAAGTTATGAAGAAAGTCTTCTATGTGGTCTTCTAGATTCGTTATTGTTACTGCCCTCGCATTTAGATTTCCAGGACATTAGGACTGATGTTTGTATATGGGATGAAGTAGGGTCAAAATTCTTTTTTCCCCCCATACAGATATCCAGTTTACTTAGACCATTTATTGTAAAGTCCATACTTGCCCACTACCCTGCAGGGTCACCCTTATCATAAATCATCCAACACGAATAGTTCTGTTTCTGTACTCCCTGTGTTTTCTTCATTGGTCTATTTTTTTTCTAGTCTTGAGCCAATAATACACTCTGTACATTATTGTCGCTGTATATTCAGTTTGGCTATCCTACTTTCTTCTTTAAAACGATCTTGGCTTACCCTAGGCCTTTGCAGTTCCAAAAACTTCGAATTGCTTTCTTAGTTATCCCAAATAAACTTCTTCTATTTCTATAGGGATTGCATTGAATATATGAACCAACCTGGGAACAATTGACATCTTTGAATCTTGACATGTCCAATCCATGAATATTCTACCTTTTATATTTTTAACTTTTCACAATAATTTTTGATGGTTTTATATAGTGAGATCTTGCACACCTTTTGCAGGATTTATTCCTAGGTATGTGATAATTTTTATACTGTTGTAATGTGAATTTTTCTAATTGTCTTTTGGTGACAGGTAGGAGTCTAATTAGCATTTGCATATTGACATATCTAGAAACCTTACCAAATAATTTGAAACTTATTCACCAAGTTATTTATCTGTAGGTCTTTTGGATTTCCTGCATATAAGATAACGCTGTTTCTTAATAATATAGCTTTATTTTTTCACCTCCAATCTTTACATCTTTTAAAAATAGATTGACTATTACATAAGCTAAATCTGCAGTACAATGTTGAATCCAACTGTTGATAGTAGACATCTAAACTTACTATTATAAATAACAGTCTTCCTATACTGCAAGGTCATGAAAATATTCTCCTATGATATCTGCCATAATCTTTATTGCATTCATGTTCATAAGGAAGATTGCCTTTGGTTTCTCTTTCTAGGAACATCCTTGTTAAGTTTTGGTAAAAAAGTATTGCTCTCCCTGTAAAACAAATAGAGAACGTTCCCTCTTTTTCCATTTTCTGAAAGAGTTTCTTTGTGAGAAGTTTTAAAATTACAAATGCCATGTCTTTTTTAAAAATTGAGATATAATTGACATATAACATTGATTGGTTTCAAGTGATCACCACAATAAGTGTAGGTAACATCCGACACTACACGTAGTTACAATTTTTTTTTTCTCGTGGCGAGAACTCTTAAGATCTACTCTCTTAGCAACTTTCAAATACACAGTAAAGGATTATTAACTATAGTCACCATGCTGTACATTATATCTGCATGACTTATTTATTTTATAAGTGGAGGTGGTATCTTTTGACCACCTTCACCCTTTTGCCCACCCTCAAGCCCCGCCTCTTCTCCGTGTATATGAATTTGTTTTTGGGTTTTTGTAATGAGAGGTTCAGGGATTCGATTGGAGATGTAAAAGAAACTTTCCACTCCAAGCAAATGGACTGAAGGTATATTTTATTATATAGAGGAGAGTAAAGGCCGTAGTCCACAAACACATCTGAATAGGTCAAATGTTAAGAGGGAAAAACATCAGATTGACTGGAAAGGGAAAACATCCACATCGACTGAAGGGAAATGACATAAATCAACCAGAAAGAGAAACACCAGGTTGACCGAAGAGAGAACACATCAAATCAATTATTCACAACAAATCAATTACTTCACAACAAATCAATTACTCACAACATCCACGCCCCACCGCCGGGAGAGTCCTTTCAATCGACACGGCTGGGCGGGGATCACATGTCCTGGGCAAGGTGTCCCTTCCACAGGTGGAACTCTCACCAGGCCTCAGTTTCCAGCAGTTTTTTATAGCATCAATAATTCCCAGAGTAAGCAGTTACAGAGCTTTTACAGAGCAAGCATTCAGTGTTCCCATGCACAAATGGTTATCAGTGGCATACGTGCCCTGAGTCTCCTGGCTGTCGTCCCAGCCTAGCAGTTGTGTACGTGCATTGTTTACCCTGGTTATCATCCTAGCCCAGCACAGATGGCCAGTCTGCCCCAGGCTGTGGCGCCCGAAGGGCCTTGAAATTTTTACACATTGCAACTATCTCTGTGGGAGAAGGGCCAGTTCCCACCACGCAGAAAGCAGCTTTTATATTTCTTTTTGTGCTCGTGGCTGTAGGTCAATGGAGCGGCCAAACATGGCTGTACTCATGTCAAGACAGTTTTTTAAATCTTCTTTTGCTGTGGTTGTTTATTGTGGTGACATTGGTTTATAATATTGTATAAATTTCAAGTGTACATCATTATACTTCTATTTCTGCATGGATTACATCACGTTCTCATGTTCACCACCCAAATACTAATTACAATCCAGCCCCACACACATGTGCCTAATTATCCCTTTTGCCCTCCTCCCTCCCTCCCACCCTCTGGTAACCACCAATCCAATCTCTGTCTCTATGTGTTCGTTTGTTGTTGTTATTATCTACTACTTTAATGAGTGAGATCATACGGTATTTGACCTTCTCTCTCTGCCTTGTTTCACTTTGCATAATACCCTCAGTGTCCAGCCATGTTGTCACAAATGGCTGGATTTCATCGTTTCTTATGGCTGAGTAGTATCCCATTGTGTATATATACCACATCTTCTTTATCCATTCGTCCCTTGATGGGCGCTTAGGTTGCTTCCAAGTCTTGGCTATTGTGAATAACGCTGCAATGAACACAGGGGTGCATGTTTCTTTATGCATTGGTGTTTTCACCTTCTTTGGATAAATACCCAGCAGTGGAATAGCTGGATCATATGGTAGTTCTATCCTTGATTTTTTGAGGAATTCACCATACTGTTTTCCACAGTGGCTGCACCAGTTTGCACTCCCACCAGCAGTGTATGAGTGTTTCCTTCTCTCCATATCCTCTCCAACACTTGTTGTTTCCTGTCTTGTTAATTACAGCCATTCCGACGGGTGTGAGGTGATATCTCATCGTAGTTTTGATTTGCGTTTCCCTGATAGCTAATGATGTTGAACATCTCTTCACGTGCCTGTTGGCCATCTGCATATCTTCTTTGGCGAAATGTCTGTTCAGGTCTTTTGCCCATTTTTTAATTGGGTTGATAGTTTTCTTGCTGTTGAGATGCATGAGTTCTTTATATATATTTTGGAGATTAACCCCTTATCAGATGTATGGTTTGCGAATATCTTCTCCCAATCGTTAGGTTGTCTTTTCATTGTGTTGATGGTTTCCTTTGCTGTGCAGAAGATTTTAGTTTGATGTAGTCCCATTTGTTTATTTTTTCTATTGTTTCTCTTGCCTGGTCAGACACGGTGCTTGAAAATATGTTGCTAAGACCGATGTTGAAGAGCTTACTGCCTATGCTTTCTTCTAGAAGTTTCATGGTTTCAGGTCTTACATTCAAGGCTTTAATCCATTTTGAGTTAATTTTTGTGTATGGGGTAAGGTAAGGGTCTACTTTCATTTTTTTGCATGTGGCTGTCCAGTTTTCCCAGCACCATTTGTTGAAGAGTCTTTCCTTTCTCCATTGCATGTTCTTGGCTCCTTTGTCGAAGATTAGCTGTCCATAGATGTGTGGGTTTGTTTCTGGGCTTTCAATTCTATTCCATTGATCTCTGTGTCTGTTTTTGTGCCAGTACCATGCTGTTTTGGTTACTATAGCTTTGTAGTATATTTTGAAATCAGGGAGTGTGGTACCTCCAGCTTTGTTCCTTTTTCTCAGGATTCCTTTAGCTATTTGGGGTCTTTTGTTGTTCCATATAAATTTTAGGATTCTTTGTTCTATTTCTGTGAGAAATGTTGTTGGAACTTTGATAGGGATTGCATTGAATCTATAGATTGCTTTAGGAAGTATGGACGTCTTAACTATGTTAATTCTTCCAATCCAAGAGCACGGAATATCTTTCCATTTCTTTGTGTCTTCTTCAATTTCTTTCAGCAATGTTTTATATCTTTCAGTGTACAGATCTTTCACCTCTTTGGTTAAGTTTATTCCTAGGTATTTTATCCTTTTTGTTGCAATTGTAAATGGGATTGTATTCTTAATTTCTCTTTCTGCTACTTCGTTGTTAGTGTACAGAAGTGCAACTGATTTTTGTATGTTGATTTTGTATCCTGCAACTTTACTGTATTCGTTTATTACTTCTAAAAGTTTTTTGGTGGATTCTTTAGGGTTTTCATATATAAAATCATGTCATCTGCAAATAGTGACAGTTTCACTTCTTCCTTTCCAATTTGGATCCCTTTTATTTCTTTTTCTGCTCTGGCTAGGACTTGCAATACTGCGTTAAATAGGAGTGGTGAGAGTGGACATCCTTGCCTGGTTCCTGTTCTTAGAGGGATAGCTTTCAGTTTTTCACCATTGAGGATGATATTAGCTGTGGGTTTGTCATATATGGCCTTTATTATGTTGCGATACTTTCCTTCTATACCCATTCTGTTCAGAGTTTTTATCATAAATGGATGCTATATCTTGTCAAATGCTTTCTCTGCATCTATTGAGATGATCATGTGATTTTTATTTTTCATTTTATTAATGTGGTGTGCCACGTTGATTGATTTGCGAATGTTGAATCATCCCTGCATCCCTGGAATAAATCCCACCTGATCATGGTGTATAATATTTTTAATGTATTGTTGTATGCGATTTGCTGGTATTTTGTTGAGGATTTTTGCATCGAGGTTCATCAGTGATATTGGCCTGTGATTTTCTTTTTTTGTGTTATCCTTGTCTGGTTTTGGTATCAGGGTAACGTTGGCTTCGTAGAATGAATTAGGGAGCTTCCTCCCCTCCTCAATTTTTTGGAAGAGTGTGAGAAGGACAGGTATTAAGTCTTCTTCGAATGTTTGGTAGAATTCACCAGGGAAGCCGTCTGTTCCTGGACTTTTATTTTGGGGGAGGTTTTTGATTACTGTTTCGATCTCCTTACTGGTGATTGGTCTATTCAAATTCTCTATTTCTTCTTGATCCAGTTTTGGAAGGTTCCAAAATTCTTTTGGAAGAATTTATCCATTTCTTCCAGATTGTCCGATTTGTTGGCATATAGCTTTTCATAGTATTCTCTTATAATCTTTTGTATTTCTGAGGTGTCCATTGTAATTTCTCCTCTTTCATTTCTGATTTTACTTATTTGAGCCTTCTCTCTATTTTTCTTGGTGAGTCTAGCTAAAGGTTTGTCAGTTTTGTTTATCTTTTCAAAGAACCAGCTCTTGGTTTTACTAATTTTTTCTATTGTTTCTTTAGTCTCTGTTTCATTTATTTCTGCTCTGATTTTTATTATTTCCCCTCTTCTACTGATTTTGGGCTTTGTTCTTCTTTTTCCAGTTCCTTTAGGTGCATTGTTAGATTGCTTATTTCAGATTTTTCTTGTTTGTTGAGATAGGCCTGTATTGCTATAAACGTCCCTCCTAGAACCGCTTTTCCTGTATCCCATATATTCTGACATGTCGTATTTTCATTTTCATTTGTCTCCAGGTATTTTTTTGATTTCTGCTTTGATTTCTTCATTGACCCAATCGTTGTTCAGTAGCATTTTGTTTAATCTCCACACATTTGTGGCTTTTCTGATTTTCTTCCTATAGTTGATTTCTAGTTTCATACCGTTGTGTTCAGAAAAGATGCTTGGTATTATTTCAATCTTCTTAAATTTATGGAGACTTGTTTTGTGGCCTAATATGTGATCAATCCTGGAGAATGTCCCACGTGCATTTGAAAACAATGTGTATTCTTCGGTTTTTGGATGGAATGTTCTGTATATATCTACTAGGTCCATCTGTTCTAGTGTGTCATTTAAGGCCAATGTTTCCTTATTGATCTTCTGTTTGGATGATCTATCCGTTGGTGTAAGTGGAGTGTTAAAGTCCCCTACTATTATTGTGTTACTGTCTATTTCTCTTTTCATGTCTGTTAATAATTGCTTTATATATTTAGGTGCTCCTACGTTGGGTGCATAGATATTTACAAGTGTTATATCCTCTTGTTGGATTGTTCCCTTGACCACTACGTAATGCCCTTCTTTGTCTCTTTTTACGGTTTTTGTTTTAAAGTCTATTTTGTCTGATATGAATATTGCTACCCCAGCTTTCTTTTCATTGCCATTTGCATGGAGTATCTTTTTCCATCCCTTCACTTTCAGTTTGTGAGTGTCTTTAGGTCTGAAGGGTGTCTCTTGCATGCAGCATATATACGGGTCTTGTTTTTTTATCCAATCAGCCACCCTATGTCTTTTAATTGGAGCATTTAGTCCATTGACGTTTAAAGTAGCTATTGCTAAGTATGTACTTACTGCCATTTTTAAACTTTTTTTTTCTTGGTGTTTTAGTAGTTCTTCTCTGTTCCTTTCTTCTTCTCTTGCTCTCTTCCCTTGTGGTTTGATGGCTTTCTTTAGTATTATGTTTGGGTTCCTTTCTCTTAGTTTTTTGTGTATTTATTATAGGTCTCTGGTTTGTGATTACCATGGGCTTCATATACAGTAGCCTACGTCTATAGCAATCTATATTAAGTTGATGGTCTCTTTAGTTTGACCTCTGTCTGAAAGCTCTACTCTTTAGCTCCCCTCCTCCCACATTTTATGTTTTTGATATCATATCTAACGTCTTTTTTTGTGCATTTGTATCCACTGTGCTCTTATCATGGTAATAGATAATTTTCCCTGTTTGTGGTCTTCTCTTTTCCCCTTAAATAAGTCCCTTTAGCATTTCTCATAGTACTGGTTTCTTGGTGACAAACTCCTTTAATTTTTGCTTGTCTGGGAAACTTTTTATCTCTCCTTCCATTTTGAATGATAACCTTGCCTGGTAGAGTATTCTTGGCTGTAGGTTTTTTCCTTTTAGCACTTTAAATATATCATGCCACTCTCTTCTAGCCTGTAAGGTTTCTGCTGAGAAGTCAGCTGATAGCCTTATGGGGTTTCCTTTGAGTGTAACTTGTCTTTCTCTTGCAGCTTTTAGGATTCTCTCTTTATCTTTAATTCTGGACATTTTAATTATGACGTATCTTGGTGTGGGCCTCTTCGGGTTTATCTTGTTTGGTGCTCTCTGTGCTTCCTGTACCTGGATGGCTGTTTCCTTCCTTAGGTTAGGGAAGTTTTCAGCTATTATTTCTTCAAATAGATTCTCTGCCCCTTTGTCTCACTCTTCTCCTTCTGGGACATCTATAACATGGATGTTAGTGCACTTGATGTTGTCCCAGAGATCCCTTAGACTATCCTCAGTCTTTTTAATTCTTTTTTCTTTTACCTGTTCAGCTTGGGTGATTTCATCTAGTCTTTCGTCCAGCTCGCAGATCTGTTCTTCTGTATCCTCTACTCTGCTTTTGAGTCCCTCTAGTGAATTTTTCATTTCCGGTATTGTATTCTTCATTTCTGATTGGTTCTTTTCTGTATCTTCCATTTCTTTGTTGACGTTCTCACTGAGTTCATCCATTCTTCTCCCAAGATCAGTGAGCATCCTTAACACTCTTTGTTTGAACTCTCTGTTGGGTAGGTTGCTCATTTCTGTTTCACTTAGTTCCTTTTCTGGGGTTTTGTCCTGTTCCCTTACTTGGAACTATTCCTTTGCTTCCTCATTTTGCCTCTTTCCTGGTGCTTGTGTCTATGTATTAGGTAGGTCAGCTACGTCTCCTGCTCTTGGAGATGTGACCTTATATAAGTGATGCCTTATGAGGCCATGCAGTGTGCTTCCCTCAGTTCCGAATATTCCAGGAGTGACCCCTATGTGGGCTACATGTGTCCTTCTGTTGTGGCGTGGTTGCTCTTGCCGTAGGTGCCCAGGGAGGCTGAGCTATGCCCCTGGACAGCTGTTGTAATGCTCAGCTGCTTGTAGTTGTTGTGGGCCCTTCAGTCTCTTTATCGGGTGTGGGGAGCCCCAGCACAGTTGGCTGCAAGTTCTAATAGCACATCCGTGTTGCAGTATTTCTATTAAGTGAGTAGGCCCCCAGCATGGCAAGTTGTTAGGCTCACGGGCTTACAACTGCTATAAGCCTCCAGCCTTTGGGTCTCTTGTCAGCTCTCTGAGGATTGCAGCTGGGTGGGGCTGGCCTCAGGCACGGGAGCACCCAATTGGTTTCAGGCTTTGGAAGGTGGGGCAAACCCCCTATGTGGGTCTTCGGGAAACACAAGTCTTCTGCAGCTGACAAGCCCCACTGCCCATGGGTCCACACGCACAGTCAACACAGTTCTGCCCCATGTGCGTGCCCCAACCTCCTGAAGTGGACCCAGTCTCTCCAAGGCAGGAGCCCCACATACTCCACCGCCACTCCACACTCTCCACTTGCTCTTTGTGCACGACCTGCCCCACAGAGGTGACCCCCCCCCCAGGCCACAGAGAATCCAGGCAGTTCACTTAGCAGGCCCACAAGTTGCCTGAGGGGCCAATTGGGTGGGACCAATCCCTAGGGTGGGCTGCCTGTCCTGGCTGAGCTGGATTAAATCAGTGCTCTAGGGGGTGGGGCAGACCCTGGGCTAGCAGGCCCCAGGGAGAAGTCCAATGGCGCCTGCCAGCATCTGTGTCACCACGCCCACACCAGGTTGCTACAATGGCCACCGCCAATGTCCCAGTCCCTGGAGAGGTCTCACCTCTCACCAAGATGCACTCAGAGCCTATCAGGTGAGTTTCTTTTCACCAAAGTGCTGTGCACCTTTCTTTCTGGTGATTTTCGGTTGCTTTCTGAAACGGGTGAGTTTGTGCATAAGAGCCGGTTTTAATTTCTTTGTAAACCAGCTTTTCTGGGGGTACTCCCCAACGTTTTAGTAGCAAGCAAAGTCAGACATTATACCACTTGTCTCGATTGTGCTGGGTCCAAAAAATGCCTACAGCGGGAGCGCTCCCCGGCTCAGGGCCCCACTCCTCCAGGGAAGGCTCTGTACCTTTGGGCTGCTCCTGGGCAGCCATGAAGCACTGCGGCTTGTGAAGGTGGCATTTTTTTCTCTCCAGAAGGGAATATCTGCCTCTTCCACCTCAATTGGGATTGTCGTTTGTTGCAGGCGTTCCTCTTACCCAGTTTTCAGTTCTCTCTCAGGGGTAATTTTACCATGAGTTGTTGTAAATTGGCTGTGTCCGTGGGAGGAGGTGAGTTCAGAGTCTGCCTATGCTGCCATCTTGACTTCTCTCTTGGGTTTTCTTTTTCGATTCCACATATAAGTGAGATCATATGGTATTTGTCTTTCTCTGTCTGATTTATTTCACTTAGAATGATGCCCTCAAGCTCCACCCATGTTGTTGCAAATGGCAAAATCACTTCTTTTCATGGCTGAATAATATTCCATTGTGCATATGTATTTTCTTTATTCATTCATCCATCAGTGGACACTTGATGCTTCCATGTCTTGGCTGTTGTAAGTAATGCTGCAATGAACATGGAGGTTTATACATCTTTTGGAGTTAGTGTTTTCATTTCCTTCAGATAAATAACCGGAAGTGGAATTTCTGGATCATATGGTAGTTCTATTTTTAATTTTTTGAGGAACCTCTGTACTATCTTCCATAGTGGCTGCATCAATTTACATTCTCACCAACAGTGCACAAAGGTCCTCTTTTCTCCACATCCTCACCAACACTTGTTATTTCTTGTCTTTTTGAATAGCCATTCTAACAAATGTGAGGTGATATCTCATTTTGGTTTTGATTTGCATTTCCCTGATGATTAGTGATGTTGAGCGCCTTTCCATGTACCTGTTGGCCATCTGTATGTCTTCTTCGGAGAAATGTCTATTCAGATTCTTTGCCCATTTTTTAACCAGATTATTTGCGTTTTTGCTATTGAGGTGTATGAGTTCTTTAAATATTTTGGATATTAACTCCTTATCAGGAATTAATAACCTCCATATTATCAGGAGTTAATATGATTGGCAAATATTTTCTCCCATTTGGTAGGTTGCCTTTTCATTTTGTTGAAGGTTTCCTTTGCTGTGCAGAAGCCTTTTTGTTTGATGTAGTCCCACTAGTGTATTTTTGCTTTTGTTGCCTTTGCTTTTGGTGTTGAATTGAAAAATATCGTTGCCAAAAGTGATGTAAAGAAGCTTACCACCCTGTGTTTTCTTCTAGGAGTTTTATGGTTTCAGGTCTTATGTTCAAGTCTTTAATCCACTTTGATTTAATTTTTGTGTATGGTGTAAGATAATGGTCCAGTTTCGTTCTTTTGTATGTGGATGTCCAGTTTTCCCAGCGCCATTTGTTGAAGAAATGGTCCTTTCCCCATTATATATTCCTGGCTCTTTTGTTGTAAATTAATTGACCATATATGTGTGGGTTTATTTCCGGGCTCTCTCTTCTGTCCCATTGATCCATGTGTCTATTTTTATGCTCTTCTGTCCCATTGATCCATGTGTCTATTTTTATGCCAGTAGCATACTGTTTTGATTACTATAGCTTTGTAATATAGTTTGAAATCAGGAAGCATGAAGCCTCCAGCTTTGTTCTTCTTTTTCAAGATGCTTTGGCTATTCTGGATTATTTGTGGTTACACACAAATTTTAAGATTGTTTGTTCCATTTCTATGAAAAATACCATTGGAATTTTGCTAGGGATTGCATTATATCTGTAGATTGTTTTGGTAGTATGGACATTTTAACATTATTAATTCTTTCAATCCATGAGCATGGAATATCTTTCCATTTATTTGTGTGTTTTTTCCAGTTTTTTCATCAATGTCTTATAGTTTTCAGTGTACAGGTCTTTAACCTCCTTGGTTAAATCTATTCCTAGGTATTTTATTCTTTTTGATTCAATTGTACATGAGATTGTTCTCAATTTCTCTTTCTGATTGTTCATTATTGGTGCATAGAAATGCAATAGATTTTTCTGTATTGATTTTGTACCCTGCAACTTTCCTGAATTTGTTCATTAGTTTTAACAGTTTTTTGGTGAAGTCTTCAGGGTTTTCTATATTTAATATCATGTCATTTTCAAATAGTGACAGTTTTACTACTTCCTTTCTGACTTGGATGGCTTTTATTTCTTTTTCTTGCCTAATTGCTCTGGCTAGGAATTCCAGTACTGTGACGAATAAAAGTGGTGAGAGTGGGAATCCTTGTCTTGTTCCTGATCTTAGAGGAAAGACTTTCACTTTTCCACCATTGAGCATGAAGTCATGACAAGTATGGACTTGTCATATATGGCCTTTATTATGTTGTGGTATGTTCCCTCTATGCCCATTCTTTTGAGAGTTTTTACCATAAATCGATGTTGGATCTTGTCAAATGCTTTTTCTGCATCTATTGAGATGATCATGTGATGTTTTTTTTTTTGTGAGGAAGATCAGACCCGAGCTAACATCCATGCTAATCCTCCTCTTTTTGCTGAGGAAGACCGGCTCTGCACTAACATCTATTGCCAATCCTCCTCCTTTTTTTCCCCCAAAGCCCCAGTAGATAGTTGTATGTCATAGTTGCACATCCTTCTAGTTGCTGTATGTGGGACGCGGCCTCAGCATGGCCGGAGAAGTGGTGCGTCGGTGCGCGCCCGGGATCCAAACCCGGGCCGCCAGCAGCGGAGTGCGCGCACTTAACCGCTAAGCCACGGGGCCGGCCCTAGATGATCATGTGATTTTTATTCTTCATTTTGTTTGTGGTGTGTCACATTGATTGATTTGCAGGTGTTGAACCATCCTTATGTCCCTGGAATTAATTGCACTTGATCATGGTGTATGATCCTTTTAATGCATTGTTGAATTTGGTATGCTAATTTTCTGTTGAGAACTTTTGCATCTATGATGTTCATCAGGGTCATTGGCCTGTTATTTTCTTTTCTTGTGGCATCCCCTTCTGGTTTTGGTATGAGGGCAATGCTGGCCTCCTAAAGTGAGTTTGGATGTGTTCCCTCGTCTCCTATATTTTGGAAGAGTTTGAGGAGAAGAATTGGTACTCTTCTTTGAATGTTTGATAGAATTCACCAGTGAAGCCATCTGTTCCTGGGCCGTTGTTTGTTGGTATATTTTTGATTGCTGATAAATCTTCTTACTAGTAATTGGTCTGTTAAATTTTTCTGTTTCTTCATGATTCTGTCTCGGTAGGTTGTGTGTCTGGGAATTTATTCACTTCTTCTAGGTTCCCCCACTTGTTGGTGTATCTCTTTTTGTAGAAGTTATTATGATCCTTTGTGTTCCTGTGGTATCAGTTGTAACATCTTTCATTTGTTATTTTATTTATTTGAATCCTCTCTCTTTTCCCCTTGGTGAAACTATCTAAAGCTTGGTCAATTTTGTTATCTTTTCAGAGGGGCTCTTGATTTCATTGATCTTTTTTATTTTCTGTTAAGTCTATTTTATCCTTTTCCTCTCTGATCTTTGTTATTTCCTTTCTTCTACTATTTTTAGGCTTTGGTCATTTTTTTCTTTTCTTGTTCTTTGAGATGCAAAGTTAGATTGCGTATTTGAGATTTTTCTTCTTTCTTGATATAGACATTTATTGCTATGTGCTTCCCTCTTAGAACTACTTTGGTCTAATCCCATTACTTTGGAATGTTGTAGTTCCATTTTCATTTCTCTCAAGGTTTTGATATTCTTTTCAGTTTTATATTAATTGTAGGATATTTTTATTTAAAACCTATATGAGTTCTAGTTATAGTTAGGCCCTGTTCAAGTTTGTTTAAATTATTATCTAAAGCAGATTAATTTTCTTTTTTTTAAATTAAGATATAATTGACACATAACACTATATTAGTTTCAGGTGTGCAACAAAATGATTCTAATTTGTATATATTGCAAAATTATCACCAGAGTAATTCTAGGTAACAGTCAGCACCATACATAGTTTAAATTTTTGTTCTTGTGATGAAACTTTTATGATATAATCTGTTAGCAAATTTGAAATACATAATATAGAATTATTAACTATAGTAACCATGCTGTAAATTGTATCCTCATGACTTGTTTATTTTATAAGTTGAAGTTTACAACTTTTTATTGTTATTTTTAAATTTTTCTATTGATGTTTTAATAGTTTTTAAAGTGAAATTTTGGGTTGTACATTTTTGTTTGTCCATCACCATATATATGTCTCCCTTCACCCCTTGTGCCCACCCCCACCCCCATTGCCCCTGGTAACCACAATACAGTTTTCTCTGTCCATGTGTTGGTTTATATTCCACATATGAGTGAGATCATACAGTGTTTGTCTTTCTCTTTCTGGCTTACTTCACTTAACATAATACCCTCCAGGCCCATCCATGTTGTTGCAAATGGGACAATTTCGTCTTTTTTTTTTATGTCTCAGTAGTGTTCCATTGTATATATATACCACATTTTCTTGATCCAATCGTCAGTCGAGGGACACTTAGGTTGCTTCCACTTCTTGGCTATAGTGAGTAATGCTGCAATGAACATAGGGGTGCATAAGCCTCTTTGGATTGTTGATTTCAGGTGCGTTGGATAGATTCCCAGTAGTGGGATGGCTGGATCATAGGGCATCTCTATTTTTAATTCTTTGAGGAATCTCTATACTCTTTTCCATAGAGGCTGCACCAGTTTGCATTCCCACCAGCTGTGTATGAGGGTTCCTGTTTCTCCACATCCTCTCCAACATTTGCTACTTTTTGTCTTGGTGATTATAGCCATTCTAATGGGCATGAGGTGATATCTTAGTGTTGTTTTGATTTGCATTTCCCTGATGA